>NC_134025.1:11245000-12465000 GCF_964204645.1 Tubulanus polymorphus
TGACGTGTGATTTTCCAATATCGATTATTTCTAATGAGTAGATGCCCCCCTTCGTGGGGATAGCCAATTCAATTCAATTTAATCTTTATTGGCATTATTATATTTTTATAATAAAACATTGTAGCAGTACGATAGCCTCATTGGTATTATGCCTGCCTGCAGTTTTATAAACTTTAATTTTCAATACGATGATTTTTAAGTTTCGCGTTTCGTGTAAGAAAGCAATGATATCGGGTTGCGCGGTTGAAAGCGAAATCTATGGTATAGGTTGATAATGAACTATATAGCGCATCAGCTCTCGCTGCTTCCCAACGCTACAACAATAGGTTCTCGCTGCAAGATCAGCTTCGACAATATCGTACTGTGTCTATTTGCATTTAATATAATAAAGAAATGATGAAAGGTGTAGAAGTGATGCGTTATCGATATGGAAAAAAAATTGTAACCGTATATTGTATCGAATTAGTGCGATTGTAGTTTTTGTTTGCTGAAGATTGCAGCTCTACGTCACAGCTGCGTTAGCACTGGCGTCGAATTACAATGCGCGCTATATCGCCGCTTAAAATTCATATAATTGTTGCGGATGAAAGCAGCTATCGCATCCATGACGTGCTCACGGATATCTCTTGTTGCAATAAGATATCGCGTTTATTAATCAGAATTGAGTTCGCGGTGTCATGTGCGCTTGATTCGATTCATACTCAGCGATAAGGGCTGAAATTTCTACTTCAACTCAACGCAACGGAGATCCGTGGACGATCGAGGCCACTGATCAGTACTGGTTTATATTTTTTATTTTTCAATTCATTTTTTATTTTTTTCAACGACGCTCTCTCTCTCTCTCTCTCCCTCTCTCCCTCTCTCCCGCTCTCCCTCTCTCCCTCTCTCCCTCTCTCCCTCTCTCCCTCTCTCCCTCTCTCCCTCTCTCCCTCTCTCCCTCTCTCCCTCTCTCCCTCTCTCCCTCTCTCCCTCTCTCCCTCTCTCCCTCTCTATCTCTCTCCCGCTCTCCCTCCCTCACTCTCTCCCTCTCTATCTCTCCCCTCCCTCTCTGTGGCTCCTGATATACGTTTGTACATATATATACATGTCTACGCAATAGCAAAGCGATAATATGTATGAAAGGCGAATATGCTTGCTTTTATTCTAGATCTATTTGTGTTTTACGTCTGAAACTTCTAAATATATATACATCTGTGTCCACACAGCAGTACGGGTATTGTTGAAATGACTGAAAAGACTGATTTATGCATTATAAACCTCGCGTGCTAATACGCTCGGAGCCACCGCTGACGATAAAGATATTGAAAACGACCTGAAATGAACCTATAAAAATGATGAAACATCATGTCAGGTTCTGTCAAAAAGTATGATGGGTAGAATAAGAATAGCCAAACTGCAGATCAAATAAGTAAGCGAATTAGATGGATTTGAGTATTTGTACATTTGCCTCAATAAGACATGAATTCGGGCTCATAACTCATGGATGGTTGGAACTCATTAGTAATATCATTCACACGGTGTGTCAAAAATAAGGAAAATGTTCTCCATTGATTTATTATGTTCGGGCTTTACTCATGGGGCCATTCCCTCGCCTGCTAAGCGAATGCATTCGTACTTATAAGTAACATACAAACTAAAATGGTTGTTGCGTGTCTGTGACTGGACTTTTCAATGAAAAACAAGCGGGACTACTTCGTAAAAAAATATCCGCACGAACCAAAAGTATTCGACATTTCTATACGCGCGCATTGTGGTGTATCATACGAACGTCGGTATAGATTTGGCTTTCATGTTCGTTATTTTCAATGCGTAGTAATCAATCACGAGTATATCGAAAAATAACTTAAGCTTATCACGTGTTATGCGCGTTTTTAATTTCGACCTGCGCAGACATCCATCTGAGATTGATAAACGTGAATTGAATATCTTTAAATTTTGTCCTGAATATGCAACATTTTTCGCTCATCTAAGGTTGATAAAAAAATGTCATTATTTCCCTGTCCTCCGTGGGGCGACGCGAAAAGCGTGCCTGTCGCTTCATATTCAATATGCAAATGATATGCAAAATAAATGCAATTTCGAGTGTAAATTGAAACAAGTGAGAGCATATGTTGATATTAATTTGGTGGCATCCAACGGTTTCGAATGAATTGGCCATTAAAAGCATAATTGACCGGTATCAAAATAATTCCTTCGTAACGAATAGATCACTAATGACAGCGAGTTTAACTAATACGTACATACGGCGGTGCAATTAACACCTACGTAAATACCCACGTCTAAAGTGTCACATCAAACCGGGCTTCGAAATAAGTCAAGCACTTTTATACGCGCAAAACAAGCTAATCTCGTATTGAGTTGCTGGGTAGAAACAACCATGATATCAAGTAAATATACCAGTCATAATGAGACAACGCTATCAACATTAATAACTCATTACTTATTATGTATTATGTGTAGGCGACACAAACGGCATTTCAAATTTCGTATATTGAAGTATAATTACAGCTATATATGAAGCCTGGGCTCTTTTATCGAGAGTTGCGTATTCCTTAGAATGTTATGTCTCCCGCGTTGTAGTTTAGAATTTCATTCTGGTTAAATCTAATCTTTTTTCATCATTTCACTGTCGGTGCTAGAGAACCACATTTTTCAACAGTAAATGTACCATCAGCTATATGTTTCGTGGTATAGGTGTCTTATTTTATGGTTCAGATGAATTTTGATTTTGCAATCATTGTAAATTGCAACTTGTTGACACCTTGTTGGAATAAACAATTAGAATGCAATCACATTTTAACATTTCATCCTCTCTATCACTGCCATTCGTAATGCATTGCTTTAAAGTGATAACTTACCAGAGCGGTACATACATTTGATGCCATAAAACCGTTCCAATAATGTTTATATACATTGATACCTAGTAAGCGTTATATAAGGGCTTCTGTGTGGGTCGATGTGCACTACGTCATCAACATTGGCGTTTCGAAATAACAATTGCAATTGTGAAATTTTTGTATTTTTTTTTGTAAATGAATATATTTCATAACTCTTATTTTGTATTTGATAGATTCTAATAATCATTTTCGAGGGAATGTGCAGAACGTCATCAATATCGGGCTAGACTGGTTGCCGTTCAATTCAATTCAATTCAAATTCAATTCAATTATCGATACGCACAAATTGAAAAATAACTTTGCCATGCTTCATGTGATACATCATTCACTGTTGAAGACATGAGGCAATAAATGTGTGTTATCTTTCCTTAAGGCGTCAATAGACTTTCAAGTTAGTTTTCTTGTTGTGTAGGTCTTGCAATCTAAAGCGATTTATAACGAATTAACTGAATTGAATTGGATTTGCGTGCTCGCTATTAACGGGCGCCGCGATATAAAAGAGAATAGCGTCTCGTAAAAGCTCGTAAACGCAATTCATATCATTCGATCCCGTAGCTATTATTTCCGTTAGGATCCACTTCTTGGTTTTTGTTATTGGGATCCATACATCCGGCGGCAGGATCGATACTAGACGTGCGTGTTTTCTCCGGGGTCCTGTCGTATTTCTCTTAACATCTCGTTATCTTCCTCACCTGCCTGTAAACACCCAACGATCATCGATACACTCGACGAGATCGACCCCTAGAAAAACCGCTATTTGCGTGTGAGTTCCTCGACGCTTCTGTTTCACAGACAAAATAACTATCCGTCGGTCCTTCATCGATTTGTCTTATATCGCGTCGTAATTCTTCGCGCCTCGAGAGAACACTGTTTCCCGTTTTAATGAACACCCCGTTAAAAAAGATAAAGGAGATTTTAGTAAAGAAAAAAGAATCGCTAATCATGGTCATGTAAGCTGATTATGTTTGTAGTATATACATAGATAGAGACTGGTCATTTCGTACGAGCATATGTAGCCCAACCCCAATCATGCGCTAGCCGGTTCAGACTGGTTGGAAGATTATTTGAATGAACTGAACCCGAAATTTACAATAATGTACTTCGATTTAAAGATACAATTCTGAAATTTCGACCGCCGATTACACATTGCTATATATGTACTTCGATTTGCCATTTCATGATGAAACCCCTTGTTTCGCCCTCGGCAGGTGTGGTAGGATTGTAAGAGACACCAAATCAAACGAAATCTACTAATCAAATAGATAACAGGGTCAAGCCCTATTTTAAGATCAAATTATGTTGATTCTACAGCAGAAGATAGCCCCTGCAATGAGCCGTTCACACGATGACTTAACCTCAATAATGTGTGCCATGACTTATTTCAGTTGCCTGACTAGACCCCAGTATTCGACACAATGGACATTGACTAGAATCAAAAATGTACGACCCAGCCTAGTATATACCTAGTACATCATAAATATCTACATTGTAACAAACACCGCGAGATACACGAAAAAAAGTATTTCTAAACATATTCTAGCATATTTCCTACAATCGAGAAACTATCGGGTTTTAGTATTATTGAAAAATATCACCTTACAGGTGAATTTTAACACCACAATTTTAAACGTCGGTTAAGATCGTAACACATGTTGTGGCCTTTGAAGTGAGAGGGTCAACCTGACTCTACAATACTTTCAAGTACGTTCCTTAGGTCACACCAGGGAGTTACACCCATGATCGGCCCTCCTAACTTCAACAGTTCCACTTGACTGATCTTTAAAATCTTGGTACCAAAATTCACCTATAAGATCTTACTATCCAATTACATAACTTAATAGTTTCCTCAACGGTTAGAAACATACTTTTGTGTTTTTTGGACACCCCGTATATGATCTTTAATGTGCACTCAAAATGCGATGGGTTTTGATTATCTACTGCTACATGTCCACACCCCGGGAATTGCACGGAAAGGATCGACGAACGCCGTCGCAATTTACCCCATGTGTCATATTCTTTAGAATAACGACACAAAAAGCGACTTAAGTGGTGAAAAAATTTCATCGCATTGCAATGGATACCACCAACTGTTATCATGATAGGCCTATGTAGCAAAAGACTATAATTGTCTGACAACTCTGAAATTGGCTAAATTATGCTCGGTGCACACCTGGCCGTGCAATGATGTTATATTCTGAGATATTGCGTGAATTCTTCACATATTTATTCATACATATATCCCTAGGCGATCTTCCCTTTTTTTCTTTTTCAGCGTTACCTACTAAACGTTATTTTATATCGTATCATCTTATGTATGTATATAACTTAAACATCTATTCGTAATTTGCGTGGTATTCGGGCTTCGTGTTTTACAACTCATTTAGATACGCTTTGCTAAACCCGTCAAGACCAGTGCCTTTGTCAAGTGGGCAATGGATACCCTCTTAGGCCGGGGCATATTAACAACAAGCCCAGCAGGATAGCATGTGAAATTGGCGCGACCACATACCGATATGATCGCTTTGAGTTCTAAGGTATTGTGCACGGGACGATATCAGGAATTTTCTCAATGCAGATCTTCAATTATTAGTAGTTTAGGTTTCTAATGACTGTATAGTCTGTATATAGACGTAATTGTTCAGATTTGTAAAAGGTATATTCCGCGATTAAATCAACCCCTTACCCCCGTCTTAATGGATCTATGTACACTGTCACAACTACCCGTGGTTATGGAACGTATATCATACGTTGATATGTACTCGGAACATAATTACGATTATTCGAAATCAATGCGAATTCATTATTCTGTTGTTAAACGAATTCATATTCATTGAATAGCTTGTTTTCATTTTTATTCGAACGCAACGTATATCCATGTCGGCGTGAGAAAACTTCGACGTTCAGCCGAGAACCTCGGGACGCACCATCATAAAATCTGACCGTGTAGATTTTCGCGCTATAGCATAATCACTATCATTTCGATCGACCGAAATAGAGTTATGAAAAATGAATCTATTGAGGGCGGATTCGAATCCGGTAGACAATTTGTGCCAACTTGATTCATACTATTGAATTGTGTGTTTAACACTAAGGGTGTTAAGGCAGCCCATTACAATTGGTTCGTCTTTTAGTCTTTTCGCATTTGAATAACGTTGGACTTCATACTCTAAATGTTGGCCTACTCGGTATCGTTGACAAGAAGCACAAATACTCTTGTCAAAGTTTGGCAAATGCTTATACAGGAATTTCCATTCACTGGCGCATAAAGCCCCCGTACAAAGGCCTTAGTGTGTTTCTAATGGCCGGGGTAGGACCGGCCAGCTAAAGTTACACGACTCCATCAGAAACGATCGCGCTTCGTCTTTTGTCAGGGTGGATGCCGTATACCATTTTGTGTCCAGATTAATTGATATACGCGGCTAGGATTTTCACGCAGGCCACTTAAGGGGATTTCCTTCGGAACATTCATTTCACACACCTGCCCGGCGTTGTTACCCTAAAATTTCATAATTTTTCCATAACGTGGTGACTATGTTTCTTCAGCATCGTCCTAACAGTTAGAAGTTGAGACTTATTTAAAAGTAAACCATATTCTAGGCAGATAAAGTCAGCACATCTGTCTTGTTGATAGTGATGGATCCATATCAATATTTTAGTAGTTGAATGAAGCACTCTAATCCATGTAAACTGCAAATGAATGGCTGTTAGTAAACAGCCGAAACGTTGTAGTTTCATTTTAATGAATTCTATCATATAAAATTCTATTGTGGGACTTAATTCATTGATATTTAGCATAGAAAAAGTTTAAAAATCGTTTGGTTTCATTTTGTAACCGGTTGTATGGCTCATCCCCGCCACGATCTATGAAACGCGATCAATAATGTATGCTGAAAAGGTGTGTCAAAATGATATGCATGTCCATAGTTGCGTGGATACTGGTATATCACAGGTGGAGGTTCAGTTAGTACGGATATGTTATTTCTAAACCTTTTTTTGAACCTGATACGCGCTTGTGACATATTGTTAGGTTTTTTGGGCGTGCTTTTTAATGAATTCTAAATACTATATCATATTTCACCTATAGCAAAACGACACCTGCTACACCTTGTATTTTGTATATATGAATTTATTCATTGGGAATTAACAACCGATTTATGCCGTCGCCGGTCCCGTTCATCGACAAAAAAATGATATCATACGTTTATTCAACTGATCGAAATTAACGTGTCGGTCCTGCCATATTTATTTACCTATCTTTTTTGTAATAGAGAGTTCAATCATTTAAACTGGACGGTGGATTCTCAACCAATTCTGTTCTGGTGCTTTGTTTTTGTTATACTCAAAGTTCGCACTTATCTTGAAAGGCTTATTGTTTATCAAAGCGTTTCAATGATATGGGAAAGTGATAGATTCTCAAACAGTTTTCATTTCAGTGTAGAGTACAGTGTTCATTGCAAGGCCGTGATCGACGTATTTTGAATTCCTCTCCTTGTTAAAAATCTCCTCGGAATCTTTGACAGAAAACTCCATAACCAAAAAGCAATCAGCAAAAAATAAAATTATAACATATGGATTCATTTAATTTCTCTTAATATAATAACAATTTATGAATATGACTCTATATACAATTACTTAATTTAGGGTGCCGACGAAAAAGTTCTTTTTTAAGAAAAAAAAATACCCTGAAATGCTCCTAGAATGACTAATCGTTGAGTTATCCTATTACTAGTCCACAGTGATCATTCGCACCGCGACGACAACGGGTTCGTGGCTGCAAGACAGGTGGTATGGTGTTGATGGATGATAGTTAATAGAAAATGTCGGAAAGTAAGGAAGAGCGGGTTGCAAAGACTGTCACCAATAAATCTACACAACGAGGACAATCTAAGTATTTACAAATTATTGGGAAAGCCATATTGTACATTGTACATCACACATACGCACACCACGACAGCTCACGACACAAGTCCGTCATTTTTTCCTTGTTTCCTATATACTTCAGGTTGAGATCGCTACGCCCAACGGGTCGGTCAGGGCTGCATTCCGCCTACACAACTCACCGTTATTCGCATAACAGTAAATAAAAAGTAAACGATTCACGATTTTGCTTACTAATAATGTCTATACGCACACACAAGTTCAGTTCGGATTTCGTCGCGCTGAGCACATGAATTTAGGCACCATGATATTCTGTGAAGCAGCGAGCCCAGGTCAGCATCGGTCACGAGTCCTCAACGATGAAGCCGACGCGCTCGGGGAGACCAGGAATGCCACTATACAGGAAATAGTCATCGGTTGAAACAACGGGTTCTCTTTGAGAATAGTCATCATTTCTTCGACTTGATTGTCATTAAAAATTATTATTACGGGTTTTCTTGAACATTGACAGTTTTTCGATCGGGTTTATTCACGAATGCGGCGAATGCGTTGAATGTGAAGATAGCGATGACATCGGACTTATCGTCGATTCGGGCGACGGTCGGCCGTGTTTGTGGTGTTCCGGTATTTTAGTGGTGCCTTCTATATCTAAATCGTCGGCAGACATCGGCGAGGAAGGTGGAGAGGGAGACAGCTCGCGCCCTGTACCTTGTCCATGGTTCATTCTACAAGACACAAATGAAAACAAATTCCCATTAATGAAGAATGACATAAATTCGATAAAAACGATAGTCATATATTTTCATATAAATGTCGTATTAAACTCAATTAAAAGTTAATCAGAGAAAACCGGACTTTATTGACATATCCGGGTTCGTAGGATAAATTGTTTTAACTGTTTGCACATAAATCACTCATGCTTAGACGCTCGATGTGCAAATAATCGAAATGAGCTGTCGCGTTGTATTGAAAAGAAATCGGCAGAGCCATGATTGGCAGCTATGCGGACGGAGAATGAGTTTGTTCGACATAAAACACGTCAATTAATTCGCCTTAATCCCTATAGCACATACACAATTTGTTGAAGAATGGCGTTGATTTCAGCCGGCTCGGTAGTTATTTTAACAATGTCTATAGCGTCCCCGGGTGAGATACCGTGCACACCTGTTCGGATTAAGACAATCGCTGGGCGATGGGGAGCGAGTAAAGAGGATTAATACCGTGCTACATGAGACAAATTCCCGAAAACCGCGGCGAGATAGCAGCCGATGTATACGGCTTCCGAGCGCCGGATTTACTTCGCAAAAACGTTGTTCTGAGGTTTCTCGGGCGAACGTTAACTTTCTTCGATCATTGCTACTTCATCGAATTTCAATTGCTTTGGCAAATGATGAAACGTCTAGAAAAGCTATATCGATACAAAGTTCGAAAAGCTATATTCTCCCAACTATAAAGAATACAACGGAGTCTGCGCGCTCTAAGCTAAGAAGGACTAAAAAAAAAACGCCCGAGGTCCCCCCCAAAAAGAAATGCGACGCGACTCGTATAAATAGATTAAATGGCTGTTCAGTGCCATTTTACGCACAAAGCATATCAATTGTTAGCTGTAAGAGAGGTGAAATATATAGCCGAAACCTACATGAATGGCAAGTGAAGACACTTTTGATGGTACATTATTCGCTTGTCTTTGTCTACGAGCACACACCAAACATTTTCGAATGCTTTTGACGATCGCGCGCACAACAGTTTTTTTCTTTTCTGAACAGCCCGTGGAAATTACAGGTGGAGTTGGTCGATTTTGTGTTTAACACTTCGACATTAAGACGGATTAGTTGTGGAGTTGTGTCAGTCAAACGTGTTGAATAACTCGTCGAGTTGCTTTTAGTCAGTTTTAGTTTGTTTATATATATATATATGTATACGTTTTAATGAACGCAAATATATGCTTGAAAAGAAAATGTCGTTGCGCGCGCACAATGAGACTTTTGTGTGAAATGACGAAAATGAGTAAACAAAAAAAAGCTTTAAGATTCGAATATCCTTTGCTCGAATGTAATGATAATAATTGCACGATTATTCAACTAGCATATATTTGCGAGACGACCTAAACACAGAAGGAATATCAACTAGGGGTTGGCCTGAAAGAAACCTGCCCAGTTAGAGACCGAACGGACGGTACACTAAAAATAGTTGGCCATTTGACCTGACTGATGTCCTGATAACTGATAACTGTATTAAGAGCGAAAGGTGACCATAATCCCACAATAAGCTAGCAATCCGACCAAAATCCCATTTTCTCAACATCGACCCACCTGTAAAGATTTATTTTGTCGCGAATAATGCCGATTTTCGGTCGAATGCCAGCCGAGAGGCCACAGAATGGCGAGGTAATTCACCGAGGACAATGAGCCGATTTTTCTCGATCGCAAAAGCGGAATTCATCTGCGTGTTTCGGAATAAGGTTTCGAATTCTTGCTATTATTAACGGCTGGGCGACAAGGGTACATAGCCCGGGGACGTTACAAGCGAATAACATAAGCGTTTCACATACCGGTAATTGACCCACAAAATCTGGTACATCATCGACTGGGTTATTAGTGGTGGATATTCTGAGTGCGAGATGATCGTTCGATCAATCGCAAATTGATATTTCATAAACGAATGCACTGATTCCAAGTTTCAAAGCCACCGCATTTTGAAGTCAAGGGCCCAACAAAGATAATCCATTCAACCTATTTACTAAGATGCTTTAGAGAAATCAATTACTTTTAAGGTTTATATGAAATATGGGTCAGACACAGAGACACCGCCATGTTGACAGTTGACTGTGCAGCATTAAGTTTAACTATAGATCAGTGAGTAAAAGTGGATGTGAATCTAGCTATCCTTTCTCCCATGTCTTTTCGATTCTGACAATATCTTCTGCGAATCATGAGTGCTAACCATAAGAGTTGGGTTCTTTGAGTAATATGCTATTATTTAGCTAGCGACTAGCGATCACGCATTATCATTCTAATCAGCAGAATGTCAAATGCGAGGGTTAAGATACTCGAACACGAGTCCGTAATTAAAGACGAAGCAATGCGAAAACAACGGCGCGCCAATGATCTTTTCAAATACCGGCTATTTTTTTCACTTACGCGACGCTTGTTTAGGAAGCGGCCGTACTTCCCTCGCCGTGGCGCGATACACCGAACCGCCACCAAATACCGGGCGTCTATTGAAAATCACGAACCGATTTTCGAAACGATCGATTTTCATGCTAAAACGCCGTCCTCCCGTGGCCGGTGTGTGCATCGGGCGCCCGTTATCGTCGACTTTTATATTGGATACTGCGGAGACAACTGCGAACACGCAACTGCTAGTCGGTGATATGGCAAGGAGCATTCACGACGGCTGTATTTTCGCCCGGAGGAAAACAGCAAACAACGGTTGCTAAACGGAAATAATGGCTGGAAACAATTCGCAATAAAAATTGACATTTATACGAAAGTGCATCGGCGATAAATGACATATCGAACCTTCTATTCGCTTAAGTATACTCGATACAAACTTTTAATTGGACAGGGGTTAACCGGTTCATGTTGTGTCAATCTTGATGACTAATGATGAACTGAACTAACTAATGTTTTACTATATAGGAACATTAATTTCAAACGTCCAATTCCTGTATTCCATTTCAACAAATTCGCACAAGAACAAGGGACCGACGTGGAATTGGTTACAAGAAATCTGGTGCTATCCACATGCAAGATCACGGTATAATACTCCCCCCTCCCACTACACATGGGCCTACATCCCAAAAGATCCGATAAATATGTTTCTGTGTATTTACATTTCCACTTCGTATAGAAAAATCTAACATCATCATCAAAGTCATTGAATAAGCTCATTACAGACAGACGTCAGTGTTACGAAATAACCGTTTGCGCCGTAGCTATACGTTATAACTCTCGCAGCATCGGTCTGGACGTCGGAGAAATCATTAAACAAAGCGAGAGTGGAGATGATCTTTTTTCAATCTGGTGATTGCCTCCTGCCGATGGTTCGACGACGACGCTACTGTCGGCTGCGCGCATCGCGATACCGCCGAGTGGCGGTGAAATTAATTATTAATCGGTAGGCAACCAATGCCGAAATTGTATGCAAATACCGATCGATTTCCGTATAATTGTATCGTCGTAATAAGACGATCAGGGCGAATTTCAATCATCGGCTAGGAAAACATTCGTAACGCGGACGCATCGATAAATTAATTTACTGGAAATTTGATGCGCGCAGATGAGAACCGAGTTGAGACGACGATGCTCATATTGCCATCGGAAAACATCGGAAAATACACGTATATTTATATATAATATAACATTGAGTTATCAGTTGACAAATGATTACTCCAAGATATAACACGAAATAGATCTAATTGTCTGCTGCTGAGTCTTATGGGCGCTTAACGTCAATCCTACATTCGTGGGCTCGAACCCTGTAGGTGGCATGTTTTCTAGTCGACTTTTCTGAATTCCAAGAGTGGAAAAGAACACTCTGAACGTGCTACCGATTCCCCGCGTGTCGCTCAGTGTGTTGAGCGATTAAAAATCGCGAATTGGTGTTTCAGATAACGCTGTGTGTACACAGATACAGCAGTATAACAAGAAATCGGATTTTTAACAACGTATTGTTATTTAAATTCTCTATATACATATCGGATTGCGACAGATTGCGCGGAACAAATTTTAAGTCGCTATGAAACCGAAACGTAATACGTTTGGGCAAACAGGTTTTTTCGAAGCGAATACCAGAGTCAAATGTCGTCACTGATAAAACATCGCGATCGCTGCAATAAATCAATATATCGTGGATATAAGATAAGCGATGAAATATGGTCTAACTATAACGCATAGTCTACAATCCCTAAATTAGCCTACTATAATACTGAATTCTTTTTGGCTTCAATGAATATTTACATTTACATCATAACGTTTAAGTTAGAAACAAAATTAAGCAAGGCATTTTAATTCATTTTGTGTATCTATTTTGATGAAATATTACGAAAAGTTACCATCTATCCCGAACAAGCTTTTTCAGTTGTTAATTTGATACGAAAAAAATCATGCGAATATATCATTATATATTTTACTATCCTCTGATAATTTTTGAATCTTTCTTTTTTTTAGATAAATCGGCAGGGATTCGATAACTAATAGGAATGTGATTACAAGGTCATGTGGAAGCATCGCGCAGAGACGCCAAGACTTTCAACTGCTCTTCTCTCATAACCGCGCAATGAAATCTAATTGAACTGAAACACAGCCATAATTGTTTTCTCATCAATCGCTTTGATCTTTCATACTTCAATTGAAAATTAATGAAATTAACAAACGTCTACGGAGACAGCGGAGCACGTTAATTTCGCTTTCGCCGCGAAGGGACAAAGAATGCGAAGGTAGGAAAATTCGTAATTAGACATACTCGTCGTTAATTCCTCCGTCGGCTTCGGGAATTAAAAACCAGGAGCGGTACAAACCGGGTGCGATGTACATTTTCAGGTAGAAAGATCACAGGAAATATCTGATAAAACTGTTTAATCGAATTAGCACTTTGTTCGGTGGTGTTTGGTAATTCACCGGCGTATGATTTCAAGAGATAATTCACATTTCATAAGTCGCCGTTGGAATCTTATCTCCCACCCTATAATAATACTGCGATCATAGAAAAAAACTCTTTCGAAAATTTCGATCGACTGAAATGTTTCTCTTAAGATTCAGGTGAATTTCCATGCAAATCCGTTTAATTATGTGTCTATAAAACTGAGTGTTATATCATGTTATAATTTCAATGTAAATAAAGATTATTATCATCATTACTATTATAATCTAGCTGATGCAATGTAAATTTAATGCGTCATTAATGAGTATTTATATCTGAACATAGGAGTGATCGATGTTTAATCAATTCGAGTGTGAATCATTTTAGTGAAGAACCTGCTGTTATATGTTAATGTTTTAAAAAGAAAATCTTATTGTAATGTATTATTCATGATATCATTTTTAGTTCAAAACCGTACTCTTATCATGTGTCCTAGTTCAAACCAGCGATAGTCCTTTCGAAGATATAATCTATTCAAAACAGCCCCTTCTATCGCGATACGTTTTCGCCACGGAGACATATCTCATCATCTTGAAAAACTTCTGGTAAAAAGGCAGGAAACTTTTATAGCTATAACATTCTCCACAGAATTTATATAAAGACGGCTTCTTCCTTTGTGCTAGATCAGAAGGGCGTTTTTAATTAGTAAACGCGTATTCGTAGCTTAGATAACTCTAGGCATAACTACGGTATTGATATAGCTCTTGTCTCTCCGACTAGGGATGTTACTCGCCAGACGACAATAACGACTAAAGAGATACCGTCCCCTTCTTTTGAGCTAAGACAACATTTTCTTTTTCAAGCCGAAGTTTACACGTCGCAACGATTGTTCCGACAAGTGGTGCTTCATCGGCAGCGTTCTGTACACCGACCGTACGAACCTGCCTCTATCATTACCGAATGTAATTACATCCCAATTACTGCGACCCTTCTAACACTGTTTACGGCGGATACATTACACTATAGTTTCGGTGGGTGCTTTTGTCGTATATCTACTCTCTAGGGGTTATACGATTTCACCACAAAGCGTATATATTTATCGCCGTCTCCCCGTATACGCGATATCTTTGTGCGTATTCACACGGGACCAAAATAAGCAAACGATACGGCTTCAATGCGCGACCGATGCCATGAAAATGAAATCGGTATCATAGATTTGTCGATTTGTCCCGAGTGATATATAGATTCGTAATAGCGCATATTTCAATTCAATTCAGACTTTATTGCCCAACGCAACGAGAATGTACCGGCCGATAACAATAGGTGCTGTATATAGTTGTACATATCGTAGTCAAGTCTCGCCATTTCGAGAATTATGATGAAATCATAATTCGCTTAACAACGCATACGAGCTGACGAAGTCAAGTCTACATACAAATCGATACAACTACTGTACAAATCAACTGTGTGGTTAATTAAGGTAATTAAGGCAACTTGTCTCGTCCGATCTACGTTGCTATATTGCATAGCGTTTACTCTCGCTACCGGCTGTGGCCAAATAACAACCTAAAAGTTAAAGCTATGAACTCGGGACATCGGGTTACCGTGTCATTATTTCCATATCAGATCCAGGAAGATTAGTAGAAGACATCAAAATACATACATAATGATTAGGCTATGAGGATAATGTAATTGCAATGTACTAGGGCTTTCGCAGGCATTTGGAATAAGATATAAGAAGGAACTTAGGAGATGAGATCATTTAGCTTATTTGACAACTACAAACACTGATTTCGGAAGACTGGGTGGTTCGAAAAAGTCACGAAGTAGACGCCGTAGGAATTATCGAGAGCTCCGGCGAGAAGGAATATGTTGTCTTTTTCACCGAGAAATTCAACGCATTGGCATCGGTATCCGAACTATCCCGGTATTGGATACTATGTCGACCAACGTGTGCGTTCATTTAATCTAGCATGTGGTGTAGAAAAGTCTGAATATTCAGAGTTGTACGGAAGCTTATTTCAGACACGCGCAAAAAACCGTCTAGGTCACGACTTATTAGTGATCGTTGAAATTGTATTAAGTAATTAAGCTCAGCGTCTTATTTTGCACTGGATTTGTATCGTTCGTGCGAACGTATACGAAATATTTACGATCGTTTAGTACAGGTCGATGAAATTAGTGATCGAATATTCGCTTTTTAATCGCCTTCGTCGATATATCGCGAATAGCACTGTGGATATTTCCGAACATATATATACACTCAATCGTTAAAAATTGGAATTTCTATTTGAATGGACCTAAAATTCCAAAATCCTCACTAGTTTTAGCCAGAACACCGAGGACCAAGATTATAGCTTTATGAAACAGCTTATATCATATACCGATGATCATTGATGACCAAAAACCTCCATATTTTCGGTGAAACATTCAAGTGATCACACTTGATCCCACGTGAACAAAGTGTTCTGGGCTGTATTAACACGTAAAAAAACGCTCCGCCAATTTCACTGAATTAGTCATCAGCGGATTATTCGATTACTGTATTGTGAATATTTCATCGAATAAGAGACTTAAATTGGTCATGGACGATAATGTTATCCATCGCTGCAGTCTTCACAAAAATATCATCACCTACGTATGCAAAAGATTGGCGATCTAAAGAAGAAAGAAACCAAACGCGTAACCGGCGTAAATGCATATATCTTTGTTTTCGATCAGCCGGAAAAAGCATATCACCAAAGTCATATATTTGCGGAGCAGATGTTTCGCAACATATTCTTCTTCAGATATCGTTCACGATACAAATCTGATAATTACGGCCGTTAGTTCATTAAGTGCACCAGAAACAGATATACAGAGTTTACGTACGAACTTCCGCTCGCTTCCTCGCCAAACATACCGGCGTATGCATATATGTTATGATATAGTTTTTGCCCCGAAATTATCCCCGCATGGAGCCCCGGCGACCTTTCCTTTTTCGAGCTCTTAAAACGACAACTTCGCCAAGTGCTAACTAAACACCGCGGTCAGAGAAACGCATACGAAGTATACGTTAGAATAACTTTTTACCGTTCACGAATTCAGAGCCGGTCGACTCGTATCATACTTCGCCAGTGTTTTGACTGCATCAATACGCGATGCGAGAATCGTTTTTCATTATTTACGTTTTCAAGCCTATATACACGCGCATCCCGCTGCGAATTGAACTTGAGGTTTTTTAATGGATACGAAATTACCTGAATCCGATTGCTATCTATTTTTCGCAAGGTATATCGTTTCAATTTTTCATAAGGCACGATTATAGCCGTTTTCGATTGCCAACTTCCCATCCCAAATTTCCTCTAGAAGATTTGCCCCCCCCCCAAAAAAAAGAAGAATTCATGAACATAGCGAAATGTCCCAAACCATGTCATGATCAACACTTATATTTCAGTAAAAAACGCAATGCAAAATTAAACCGTTATTCAGTTCTTTTTTTTTCAAATCAAATTTGATCGAGCCAGTCAATCATACTGACGGGCGAAATTGATTTTGAAAAATTGCCGATCTTTTTTTTGTCGACCGACGTGTGATTATTAAGCATATTTTTAATTCGTTCGCGACAATATTATTAGTAGTAACAATAGCACGTCGTATATCAAACATCATACCAATATTGATGCATATTGAAACCATTTCCGACGCAATAATATCTTGATTTTGATCATTATTCTCCGTTCACCGGCGCTCTGTTTGCCTATATGAATTTCAATTGATGCAACAGCTAAGTCAATACATTACGGCGGAATAAATTTTTCTCTTGTGTTTCCGTTTTGCAAACCGAGCCCAGACTAACTATATGAAATGTTTTGTACAAGGGCATCAGATGGCAGAACAATGATGCTGCATTGTAACAGTTCCTCAAAGCGACTGTGGAAACTGTAGGTGGTCACCAGTGGTGGAAAACCGAGTATTGGCTTCTATAAATGAAATGAATTCATTCGTCATCTCGGATGATGTTGTGTTTTTTTTTCGTATAACAGATATGAATAACCTGCACGATTTTCAATCCCATATGCCGTGTTATTATCTATCGTGTATATCAATGAAATACGCATTACCATCGGGGTAGCATAAATTTGGAAATTAAATACGGGACGCTGAGATTTTTTACGTGAATATTTAAACAAAATGAATTTCGCTGAATCGTCAATTATTGCGAGCATCGATTTTGGCGGATCGTTTGTCAGATTACGCTCGCTCACTGTGACGAACAAGTAATCTCCGAAGATCGTTTAGGACTGTCTACGTATTTCAAAGTTTATACGTGGATTGTAAAATTGATTCGTTTTCGAGTCCGTGGTTTGTATCACGAGCATTTATTTTGAAATTGAGGTTTTTTTTGCCGATGGCGCCAGTAAAGGCTTTAATCGACGATTTTAACGTTTGAAGGTGAATATAACATTCCAACTTTTTCCAACTATCAACTTTTCTCCCTTTAGGACTCGAATGAAGTCCGAAATATAGAGTTAATGATTGTTAACTAAAACAAGAAATTTACCTGTTTTTCGCGGCGGCTGCCCGATCTCTTTGTCGCCTATTTTTGAACCAGTTTCCAACTTGTGTCGGTGTGAGTCCCGTCGCCTGGGCTAACTCTCGCTTCTTCGTCGGATTCGGATACGGGTCCTGCAAGTACCATTCGCGTAATAAACTCCTTGTTCGCTCCTTGAAACAATGCGTTTTCTGTTCACCGTCCCAGATGGTTCTGGGTAACGGGTACTTCTTTCTCACTCGATACTTGTCCACAGGTCCCAGAGGTCGGCCGCGTAGTTTCTCGGCTTCTTGGTAGTGCGCTTCCAGCCACATAGCCTGCAATTTCGCGTGCGATTCCTTCGTGAATCTGTGATTTTCCAGTAGGTGATAAAGGTCCTTAAAGTTCCCCGTGTGAAAAGCAACGAGTGCCCGAGCCCTGAGCACAGATTCGTGCTTATTAAGCGCTTCACACGCCGTCGGATTGACAGGCAGCGACCACAAAAACCGTCCTAAACGTTCAATATCTCCGCTTTCTTCCAAAGTTTCACAAACCTGGGCCACTTGGGCCGGCGTGAAATTTAAAGTTGGGAGATGGAAAACTGGTAAAGTCATCATTGCTCCCCGATCCTTCTTGGTGAAGTGATATCTTGCTCTCGCTTTCAAATGCTTGTTATTGCACCAGTGAACCTAGTTCAACACTATTAAAGCTAAATACTGGGGCGGGGTACCGCGACATCTGAGGTGTCACTTGTTATCCGCTACTGTCGATCATCCAGACAATAATCGACCTAATCACCGTGTCATTACGCGCGCAAAGCGCGCATTCATTGGCTCGCCACCGCGCTATTCAAGGCGTTGCTATACCTACGCTGCCAATCATTTACGAGCCAGTCAATCTAGGAGGTAACCACACCACAAATCCGAATGGATTTCTAAACCATAAAACTACTGCCATCTAATGATGCCAATAGTCACGAGATTTGCTGTAAAATTCACACAACCTTTAAAATTGTAAATATAGAGGCGTCACTTTTTATCTACATTCGGCGTTTGAAATAAAGATTTAAACGCAATGCAAGTATTATATATTCATATCATTAAGTACTTATGGTCAACAAGGCCGGTCAACTTTCGGAGGTTCATTGAAATCCACTGGGTGACACATTTAACCGCGTGAAGGGTTTAAGCCGACCCCTGGCGAGAGCAATAGGAATGCCAATATAAATGCGTAAGACCCCCGCGTTTGGGGCTATTGTCGAGTGATTTATCGATGACTGTTACATTCGCGTGTTTGTTGGAACTGTGAAAATTCGCCGCCAATAGTCTGTGGGAAAGTTAGTGGCTCTCTCGTTCAGGTAGCAACGTTTAGTTTACGTGTTGTTAAAGTGTCAACTACTTCAAATTCGACTATTATTCTACGCGGACCAAGTGACCAACATTGAACGGGTTAGCCAATTATCAATGAAGACTGTTGATCGCGGGCCTATATGGATGAGACATTTTTCTGTTACTGCGCGCCTCCCCGTCAGGTCAATTTATTATTGATTACGACATTTTGGTTCGTTGTAGCATATAGAGTCCATAGTTGTAGTAAATGTCAGTATCTGTGCAGTGTGGTGACCGAATCAAATGTATCTTAAATGTCTACTTATTAGAATGATGCATATATGGATGCGAATCGTTTGGTTTTCAAATGCATGTTACCAGTTATAATGACGGCGCGCGGTCGAATCCCAACACAACAACGCGTGTGTCACAGATGGCGCTAGCGAACGATCGATGAGTTGAAAAACCGGCGCCGGTGTTTATTCCGGCTTCAGTGAGGGTAGTTGACTAGAAAACAAAACGATAAAATACTCGATTCAAAGATCTTGAATATCCGAATACACAAAACACAGGTCCACAATAGATGATTATTTGTACAGGGGCAATTAGTGGCATGTTTGACCGAACATCGGCGAGCGCTTGATATTTTCTAAAAAACATAATATCCACAAGGATCATCGAACAAAATAATTGTCCCAGAAACAAAATGCTGCACTCAGTAACACTCCGCAACGATATATGTACATATATAAATAGCGAATTTAGAACAGGAGTTCTCGATTGTCGACTGTAGCAGACTGCAAGTATCATTGCTCAAATCATTGGCGCTAGTTATTCCTCTCAATAGTTCCAGCAAACATAATAACACCGTGCCTAATTTCGTCTATTACAAAACTGCCATGAAATAACCATTAAACGTCCCATTTGTGTCTCATATATACGTGTGGGGTTAATTGAACTTATAATAGAGCCTGCTAATCGATGGGGAGGAGATTAGGGTATTTTTTAACGAGGCCTTATTAAGGCGGGAAAATATGCTAATTACACGGTGTATACCTATAGTCCAGGGGTATACGTAACAGCCGAACGAGAGACCTTTGCTTGTCGTAATTGTGTTCCCGCTGTTTTTACCGATCGTGCATCTTCGCCTGTACGCGGTAAACGAGACGAAATGCCACAAAAATAATTCGCCGAGATAATTTTCGCATTTATTTTTGACGCCTACTGTATGAACAATCGCTCGTATCATGATGACTGCACTGAGATGCACCCGATGAGGTACTCAACTGCGTGATTATCACCGAATTGCGAATTAGCATTCGGGTTCGTTCTCATACGCGTCACGGCGCCTCTGGTTTTTTTTTCTGTAAACTGCAATTCGTATTGCGAAATGTCATCTCGCTAACAAACAATAGTTTTTTTTAAATGTCTACATCTATGCTTGTATATGTAATTAGATATCTGGCTTGTCTTTAATTAGTTGACTTATGCATTATTCAACGTTATTCATCCATGCATGATGCACATTTTTTGCGAAGAAGAGTATCGTCTTTCGACGCATTCGTAAGTACGGAGTCTTCAATTAGATAAGCCAGACTTACTCATTTTCCGTAATGCTTTTTCTATCCTTTTTTTATCATTTTTATGCGGAAAGAAAGTTCCTCTAACCTAAAACTCGCTGACTATCTCGTATCGATCGATTGATATGTTAACGCGTGATTCAATATCTGTTCAATGTACTCGACAAAGCTAAAAAATGATATATACCTTGTATACCTTGTTTCTCCTAATTGGTCGGGTAATTTTGTAAATCGCAATGAAATTTGTAAACAATTAATCTCTATAGGCGCCGGGTGTTTTTGGTAAACTTGATCGTGATTTTGAAAGAAAGTAATATTCAGCTTATACATATCTGTGCCGGGTAAACTTTTAAGCTCAGCAGAAAGGAGAAACAAGGTATCAAATTTTTAGCCTAACCTTGTCAACGAAGCTAGTCTAACCGCGAGAGCGGAGGATCGGTCCGTTTCTAACAATGCGAAAAAAATTAGATGATTTTCAACGATTCGTGTTTTCAGCTTCAGATAACTATATAAAATGTGGTCTCAATCGCGATTTTCTCCACGCGCGTACAGACGTATCATCACATTTTCAAGATTTCATACGTACGTTGGTATAGCCCATCATCGAGCATATGTTTTGAGGTATAAATATCGGCGATAATGAGTGCGGTAACGAGTATCGGGCTTATAAGCGAAGCTCGGCCCGGCGAGGGGGTGTTGTTGCGATGTGTCGCCCGACGCAAGGGGCCAAATGTTCTTGATTAGAGCTCGCGCGATACTCAGTGATGTGAATAGTTCCCGGTGCGTGTACGAACGGCTAAAGCTAGTCTGGTGTGGCTGTACGTATCGTTTCGAAAGCGCCGGTCTATCGCGAAATCGATCCTACGAACCCGACTGGGAGATGGAGCTAGCTAGCAGATCGGATTAGGTAGATCCCCACAGCGGTGCCATGATAACTTAAAATATATGGGAAATGTGGTATTACCCGTTTACACAAATGCACACGTATCTTCAAACGATGTAATTAAAATCTATCGGGCACCGGAATTGGAGTTGACATGGCCAAATGGAAATCATTCCGCTGAAGTGCTCATCTAAATCGTTATTAGTAGACATGGTAAACGTTGGCCTTGAATTCACTATTTGACACGAAATTACACGTCCCTTGCAAAAGACCATCTCATCCGATTCAATTGCAATATAGCGATCGATGGTTGGTGAATATAACAAGTGGAGGTTGATATATGAGCATTTGACACCAATCAGGCGGTGTATTCGTCGCGTATCGATCGACACCGAAGCACCGCATTCAAATGGAAATATCGATGGAGATTGATTTGACAACCGTCTTTATCGCAAATGAAATCGCTAGCTACCAATGTGTAAATCGCCCACTTCTGAACAGATTAGCGCTGATGACACTAAACCGAGTGAATAGTTCGCTCTTCGGTGCCGTCGAGTTAGCAATTTACAGATGGTCACCGCGATGACCCAGCCTTTATTTCGACCTCGCCTTGACAATTTTTTTTCATAAATGGTCCAATATCCTTAAGTTTCGGTTCTTTGCGTATTTCATCAAATTTTCATATATTTCCAACTTCAGATAAAACTTGAACGTTATTGCGTACATATTATCTTCTGATTGTTCAGCAAGGCAGTTTTAGAGCAGTCAGTGGTATGACCAAAAAAGTAATTTGATATAGCTGTTACCCACAGAGGTACGTATAGCTAATACCCCATCTAACAATGCCCCAATGTGCACAATATAGCTCCTGGATATTGCCTTCATGGGAGGGTGTAATGTCCAGGGGCTATAATTGTCCGTATACGGCCTATAGGCACTCAAAGTAAAAGCTGAAGTTGTGATAGAAACAGAAAAACCACCAAATGTTACATGTCTCGAATAACTCTTATGGCGATCTGCGACGCAGTAGATATTGTTCGTTTGGAAGTCGGCATTGCTACGGACTAACACTTAAAACTAATACGATTAAAATTCAGTTTATTGAAAATTCACATCTGTGCCATAAATATATAGAACTTGTTCGCGCATCCAATAACAGTTATCATACATTGTCCAATCATTTTCTTTTGATACAATCGATCATTTTGCAACTTTAATATGTGAAGAGGGCAGCAACAGCTTGGGCGACACGCGGAGGTCTAAAAGTGACAATAAACTGAAACAGTAACAACCATAATCATTGACCTAAGTTTCTCGGTACATAACTATTATCTACATGAAGGTACTATTTGAATTGTTCACAACTTGATAAAAGGTATTATCAGGAACTAATCATGGATTTCATGAGTTTTCTTTGAAACGATAACGGTTAATGGCTGAACATTTTAACTGTGTTTCAAAAAATCCCTCTCCCTCTCCCTCTCCCTCTCCCTCTCCCTCTCCCTCTCCCTCTCCCTCTCCCTCTCCCTCTCCCTCTCCCTCTCCCTCTCCCTCTCCCTCTCCCTCTCCCTCTCCCTCTCCCTCTCCCTCTCCCTCTCCCTCTCCCTCTCCCTCTCCCTCTCCCTCTCCCTCTCCCTCTCCCTCTCCCTCTCCCTCTCCCTCTCCCTCTCCCTCTCCCTCTCCCTCTCCCTCTCCCTCTCCCTCTCCCTCTCCCTCTCCCTCTCCCTCTCCCTCTCCCTCTCCCTCTCCCTCTCCCTCTCCCTCTCCCTCTCCCTCTCCCTCTCCCTCTCCCTCTCCCTCTCCCTCTCCCTCTCCCTCTCCCTCTCCCTCTCCCTCTCCCTCTCCCTCTCCCTCTCCCTCTCCCTCTCCCTCTCCCTCTCCCTCTCCCTCTCCCTCTCCCTCTCCCTCTCCCTCTCCCTCTCCCTCTCCCTCTCCCTCTCCCTCTCCCTCTCCCTCTCCCTCTCCCTCTCCCTCTCCCTCTCCCTCTCCCTCTCCCTCTCCCTCTCCCTCTCCCTCTCCCTCTCACTCTCCATTCATTCAAGCATCCGTTCAAAGCCAGATACGGATACGTAAGTCACAGCGCGCCTCATCGTAATATCATGGAGGCAATCAATTAGTTAACTGAAGAAAAAGTTACAGTTTACTGCTGTTTGACGTCCATAATGAGGTTTATGCATCCTTACAACCTATAAAAAAGCGGTATATAATTACTAATCATTTAACATCAAATAGGCTGTAGATAATTTGGTTTTCAAGATGGCTACAAATTTACTAAAACAGTATCGCAACGATGGCGATGATC
Organism: Tubulanus polymorphus; assembly: GCF_964204645.1. NCBI lineage: Eukaryota > Metazoa > Nemertea > Palaeonemertea > Tubulaniformes > Tubulanidae > Tubulanus > Tubulanus polymorphus. Next base: position 11,268,965 of record NC_134025.1, read on the forward strand.
GATCGATAGATCGAGGGATTATATACACCAAACATTCGACAGTTACAAATGTATTTATAAACTGAAGTATATATAATTCGCATTAGTAACGGGGCATCTGTTTACGTCGCGGCTTTCGATCGTGTGGAAAACTGCGGATTAAATCGAGAGGGCCTAATTGTTGCACAAAGGTTTAATGAGTTTGCTATAAACAGGGACCATGGGGTGCTTACACCATCGGTAAGGTACTGCAGGTGCATCCAGTCGGACACCCATGGAGACGGAGACTGTATATTGTGATATTTGGCCAGAAAATCTATTCGGTTATGTCACAAAGACGCAATTCGTTAATCCGCGAATACACCTTTACTCGTTGAAAGTTGGAGAAAAGGATTATCTTGTCTTTAAAAAACAGTATTTAACTATATTTTTTCCGAATTCAGCCATATCCATCGTAACAACCATATTGGCCCATGTAATGTGACACCGTAAAAATGAATAGGGCTACCATCCTTCTTCACTTCACAAGAATATGCTTATGGGCGAATATCAAAGCAGAACATTAAGCTAGCTATTTTTGCGGTTTCCGACAAAACCGCATCTTTGGTTTCTCGGACGTGTCCTTATTGTAGCCCGCGGTCCGGTTCTTGGTCCGTGCGATAATTACGTTCTTAAGTGAATTAACGCGTTTCTTTACCGCCACGAAGTATCGGTTGGTGTGACAGCCGCGGAGCGTTGCTATTTTCCCTTCGGTTAGGAGCGGTTAACTTGATAACACAGCGAGACAAAATAGAGCCTATTACGCAGAAAAACAACGCTCCATATAACACGTGTTATATTCTAGAAAAAATGTTCATGTATCTATACGCTGTCCGTATGTGTAATTAGATAGAGCTACGTCATAACTATTAAAATCGATCGTCATATTGCGGTCGTCGAGTTTCAGTATCGAAGTCGGCGGCTAAGTTCACCTAAGACGATAGTATCAGTTTATGATAAATACCACGTGTGCTGTTCCATAAATTTTCATTTGAATATTAGAATACATTTTCAGGGCTACAAGACGGTCAACAATTTTTCGTGCTACCTATTTGCATATCTGTTATTTTGCATAGTGAAAAAAAAAACAAACAAACAGTCATCGCTGAAAGGCCCTTTTATTCAACGATTTCATTACCGCAGGTATATCATCGAGACAAAACATATGTTTTGTTGTACGTTGGGTTCATTTCTACGCAGCTATGAGCCCTTTAATTTAGCCATACTATACGAAACCGGGAGTTCGGAGCGTCGGCGCTCAGATTTAGATCTCACGTTGTTAGCAAACCATAAACACACGCAGTCCGATGGCTTAAAGGATAAAACACACACCGTAGAAATGCGCGTTAAATGCTTTTGAACTTCTGTTATTCTGTTTGAGCCTAATTCGTTAGATTTTTAACCGTTTAGCTTGAAAGAATGGGAAGTTGCGTATATGTTTTCATTCGCCGGACATAAAAACTATTGCTTGTTCTCTCATTCATTCAGAGTGAACGTGTATTTTTGGGATTTATACTATTGGAAGCGAAAACGAAGAAAATATTTATAAAATTGTTTCTAACGGTCGGGTGAGGTTCAGATTTGACGAAAACTTTTGGCACCAAAAGGATATGTTTTCTCGCGTTTTGAATTCTCGCGCGAGAAAACAAAGAAGGCCCAATGTGAACATTTTTAATCGTTCCTCTAGCCGTACAGATGACAATTTTTTTTAGTATGGCCCGAATCAGCCACCAAACAGATTTGATCGTGTAGATTCGGTTACGTGGCGTGAACTCGAAACCGGAGGCGCATAAGAACGACAGTAGCGATCATGCACAAGTTCAAATAAAAAACTAACTTTATTGATTCGTAACGTAGCCCTACGCATTAACATTCTGAGATGATCGCGATTCAGAATTCAAAATTCAGGCTCAAATTCAAATAAGCTTTGTTGGTCCTCAATGTAATGAAACATTATCGGCAAGTACAATAAAATAGATGAACATGCGAGATGAAAAACGAAGAACACGAAATTAAGTATCAGAACCTTTCGTCAGAAAATAGCGAGAGAGAGTGAGAGAGAGAAAATAATTAAATTAATACATGTAACAGCAATGATGACAATTATGACTAATTATAATTATGATGATGATAATCGTAGAAATAAAAACATTAACAACCAATTATGATTATAATGATGGCAAATAGAAATGATAATATTTGGGTGAGACAATGAGAGAAAACGTCACGGCGTGTCATACGTAGACCGTCAAAATGCCATCCCCCTCGGCGAGGATTCGAACCTGATGGTATCGTTACACTCAGCCACGGCACGAAACACTAGACCGGGTGCGCGTGTACATGCGCAGGTTTACCGCACGAAAACTTGTGGCACCAATCAGATTGCTCGTTGTATAATCGCTGAGGTTTTTCACGAAAAAAAAACTATACATGGGAAAACTAGACTGGTTGCCGGTCTCTACCTTCAGTTAGATTCTATTCTGACTGCGAACGCAGGTGGCGCAGAATTGGACAGGCGACCAGTCTATGGAAAAACCCGGGCTAAAATAAAATGGGATATCTGATTGGCTAATAATGACAGCATCTAAGCTGTGCTACGCACTCGGCCTGTAGGCTGCTCGTTTCACTCTGCGGAGTACTCCAAACAGTGCCATCTAGCGGAATTCTCGCTGCCCCACAAAATTTTGTGGAGTAGCAGAGTAGCGTCTGAAAGAGTCACGTGACCTGATCTAGTGTATTTCTTTGCTCCGCACAGTGTTCGGAGTACTCCGCAGAGTGAAACGAGCAGCCTGCTAGTGTGGCAGCGTGGCAGGGTTTCGTGACGTGGCAATCTCGATGCCATCAGGTTCGAATCTCTGACAGGGAGAATGTCAAAATGCACGCGGCTAAAAGTGACAATTTACGGTCATCATAGGCCACGTGAACAATACGTGCGATATTTTGAACATAACTCCTATAGGTTCCTAAGTTGGTAATGGTACCGCCGTTTAAATTCCCGCCAAACGCTTTTCAGACACGTCAGTAAGTCGTTAGATGGGAATGGTTTGAATTATTGGATTCATTTCGATCGTGTATGCACCAGGCATCGAGGAAAACCATTAACCTTCGTATGCACGCGCGGTGTTCTCTTTTTTCATCCGTGTCATGCGATTTATGATAAAAAGCCGGCTGATTTATTACATGGATGATACCGACAGACAGCGCCGGAGTTAGGAAAATTGTCTAATCTCTTCAGAAATTTAGCGACTTAAATTTCGTCTCGTTACCGACATCGGTCGGTTATTCTCGATCCCTGGTGTAACATCAAATTAAACGTTCGATCTATCTAATGGATTTCGCTTTCCCATGGTGAGATGGTTCGGAAATGGAGTTGCGCGCTCCCCGGGGAGCGTCGCCTTCACCAAAACCTCACATCGCCGTACACAATCATCAATAAATTATTAGACGAAAGCAACTATCTGAAAACACTGGAGACTCGTGATAGCATTAGGTTCTTTTTTTCTGCCATATTTTTTCACGATAGCCTCTCAAAACTAGTAAACTGTGACAAGCGCGGCAGCAACATTTTCGGAATGAAAGTAAACCAATCTGCAATGGCTGCTCGTAATAATCGAATTCGCCGATTGCACCCTGATAAAAGCACTTCTGGGCAAAATTTTTGGGTTTTTATATAATGTATATAGTGAATAGGCTCCGGATCATCGGGATCAGATGAAATTTTATTCAAAAAGGGATATCACAGATATTAGGCTGTATGATACAACGTCCATGTCCATGGGATGGGCATACACTTATAACACTGATGAAACATTTCATCAATTCAATTCAATTCAAAGTTGTATTGCTCCTTGTGATATACAAATAAAACATCGGATTGTACAATAAAGATGATAAGGAAAACCAACAACATTAGAGCTAAACTGCAAAAAATAAACAATATAAAGAAAAATACACAAGAAAAATCATGTTAAAAAGTCAACTCTCTAAAAGTTTCCATGTTATCTAACTATTTGGATCATATTTCTTGCAAAAACGTACGCTAATAAGTCAACCATATTCAATTTTACTTTGTTACATCACTCTCGTTTACATTACATCTATAGGCCCATGGCAAAAATCCTAGCTATTCGAATATAAGAATGATGAAAGTCGCATTTCAATACTTTATAAACAAAATAGTAACGAAATGAGATTTCAAAACCTTTCTATTCATATTGCACCGTCCGTATTAGATGTTTATAATTAATGCCTCGCGTCCTCCTGGCATAAATATGATCACTGAGTAATTCTCTTTGGCGTGGAATAACAGCCTCTCGTGAGAGTCGGCTGTTTATAAGGGCCAGAGGCCTCTTCGTGGTCTATGATGGCCACGGCACGGGCTAGCGTGACATTTCTTACTCGGTAAATCATATTACTCTTAATTATTTTGTCTACCGCTGACTAATTACTTTCCATGCTTTCGGAGATCAGATGGACACGACGCCAGCATACGGGAAACGCCATCTGGTTGGTAGATTACACATACATGAATCACAACTATGGCCAAAGTGTTTTCGGGGGAAAAAACTAGGATTGATTTTGACACAGCATAGACTAAACATCAGGGTTGTTTGAATGCACATTTCTCACACGTAACACAAGAGAGCAAGCAGATACACGTAAAACGATAAATCATGTTTTGATCATCACAACGACGAAAAATGCTCAATATGATTGATTTTTAAAGCAAAAACGATCTAGGATTTATCAATATCATTCAGGTCATAAGCTAATGATGTATATGAATAATAGGGAATGGTAGATATGATGCAGATTTGGGTAAGGTGATTTTTCTGTTCCTTGTGGAATCCAATAATACCATATCCGACGTCTGGCACTCGGTGATCAGCGCACGCCATACTAACTTCCGGTCGGTTCCCTACCGTAAGCAGAAATGGCCATATGTCCAAGTGACGATCTCGGATAGATTTCTGGACCAAATTAGTTGCAACGCTGCGAGCTACGGATTATTGCCAAATATGGCCGCAGAGGAGGCAAATAGATACGCGAATACACAAGATGCTAAGGATTCTTTCGGTGTTTATTGCACGCTGCGACGACCGTTGATGGGCTGGTGTATGATTTCATCGCGATACAGTTGTCCGAGCTCATCAGAAAACCGAACACAAAGCTCCTCATTCGATGATCTCATTAACAGCGACAAAGCAGGCCATCAATACTGACGATCATTCCTTTGAAACCGGTTTCGTCGTATCAAAATACCCACTCAGAATGATTACATTTTAAGATAATCACGAATTGCCGAAGTCGTTTAATTTGACTGATATAGCGCTTATACAAAAACGCCATCTACGCCCATACACTCGGCAACTGGCCTACAACAAAACCGGCCTTTCCGTTGCAGGTACTTAACAAAACGTCGTGTTGCACGAATTGTATCGTTTGTTTAACTGGTATAATGAAATTAAGATTTTTTTTCATTTAATCAGGCGATGAAATTGTTATTTTCGGTCTAGTATTACGGCCACGACGTCGTCGAGGCATTGTGGTTAACCGTGAATTTTACACAAATCAGATTTCTACTAAAAGCAACCAAATATCGAGTTTTCATTAGGTCCGTACTGTCGAATTAATTATGAACTCCTGTTTCCGCTTTAATACTCGTCATAATGACGTTTTGTTATTTCAATGCAATAAAAATCACCGCATTGTGATTTAGCGAGTCTAATTTTTTGAAGGCATGATTGATAATCTTCTGGACAAGTTCTGCGTGATTTTACGTAAATGCTTGTCATTGAATTCTGAAAATTGAAACGTAGTTAAGTCATCTTCTACATCTAATATTCATATGCCAAACTAATTCTCAAAGTAAGGTAACTGAGATTGAATTCGCCACAATCACTGAAACCCAATCACCACAATATGTTATATCGAGTCTCTATATGAAACTTGATAATTTTCATTATATACACCATATACATTTTGAGACTATTATGATTTTAGTAGGCATTATTAATGATATAAACATCTAATACTTGATTCTTCTTCTACATCTAATATTCATATGCCAAACTAATTACCAAAGTGTTAAAGGTTACTGGGATTACGTTCACTACAATATGTTATATAAAGTCTCGAATCCAGTGCAATGTTGCGAAGCTTGAGACAAACTCCTATAGTCTAAGTATGTAGCAATCATTTTTTTCGCATGATTGAAAAACGGTATATCATGCACCTCCTGGTTTACTTGCGTGTGGAAAGAGTGGTATACGTATAAAAAGGAAATAAAAACTCATAAATAACATGAATTCTCATTAACGACGCATGAGCAAGTTGCAAAAGATACTGGTGTGAATATTTTGTCCGCAGTAAATAGGATAAGCAGCAGGATCGAGTAGTTTGTCTTAGTGGCGTTATCGAATACCCATTGTAAGTCCGTCTCTCTCGAACGCCGTAATGCAATAAGTTCTCCGAAGCGTACTGGGGATTAGATTAAACTATACTTATATACAAGTCCGAACATTTACTGATATTACAGCCTCTTGAGCCGAGTTAATCAACCCGTTAGGACGCTATTAATTATTTAGCCGAGACGGTGCAGGCTGGTTGTATCATGGATAAAGACCCTCCGTCTAATGATTGTCAGGCCATAAACACACGAGAGATCAGCCATGCATTATTCACAACGAAACCCGACCAAGTAACTAATTAGTTTAAGGTCGGTTATTTATCTGGCGGATGTGTACAATTATTGGTCCTGATGAGCCTGATTGACTCGGTGGTGACGCCGTGGCGTTTACACCGTCTCTGGAGGAACCGAATCAGTCGGTATTCAATGCACGCCGACCGACTGTAAGCAACGGTTTGGCGGAGTGGTTCGATGTCAACACAATGGAAAATAATGGACAACTAATATAGTTCTCGGCTGGTAAATGGGATTTGCTCTCTAGGTTTAAATTCGATGATGAGTTCCATGATGGTTTAACGATAACTGGAACAGAGGCGGACGCGCAAAGTACATTATTTCCATCTGATATGCACGATAGAACATAGAGAACTGACCGCCTATAATATGTTTGTAAAATGAATTTTTCAATCCGATTATTACATGCAAGTCACCTGAGGCTGCTTATATAAGGTACACATGCGCAAAAAGACACTAACGTCATCGAGCGTCAGCAGGGTAATGCAATGACGTCACACGAATCGTTCACATGACGTGTCATACTGGACGTCCGATGGCAGTCGACTGGTGACTTACTTTATACAGTTAACTGTTCGCACTTGACGTCCGACGGATATGACGCTCTTTGACGTCATGCTCATAAACTATATATCGCGTTCTCGGTGAAAATCGAAAAGAATATTGATGTCACATCGATGCTGAGATTAGTGGTTACTTTCGATGATATACCTTATAATTAGAATTAAACTAACGTAGCACTTATCTAAATAAGTTACACGTTGTTGTGGGTGTTTCTTGTTATAAAACATTTTTTTATCTTGATAAAAGGGTTGACCCTGTTATCTATTTTGATTTGTAGATTTGGTTTGTTTTGATTCGGTGTCCCTTACAAACCCGCCACATCTGCCGCAAGCGAAACAGGGGGTTTGATTTTGAAATCGGAATCGAAATACAGCTATACTCTAGTGAGATCGGCGGTCGAATTTGCAGAATTTTTTGTCCAAATCGAAGTACATAATTGGAAATTTCGGTTACCGTTCATGAAAACAACCACAGGGTCCACCCAATTCCCAAAAACTCATTAACTCTGTAATCGATTTCATTTCTTCATCAATTCAGTTTTTCTTGAATCGATTTAGAAGCAAATCATTTTTTGTAAACTGGACCCTGAGCCAGAATATCTACCTATATTCATAGTTTAATAAACCAAAGTTTACATCGCGATATGTGACTGATTGACAATTATTAACCTAATCGTCGCTCGAATTCGCCGCCATGCTCTATCTATACAAATAAGGCATGAAATATGCTAAAACAGATCTCGAAAAAACATCCCAATAGCTAGTACGATCTAACGACATATCATTCCCCAGTCAGATAGAGCACGATTCGACTGGTGAGATGCGAAAAAAGTGCCGGCTGCATAGCAGTTGTTACTAGTTCGCGTATCAGTTCCTAGCCAGTCATCTCGGTGTATTATCTGCCTCATTGTTATTCTACTGCTATTCAATTAAACCTCGTAATCTGTATCCAAATACACCGGTCTTAATTGCACAGGAGGAGCCTCGCACCATCTGCGACGGTTGATTAGCATCCGACCATTCTCCCGGGCTCGCCGTGTCCCATTTTCATTCCTTTATGATAAATACTATCTCGAGCTGCAAGCCAGTCTAAAGGAGATTAACAGAAATACGATATTGTCGCAAATTTCGTTACCGTTATCCCGTATTTTAAACTATCCCGTGTTCGCTTCGTTTTATCTGATATATAATATTCTATTTTATCTTCTGTACACGCAAGAACCCCCATTAACACTGTTACTGTCGCCTGGAGCGTCTCTCCCTCTCTCGCTCTGCAAACGTTAGTTATCTAGCAGCCTGAGAAAGTCACGCGTATTCAGATGACAAAATTTGCTTGTCATCTGATGAATTGCTACATCTAATAACGTTCGTGTTCCTTCGTGATTTGATTATATTGTACCTTTATACTTTAATTTCGCCAAACTGCGCTCGACGGTTTAATAACCGCACTCGCCATGTGTGTAAACCTGTCCCTTGTGATTTCGCAGCAAAAATCTGCCGCTGCAATATCTGCATCGGTTTCTGGCGATCTTTTTTTCTAACGGTCGGATATGCGCGCGCAAGAGATGAACAATTTCCATTCATCCTCGGGGCTTTTATTTCGAAGATTAACTTTCGAACTCGAAATGGGATTAGAAAATGCTGGCAGTTGAATTTTATGTGCCAATAGGCTTAAAGTTAGTAGTTTATCGCGTTTTAAATCTCTACGGCCTCGTGGCAAACTGAGGCGAAATTCTTGTAAATATACCAACGAATGGGAATACGCCAATTGCAAAATCAATACTTGATAGTTTGATATAGATATTGAAAACTCCGCCGGTTGGAAAAAATTCGATATGTTGTTTTCATATCTGCTCAAAGTCCCAATGAAATGAACGCTTTCTGAGGATTAAGTGCTTCGTGGTGGAAATTGTCTATATTTCGAATGGATTTTTCCTTCTCTTCGAAAAAAGATAACCGTGTATATTCCTGGCCTCAAATCATCAATAACTTTATAAATGAATAACCTTAGTACTAACAAAATCAGCATATCATCATTCTGGGAATGATCACGCATGTAGCGTATGCAAATGGATACTGAATCTGACAGCGAATGCTTGAACTGTTCTTTACCGTATCTTTTTGGGCAACGACGTTTATCATTGGCGATTCACCATGTTTAATTTGGTCAGTGTGGTACTATGTTTGTGAAATGGATTTCTTCGCTTCCTGTCTCGAATGCAACTCATCGCCCAGGGAGTTGAACACGTCCACCATCAACCATGCAATTACTGACAAATAATGGAATCTCCCTACGCAAGTGTAAGATGCTTATCTGTATGCATTTGCGCGTCTCGAAAGCAATTCCTTACAAATAACCCAATATTGACTTAAAGCAAAGGTCGGGGCCGGCAGCGAGAAGGAAAAGTGGTTAAATGAGATCATTGAAATCAGGCAGAATCAGATGGCCTATCGTGTTATTGACCAAAGAAGAGAGAGTTTTGTTTGGTGCAATATTTCTTGCCGCTGATGAGTCCGGATAAATTGCTATTCGATGACGGTGATGGCAGCTCTTGGTTCCGTAATATACTATTATAGACTGCAACAGTAACACAATCACTGTCAGTCATTACAAGTAGTAATGACGGGCTAACAGAGACTTTGAACCACTTACTGAGTGATCTGACAAGACGAAAAGCTTCATTTAAATGGTTAGATGTCATCGCAGCAACGAGATAAGCAATTTTCAAGCGAGATGTTAGCGATTCCACGGGCATTGTGTAGCGTGTCCTACAGATAATTACAAAAATTGAATTACGACACAACACCTGCGACCCCTAGGCGAACGAATCTACACACTTTTTGCCGAATCGTAGATATTTTGGGTCCAGTTTCGCAGTTTTAGGTTGTGGTATGACTTTCTATCAATTATCATACTGACAGTGAATTAGATTTAGCTGGATTCATCCAACAACATAGTAACAATCCTCGATGACTTATATGTGGTAATTTTCAGGGCAGCTTCAACAACTATTTTCCACATAGGGCAATCTTGCACCGTTTATGACATTACGCTTTATTTTTCAATGATGTCACTTATTTTTAGCCAACCTCTGAATCAAATGATCATGATGTTGACGTTATGGTGATATTTACGATATTCGGGCCTTATACACCAATTCTTGATCAGTGAATACGAATAGCCTCAAAATCAAATACATATGACAGATAAAGTGTTGAATAAAGCAATGTGCGGAAGACTATCAATGTGCCCCGTAAATGACGAATGGCGTTTTTCTTTATGCGTTATTTCATTTACTCGGTTCATCATTTCCCCTGAAAGGACTGCAAATCACCATTTTCGCGAAAATAAAAACTTTATTTACAGCGAGTAAAATAAGTTAGCGTAATGTAATCGACACGAGATTGGGACACAGTCATCGGAACACTGATATATCGAGCAGTGCACAATAAGCCCTCGTATGAACGGTACAGTGGCAGATTTAGGGATGCTTGAGAACGGGTAATTGACAATTGGCAAAGTCATCGGGTCGTTCCGAAACTCTCGTAGCCAACATCAAATTATGCTGACGTTCAAGCCTACTGTTATCGTGCTCTAATCGTTTGGTGACGAATATGAATGCCGAAGAAGTTCCGTTCCTAATTTTGAGACAAGTAGTTCTGTCCTAGTTCCCAACAACCTATCGTTTTAGAGTGCATGATTTGTTCATTGACTCTGAAACAAATTCGTTTGGGCCAAGTGTAGAATCCGGTTAAGTTTTTCCAGGACGAATCACATATCTATATTCATCCGCACTACAGATACCGCGATATGCGCAGCTGACTGGTTAACTGGTTCACTGGTTGACCTGACGACTGGGTGACTGGATGACTGGGTGACTGGGTGAAAAAGACTCGATGAGTTGATGACTGGGCGACAGGATGACTGGACGACTGGGTGATTGGATAAATGGACGACTGGTTCACTAGATGGTGATGGTGGACATATGATATGATGATATGATTTATTTTCAAGTAAAATTTTTACAAATTCAATGAATAAGAAAATACCTTAAAAATGTAATAACATGAAATGAAGGACTGCTTTGAAGCAACAGTTAGCTTATACAAGAAAGCAGCCCTGAGAGATGGTGAGGGGGGTGATGATGGGGATGATGACGGATTATCGGGATGGTGATGATGGTGATGAAATTGATAGTTATGAGGATGGAGATGGTAGCGATGGTGCGTGGGGATGTAGCCAGGATAGAAATAATATTTACGATGTAGGAGATTGTGATGGCGGTGGTAATACTGGAGAATCTGATGCTGGAGAGGATAATGGTGACGATGCTGGTGATTGTGATTTTGGTGATGAAGGGGCAGATGGTGGAGACGGTGGTGATGATGGTAGTGATGCTGGAGAAGGTAATGGTGGTAATGGTGGAGATGTTAGCGATAATGGTGATGTTGGTGATGGGGATGCTAATGGTCAACCATTCGACCAGTCATCAAGGCGCTCGGTCATCTAGTCATCCAGTCGACCAGCCGGCCAGTCGTCCAGTCATCCAGTCGCCCAGCATAACCCTGTTTTGTACACATGGACCATTCGTCTTGGAGTTCAGGTTTCGTCCAATATTTCCGAATCGTTGTGCTATTTGATCATTTACGGAACTGTTGGTCATTGCGATTATGGACGGTATGCATATTCTAAGAAATGAACCCCAGCCCCTTTTTAACGTGATAAATCCGGGGAAGTATATACACCAATTTCATTTGGAAAGAATGCCATCAAACATTCTATTTTTGAATGCCTGGCAAGTTCTGTGCCCGACATCGAACGATTACTTCTTTTCCAAAGTATCTATTCACTCAACGGTTAAACGTTAAGAATGGATACGCGACTCGAGAAAAAAACGAGACTATCAAGGCGCATAAGAAGCATTGACCCAGATCGAGCCAAAAGGAAGCCCCTCCTCTGCAATTAGCAGTAGCACGGCCCCGAGGCGACCGGCCGACTCCACCTTCTCAATTATACCCGGCTTCTTATGTCACCTTCAGGCACGTCCAAGCGGAACTGATAGTCTCCGTGTTAACAAAGCCCAAACAATAGCGTTCGTACTAGATCACTTAGATTCGAGATTTACGCCATTGACAGCTGAATAGAAACACACCAGTCAGGGACTGAGCGCCTCAGGTGTAGAATCATAGGAAATCATAGTGTTGCGGTCGGTCATAACGAAAATTCACCGGCGAAAAAAATACGTGTTTGTGCTCAAATGTCAGTGGACTCATTGAATATGTCATTCACATACTCTGCTTGCTTTCAGTGTAACGAATCCTTAAGGGTTTTCTTATCGGGTAATCATGTTTTCTTCCGTTACGAGCACGACATGTATGAAAAGAAATAAATTACTGTTATTGTGCCAAGAAAGGCCCTCATATGAAACCGTAATCCCCAGATGCGATCATATGTCGCACACCTTCTAGATAATTTCACGGACAGCGTGCTATTCATCTTTTGTGCTGATAGCGACGATTTCTGGTAAAAATATTCAATACTTCTCTCTACCGAGTTGTCTCAGTGGATTTGGTAATCTCACGGTGTAACCATTAGTTCGTTCGGTCTCATTCGGTTGCTGTGAGCTCTACCGCTATCCAGTGCGTCCCCGCGAGGGATTAGGTTGTGTTTTTCGACGAGATATGTGGCCTATCCGAAGAAAAAAAACAGTTGCGTCAACTTATAGAACGCGAAACGAGCTAGGTGACTCGAAACAAATAACGAGATATAACGCTATCACCTGACACTGGTTTTGAATTGCGCATTGTTATTTAAAAATGTCAATCTTAACATACCCTAACACCGATAGATATGTAAATAACTTGTTAAAGCTTAAAACTGGCTGTATTTTCCGACTAGTTTCAAAATGAACTAAAAGATACGATTAAAATCCAAAAGGTATTTACCCCATCTCAATACCCACAAAGTCCGATATGTATGCAAAAATCGTAGCTGAGTTTTGAATTTGTACTGGGAATAACTCTAAACCATCGAAATGACGAAAGGCTTATTATTGAATTCAGGTACATGAGGTATAACAGAGAAAAGATGGGTGCTCTAGAATAGACGGGTGTGCTCTTACATTCGCACTTATTAACCTCGCTGCATCAGCATACTCTGCATCTTTCATAACAAGAGTATATAATTGTTTTGTTAATTGGAATCTGGGCAACATTGTCTTACGATGTAGATTGGATTACTCGTTATCCTAGCGCATGTTGATGTTATTCGATGAACAACCAAAGTTTGTTGTTTCGGCCCTTGTCGACGATTATCTTGTTGATAAAGCTGAAAAAGACATGTGGCTATTATACACTACGACGTATGAATATAGAGGCACGTTAAAAAGGAGATTTTTTTTCAGGACGAAGCCGTAACAATAGAAATACATGTAGATGTCATGGAAAATGAACGAAAGAATGTTTATAACATCGATGTAGAAAAAAAATGAACGCTGATCACACATCTGTACTTCTATTTCCGATTCAAAATCAAACTTTCTGTTTCGCTCCCGGCAGGTGTGGTAAGGGATTGTAAGGGACACAAAATCAAAAAAAAAGAATAAAGAAAATCTACCAATCAAATAAATAACAGGGTCAATCCCTATGAAGCGATGTGAGTTCAAAACTACCCCATTAAGGTCAGACACCCCGATGTCTCCAATGAAGTCTTGAAAAAAGAAAAGCTGCATTTTGAACACTCAACACATGAAAAAAGGTGACGAGCAATTGGTAAGACCTGTTAACCAGGGCGAGCTTTTAGGCAACAATTGACTAAAGCGGTTGTCTGCAATTGTGATTGAGTTTCTGCGATTTCAGTCAGAATTTGAACTTCGGATTTGTATGGAACCATGGTTTTATACATATATAGACCGCATTATATAAATGCGCGCACAATGATATTTGACGGTGGTGCAATCTTGAACTTCCTTCCGAAGACAGACAGACACATCTTCGGCGTTGTTGATATAGAAAGTTCACTAAACACGCTATATTACACGGGTATTATCGATATATTTGTCTAGTTATGCCGTCTTGCTTTCTATTATGGCAATTTTGACTATAGACACGTCAATCATCCGGTTTGTCGAAATTAACGATTTCACCCGGGATATATTTGTATTCCCTCCTCGTATATTGAGAGAACCCTTGTCGACGACAAACACCGCTGCAATAATCACCGCGAGACCATATTTGCGATGCTTTATTGATTGCTTTCGAATTCGCAGTAACTTAATTGACTGGGAATTCGAAATTAAAATTCGTGGCATTATCTTAAATGCTTGTCCAAGGTAAACAACGGTTACGGTGTACATTTCGCTCATATTATATAGGGAAATTGTTTCCGTGACCCGGCCTAGTCTGGTTCTCAATGGCTTACGAATCCAGGGCTACCTAAAATGCCCTGAACCTGTATATAATAAATGAGAGTCTTTGGGTTAATGGTAGAAGAGTGGAAAAATTGCTTTTCGACGTTTCGCTCGTCTGAGACAGTTTACCTTCTGCTGCTGGTATGCGACTGAATTTTCAACGATGATCGTTAAACAACAATGGGAAGAATTCACAACAAACAAAAACAAGAGCTGGGGAATAACAATAAATACAATACGGTCTTTTTCTAGAGAGAGAGAGAGGGGGGGTGAGAGAGAGCTAGGGGAAGCTAAGAATAATTAGATCGGAACTTTGATTAATAAAAATCCCACGAGAGGAAAGCAAAGGCAGTCTTCATTACATTTCTGTTATCGTATACATCAACTAGAATTTCGGGGCCGTGCTTCACGTCATCGCTTTTGAAAACAAGGCACAAAAGATGTCCACTTGTTCGAATCTGAAATCACTGCTTCAATTCAAGATTTCAACGTCTTACATTTTGTACAAGTCATGTGTGTTATTTGCTGCTTTATTTTTGGCCTCGGTCTCGCTAAGGTCAGCGGTGGCCTCGCGTTAACTCAGCGTCATTCGGGTCACTTCTGAATCGAAGATGGCAAACATCTCATTAATTCGTTTATTGAATTCCGATATCAACCCCAGGTATCATGCGGTTTAATTGACCCGCTTCGGTCACAAACGGTAAATCGAAACGGCTCGTCGTCCGGAAATTGTGCAATCAAAATGTTTTAATTCGTTACAATTACGACGTGACATAATGTTTTAGCATTGTCAACGAAGGAACCACCGAAAGTCCCATCACGTATAAGGTCGAATGAAAAGACGTTCACTACTATGCCAGCACTTTGTTCTCGTGCATAAAGGATTTACAGACCCCCCTAACGAGGGTTCCTAAAATATAACCGATTTTGAAACCAAATATGATGCAATTAACACGTTTTCGGGTACACGAATTCATTGGAAACGTGACAATTAATGGGTGTAATCCGTCCGAAAATATCTTTCGATATCTAAATAATGATGTCTTTTTAATAAGACGCCGATGAAAAGGCTCTTTTGCTTGTCGACTTTTCACAGAGTCTGGCTTCACATCCTTTCTCCATTCGAACAACAGGGGTGTCATTATCCCCCGCTTCGCATTGCTACTCGACTACGAGCGTGAAATTATTTGACAGATTTCGCCTCGCGGCTATTAGTTCGACAAATAGACCGATATGTTACTCGCGTCCTAGTCAAAATCGGAAATTTGTCTTTTCAACGCAGCTAAACAAGCAGCAACATACTAAACTGCGGCCGGCGCGGATCGGCAAACGTGACCGGTGCAAGAATGCTGGCTATAACAATACATCGCAGTTTATATAGGCCCAGAATCTGATTGCGTCCGCGAAGAACAAACACATCTTTTCGTTTAATAGAAATTCGACTGAAGAATAGTTTCGAGTTTCCAAATGGTCGGGGAGGAGCAAATGGAATGGTGGAAATTTGCACTAAAAGCACAATGTCTTATTCATGGCAAATTGGCCGGTGCGTATTATGGAAGGAACGGTCGTTGTAAACATTACAATATTTGCCAAAGAGCAGTAAAGTTCCTATTTCCCCGCCTTTTATACAGAACGGTGATATATTCCCCGTGACCCGGTCTTCGCCGTGAATGCGACGCCATGATTAGGAGCAATTTTCACATCGCAATCAAACGCTAGGCAAGGCGCTTTCCAACTGGTAAATCCTTTTAGGTCAGCGTCCAGCTGCGACTCCTTGCGTCGGCGGTGGGATCATGACGCAGCGATGTGTCAGCGGGATAAATACCGTAAGCTTCGGGGGTTCACTTGCGATTCGGAATTGAGAGTGGCAGATATTGCAAATGTTGCCGTAATTTGACCTCCTACATTTATATGATGCTCAATTTTCCAGCGCGTATGATCTAATCATAACAGCACGCGATATTATCGGATATTATGGAATCGTAATCGAAATCCCGCCTTGTTCGTTGGTGTCCCGAAATATATACCGAATATGAGATTCTTATCCGCCGTGTTCTTGTGGTATCGGTTGTTTTGTTTACATTAGTGGGATACCACTGCGGGATACGTGTTTTTGCAATGAATCCAGTTTCGAATCCAAATTTGTATTAAAATAAAACCGTCTATATATAACTTATTCTGCAGAAATATGTACATTGAATGATGTTTTTTCCAATATCATTTCATTATATTCTTTCAATATTGTAGTAGTCATTATAAGGAATTATCTATTAAAGAATCATACATGGTTGTTGTTCAATTGAGCTCTACGAGCTAGCGAATGATTCGATTGTTTTTAGATATGTTGTTTGATTTAATTTGATATGTTGTTTGTGTTCGAACTTAACTAGGAATCGATGATTCACTGAATAACTGAATCGTTGAATTTTAGGATAATCATCAGATTTTATTCCAATTTCACCCATTTTGTAATATCATGGTAAAATATGGACCATGGACTCTCTTCTTTAATACGTGTGTGTGTGATACGTGTCATTAACATTTTAGTATCAACTTCATAATGTTTCTTCCGTTTTAAAGCTATTTTCAAACCTTTTCAGAGACTGGGTAAGAAACTCAAACTTATTGTATGTATACACGCCGCTAATACGGACCGTTTAAAAGAGGCGTAAACGAGATGCGTCATCTGGTCATAAGACACCTGATATTCGGTAGAGTTTTAATCCCTACACGAAATGCGCTGCAAATGAAATGATTTTAATAGCTGAACCGCAATCCTATTAGTTGGAAGATGATCAGCTAAGAGTAAAGCCATTTAACGGCGCCTTCGGGCACTCGAGATCGTCGTAACATCCAGCGATATAGACAACCCTTCACACTCGTGTCTCATCTTTAAGAAGATGTTTCTTCATTCAATCGAAGATATTTTAATTTTCGCTTCCTTTTTGTCGCCTTCACGTCGGATGTTGGTAAACACATGAACTCTAAAACGTTCTGTTTTATACACCATGGTCAACTATAGCCAATACGTACATACAAAATACATTTGTAAACTCTTTCCTTCGATTTCCCTCTATGCACCATTGGTTTAAGGTTAAATTTGTTCATCACGGTAGAGACAATTAATTACTGTCAATAAAACAATAATAAAAAGAAGAAAATATTAAATATTAAAAATTTACAGGTAAATGTTGGTTTAGATTATTCAATTGGTAGTCTAACTATATAATGGTTTGATGAAAAGGGAAATAGATTGCTGATCAATTTTGGGATTGGTTGTCCGCTATTAGGATATTCTTGATGAAAACTCATGCTTGTTTTCCAGCAATAAGCTCAACGAACTGTATCTATATCTCCGTGTCATGGCGCTGTGTGCGGCTACATGACATACACTGACTAGGTCTAGAGAGAAAAAATCAAGAATCCGTATTCATGCGTTGACCACCTCGGGTCACCGTTGACCGTAGCGAATTTGCATATAATATTGGTGTCAATATTGGGTGCAATGAGCTGTCAGACGAAAGACATTATCGTGACGAGTCCTCTATTCGCCGCGTAATGACATTATCGCCGAGTATTTTTCGTTACCCGTCACTTCCCTAGAACGGCTAAAACACTGCTGCAACATCCGCCATTGTCCTGCCCTAAAAGTCTTCGGAGCATGTCTACCCTTCTCTCGTGGCGATAAAACTAAAGCAGATGGCGCATTAAGTCAGCAAGGCACACGTGACTCTAAGGTATCAATTCGCATAATGATTATATTATAAAATTAAAGGCACGACAAGGATCGAATTTCAAAATTGAAACAGATTCGTCGATGATGCGTGGGTTCGCGCACTGTTCTATTCTGTCGCTCACTTCCTCTCTAGCAGACAATTCGATCGTAGATTAACGTATCGATTACGCTGGTCGCAGACGTTTTTCTGAAAACTACGCGCTTCGCATAAAAACAGCCGTTCCAGGAACAACCATCACAAGAGATTTACAACATGTACAACCGTCGATGATGATGTTAGTTGTTTTATCGCCGTAAAAAACCGTTAAAATATGTCCATAAATTGCCACTATGCGTCATTCAAGAAGATGTGTGTGAGTGGATGGGCTGTACGTAATCAATATTGGGACGTTTCCAAATGACGGTTACATTGGCGTTTATTTTGTATTCGAATAGATTTTATGATTCGCATTTTCTATATACAAATGTATATATAATGAATTTTCATGTATTTTGATAACGAGTTTTAATGACAATTAAGTAGGGCATTCATCCACGATATAGTTCAATTCAATTCAATTCAATTCAATTCGATTGTCGGTTTATATTTGCCATCAAGACATGGATCAGCGAGATCTGAATGTAAACACGCACCGCGGTACTTCCTCAAGACGTCAGTAAACTTTTAAGTTGATTTTCCTGTCTCGAAGATTTACCAGATCGTATCGTCGTAACTTTACATATCGCATTATGCGTTGAGCGGCGTATACATTTCTTGACATATTTTTAAGTAGGCAGGGAGGGTTAAAGCATTTTATGATCAGGCTATTCTATGAATGTTCTTCGCCGTCGGGTAAGTCTCATCTACTCCATCCAATTATCTTTGCCTCGCAGCCGAATGGCTACAGGGAGGAACGTTTAATATAACGCGCTTAGCACAGGGGGTAATCGTCAGTGTCCAAATCGCATTATGACAGAAACGAGATCACTTTACAGCAAAATAACCTCCAGGATAAAGGAAAATGGAGCGATCCTAAGCAATAATAGTTGGCTCCGAAACGAATCTTGCCGGTAACCATCTTATATTAGCTGGCGAACGAGAGAACAAAAATTGATAGGTTGCAGCGATCCGATGCGATCGGGAAAGTGTTTATAATGATATTAGGTATAGTGGAGATATGAGAAGTTCGGTGAAATGGTACGACACCGAATGGCGCGTCTTTATGGAACGCCATCCGAGCGAAAGATCTTTACCGTACATGTATTTTAGCAACGTATAACAGTCGTAAGACGATAATGTTAAATCGTGTAACCCAAGTGCGTTTTTCGACAGCTAGTTTCAAATTCATTGGTTACAAAATTTAAAACTAGCTGTGAGAAAAAAGGCATATTGGTTACAGAATTCAAAACTAACCACTTACTTAAGATTGCGAGGTGGCTGTATGATTGTAAATAGATTGTTGAAATACGAGATTTTTCTACTAGGATGCCATTCGACAAGCATCTGACAAATTCTAAACTAGAATTAATTGAAAAACCGCTATGCGTTTCAGTGACGATAACGACAAGTACTTCGACTTACACAGAAAATTATGCTAATTCGACCGCCGATCACACAATTATATCTGTACTTCGATTTCATATTTCAAGATCATATCCTCTATTTCGATCCTAGCACGTGTGGTGGGTTTTTAAGGGACAGCAAATCAAAACAAATCAAAACAAAGCAAATCAAACCAAATCTAACAATTAATATGAAAAATAGCAGGGATAATCCCTATTCTAAAAATGATAACGACGTCTTTAAATGTACGCGGATATTTGCACATTTGTTTTACTCATCTCAATCAGGACACAGAAGCAGTCATAGGGAATATTTTCGAATATCATTATCGAATATCGAAAAATGAGGCATGCTGAAATCACAAAAATGCACTAATCTAATGGGCTCTATATTTTGCTGTTGGTCGGACAAAGTATTTTCTCATTCGAAAATGGGAAAATATTTTATTAAGTCACTAGAATAAATTTTCTTTTCTGCATATACACTACAAAACAAAAGTTTGGATAGCTGAGAGATTTCAGCTTCGTTTGTCGACGAATAATGAGGATTGATAGCGAATTATTCCATTTCACGAGTTCCTATTTTACGCCTGACATCTATCGGACTACTGTCATACTAAAATGCGCGGCAAGTACAAACTAGAGCTAACTTTGTACTGTTGTTTATCCGGATAAACCTCAAACAAGATAGAAATCCAGAATTTTTGGGTAAAGCAGGAGAATGTGGTTATAATGCCAAAAAATACACCGTACATAAAAATGCCAGAGGTAGAAATGCCGTAAGTCTGGACATGGGATTCTTATATACACTAAACGAGATTTACTTACTGAATACACAGTTTAGATATACACTGTAGTACATCTTTTTCGATTAAAATCCATTTGAAATTTCATTTAAGGAGATAATTAAAAAAGTAAATGCGCAGTCATATCACCATAGATAGTGATCGCCTAGTTATCCTTGATGGTGGATGTCGTGTCCGAATCCAGTTAAAAAGTCAGCAATTTCTGCCTAACTTTACATTTACAGTCAAAGTCCTGTATAATGCCACTATTGGGACCAATGGAAAACATGGCGTTATAACGAATGGCGTTTTAACGAATGGTATTTTCATTGAATTTTAGTAAGTTTGGGCAGATTTGTTCTCTGAAAAATGTTGACGTTAAACGAGCAATGGCATCATTTACGAGAATGTTAGCATTTTAACGGACATTGACTGTATATCTATTTGTATCATGTATGTATCTATTAATTTTCAGCATTTTCGTCTGGCATTCTTACCTCTTGCATTATACTTAGGGAATATTTTTACGTCTGGCACTTTTACCTATGGCGTTATTACATCTGGTATCTTTACCGCGTGCCATAAGCAGGAACATAAGGTCTTGTATCCTAACTAATTTGGTACATGACCAGGCATATGCTAATAAGGCAAGTTAAACTTAAGACGTAAGTACATTATGAAGGTGTTAACTCAACGGTGTAGACTGAAAATGCAATATGACTATACAATATAGTATTCAGGTATGGTGCAGCTATCTTTTCATGTGAGATGGTACCAGGGCTATTCCGATGAGTGCACGAATAATGCAATCGAAGTATACCGAGAAGCCGAGGGGAAATCACGCTGAGTTCGTCTCCATTAGGTCTACCGGTATTGTCAAACCTATGACAGCCGACAGTCATTCGAACAATGCCTGCGCCCCATATCAATGTCTAACAAAACTAACAACCCTTGCAACGCCCGAAGCTGATAGGCCGTCGTCATTGTGGTTTAATTAATCGTTAACCTAGTCAAGAACGGATCCGAAGTTTTACATATATACTTATACATACAAACGCCGGATTTTCATATCCAACTATAAAGAAAATATTGAGCTTCATCTAGTGCATGTGAAATAGAAACGTAGGTTAACCCAATCCTAATTGAATTTCATTCATGCTGAAACGCCAAATAACATTTGATAACGCTTCAAAATAAAAAATTAATCCACGTGAATCAAAATTTCTCATATTTGCGACTCCATGGAAATATAGTTAGAACATATAGGAGGCGCCATCGAACGGTGGTGCATTATAAGGCGGCCATTCGCTAAAAGGCCCGATAATAAGTATAATGGAATATCCGAGCGTAGTTAATTACCAAGTACCGGAGCTTTTAGTGTCGACTTGGTTTCCTTATACTTGACATTTATGTATCATTGCCTTCTGGCTTCAATTGCAAGCAAACAACCCGTATTCTAATACATTACGAGTGGAATGCATCTTCTAATTAATCGCATTTAATTCAATTATGAACACGTTGCCTGAACTCAATCAAGGGTGTTACCGGGCATTCTCATTACAACTAGTATCGCGACGCTTACGCTTGATGGCGCATCAACCTTGTAATTATAAAGGGAATGTTGTCTCACAGTACATGATACAAATCCTGCAATTAGATTTATAGGGTCTGTGATAATTGCAAGGAGCACCAATTAACAACTGATTGGATCCGGCGTGTAATTACGCAGATAGAGAAAGCGGAAAGAGGCATAAAGCGAAAGTCACCTATCACGTCTCATTTTTCTTTGCAAACTTTCGACAGCTGATCAATGCAAAGCCAGAATCATCCGTAAAAAACGTACCTGAAACAGGTTTATTTCTAATCATAAACAATTAATGAACTTAATCTTGGACTTAACTAGGTTATTTTCCATCATTTTCGTGTCAAATACATTTAGATACATTATAGCCATCATTTTCGTACCAAATACATTAATATACATGGACCATTTCGTATTCATATTACGGTTACCAGTCGCTATTTTGCTAGACCGTAGCGTCACTGATTTTATGGGCAGATCATTTTAATTTTAATGTGGACCTTTTGAAACGGCGCTCGAAGATAAACAAGTTGTACTATGACGACAGATATGTTCGTAGTTCAAAGCTACCTAATGTTCAATGCCGCCCAACATACCTATGTAGGCCTGTTGCACCGGGAGTAGATAGGAAAAGCCCAATCTATTCCATTTCTTAAAATTCATTTTTCAAATGCGAAACTTTTTCGCATTTTGGATGGTTCGTCTTAACTCCCTTAACGCCCTTAACCCTCCTAACCCCCCCCCCCGCTACGGGCCTGCGGTTTCAGCCTTCTTTTCAAAGATTTCCAAAACTTTTGGAAACCTAATTCAGTGAGAGGAAAGGGTGATACTATAGCGATTTCAGTCATTAACATAACACTTTAAAGCAAATGATTCGAATTGAAATACGTAGCAAAATATTTTTATCTATATCCTGGGTATAGATGTTTCAGATATTGAAATACCACAGAATACCTTTTCAGCAAGAGCTGAAAATGAACAACTTTGATGTTTGATGGATAACTTTGCACACCAGATGGACGATTTCAAAGACTTTGTAAAAAGAATTGAAATGAAGACATCTTATGTATCAAAATTTGCATATTTTCGACGTCAGAAAACCCTTCGTTGGGTTCGAATCCAGTAATTACGCTATAATGAAAATAATTGTTTCTATCCAGGGTATTGCGGTGTGTTGTTCAGCGCCTATCATATCGCTGATTCCGAAAAACTCTAGTTTTCGCGCATTTCGGCATCGGATAACGTAATAACGCATTCCGATCATTAGCAACAAACGCCGTGAGGAGACTCGATGAATGTTGAGATCAAGTGCGCTGACTATCCATTGTTTGACTGGATTAAAATTCAACCGCAATTTGTTTCTCTGAACTAGTAATTTGATTTATGGGCGGCTTTTTATTTTCCTTTCCTTCTCGCCTTCCTACCTCCGTGACTCGTAGTATCAGCTTCCTCGTAGCTGCCGGCTACGAAAAACAATATTTCTGGCGTTCTTGCTTTTAAGATCTGTCCACTGACATAATAATCTCAATGCTCAATCATAAGAAAAACAAGTCCTCAATGCGCTCAATAAATTTGGCTAACCTAAAAGTTAAGATACAAAAAGAATTTGTACCCGAATATTTTTCGAACATGATACAAGAACTGGGTGAATTTTGGTGCCCATCAGTCATCATTGGGTCAGTAAGAATATATTGCACATGTACATTATACGGACTGTTTAAAACAACCGCCAGACCTTTCTTCCTTTTCCATAAACACCTGGGCCCGGTTTTATAGACTTTTACTCTATTTAACCTGGAGGTTTACTTGACTGAAACCCCGGGTTAAAGTTAATACCAGTCTATTAAACTGACCCCTGAACAACCCCATCCCGAATCAGCCATGACGCGTGTTTTTACGCTCCGCAGTAACCACACATAACACGGAATTTTAGATTCAGCCACTCGATATTCAACGTTGTAAAAAAAAAAGAACTGAATCGGGTTTTTCTTGACTACAAATTTTCTTTCGATGTCACGATGGAAAGCATTTGCGTAATACAGTATAATCAAGAGAAGCCTCGAGATACTCCGAGGCGGTTTCCGGTAATGGCGAATCTTGTCGCGTTCACGAAACGACGTATCGCAAACATCGACAAAACTTGAAAGTATCTCCGTAATCAGAAGCCGAAATCGATGATTATTAGGTTTGAGCCAATTTCATATTCGGATACGTGACCGGGAATTAAGAGACGGAACAAGCCTACTGGTAAAACTATCCGAGAAATCTATACTCATTCATCGGTTTTTCTTTTAGCCGTCGAATCCATAATCTATACGCGTACATGAGTAGCCGAGGATGAGTTATGACTTAATCCATCCGCAACTTGGTCGTTCGATGACATTTTCTGTTCGTAAGGCGACTCTTTTAATGAGATATGAGACCGGAATGGATGTCATCGAAACCGGTTCGTGCTAATGTTTTTATGGTAGGGAAGATTTTCTTTTTCGTAATGTAGCACCATTCGGAAATATAAGATATTCATCTATACTAAAAGTTCCAAAAATTCTGGAAAACGGATCTTTTGCAAATAGAATTTCAAAAAGAAAAAAAAAATCAAAAGTGCTCCGCTAATGGCCACATTCTTCAATTTTCTGTGAAAGGGCCACAAAAACCCAACCAATGCTTTGCTTGCAGTCCTCGCACTGCCAAAACAGCCCTTATCAAATTAAGTACCCTTTTTAATTTGCAGGTCCTTGCTCTTCAAAGATAAACCTTTCCTTGTACAAAAATCATTGTAGCCAAATCTATTTCTATCGACTGTTTATGGTAACAATGTTACGCTGAAAATTGTGCAGGCTCACTCCAGCTTCATGATTAATGCTTAAACCCCGAACGCAGGTACGAGTTTAATTTTCTTTTCAAACACCACCTTGTTTTTTCCATCCGATCGAAAAGTGTTACGTACATATCTGTTGTCGTATCGCCGTCTCGACAAACCACGAATAAACTATCGCTTTGTTCTTTGCCAATAGCTAACGGCGTTAATTAGGATGGAAGGGGTTTTCACAGCCAATTGCATTACCATCAAGTATGGTGAATTTAACAGTACTGATGAACTAGAGCTGCCATTCGCAGAAGACCGCCGTTAGCCACCGAGAGCGCACGACTGATGAATTCTGTTTTTCTCTAACTATGTTGATTGCAGTCCGACTTAATACGGTATAGTTTTTGATCTCGTTAACTTTGTTTGCCAAATCAAAGGTTGATTTCAAAATGAAATTAGCTAAGTTTTCGCAGAGTATTGACACTAATAGGGCTTATTTTATTCATCCATTCGAGCATGTGAATCAACGCGTACCGAATCGCGTAGGCAGATGGGTCGAAATTAACGACTTCAAAAGGCCTTGTAATGAGAAAAATATAGTGATCATCTTGGATAGCTTGCCTGCTGAAAAAGTAATTTTTTAATCTTTCAGTGAAATACGTTATGTTGTGTTTTCCTGTTTTCATTGTGAAATGAATCAGTTTTTTTGCAATCTCCTAGTATACGTACAAGAACTGATAGAATGAAGTGACAAAAACCAAACTGAGACCGCCAGAAATTTGATTAGAGATTCGACCCCACCACGCGTACTGGGAAGAAAAACCTGGCCAAATTGTCCCGGATTGGACCAGAGTCAAATTTGGCCCGTGCCTAATCAAAGAGCGCGTTCACATGTAAATCACTCACTCGATACGCAATAAAATGCTTAAAACAAAACGAAGTGAGACATTTTTCCGGAAGCAGTTGCAATTCAAACGCTAATTTGACCCGTGCTGAAATTTGGCTTGGGCCTGGTCCGACGTTTTTGGTCATTTGACACCCGTGTGAACGGTAGTCCCGCGCCTAATTTGGAACGGGCCAGATAAAGTGCGATCGCGACTTTCATCTAGCCTGAACTAACAAGTAGTGGCGGGTACGGGGACTCCAATCAGAATCTCGTTGCCGGTGGTTCGCTCGTATTACAGA
Source organism: Tubulanus polymorphus (assembly GCF_964204645.1). NCBI lineage: Eukaryota > Metazoa > Nemertea > Palaeonemertea > Tubulaniformes > Tubulanidae > Tubulanus > Tubulanus polymorphus. The sequence continues at coordinate 11,295,294 of NC_134025.1, forward strand.
CGTCGGTGTAAATTTCATTGCCTCTTATACTGGCAATGGAAGGTTTAAACAAGACTGGGTTCTTTAATCAACCGCTTTCGTCGTCCGTATACGAACGGTCGTATTTATCGTTGCACCAAACCTCGTCAAGTCTCTCTCGTCAACGCGGTAATAGGCACTTGAGTCGATGATTCGTTGATCAGACGGCCAAGAGATGAATAAGCTATAATGTAAAATTGGATGGTGAAACGTCGAGCGGTTATATTCGCACAATAATATTGACTAAAGGTCTGCTTACTGTGTGAAATCTACCAAATTGTATTATTGTTCGCCATCGGCCAACAGCACAAGAAGTAGCTTCTTTCAATTGAATTTGCGTCGTAAATGACTGCAACTACAATCGTGAGCATTGACTCATATTCGCACTCATCATTGTAAAAACCGAGGAGCTCTGACACGATTTCCAAGAGGTCTCGTCGTCGCTTCGAGTTAAAATGTTGAATTGGCGTGGCTGATTCGACCTAAAACTAAAGATTCTTGATATACATACATTTAATGTTTCGCATGGACGCTAGAACACCAAAGACGCCCGTGTTATGGCACGAATCAGTTACCATATAGTTAGCACTAGATTTCAGATGGTTAAAATTTGATAGAACTTGCATTTGGCGATTACACGTATATCTACCCGGGGTAAGCAGACAGTAAAGAGCCAAGAAATTGAAGACAGGTAACAAAATGCATAACATACTTCACAAAAAAAACAGCTATGTGTACTTCATACATCTACCTAACACCTAGATGAATGGAAAGCCATCACGAAGGCTATATCGTGCTGACAGGCAGTCAAAGGGACAGCGGACAGTACACACTGTCTTAGATTTCCCCGACTGGCTAACATATGACACCGTCCAATGCATCCAATGGTCGATAAATGGCAACCGGATGAATTGCAACGAAGCACTCATAAAACATGATATGAGACCGAGGGTTTTAGGGTAGGATTTTTTACCAATAAGCGAACGCACGATATTTCTCGAGTAATGATTTATTGGAATATATTTTGTTGCGTTACTCAGAATAGAATAGAAATTTATTTTCACTAAGATGTTACATTATTATACATTATTACAAAAACACTTCAGGTGTCATCCCTACGTCGGAAGAACACACAAGTATCAATATAAACGAATTCGATAAAAGTCAAGCTATGCATGACATAGAGCTCCGAGAGAAACGACTGTACGACATCTCCTTTGCAGCGCCATTTTTGGATCTTAAGAGGAATTGTCCCCGTTATTTATTTGGCTGGTATATTTCGTTTGATTTTTCGATTGAGTGTCCCTTACAGACCCACCACACCTGCCGGAAGCGAAACAGGGGGTTTGATTTTAAAATCGGACATCAAAGTACAGATAAAGTTGTGTGATCGGCGGTCGAGTTAACAGAATTTTTTTGTTTAAACCGAAGTACATTATTGGAAATTCGGTTCCGGTTCATTCAAACAATCTTCCATTCAGTCTGAACCGGCAGCGCCATTTAACGACTTAAAGGGGAACTGCAGTCAAAAAATTATAATTGGGCATTCATTTCTACTCTCGTTGTTGTTTAGCACAATGCTAGTTGAAATTTCCAATTCTTCCTAATTAACTTGTATACAACGATTTTAATACTGTTATCAGCAGAATTTACGGCAGATGAGAGCCGCCATATTTAAATTCCAAAGTGAGGCAGGTAAACATTGATGACGTAACCCGGCCCATCATACACTCCAGTGTGTACACAAATAGATACACTCATCGAAGATCTCAGTTGAAAATTGTGATTAAAATACTCCTGCTGGGCTGCCAGTGGGGTCTTTACTTTTATTTATGCACTCACTATGTGAAACATATCCAAATAATTGCTGATGTGGCATTATGCTGCAGTTTAGAACTGTTATTTTTAAAGAAAAAGCATGTTCACATCTGTTCACACATGAGGTGTAATCATGTCAAATAATATTGGAAATTGTAAATTTTTTGTGCACACTAGGAAGCTAAGACTGATGGCGGTCAAAAACCTGGGTTCCGTCTACAGACGGACGGACGGACGACGGCTCGACGATATGAATGCAATAGCCCGATGGGACCTAAGTCCCAATCGAGGTAAACAATCCGATAATGTTATGTTCATTAAGGAACAATAGAGTTTATTGTATTGTATTGTATTGTTATTGGACTTTAAATGATGAAAACACTATGAATAGCAGCAGTAACACGTATTGAAGTGGGCCGAACTACGTCACAGCCGAGAGAAAAGTGTCTGCTACGTGGAGAAAATGGCGGCGGCAAGGCACTCTACAAAACCCTCTTTTTGGATGAAGTATTAGATGAAATGTTTTTCTGCTGTTTTGAAAATGTATTTATAAAGGTTTCTAACACATATAGATACAAAAATCTTTTCACTGCAGTTCCCCTTTAACACGGAAAACAAATATCAGGTTCCAGCAATTCCCCTGAATCCAGTCCAGTAGCTAACAGTACTTCTGACATCGTACTTTTCGGGCCGCCATCGGTCTTAGCTTCCTAGTGTGCACAAAAGTTTTACAATTTCCAATATTACTTGACATTATTACACCTCAGGTGTCAGCCCTACGTCAGAAGAACACACATTAATCATTATAAACGAATATAATAGGAGAATATAGCTGCAAAGCAGCGATAACGGTTTTTCTGCACAGTCTTAGAATCCTGTTCAACGGTGGATTTCGACAAAGCATTTGATAAGGCACAACATCAGCCATTACTAAACAGGCTATTAGGAAACAGTATCAATGATAGGTCGCCCAAATGGCTCAGCAGTTATCTCTGAACGAAAACTTGTAGCCGAAATCAACGGAACGCCTCATCTTGGAATAAGTCGGTCAAACTAGTGGAGTCACGCAAGGTAGTATCCTAAGTTGTCTTCTGTTTAATGTCCTGACAAATGACATACACAGTAATCCAACATATACCAGACCGAGTAAATTTCCAAATCGACCTTAACACGCTGTTCGACTTAAAAACTTAATGTTCCAACAAGAAAATCTTGTTCGAATGAAAATTATTCTGTTTGATCGAACAATACGCTTTTTGCTTGAACCAAAAATTTTCTTCATCCTGACAAAAAATGTGTTCGAATAAAAAGCTATGTTATTGTTGAAATGAAAAATTTTTAGTCCCGGCAAAAAAATTTGGTTGAGCGAAAACAATTTTTTCGAACCGATGTTTGAATGAAAACAATTCTGTTCGATTGAACGAAATACTTAATACTTTCGGTTCGGAGAAAAAACTTTTTTCTATATACTTGTTCGAACGAAAAACTTAATGTTCTGACAAGAAAATTCTGTTCAAATTAAAACGATTCTGTTCAATTGAACGATTGTTCGAACGAAAAACCTTTCGTTTGGACAAAAAAAAGTTTGTTCAACTTTGTTCTAACGATTTTTTCAAATTGGTTCAATCGTATAGAATATTATTGGTTCGAACGAAATAAATTTTGTTCCGACGAAAGAATTTTCAAGCGAAAGGTCTTTTGAACGAAAAAAAAAGATATTTCTGGTGCTCCGCAGTAACTTAAAGCCGGACGTAGGTAGGTCTTGTGACACGATGCGATCCTCGCAAGTTTCGGTGCATGTCGGTTGCAATACGATTGTGTCAGTTGGTTGTGACAGTCGTGTCGCGTCGCAGAAAGTAGAACACGTACGACTCCATGTGACCGGCGTTGCTGAAAGATGAGGACGCCAGTGATATGACGACTGTACGGAAGCAATAAAGGGCCTCGAGTTGTCAGATTAATCAGGTTAATCGACTTCAAAATAGGCGAAAGCATAAGTCTTTATTACGTTATTAATTGGCCTAATTATTCAAAAGCTAATAGAGTGGGCGACAAAACCAAAAAAATGAATTGTCGCGGGCGATAAAACCAAAATAATCAATTTTCGCTGGCGATAAAACCAAAATATTGAATTGTCGCGGGCGATAAAACCAAACTAATGAATTGTCGCTGGCGATAAAACCAAAATATTGAATTGTCGCATCAGGCGATCAAACCAAAATATGGAAGTGTCGCAGGTGATAAAACCGCGACAAAAAAAAAATTGTCGCGGGCGATAAAACCAAAATAATGAATTGTCGCGGGCGATAAAACCAAAATATTGAATTGTCGTGGGCGACAAAACCAAAATATTGAATTGTCGAGGGCGACAATACCAAAATATTGAATTGTCGAGGGCGACAAAACCAAACTAATGAATTGTCGCTGGCGATAAAACCAAAATAATGAATTGTCGCGGGCGATAAAACCAAAATAATGAATTGTCGCTGGCGATAAAACCAAAATAATGAATTGTCGCGGGCGATAAAACCAAAATAATGAATTGTCGCGGGCGATAAAACCAAAATATTGAATTGTCGTGGGCGACAAAACCAAAATATTGAATTGTCGAGGGCGACAAAACAAAAATATTGAATTGTCGAGGGCGACAAAACCAAACTAATGAATTGTCGCTGGCGATAAAACCAAAATAATGAATTGTCGCGGGCGATAAAACCAAAATAATGAATTGTCGCGGGCGATAAAACCAAAATAATGAATTGTCGCGGGCGATAAAACCAAAATATTGAATTGTCTCGGGCGACAAAACCAAAATATTGATTTGTCGCGGGTGACAAAACCAAATTATTGAATTGTCGCGGGCGATAAAACCAAAATAATGAATTGTCACGGGCGATAAAACCAAAATAATCAATTGTCGAGGGCGATAAAACCAAAATATTGAATTGTCGAGGGCGACAAAACCAAAATATTGAATTGTCGAGGGCGACAAAACCAAACTAATGAAATTTTGCGGGCGACAAAACCAAAAAAATGAATTGTCGCGGGCGATAAAACCAAAATATTGAATTGTCGCATGGGACAAAACCAAAATATTGAATTGTCGCGAGCGACAAAACCAAACTAATGAATTGTCGCGGCCGATAAAACCAAAATAATGAATTGTCGCGGGCGATAAAACCAAAATAATGAATTGTCGCTGGCGATAAAACCAAAATATTGAGTTGTCGCATCAGGCGATAAAACCAAAATATTGAAGTGTCGCAGGCGATAAAACCGCGACAAGAAAAAAATTGTAGCGGGCGATAAAACCAAAATAATGAATTGTCGCGGGCGATAAAACCAAAATATTAAATTGTCGCAGGCGATAAAACCAAAATATTGAATTGTCGCAGGCGATAAAACCAAAATATTGAATTGTCGCATGGGACAAAACCAAAATATTGAATTGTCGCGAGCGACAAAACCAAACTAATGAATTGTCGCGGGCGATAAAACCAAAATATTGAATTGTCGCAGGCGATAAAACCAAAATATTGAATTGTCGCAGGCGATAAAACCAAAATATTGAATTGTCGCATGGGAAAAAACCAAAATACTGAATTGTCGCGAGCGACAAAACCAAACTAATGAATTGTCGCGGGCGATAAAACCAAAATAATGAATTGTCGCGGGCGATAAAACCAAAATATTGAAGTGTCGCAGGCGATAAAACCGCGACAAAAAAAAATTGTCGCGGGCGATAAAACCAAAATAATGAATTGTCGCGGGCGATAAAACCAAAATATTGAATTGTCGTGGGCGACAAAACCAAAGTATTGATTTGTCGCGGGTGACAAAACCAAATTAATGAATTGTCGCGGGCGATAAAACAAAAATAATGAATTGTCGCGGGCGACAAAACCAAAATTATTGTTTTGTCGCTTTATTTTAGTTTTGTCGTTTTGTCATAATGTCGCCCTCATTTGCATATACGTGTCTTTTTACACATGGCCCTTATCAGCCACCATACTTAAGCCTTAAGGTCGCGTAAAACTCGATAAACACTTCAAGCGACACAGCGAACGATCTCCTTTCCCCCACAGCGAACGCTTAACGCTACTAGCCTATTTAGGCCTATGTATATGCGTAGGCCTAACATCCGGACAGATTGGTCGTAGGCCTATTGAATAACAACCCACCTAAATATCGTAAATTTTGTTTTGAAGTTCAATCCAATGAGTCCGTTAATAAACGCAACAATTATACTGTGTTTGTTTGAGACAGTAAAGCTCAGCACCGGTAGGCCTAAAGCCGCGTCAAACTCGATAACACAAGCGACACAGCGAACGATCCCTTTCCCCACAGCGAATGCTTACTCCGAATGTCAAGTGTGAGTCCAGCATACGGAAAGGATTGTGTTATATACTTGTATTTAGTAAATTCCTTGTGCATTTGACAATGATCGGTATGTACTGTAGGAAATATAGAGTATTGATGGTATTGATATAGAGGTTGAAGCCCGCGGCCGAATAAAGAAATATATTCTTTTATTTTGATACCTCGTCGACATAACAGCTTTTCTCCGCTATATCACTTCGGCGTGTTTCGTTTAGGCCTACGACTCCCCGGTATACTTATGATTATCTTAGTACATACACGGTTAATTTGGTAAAGAAAAATAGGTATTGTTAAACTAACTGCTTGAAGTCCGCAACCAAATCACTGGTAGTAATAAATTAATTTGTACTCGATTCGATTCTCATGATGAGGAGAAACTCGCAGCTGATCCCCGGAACGACGATGTAGTGACACACGTCGATTCGTCGATGTTTACGGCTCGACAATGCTTTTAAAATCTAAAGTAGTAAATTTCCTGTATATCGGTAATATGATTTGATGAGGAAAATGGGCTATTGTTAAAATTAGTTTTTAAAAACCGCGACAGACTGTGCAATCACTGGGTAATAAATTTGTTAATTTATGCTTGAATTGATAATCGACGTGACAAGAAACGTGCGGTAGATTTCGTAAAGACGACTTAGAAAAACATGTCAGCTCTTTGAATGGGGCTCAATTTTCGCTGTTTACGGCCCGACAGTGCTTTTGTAACGTTGATTCTTCAAAATTCGCACGGAGTATTTGTAGATCGAAGTGAGCTAAATGATATCAGACGGATTGTATCGGCAACAGCGGTAATGTAAAAAAGCCTATGTACTTTTGACAAAAAAAGTGTGGAAAAAAATAATAATAATAATAATAAATATAGCTGCAAAGCAGCGATAACGGGTTTTCTGCACAGTCTTAGAATCCTGTTCAACGGTGGATTTCAACAAAGCATTTGATAAGGCTCAACATCAGCCATTACTAAAGAGGCTATTAGGAAACAGTATCAATGATAGGTCGCCCAAATGGCTCAGCAGTTATCTCTGAACGGAAACTTGTAACCGAAATCAACGGAACGCCTCATCTTGGAATGAGACGGTCTAACTAGTGGAGTCACGCAAGGTAGTATCCTAAGTCGTCTTCTGTTTAATGTCCTGACAAATGACATACACAGTAATCCAAAATATACCAGACCGAGAAAATTTCCAAAACGACCTTACCACACTGTTCGACCAAAAAACTTAATGTTCCGACAAAACCACGGGGACAAAACCAAAATTATGAATTGTCGCGGGTGACAAAACCAAAATATTGAATTGTCACGGGTGACAAAACAAAAATAATGAATTGTCGAGGGCGATAAAACCAAAATAATGAATTGTCGCGGGCGATAAAACCACAATAATGAATTGTCGCGGGCGTTAAAACCAAAATATTGAATTGTCGCGGCAATAAAACCAAAATAATGAATTGTCGCGGACGACAAAAACAAAATATTGAATTGTTGCGTGCGACAAAACCAGAATAATGAATTGTCGCGGGCGACAAAACCAAACTAGGGGTCCAGGGACACCATGCTCACTTGGGAAGTGGTTTCAAATGCTCAACAATCTAACAATTTCAATACACAACGCCCTCTAGTGACCATATACAAAAACCAATGACCTTGAAACCCACCACAATCATAGAACATGTGAGCAGCTATGATTTTGTAATTGATTGTGATAACAAAATATGCCTCGTTACCAATTTAATATGGAAATACTAAGTTATTCTACTATTCAACGCCCCTGGTGACCATATGCAAGCCCAATGACCTTAAAACTCACCACAATTGTAGTACATGTCATGAAATACAACTTTGCAATTGATCATAGTAACAAAATATGCCTAGGTACCAATCTAATAAGGAAATACTAAGCCATTCTACTATTCAACGCCCCCTGGTGACTATATGGAATAACTGATGTCCTTAAAAACTCACCACAATCATAAACGATGTCATGATCTACAACTTTGCAATGGATCATGGTAACAAACTATGCCTAGGTACCAATCTAATGAGGAAAAACTGAGCTTTTCTACTATTCAACGCCCACTGGTGACTATATGGAATAACTAATGTCCTTAAAAACTCACCACAATCATAAACGATTTCATGAACTACAACTTCGCAATTGATCATGGTAACAAAATATGCCTTGGTACAAATATAATATAGCGATACTAAGTTATTGTATTATTCAACGCCCCCTGATGGCCACATACTAAAACCAATAACCTTGAAACTCACCAAAATCATAGAACACGTTATGGGCTACAACTTTCCAATTGAATATAGCTAGTAAAAAGGAAAAAATTTTTCCCACCTACGAATGAGTACTGATGACACCAAGATGGCCGCCAATTGCGTCGTAATTGGATGATCAAAAATACCTGTCCCAGGTATAAAACATCCCTCTCTAAAGAATACCCATCAGCAATTGCAATGAGAAATGGCAAACCAGTAGGAAGCTACAGGACCTAGAATTCTGGCCAAAATTGACATTTTTGGGCACTAAAAAGGTCATAGGACGGCCATCTTGAGTCAGATCGACCCAATTTTCTTATGCTGATGGGCCTTTGGTAGATTCAAATATAAACGAAGGATCAAGGTAATTGATCAAAGCGTCTTCGAAATTTCCCACGATAACTTCGAAAATGTTTAAAAAGTGCTGATTTTGGCAAACAACAATGGCTGCCAGTCAGCCATCTTGAATCTGACAGGGCCAGTTTTTGGGATGACGATGTGTCTAGGGTAGATACATGTATAAACCAAATATCAAGACATTACCTTGAAGCGTCTTCAAAACTTCCCAAAATAACTGGATTCCGTCTATGGACCGACGGACGGACGAAAAGTGAACGTAATAGCCCGCTGGGACTAAAGCCCCAAGTGGACTGAAAAAGAATTGTCGCGGGCGACAAAACCAAACTAATGAATTGTCGCGGGTGATAAAACCAAAATATTGAATTGTCGCGGGCGAAAAAACCAAGCTAATGAATTGTCGTGGGCGATAAAACCAAACTAATGAATTGTCGCGGGCGATAAAACAAAAATATTGAATTGTCGCGGGCGATAAAACCAAAATAATGAATTGTCTCGGGCGACAAAAACAAAATATTGAATTGTCACGTGCGACAAAACCAAAATAATGAATTGTCGCGGGGGATAAAACCAAAATAATGAATTGTCTCGGGGGGAAACCAAAATAATGAATTGTCGCGGGCGATAAAAACAAAATATTGAATTGTCGCGGGTGATAAAACCAAAATAATGAATTATCGCGGGCGATTAAACCAAAATATTGAATTGTCGCGGGCGATAAAACCAAAATATTGAATTGTCGCGGGCGATAAAACCAAAATAATGAATTGTCGCGGGTGACAAAACCAAAATATTGAATTGTCGCGGGCGACAAAATCAAAAAAAAAAATTGTCGCGGGCGACAAAAACAAAATATAAAACCAAAATAATGAATTGTAGCGGGCGTCAAAACCAAAAAGAAGAATTGTCGGGGTGACAAAACCAAAATAATGAATTTCAGCTGGAGATAAAACCAAAGTAATGAATTGTCGTAAGCGATAAAACCAAAATATTGAATTGTCGCGGGCGACAAAACCAAAATAATGAATTGTTGCGGGCGATAAAACCAAAATAATGAATTGTCTCGGGCGACAAAACCAAAATAATGAATTTTCGCGGGCGACAAAACCAAAATAATGAATTGTCGCGAGCGTCAAAACCAAAAAGAAGAATTGTGGCGGGCGACAAAACCAAAATGGTGAATTGTCGCGGGCGACAAAACCAAAATAATGAATTGTCGCGGGCGACAAAACCAAAATGGTGAATTGTCCAGGCGAAAAAACCAAAATAATGAATTGTCGCGGGCGATAAAACCAAAATAATGAATTGTTGCGGGCGATAAAACCAAAATAATGAATTGTCTCGGGCGACAAAACCAAAATAATGAATTTTCGCGGGCGACAAAACCAAAATAATGAATTGTCGCGGGCGATAAAACCAAAATAATGAATTGTCGCGAGTGTCAAAACCAAAAAGAAGAATTGTGGCGGGCGACAAAACCAAAATGGTGAATTGTCGCGGGCGACAAAACCAAAATAATGAATTGTCGCGGGCGATAAAACCGTAATAATGAATTGTCACGGGCGATAAAACCAAAATAATGAATTGTCTCAGGCGACAAAACCAAAATAATGAATTATCGCGGGCGATAAAACCAAAATATTGAATTGTCGCAGGCGACAAAACCAAACTAATGAATTGTCGCAAGCGATAAAACGAAAATAATGAATTGTCGCAGGCGATAAAACTAAAATATTGAATTGTCGCGTGTGAAAAAACCAAAATAATGAATTGTCGCGGGCGACAAAATCAAAATCATTGTTTTCTCGCGTTATTTTAGTTTTGTCGTAATGTCGCCCTCATTTGCATATTCGTGTTTTTTTATCTTATCAGCCACCATACTTAAGCCTTAAGGTCGCGTAAAACTCGATAAACACTTCAAGCGACACAGCGAACGGTCTCCTTTCCCCCACAGCGAACGCTTACTCCGAATGTCAAGTGTGAGTCCAGCATACGGATATGAGTGTGTTATATACTTGTATTTAGTAAATACCTGGTGGATTTGACAATGATCGGTATGTACTGTAGGAAATATAGAGTATTGATGGTATTGATATAGTGGCCCGGGGCCGAATAAAGTAATATATTTTTTTATTTTGATACCTCGTCGACATAACAGCTTTTCTCCGCTATATCTCTTCGGCGTGTTTAGTTTAGGCCTACGACTCCCCGGTACACTTATGATTTATCTTAGTAAATACATGGTTAATTTGGTAAAGAAAAATAGGTATTGCTAAACTAACTGCTTGACGCCCGCAGCCAAATCACTGGTAGTTATAAATTAATTTGCACTCGATTTGATTCTCATGATGAGGAGAAACTCGCAGCTGATCCCCGGAACGACGATGTAGTGACACACGTCGATTTGTCGATGTTTACGGCTCGACAGTGCTTTTAAAATCTAAACTAGTAAATTTCCTGTGTATCGGTATTATGATTTGATGAGGAAATTGGGCTATTGTTAAAATTAGTTTTTAAAAACCGCGACAGAATGTGCAATCTTTGGGTAATAAATTTGTTAATTTATACTTGAATTGATAATCGACGTGACAAGAAACGTGCGGTAGATTTCGGAAAGACGACTTAGAAAAACATGTCGGCCCTTTGAATGGGGCTCAATTTTCGATGTTTACGGCCCGACAGTGCTTTTGTAACGTTGATTCTTCAAAATTTGCACGGGGTATTTGTAGATCGAAGTGAGCTGAATGATATCAAACGGATTGTATCGGCAACAGCGGTAATGGAAAAAAGCCTATGTACTTTTGACAAAAAATGTGTGGAAAAAAATAATAATAATAATAATAATAATAATAAGAAACACGCGAATCTCAATAGGGTTTTCTGTGATGTAACAGAAAACCCTAATAATAAGAAACACGCGAATCTCAATAGGGTTTTCTGTGATGTAACAGAAAACCCTAATTAAGAGAAAGTGAAGCTATGCATGGCATATAATAGTAGAATATAGCCCCATTCTAACGTGGCCTAAGACCCAAGCTCCGAGAGAAACGACTGTACGACATCTTCTTTGCAGCTCCATCATTTTTACCATCCCTACTATTATTGTTCGAATAAGCGAGGTTAACTATACATCGACTTCCAGATACCGAATGATTGAACGAACATTATCTACTATTTACTGAGATGACAATCATAGAAAAAACATTAATTATTGACATGAAATAAGATGTACTTTTTACACATTAAAAAAAAAGCATGTTCACATCTTGAACCACACACTCGACAAAATCAAAGCGATCAGAAGTGTGTGGTGCCCGTATTGCATCTATCCAGCCATCCACCACATAAAAATGTTTATTCCGAAAAAAGATGGACCTCGGAACACCCTCCATTATAGTCAGGGATATGGAAAGTCAACATTTTCTATTCGTTTACTTCGTGTTATATGGACAAATTATACATCGATGAAAAGGTAACATCAACAGCCATCACCGAGTATGTTGTAACCCTTGACAACTGGTCCAATTTCGCACAATACTGTTACCAAGGTTACAGCGTACCTAAATCGACGATGATTTCATCACTTTTTCAAAAAATATTTAAAAAATCGCGATTTTTATTAGCCTGAGTAATTAGTAGTTAGATCTAGATCCCCTTCTTATTCGCCTGTTAGAACTGTCGATGGCTGGTATAAGAGTTCTTAACTCTCTTAAACAGACCTTATAGCCGCAATCACACGGAGACGATTTGGCCCGGGCCAAATTGGCACGAATCAGGCTCGGGCCAAATTTTGCCCATGCCTAATTAGAGAGCGCGTTCACACGCAAACCACACTTGATACTAAACAATGCTCAAACAAAGCGAAGTGGATCATTTCCGGTGCCAGTTGCAATCCAAATTTGGCCCGGGCCAGAAATGCTCGTGTGATGGCGGCTTATGTTACCTTAAAAGCCTAATGTTCCATACACGACCCTTTCGACGTTTTGGTCGTGGTGATCGTAACCAGTTCCAAAAAAATAAGTCCGCTAACGATGGCTGATATCACCTGAGAGTAAATTTTCATTACTGAACATTTATGGATTAATCTATCACTTGTCGCACCGTTGATTTCTTCATTCTTTTACTATTTCGTATCGTCAAAATCGTCATAGAATAGAGTATTCAGTTAGTTGACAAGGTAAAAGATGCATGGTAATAACAATTCAATATTCATATTTGTCTTCGCACAAAGGAATTTTTGAATGGTAACGCTTTGGTAATATGATTGTCTAATTTGGACATACAGAGACTTCTCATCCGATATGTATGATTATATCAACTTGGTTAAATTGATTCATTTGTTCATTCAAATCCAAAATATTTGCAAAAACGGAACTTATTTCCAGTGTGATGTACAACAGAAAAGGGGCGCACCATATGTAAAGGAGGCTGTTTGGAGGTGAAAAATCATCAGACAATCTGATCCGAAAATACATCATAATTCTGGCTGAAATTTTTCCAATGTCATTTTAGGCCATCAAGCACACCTACTTGAAGCCGGGATTCATTGGGTATTTTGATTGATTTTCGACTCAATCATTTTTATCGGGACACCAGGGGATATTGTTGTGTTTTGCTAAAAAGTATTTGATGGGGAACGCGTTTTTCTAACAAATTTACCACGTTTTATTCGATCAAGGTGAAATTATCACGGGGGATGCCCGATTGTTTTTCATTTTTTCACTGGGATCCAGAATTTACCAACAATTTTACCGGGATCCTGGGATGGTGCCTCCTGCTACTCCTCTTTGATAACTTATTACCCAATAGCAGTCATCGTAGAAGCCCCATAAGGGCTCTCTAAGGTAGAAAACAACCGAAACTATACTCAAAATTAATAAATGCCACACTGTTTCCCGTATCAGTAGGAATGCCAATATTTCCGCAAACGCTGTCCAAGTAACAAGACAATCCATTGAAGCGTCTTAAAAATTTTTCGAAAACATGGGTTTCGTCTACAGACGGACGGACGACGGCTCGACGATATGAATGCAATAGCCCGATGGGACCTTAAGTCCCAAGTGAGCTAAAAGAGATGGACATCAGAATACCCTCCATCCGGGCCTCATGATGTACATACGCCACCACAGTATCGTCGCGTGCGAAAATAACTTGTCAGATAGGACTTATTTCACATATATAATTCAGGGCATTATACAGAACTCGTGCTGGATCGCAATTTTCCAGCGTATGATTATGTGATCCTTTCATCCGCACTGCCGTCTCCTCTATACTGTCAATTCCTTTAGTGGGTTGGCCAGGAGTCCAAGAATTGCTTGTTAATGGTAGTTCAGTGCCACTCGGGTGCCAATACCACGATCCATCAATTCTCCTACCTCCAGTCCAGTAATCGATGCTTTCGGGCGCTTGAAATGAAAATGAATCAATTATTCTTCTTCCCGTTTTTCATCATTCGGGACCTTTAGATTGGAAAAGGTAACACCAACATCATGAGTTTAAAGTATGCTAGATGAGTGCCTGGGCGTTTTCCAAATCTTCTTAACTTCATTCTCATGATTATCCAAAATGTGTCACATTGAAATAGTTGACAACGCGGCCAGACATCACTCACTATAGGTAGAGTATTTTTACCCGAAATTTATATCTTATATGAATTATATTTATCAGCTCGATGGCCCAATTTGGGCCAGTTCATTTCAATTGAATTCATAATGACGAGATTTGCAATTACGATTTTGAACTGACTTAGAACAAGGTTCCGTCCATACACGCACCCACACACCACACGCATACACTCACGCACCGATCCACCCACACGCACGCAGTCACGCTCAAGCACACAGAGTTAAGTTTCAGTTCATTCAGCAAAGCCGTGATCACACGGAGACGATTTGGCCTGTGCCTAATTGGAGAGCGCGCTCACGTTTAAACCACTCACTCGATACGAAACCGTGCCTTAACAAGGCCGAGAGACTAATTTTCGGAACCAGAACGGCCCATTTGGCACCCGTGCGAACAGTCGCTCATGCAATCGCAGCTTTAGTCCATACCAAAACTTACGTAGACTTAGATCGGTCCGAATTGGTCCAGTCTATAATGGAACGGGTCAATTTGGACCGGACGTTTCGCTAGTTTGAACGTTTAGTCCGTTTTAGATTCGAACGTGCCAAATCAATCATTCTAAGTAACGTAGGTCATAGTGTGAACGCGGCTAGACTATAAAAAAGTTTAGTCGGAAACTTCGTCGTAAACTTACTATTCTTATATTTGATATACGCGTGAACGCGTCTAAATTCATCGTCGGTTTCGTACTGAACTAGATTTCCATTGGACATCGATTCACATTCGGTCTGCGCTTTGTTTCTATATTTGAAAGCATCGTCGCTAAAGTGATAACATCTGGTAGCAATCAAAATGTATTTCGAGGGGCAAACTGGAAGAAAAAACATGATCGAATGGCTTGGATGAATCTGGGACAAATTTGTACGTTGTCCCGATAAAACAAACCGTCCTGTTCGGCGCGATTGATCAAAAACCTGATTGATCCGATTGATCAGAAATTGAGTCATTTTTGGTATGAATTAATTTTCATTGCGATTTTTGTTGACTTTTCACATCCAGCATTAAGGCAAATATATTTTGATAAGTTATGATTCTATATTATGACTCAACTTTTGTTCTTTCTTTTTTTTACTTCTAGTGTAGTTGCACGATGAATTGAAGATAAACTAAATGCATTTACAAATCCATGAACTTATACAAGCAACATCTGGAAATCCTTCACACCCCAATGATTTAGCGGAGGCGCCACTATACAACACTCAGAAGTTAGCGTTTTCATTGGAATTGGGAGTGGAGAGTTGATTTCATTGCTGCCGATATCGAAACCAAAATCAGCTTCCAGGGACCTCAAATCGACCAACGAAATTGAGATCTCCACGCTGTATGATAAGCTATAAAAAGTCGCCCAACTATAGAAGTTTTCATGAAATGCTTACCTAACTGGCGTGTTGGTGAAGTGAATTCGTAAAGCTTTGTTGTTTGTCGAATCAAGTTGCTACTTATCGTGTTATTGTGTGGATAAGAATTTATGAACAAGCTGCACGTTTTCGATGCCTTGTCATAGGCAAAATATCGCACACCAGATACAGCTAAAACTCTTTGGCCGCAAATTACCGCTGAACGCTGAACACTCACTTGTACCAATTCCAAACTAATCGACAATTTATTTGATCTGAACTCCGCAGATTCGTTTGCCTGAAGAATTTTTACGATGTTTGTCATCAGCAACAAAATGAATATACCGCAACAAGAATTTCCGACCTCCATATCGTTTTAGAGAAAAAAAAGTTGTGACGATGTATGTGTATGTGAATTCTTTTTCACGAATGAATGAAAAGGTTTCAGTTATCTCAACGCATGAAGCGCAGAAAAATAGTCCCTGCGACCAAATTAAATGGATTAAACGCGAGCGTGCTTCAATCAAGATCGTGTCTTCGACTAGTATCGTCATTACGTGATCTTCTGACAGTTTTACCTATGAAATATTTATCCATACCTATAGAAAACAATATCTAATTCATTAGAATATTGCGACAGCTTCTAACGTCCTAACTATTCAGATCAGCATGCATCAGTATTTTGATACGTATAATGTAGATGAATTGAAGGAGTGGCATTAATGCCAGCGCAACATTTTGGACGTTTCACTCGTAGTGATCGTAAACATTTCCAAATAAAATGAGTCCACCAACGATGCCTGTTTTAGCCCTCGATATCCCCTGAAGGTAATATATCATTACCAAACGTTTTAGGCACTTATCGCGTAAACGATTTCTTTTTTTCTTCTCAGGCTTCCATGAGACCCTTATTCTCGTACTGTCTGTCTGTCTGTCTGTCTGTCTGTCTGTCTGTCTGTCTGTCTGTCTGTCTGTCTGTCTGTCTGTCTGTCTGTCTGTCTGTCTGTCTGTCTGTCTGTCTGTCTGTCTGTCTGTCTGTCTGTCTGTCTGTCTGTCTGTCTGTCTGTCTGTCTGTCTGTCTGTCTGTCTGTCTGTCTGTCTGTCTGTCTGTCTGTCTGTCTGTCTGTCTGTCTGTCTGTCTGTCTGTCTGTCTGTCTGTCTGTCTGTCTGTCTGTCTGTCTGTCTGTCTGTCTGTCTGTCTGTCTGTCTGTCTGTCTGTCTGTCTGTCTGTCTGTCTGTCTGTCTGTCTGTCTGTCTGTCTGTCTGTCTGTCTGTCTGTCTGTCTGTCTGTCTGTCTGTCTGTCTGTCTGTCTGTCTGTCTGTCTGTCTGTCTGTCTGTCTGTCTGTCTGTCTGTCTGTCTGTCTGTCTGTCTGTCTGTCTGTCTGTCTGTCTGTCTGTCTGTCTGTCTGTCTGTCTGTCTGTCTGTCTGTCTGTCTGTCTGTCTGTCTGTCTGTCTGTCTGTCTGTCTGTCTGTCTGTCTGTCTGTCTGTCTGTCTGTCTGTCTGTCTGTCTGTCTGTCTGTCTGTCTGTCTGTCTGTCTGTCTGTCTGTCTGTCTGTCTGTCTGTCTGTCTGTCTGTCTGTCTGTCTGTCTGTCTGTCTGTCTGTCTGTCTGTCTGTCTATGTGCCTTGTCTTTCAGCTACTTTCCTTCGTTAGGTCGATCGTATTGAAATTTGGGTATAGTGTTAATACGGGGTCTAATTGTGAAGTGCAAATAACAAAATATCAAAAACTGCAGCATGATCTGAAGGTGACCTAATAACGGAGTCGAAATTCAGAAAGTTGTCTTGACAAAATTTAGTTATCGATCGTAGATACAGCATATCCTAAATGCAATGGGAACTAATGCAAGGTAATTTCGTGTGACGAGCCGGTGTCGCGACGAGTTGTTGATTTTTCTTTTATTTTCGATATATAACACAATACAGTATTTCAATGAGGTGACCAAGTAAAGAATACATTGGTAATGAAAATTCAATAATCAAGTCAATATTTGTCTGTCCCGCAAAGGTTTAATTTTTTTGAATTGTAACAAAATTCAGATGATACAAGATGGTAACTCCATGCAGATTCTGGTTCACTATGAGTTTTTTTTACCATGGAATATGTAAACACGTATTTTGGGCATCAGAGCAACAAAATGTTTTCAACCGGCCACGCAAGATTCCCTTGCGCAAGGGGAAAAGGTTGCTTTACAACTAATCAAATCAAAAAGACCAATGAGTACAGTTCCCATCTACGTAACGACGAGCATGACGCATTGTCATCTAAAATTTTCATACGATTTCATTGAAATGAAGTGAATTATCTATTTACGTGGCTGGACTACCGAGTAACAACAGTGGCCGATCACAACAACCATAGATAGAAAGATTGATCAAAATGCGAACGACTCGTAATAGCAGAAACATCCCGTTGTGTAACGTTGAGCTCATTCCAAAGTACTCTCATGAGAATCAATCACGAACCAGCGACCAACAAAGTTATCAAACAGAAAGTCAGTATTTGTCTTATCATTCAGCATCTTTTTCTACTGCAGCTTACAATACCATTACCAACCCCTGGTACCAACCCCACTAGTTAGTTGGTGGTAATCGGATGGGCTTGTGGGGTTTGTGAAAATATCCGATCGTGAAACTAAACAACGGTTACTGACTACATTCTCCACCAGCTTTTTCAAAAATCTGTTCAAGACTCCCAAGATTTTGCAAGTGTCTCGTCGAAGAGCTTTGTATGACTCTCGCAGAGTTTTACTCTCAAAGTACTAGGTTCTCCAACCTCCCAAGCCTTCCAGAGCTCATTTTGTTTATACGAATTCAGTACTAATTGTTGTATAGGAACTAGTAGACGGATATCGATATTTATCCACGCGGCCTAAAAGAATGACTACGGAGCAAGCAAAATCCAAACACCGGATTTAAACATTTTTTTAAACATTTTTCCGGCCGTAGAAAAATGTTATGCTGAGTAACGGATTTTCGAGTTAATAGGATTCGAGGAGAAAATTTTACTCTACTTGTGAACCGTACGTATTGTATTCGAAATCTTCTTTCCGTGATTCTATAATACATACAACCATTAGAACTATGCATTGGTTTTTCATTCCCGCAACTTGCTTAATGTATATGCATCTGTTTGTGGTGATAGTTAGTATGACCGAGGCCAAATCCGAGTTTTAGGCAATTCAGACATCATTAAAGTACAAATCAAAGAAGGATAGCTTAAAATAGTTAGATATATATTTATTTTCTGGTAGAGGTATTTCAAAACGGACTTCGTCATCATATTCTTCATGCAACGATACATAAGTGACGTAAGTTTAAAAAGTATAGACCGATGGCAACAATGCACTGAGTGAAAGAAAAGAAATGAGATACATGTATTTTTGTTGTTATTCAAAGTCAAACCAAAATTTAGTTAATTGTTGTTTGTTTGTTGTTTGTTTGTTTTGCTTTACGTTGTTTGGATCTTGATTTCGCAAAGACTTATTAACCATATTGGAGTATTCATCTTACTTTACAATAGATGTGTTACCTGTTACCTTTAATGTGTTACCAGCAGGACTCGAACCTGCTGATATTAGCCTAGTGAATGCAACACTACAGCACCACACACACACACACACACACACACCCACCTTTTTACCCCACTCAGCTACTGAGGCTGCCTAATTATAGATAATCAGCGAAATTTTATGAATCTATAACCAAGTCTACACTAGCGCGTTGTACCCAGGTTTTAACGTACTTGGGTTCAACAAAAAACCCCCTTCGCGGTGAGTAGCATCTACACTTAACGCGGTTTAGGTAACATCTATAGGAGTGCAAGTTCAAGGTAAATTGTGGTGCCCGAACACTGCATTGAACACGGGTTCACTGTCTACACTAGCAACAAATCCAAAGTTTTGCGCGAACGCGGGTTTAATGCAGAGTGTACCCTTCTTTTTCTGAAACCCAAGTTTTGCGGAAAACAATGCATTGGACCCGTGTTTCAAGCTAAGTGGAGGCGCATAACCTGGGTACAAAATGGTAGTGTAGACGTAGGTATTGTCTTCCTGGATTTTGGACGCCATCCAGGTGCAGATAACTAAGTAGACTTGAATTATTCATTTTTGGATTTCATAAGTTTTCTATGGCTGGGAATTACCTATTGTGCTGACATCTATCGGTTCTTGGTAGAGTAAAAAATCTAAAACAAATTGTTGACATTATCATGAAACGTGGCCAAATATTTACCCGGCTGCGGCAACACTGAAATTAGGCACATATCAGGCCAAGAAATTATATGTTGTTTCTCCAGCACACCTTTTATAAACCATGAATGGGAGGCCTGGAGAAATTTAGGTATATATTTTAATTTACACTTATAGAATATTTTATACGGTAATATTAAAGTAGAAATAAAATTTCCGTTGCACACGCATTTTCCAGATACTAGCGGTGTCTGATTTCATTTTGTTTTTTTTTTGTTTATTCATTTGATTCCAATTCGGTTGTATCTATGCCTATTGTCGGCCACCGTTTCGCAGGGTCCGATCTAAGCGTTTGTCTGATTACCCAGGAAATTATACATTCATTAGGGCAAGTAGGTTATCATTATCACTTGCCCACTGGGTTAGTGCATTTTTATGTTTCAAAGCCTTTTTCCTAATCGATACTAAGGATGATTGTACCGCCCGTCGGACTGCCTGAGTGGGGCAAGTAGATTTTTGAAAGGGGCAAACGAAATTTCAGATGCTTATCCCCTGCTGGGCAAGTGGCTTTTATTCCTGAGATCGGACCATGGATGGTTTTATTGCCAAATCTGGATAGATATCAACATTGCAAGACGACCGAATAAACCAGCACAAACCGTTATGCTTCCAATGTCTCCGTTTCTAAACGCATGCATACCAGTAGGCCGAAAGTGAGAAAAGCCGCCGAGAAATCGGTACAGTGTGCACGCGTCAATAACATTGATGACTCCATTGTCCCTGTAGTTTGCAATAGGTCCGAATCCCAGCTTATTTCCAATTTTCATAATGCATAAGATATTTTGTTTTAAGTGCAGAGATTACTTTTGTAGATAACGGGGGCTTTATAATGATGAGCTATCATTGTTTGTATTAATCCAAGATTAGGATTGATTGATGTGACTCGTGGATTGACGTGTGGAACTGGATCAAGCATTCTTCGTTTTTTATCATCAATCATTGCTTAAGGATCATTTGTATTTTTTTGGATAGCAGAAGCTAGAAATTTAAGATATACTGGTAGCCTATATGAAAAAAATTTAATATACAATACGTGTATGTAGCATATTTTTTTTCTATCGCACGTATTCTTGATTCGAAACTGAGCATACAACCCTACGACCTTGAGATATCTATAAGTTCATTATTTCATATTTGGCATGCATCAGCAATGGAACCTTATTACGTGGAAAACAAAATAAACCAGCGACACTTAGTTTATCAAATTCCACCGAAGTACTTGAACTATAAAGATCAGCATTCTTCTGGATTCGAACCGAAGCGCGCTAAATGTGATAAACCAGCGCAACACGGGTCATCAAA
Organism: Tubulanus polymorphus; assembly: GCF_964204645.1. Classification (NCBI taxonomy): domain Eukaryota; kingdom Metazoa; phylum Nemertea; class Palaeonemertea; order Tubulaniformes; family Tubulanidae; genus Tubulanus; species Tubulanus polymorphus. The sequence goes on from NC_134025.1 coordinate 11,316,655, forward strand.
ATTTAAAATTAACGGGATTCGAACCTATTAGAATCAGTTTTGACGCCCGCGCGCTCAATCTAACACTTACCTGTGCGCACGCGTAATCATCATTCATTTCAAAGTTTATTTGCATAGAAAAGTAAAAACATACAATTTACACAGGCCTAGCAAAGCCAGTCACTTTACGCTAGTACCTATACAAAAGACAATATATAAAAACACCTATACAAAAATATCAAGAATATATAAGAATACAAAATTTAACGATGACTCGGTACAGTGCGGATTGCGTATATAAAACATGCTACGAAATTCATTTTAAGATTGATAATTATTCATTTTTGGTATTCACTTATCTTAAATGCCAGTTATAACAGATAAATGATATGAAACAGTTAAATTCAGTGAAGACGGAATAAACGGACTATTTCGAAGTTCGAATAACGTTTGGAATTGGCAATTTTCTCCATATAGGCCTATTTGCGAGATATTATTGTGTGTGATTTTGTTTCTTTTAAATTACGGTTATGCAGTAAATCATACACTGACGCAACGACTGTAAGATTTCGGTATAAAAAAACGCGTTTTCACGCTGCGCCAATAAAAGAATCGACACGAACGTATCATCATCATGTGATTCGTCTTGAAACTACTTAACCGGATTCTACACTTGGGCCACTAATGAATCAAATATATATAATCGTACAGGTAGCTTTAATCTATTCTAGTTGCTAGCTAGCGAAAAATGCTATGATTTATTATTTTTACATTAAATTAACCGTTGATTAGTTTTTTTGAAAATGACAATTTAAACCTGTGTGCAGTTTAAGTTTCTCTTTCTTCGGATTGTCTTCTATTTTTGAGACTGAGTGAGCTCCTTCGATTTTCCCATTGAGCATTATATACCTTTCTTATGCTTTATGCTTTGTACATCGTTTGCAATATTTCTCTACTTTTTGTCCTCGGTGGGGATCGGAAACTTATGATTCGGTAACTGCCATTCAAACGAGGAAAGCTAGAGCTGAAACCAATGATACTAAGATCATATAACGACATTCGTTTGTGTGGTATTTGCCAACTTAAAATGGGAGCTTCGCAGGCTATTGTAAGTTTAAAATTTCATAGTTTAAAATGTGAATGATTACAAGGAGGTATTGCATTTAGTGAAAGAAAATCCTAACAAAATAAGATGAAAACATCACTGCCATATTGCTACCATTTGGAGGATGTCTCCCTCCATGAGAAAATTAGTGAGCTAGTTTCTCCCTCTGTTGGGACATTAATGAACTACATGTACGTGTTTTTCTTGTCATTATTATTGACATGTAAGGCTGATATGTTTATGTATCCACATTAATGAAATAATGAATGATTTATTTACTTATAGTACAACATTATAAACATAATTTCTTTAGATATATAATTTTTTTGGTAAATAGGTAAATGAATAAGAATAAGCCCTAGAGGCTGTGCCTAATAGGGAATTGCCCGTTGATGCTCCCCCGCTATCCTGCAAGTTACTAATTGAACTAATAGAACTCTTGTTTAAAGCTTTTTGATTAAACAGCTCCGCATTTTTCCGGCCCCTTCCAATTCTGCTAAGTGCCAACAGAGAACATTACCGATTTCCGGTAAGCGAATCGCTTCATTATCAGAAAAACGAATCTTTTGTTACGCTTTTCGTTAAGCTATTTTACATTTATGATTGAACGAGCTGCGGAGAATTTTGAACGCCCTGGAGTTCATTGACTAGATATTCAACTTTACCAAAAAGGACAGGATTGCAATTAGGTCGTGGATAGTATCTGACATTGAGGTTATCTTTTCAGTGCTCGATACAAGGACTTAGCTTGTTCGTTAAATGATAACTCCGAGGGCAATGCTATATAGAAAATAATCCGATCCGTCCACTTTACAGGTTCATCACGTGAATATATAGATTCTATTTTCAGGGTTGGTAAGTTGAGTACCGTTATCATTCACCGCACTGAGATTAAGCCGTGAGTGACGACTATTCAGCGTTGTACGACCAAATCGATTGATATTTGGATAAGACGCCATAGAACATAATGAAAGTAGGTCTACATTTTGATGTGTACTGTGTATTTTTCTGTTATTTTGAATTTCGTAATTTCCGAGCGTGGATATAACCAGTATTGGTAGTTTCACGGATCCTATAAGGCTTGGCAAGAGAAATAACTTCGTTATCATTTTCTTTCAGGGTCATAGCAAACTGGAGTACGCCGCCGGGTTGATTCCGTTTTTCGTGTCGTTGTTAGCGTACTGCGTGTACTGCCAGCCTCACGTCTCGCGTCACAGCGCGTCTGTCTACGCGGCCACGTTCAAGTGTCTCCCGATAGTCTGCCTGATCGCTTTCGTGGCGTCCGTTTCCGACGAACGACCCGCTCAGGAACGTCGAAGCAGCAACAAGAAATACCTCATCCTCGGTCTGCTATTTTCATGCGCGGGCGATGCGTGTTTGGTATTCAAAGACTCGTTATTTCTATGCGGAATGGCGATGTTCGCCATCGCGTTAGCTTGTTACGTAAACGTCTTCGGATTTTGGATTTCCAACGCCAAATTGTCGATGGTTCATCTAATACCGCCCGCAGTTACGTTTTTGTGTCTATACGGCAGCCTTAGTTTACTGTTAATGGTCGCGTGCACCGTCTACACGACCGTTTTCTTCATATTGGGTGTGAGTGCGTGTCATCGACTCTTCTACAATCCGAGCCTCGTTAATCTTGCCGGCTATATCGGCTGCTGGTCCTTCGCGATATCTGATTTCATACTCGCAGTGGACAAGTGGAAGATGAAAATCGATTCCGTGACGATATTTGTCATGGCTCTCTACTACGTTGGACAGCTATTAATCGCCATTTCGTTCGCCGGAAATTGCAGGCGACAAGTCTCGGACCCTTCGCGTCAGAAGAGATCGAATTGATTGGAGAACGTAGCCAACCCGTTTTAAGCTTGTTAAGTATTACAGGTTCGGTGTGACCTATGAATTAATGAAAAGTCAGTCACAAATGATTAGCATTGCTGTTTACCTAACTAAATCCCTTCTGATAATATTATGTCAGACCCTTTGATTTCAAGAAAACGAATCGTGGAATTCGTCATTCATTTTATCTTGGCGATATCACGCTTGCGCTATCGTCGATACGTTCTGATAGATGTTTTATCGCAATGGGTCATTTTTATCTAAAGGTCGAGAAAAACAATACGTATGCGACGATACGATTAAACACCGATTCAAATAATCGATTCCGACTTGGCATAGAGGCCTATTTAAAAGCCATTCGAACTACACCTTCAGAACGGGGCGGGATACGCAGTCTGGAAGAAACGACTGAATGACATGCATTCCCTAATTTACGTGTGCCATCGAAAATTCATTAAGCCCACGCGCGGCAATCGATATTTCAGGGATGAGCTGCATGTGAAAAGTGCGAGAAAAACGTGAAAATTTCTGAGACGTAATTTTTTTTGTGAAAATGCGAAAATTTTCGAAACTTATGTGAATCTTTTTAAAAATTATTGTCGTAAGAAAATCCTTATGTTGTTTTCCTTATAGGCTGTATATATGTTTTTCTATCTCTTGGCTCTGCTTTGACCGTAGATAATTCATAGTGTAATGTTGATCACTGATTTGTATACCCTAGTTACAGGTAGGTCAATATTCTTATAATGCCTTCAACATGTTTAACTATGTAGTTCTAGCATGTAAACTCGTCGAAAATGAAGAAGTCGTTGTGAAGTAATGTGAAAAAGTGGAAAATGGCCATGCGAAGAAAGAAATGTGAAAATTTCAGAATCTTGCATTTCATCGCTATGTTATTTGCGTATATAGGATTTTGAATGTCGTCTTAATAGTAGCATTCCAGTCCGATACAGATTCTATGTAAAGTGGTGAACTATATTTAACAACGCGTTGGTTGTATCTTCATGTATACGCGTGCATGTAAAAGACGACTGGGAGATATTTTCCACTTGATAAGAACAAATACGTTTTCGATAAATTCCAGGTGTTGGTCCTAGCGGTAGTTTTCTGTTATTTCGGAAAAATGATTTAAAATGATAACATATCATGCCTTTTCAGATAGGACGGAAGATCATTTCAAGTAATTATTGCGCTAACACGATTTATCTTTATATCATTGACTTCAGAGTTCAAATTCCAGTTTACGCGTACATGACGAAATCTTCGGGCAATGTTTCGCTAAAGTGCGATCTGTTTCTGTGCCAGAAAAAAAAACCTTTCACAACATGATATGATCGTCAGAACTGGTGAATCGCTAAATAAAGTATTAACAAAAAATGAAAATACGTAGAGATAAAGAAATTTCTAACGGCCATTTACTGTGTTTGTCAATGTTACGTTGTCTCGTGACTTAAGTGCAAAGCTGCACAATTCCGATTTATTAAGCTTTTGATTAAGAAAAAACTGATGCAGGGCCGTACCTAGCATTTGAATTTCTGGAGGCAGAGAAAGCCGAAAAAGGGCAGTTTTGTAGGATATAACAATAATACTTGCGAAAAGGACATTTTCCAAAATTGCTGGGGGCAACTGCTACCTGCTGAATACGGCCCTGTGCTGTAGACATCCCTGTCGTGTTATTAGCTTGATTTCTTACTACTTAACGCTGGCTGAGGGCAAAGGCCGATATTTGCCTACAACGACTATACACATTTTGTTATTCCAAGAAACACTGGAATATTCGGAACGAGACATGTACTTTTACGATGCTTCTCATCAACAATACATGCTGATTAAGTGTTGTGTAAAATATCGATATATCATGCAATATCCGTAACAACTATTATCATGCACTTCAAAGACCCAGCATTTTTCGCATGCCTTAAATACTTATAGCTCATAGTATTGGGGCCCCTATCGATGAATCGAGACAAAATGTACCCGGGAGATAGGAGAAATAGGGATCCAATTTTTAACCTATATTTACCCTATGCCGATCAAGGTCTAAGCTTTCCCCGTGTCTATGAGATCGAGCCCAGTTGTCAAGAGACACCTCCTGATATCTTATCATTAGGACGGATGATTTTGAGAGACTTTGTAACGCGCATCTGCGGAACTGAGGCAACGGGAATAGTTCATTATATTTTTCGCACGGCATACATTTTGCAATCGCACAGTCGTTTCATGTAACGTGCGTTAACGGCAGAACAGCTATTCATAAAACATACTTAATGAATTATCAATAAGAGCTCAGGTTTACATTTTATCGATGTTGTGATATATTGTTATGTTGTAATACAATAAATAAATCATATGTTAAACCAACTTATATCAAATCAGCTTGTGAATGTTGAATTTCGACTAGGTGTAGAGGAAAGTAAGCTTTGCAAGTGCGGATCCAGGGAGACTTTTGTGAGACTTGTACGAGTCCTTCAAATTTTTGAGTGCCCTTTTTGTCAATTAAGGAAATTGGTGCATTTCAGCGCAGAAGTGACCTCACATTGCTTTTTGGATGGACATCGAAGTGCCCTTAGTTCTGCAAAATTCGCCCCTGGATCCGCCTGGATGCCTATCCCGAAAATGCATACTATACAGTTACTCTTCTCTCCCTTCGGCACACCTGATTCAATTCGATACTAGTGTCTGATCATTTGGCTGATAATTTAAAAGTGTCCAAATTGATCCTAGTGTCTTGCTAGAATTTCTGAAATTTCCATTTTGGACATCTAAAGTGGATTTCAGTTCAATAAAGCTAGATAACTCGCGATGGAAAATTGTTAAAATTAAGACCACCTCAATTTGGGAAGTTCCAAATGAACCGAGAACCCCCAGCACCGTGCTTTTTACAATTCGAGCATGGGGTATTCGGGAAATATAAATACACACGCATTAGAATGTGCTGCCATCTGTTGTAGCAATTCGGTAAACAGGTAGATTTGAATCGCCCAAGAGAACAGGCTAATAATATCAGTTAAACCCCTTGCTTCGTTCCGGCAGGTGTGGTGGGTTTTTTTAAGGTACGCCAAATAAAAAAAATGAAACCGACCAATCAAATAAATAACAGGATCAAATATCCGTTAAAACGGTCGATGCTATATCATACTTGTTTCCCACTTAAAATGAAAATGAAGATGATTACCTCAGCTACAATTCAAACCCTGTAATTGATAGAGCATTCAGTTTGTTTGTCGACTGTTTTGGGGTTGGGGCGTTACCAAATCCCATCTTCAGAGTGACAATTGTGCGAAGTTCATTGAGATGGTTGGTAGTTTATCCTCCTGTGATAACCTTGCCATTCGTTCTTGGCAATGGGTCAAAAAGGAGGCTAATCTAAAACTTCACCGAGCAGTGGGTTGCCTAATAGTTAACGTAGGTTGCAAATTCGGGACAGGCGTTGGGTATCACGGCAGTTAATTATCCGTGTGGACTTCATGCAGTTTCGAAAACCGATGCAACCGCATAAGTAAACAGAGCCACGTCCGAAAAAGTACCCAGTGCCCTTGTTTCGCGGCGGAGGGTTTCTGGCGGTAGTTCCCTGTATCTGTACAATTCACACAAATAATCAGGAAACACCTATGTATCAACGCGTGGTGAATATTGGAACCACAAAGATCCGATTTAGAGCAACAAATATTGAGGGAATTGTGTAGACATTTGTATGAAAATCACCATCATTTTTCCTGAAAATTATCGGACTCTTTGGATGGCTGTTGTATACATGCGAAAGTAAAATTTCAAAAAAGTTTCTGCAGATTCGTCTTTTTCTACGTATTTCATTTTTGTTCTATCAAAACTGAAAGTAACGTCACGATGTATGTAACTAATAAATTAGCAGTAAATTGAGGTAATTATGAATTAAACGTTTTGTTTAATAAACATTCTAGATTTATGGTATTTTTTCTCGCTGAACGCAGCCGAACAGTTTTTCTTTGAAAAACCGAATTTCAAGCAAATAACGGCTCCCGTCGATGTTTCGTGTAGCCTGCGACGTTGATCTCAATTTATGAGTAATCTCCGGTTTCATAATTACCCAGGGGGTCAGGCCGTCATATCTCGCGCTCATTTCTCGGGGAATCTTTCGTTTCTTGCACTGACAGTTGAGAAACCCGCCAAGACCCAGCGCGCTGGCTCGATGTCATCGGGACCGCATCGTCGCGTGTTCGACTGTCAGATTTGCGCAATACGACACCGACTCGGCTCACAATAGACGACAGAAAATCCAATTTTGTCAGTTCATTTCACATTGAAGTGGACGCTTTATTAAACAAGTGGTGTTGGCAACAGCAATTTGCGGCGGCCGTATTATTTTCAGATGATAGGTTTAGACGAATTAGAATGAAAGTCGAGCGCATCCCCAGACGTCTAGTTCATTTAGCCTTATCGTCATGACTGGCTGAAATTAATCGTATAAGACAGATTTGGAAGAAAGATGAGCTGATATCGTTTTTCATCCATAACAAGTCACTGAATCTGGTTACAAAATTCTGACACTCTCACATGCTATTAAGGGGCTTTCGTGTTGAACCGCTAAACGCCGAATGTTTTCTGGACTTTTGGAATGCGGACCGGTTAAAGGATTTTTCACACCCACGTGACAAGCCAGCATATAAGTTGAAAATCTATGTTACATTTACGAGAGCTTTTCCAAATCCTATCTATCATATGGAACAAATTAGAAATTCGGGATTTAAGTTCGTTCAAAGCGCTCCAATCCAAGGATTATTCTGATTATGGCTGTTAGGCCAGCATCTTAGCTGTTAACGTTGGTTTTGCCCCACAGTATATCGGTGCCGAATATTGCAGGGGTCCCCCACCACACCGGGCAAAACACCGGATATCCTGATAACATTTCATTTTTGATTTGCCGCACAGGACCCACAGGATTTCATGCATATATCAGGTTTTCGTTACCTTCCGCATATGTAGAACTATACGGCAACTTTAATGGGGTCCAGTCGTTCATTTTGAGCACCCGGTACGCTTCTCGAGGCCTACCGATCTATTTGTGGTCTCATGCTTCATTGCAGCGATGCCTTTTCGTCGATTTCTCAGTATCATATAGTGAGTTTCGATAATTCGATTTTTTACAATACGATAAATGTTGATACTTATCGTTGAATATACTTTAGTTGAAATTCTCATGGATCAACCCTGGCCGTTTGAGCTGGAAATTTTCGACACGATCGATGAGGAAGAGGTGATCATCTTTACGTTAGCCTAATAACCGATGACTTATTGCGTAATATTTTCTGGTTTTGCCGAAAGGAAAATCATTTTGATTGAATGAATCATCGGTTGCAATCAGTCATTTGAGTAGTCAGAAAAACTAGTTTCGATGGAATTATGTGGTAAATGTGCGAATAAAGAAGTTTCCAGTTTCTAGGCGCCATTTTGTGGCGATCCCTCGAGGTCCCCATTGTTGCGATAATTTGCGCTCATTTTTAAAACATAAGTTTAGATTGAATTTCATATAGCTCTGCAGTCCCTTGCCCCATTTTTCCCCATCTAAGCCGTTTTGATAATCCTTTTTTTCAGATTTGGGGTTTTTACGTAAAATTTGTCATCAGCTCTGTTTTCGTTTAATCATATTGTTTACCTGTGTAGGTTGCAGATACCATCCACTCTTCACCTCAAAATCCTTCGGGGATCGAAAAATTATGAAATGCGAGGACAAGCAAACGTAACTAGCTCATTCTGAGGTATTAGGTTGGTCTTGAAAATACTGTTATCTGATTATATCAAAAAGATACATTTTTGATGTTTCTACATCAAAATATGCATTTCGAAGATTGTATGGTGGCCTCGCGTTACATCGTTCCGACTGCAGGCCCGTACTCGGGGGGGGGGGGGGGGTGCGATCATTTCACGTCTCTCTTCTCTGGCATTTGCTCACATTCATTATAACTATGATACATGGATCTACTGTGGGTTTTTACCGATTCCATGACTGCTACAGTAGAACCCGTTTACTTCGGATCATTTGGGACCAACATCTTCTTACGGGTCATTTTCTTGTATATTCAATGAACAAATGGCTGCAGTTAATATCCGGATTAGACCAGAATCTGGATTAAGCCGATCCGGATTGAGGGTTTGACTGTATAACCGTGCTCTGCAATATAGAGAGGAAAAGTGTGTATGTACTCCGACGTCTTGATTTTTTCAGAAAAGCGGCGAGTAGGAAGCCATTTCCGTACTGCGTTAGTTGTGGTCGTATCAACTAAAATGATTAGCTCTTTACCCACATGCGCAATGAGATCATTTTCCAACTTTCTACCGGATTTTTACCAGAACTCACACGCATGAGTGATATACAATATATACCACGCGCGTCCGGTTGGGCATTGTGAACATTCATGTTTTTGCAGAGCAAGCATATTCATAACACAAACAAAACAATCCCGTATCTTTTCCCTCGAATCGTTCACGCTGTACGATATCGGCGACCTGAGAAACTGGCAGAAGAAATCATGGATATAATTAACATCACTATCGGGTGTTTCGCTTCACTTCCGCGACCTGGCATGCCTTGATTAATCTATCAGATTAGATAATACCAATAATCGCCGTGGTTATCGGCTTGTTCTGGTAATTCCGATGGCAATACAGTTTTCGTAACCTGTATGCACATGCTTATGCCGTTCCACGAATCATGGAGCTTGTCTAGTTTAATACGTCTGAATGCATCGAAGGAAAAGCCGTTCCGTCCTTGAATAGATAATCTTTCAGAGTTCCCCAATGGCGTATATATACAGTATACATGATCTCTCTCAAACGAATTTGATTACTAACCAGCTGAACGAACGGTGAAAATGTGGCAGATCAATATTCATGCAAACAAATAGTTTATAGATTAATTCATTGAAAAATGGTTGCCTGCTCTTTGAACTTACTGCGTAGACTTTTAGTGTTTGATTTGAGAGGATTTTTTTTTTGTATTCGCGTTGAGACAGGGATCGTCCTGGCGATGGTACCTGTATTGTATTACCACATCATAAGCGATGCTAAGCGCAGGCTCCTTGGTTCTGCGGTGGTATAGCCCGGTGTTGAGTTACGTCTAACAGCAGGTGCAAGCGATAGGCAAACATGCGTTTCAGTAGAATCGGTAACCCGATATGACAGATGAGAGGTATTAGCTGCAAGTCGAACTGGAACTCCTGCAAACTTCAATTTCCTGCTTTTCGAGTAAGAAACTCGCCATATAGTTGGTTAGTCGAAAGTGTTTCGATGCGTAGGCTATACTATGCACAAAGAGACGCAATAAAATCTGTTGGCCTGACGTTTCGGATATTTTGTCGTACTGATGATGCCATACAATAGGAGAATCATCGATATTAAAAATCAAATCCAGTAGTATCATAGAATCCGCCCTTATTTGAAATTGTGAAAATACTGTAAGTCCTGGTTTTTTCCCTCAGTCGAAAAATGCGACTCGAAAACAAATCGTTTTAGAATCCATGGTTGAAACTACTAAGTATCTGCACCATCATCACCTATCAATATCCCTTCTGGACAGGATGCTGGAAAGATTCATATAACCATATGGACTCCAAAACGTTTTAGAGTCCATGATAAAACGATAAACGTGTGAGTGAAGATGAAATGAAATATACGTCTATATATACATGTACATACTCTTTCGTATGGCCTCTTCTCGCAGAAGGGAAACAAACCCTTTATCCGGAATCGCTTTTGGATGGTTAGAAAGATAAACGTGTTTTACAGCAGACACTTTCCGAGTCGGATCCGATCAACTCGGATCTTTATTGAAACATTTTCATGACTTATGATATGAAATACATAACGTGCAACTCGGATAGGCCTATCACTCAAGTCGGACACATTATTACGGTCCAAAAAGATCAGGCTTGAGCGAAGTCTACTGTATTTATTCATTTCAACTTCAGAGTTGACTTCCTAGCTATGCGCCCATGTACAAAATGATAGCTGAATGATTTTACGATGAATGACTTCGGCATTTTTTGTCTCTCGAGGGTCGCATCACACTCGAACAAAACTTATAGTTTCGGCATGTGGCGAAGTTCGCATCCTGGAGCAGCGAAGAGACGCCGGCTGATCGAGTTGTGCGCGGTTTTATTCAGATGTATCGGGTTACATGACCATATAATCTGAATGCGAATTTATACCAGTGTTTACCGAGCTCTATTTGGTTCCATTTCGTTGGGAGCTGGCGTTTATTTATTGAATCGATCTCTCCCGCGCGAGTTGCAGAAAGGAATGGGCATCGGACGAACAATAGCGGTAGAAAATACGTTCGCCTGCTCCTATACGGTGTGACGTCATCGCCAAATCGTATAATGGTATTGAGTCTTGATTCTTAGTTGCGTAAAACGTATTTACATATAGTATGGACCGTTGTGGGTTTCGGATTTCGCGAAACAAAATAACGTTTTAATTAGAACTATAGCAAGGGCAAACACCGATCAAATTTCATCGGTAATTCGAACCGATGACCGATTTTGACAACCATGTAACCCTACACGTATGTATGATACGTCTCAACATTTGTAATCAGAAAGCAAATACGATTAAGATGTTTAACGACGGTAGACATCCTCTTCAATATTTTCACTTGCAGTTTTGCTCTTTGGCCCCTGCTCTATACGCATTCATGTATATGTAACTACAGCATGTTCATTTGCTTATGCTGGGAAAATGTTCACGATAGAGCGCTTGTCAAACTCTTGACAATGCAAATGTAGCGTTCTCGGTCGGACAAGAAACAACTGTTCAATTCCTCGTACATATATATATATACATATCTCTTCTGAACAATGCATCCTTCTTATCTTCAGAATAAATAAATAACCTGCGTAAATGCACGAACACCGTATACTTAAACGAAATATAGGTAACTGTACGACGAATTTCTTATGTCGAGCAGATAGATCAGCTATCGTGGTTGTTTTTGTGGGAACCATCCGGGGTAACTGCATTCTTCAATAGCGTGTGTGTGTGTGTGTATGTATATAACAGTGAACTACATCTTTCAGCATCAGCGCGAGATTTCACTTTTCCATAACAATGTGCTTATAGCCGCGATCACGCGGAGGCGATTTGGCCCGAGCCAAATTGGAACGGATCAGGCCCGATTCAAATTTGTCCCCTGACATAATCGAGAGCGCATTCGCATTTAAATCATTCACTCTGTATTTAACGAAGTTAAACAAAGCGAGTCTCTTCCGGAACCAGTTGCGATGGACTCTAAAACTAAACTCTTCGTTTTAGAGTCCATGATTTAACCAATGCTAAGATTTGGTTCAGGCCTGGTCCGACGTTTTTAGTCGGGTCAAGCAAACACGGACCCATTTGGCACCCGTGAGATCAGTTGTTCCGGCCCAAAAATGCTCGTGTGATCACGGCATCAGCCCAACTAGTTTTCGGTGTAATGAGTAAAAGTTGGGCCCTGCGAATACATGTATAACGGTTCCGAATTTTTAGGGGAACACTACTGACGACAACCAAGAATCCTATCGACTATCAACATTGGCGAAATGAAAATCCCATTGGGCCTTTCGTGAGCTAGAATATACTTATATGCAAATACAGTCATTAGTACATAATTATATTAATGTGTATTTAGATAAAATCAAACCAAGGTGACACATAATCCACAGGGTTACATTGAAATATACAAGAAAATATCATACAGAAAATTGCTTCGCAACATATGAGGGAACGACAATATGTTTGCAAATTCAGCCCCTTCACATCGTTCGAAATCCAAAGCAGTCAGATCCCAGACCAGTCAAAAACGCAAATGAAATATAAGAACAAATCATATTCGACAAACGCCATCAATAGAGCAGTTGCTTTTTGAGTGACAACACGATTCATATATCCGCCCGTACGAAAAGAAATAGATGTCGCCACTATAGTTCTTGTCATAACGCGTGGTAGTCCGATAGCATGCTCGTGACGTCGGTCGAGCCGTTGCTCATGTTTATCGGTTGAGACTGGATCATGTGATGTTGCTGGTGGTGGTGAGCGTGGTGCATGACATGCAGCATATCCGTGGTCATGGGCGGAGGAGCGGTCGTTTTGTGTAAATCGGCGAATATTCCGTGGTCTTGCTCGTGTTTTATCCGATTATCGTTCATTTCCTCGCCGCCCGACATGTCCCCGAGATCCTTGCCGTCGCCCATGATATCGCTGCCCTCGCCCGCGGAGCCTGTGCTGGCGTTGCCACTTTCTCTGAAAAGACATGAAATAAATTTTCGCATGAGAAACCATGAAATGCAGAGTCAAAAAGTATTCATTTCGTAACCAGCAGCTGATAAAGAGTTTTACATTTAATCATTGAATGGGAACGCCAAGGGTTTATTGTATCCAAAAACCCGTCGTATCGTCGTTAATTTTCTATACCGAAAAACCGTTACAAAAAAAAAATGTTTATATATTGATAACTATTTGCGTTATTTAGGGGGTACAATGAGAGTCGATGTGCACTACGTCATCAATATTGGCGTTTCAAATTTACAATTACTTCTGTGAATATTGGCGTTGATTTTGTTGTTAAATCAATTCCATGACACTTATTTTCTTTTCAATGATTTTACATTATCATATGATACTGAATTTCAATTGCAATTGATAGTGTTGAGTGGATGTGCACTACGTCATCAATATCGGGAGCAGACTGGGGCTGGTCAATTCAATTGTCGATTCAAAATTAAGATACTTAATTGATCCTTAAATCTATATTATCAATAGCGGTAACAGGCCGGTTTAACCGCGGACTATAAAACGAAGAGTGGTTACTGAATGTATCTTCGTTATTTTCGCACATTGATAGCTATCTGCTTGAACTGGTGCAACGGCTATTTCGTTAGTCGAAAACAATTACGCGACCCCCAACAATCCGAAAATATATATAAAGCATCTTCTGCAATAGCGTCTTAGAAAATCACAGCAGTTGATAAGCACTGGACTGAGTCTGACTGAAAAATACTTCTTTGCATGCATCCTAAAATTATGTCACCATTAGTGATCTCTACGGACGTGATATCTCGCACATGATACCTTCAGTAGGTGAAGTACCCATTCTCCACGGGCAGGTAGATGACATAACCCGTTCATAATATTCATACATTTTAGAATGCTCCAACTCGGCCATTGTATCGAAAAGTTGTAAATTCCGAGCCTTAAAAAACACCCGTGATTTTCACGGGTTTTTCGCTAGTGACATCATTTACTATCGATAATACAATGAACATGTTAATACATGTGTATATTCTATTTTCATCAATAAACTTTCAAGTTAGCTATCTTGCTCGTTCACGATCCACTGATGTCGATTTCAATCGTAACTGCTGTCACAGGGCTCCCACGTCGGTTTTCACAACGATATAATTTCCCGACGAGCACACGACAAAAGAACCACTTCAGTTCATCATTTTCAAGGCAGGAAAAAAATCCATCCAACAGACAAAGACACATCGGCTGACAATATGGTGCTACGAATCGATATGGAATAAATGAAAACCAACTCTAGAGATATATTAGTAGGCTACTCTAGCGAGCGTACCGCGGTAGGCCTGGGGGCCCGATAATACAGAATATCATTTAAAAGCGTGATATTATTTTATTCAGCCCGCGGCTAATTCTGAAAGTATTTGTACATATCTAAAATCAAATCGAGTCATTTTATCAAGAGGTATAATTTTGTATTTATAACATATCACGAAAACACTGCCGCGAAGCACTTGGAATTAAATTAGCGGTATTTCATTTCAATTGAGCCTATTGACTTTTCTATATTAATTCTGAATACGTTTGGCCGAGTATGCAAGTGTCATCTCACATGCTACTACTGCACAGATCGAAAAGGGATCTATTTTTACCGAGTTCCGATTCAAGTCGACGAGAATCGAATGTTGCATCGAAAATCAAATATTCATAGGCGGATCCAGTAATTTAGAAGTGAGAGAATTTAGAATCTAGATTGAAAGAATGATCATTTCCTTGAGAGTGATTCTAAAATATAGTGTCCAGCAATAATTTGCCACTATTTTCGAGTACCTTTCTAAATCCATGTTTCGAAAAAAAACCTTGGCAAAAAATAGGCGTCCCGGCCCTTTGTCCCCATTCTAAATCTTCCCCATAATATATATTACAATATTCTTGTATCGTGTCGTTTATCTTCTTTCTTTTCATATGAAAATTCAAACTTAACTTCCTTGGCGGAATTTCGAAAAAAAACGAGGACCCCCACAGACCCGGGGCAAAAAGCACGCGGCTGTCATCGCGCTTCGAATGCTCGACTGACAATTATTAGCCATGGGTGTCGGCCTGTTCGAGCTTTGTCAATCGACCTCTGCCGCCGATGCCGCGCGGAAATTCGATATGTAATGCGATGCCTAATTCTATTATGTCGTGATGCGCGAATGAGATTTGCTTATGGCGTTGAGTTATTGAATTGTCTTAAAATAATTCCGGCATTAGCCAATCGTTCATCTCATTACAGCAATTTCAGAATCTGCGTCGTGGCATCGACAAGAGCAGTCGAAAAGCTCGAATACACTTAACTTTGATGATTGAAACAGTATTTCGACAAAACACTAACCAGGCGCGTGTTGGGGAGTTCGATATAGTTGATTATTCTACATAGTACACATCATGAACGAATACACCCACGATAGTAGCTGGTCAGTACTATCGTAAATTCATGATCTACGTATTTTTGGTAGTATGTTGCCACTTCAAACCCTCCCATTCGGCCAGCGATCCGCCGTGTAAATAGGTTCGAATACCTGCCACATGTATAGGACTTCGCCCTAGGGCGAGAACCAACGCCACCATGATTCGAACCACGATTAGTGCCCTATACGGAGATGGGATCCGCTGAATTAGAAACTGCAAAAATAACACATAGGCTATTTACGAGCAAAGCGCTTAATTTCATCCCGCGCTGACGGAAAATTTGCACCACAATTCAAACCGCGTATTTGCCAGTAACATTTAATGCGGGTTACCCCCTGAGGGGGTACTTATTCAAAATAATGCCCAACTCAGAAAAAGATTAGCATAAAGCGGTCAGGATTGAATAGGACGAACATTGTAATTCCAATCTATACATCAGTATGTTTAATTTTTTTTTGAGAATTTTGATATTAGCATATGTCAATCAGACTTTCCGGCAGGGAGCTACACCGTACAACAGCTGGCGAAAAATAGTTGGATTAGAAATTCACATTAACTGTGACAACTGTGCCTTTTGAGGCAATATCAGTAACACAGACAACGACTGGGCTGTTTTTCATTGATAAACGCACCCTCATCAATCAATACATTGGCAATCGACGGGTTTGAATGGACAATGGACGGGTCTATGAATGGACTGAGCAATTTCAGGCGTCTGAATTTTCCGTACGTTTGAGAATATCGCCATCTACAAGATCTATGTGACTTCTATGAATGAATGTATGAATCTATTTTGCATTTCAAATTGTGCCATGGAAAAACATGGAAAATGTTATTCAACACCTCTGGTGAACATAAGCAGAAACGAATGACCTTGGAACTCACTCACAGAACATGTCACATCTATGCAACTGTGATGAAAAATATGCACTGGTGCCTATATCCATAGACACCATGTTGTGCATAGTTCAATATTCAATTCCGCCTGGTGGGGGTAACCTCAATTCCACATGATGAAATGTATCCTGTGACGGAACTCACAATCATTGATGATATCAAGTCTACTTTAAAACCTGTGATGACGATAATTGATCAAAAGTGTATTCAAAATTTCCTTGGAAAACCTCCAAAATGCGCAATATACAAGTGCTGATTTTCTCGAGCAATAATGGCCGCCTGTCAGCCATCTTGAATCTAATCGGGCCTGCAAATATGTATATACGGTAGATACTAGAAAAACTAACCATAAGCCCGGTTTTGTTTGTTTACAGATGGACGGGCCGACGACGGCGGATGAGAATCAATCGCAAAGCGGGCTCAAAATTGTTATCTCGTGATTGGAGGGATGTTAACAACTTTCGCTGAGACAACCTGGCGGTGATTTACAGTCGCGCCGATCACCGTGGAAGCCTCGCGAGACTTCTACTCGTGTCGCAGTCAGATTCGCCAATGACACGAAACGTTTAATTCAATCTATCGGCGTTTTAATTCCCCGATTAACTCATCTTGGTCAATAAGTTCAGCCATCTGCCGTTTACCGATTGCCACGTCGATCGTATTACACTCTAGCGTACGAATATTCATTATCGAGAATCTATCTCAAGAACCGGGCTATGACCGTTTTGACCGGCTAAAACGATTCGAGAAGAGTGCTGCGAGGCTTCCAGAAAGAGAAAACCGGATCATAGATGGCAATTACAACTCGAAGAAACGAACCACCAAGAAAGATAGGGACAGATCTGGGCAGGGAAGGGGCGGAGCACATACTCCGTGATTTTCCGTGCCATGTCCCTATTTTTCAACTAATAAGCCAGCAGTCAGGAGCACGAGGTGTAAATCATATTCTCTTTATGTCCCTCAATTGTCGAGAAATTGTATGAAAATGCACTGAAATTTTCACCAAAAAAAAGATTCCAAACCCTTATTATGGCGGTGTGGACTTGCCCTTTTTAAGTATATATGCCCTTTTTGATGTCTTGTGAACCTGCCAAAGTCCCCCCTGGATCCGCCCCTGCAGGGTTTCTATCCAAAACCGTTCGGGCCGAATTCGTTGATTGGACCAAGGAAGTCTAGGGCGAGTACGGCTATAGTACAACACGAAGACGATCATGGTGCTTGGCATGGCGTATTTCATATCGAACGTTTACATAAGAATAGGCACGATAAGTAATACGTTCGGCTCGTCCGAGAGGACTAAAAACATCCGCTGAAACGCTACTTGACGTTTACGTTTGGTTTACGTAAACACGTTCAACACTTCGATGTATGTTTAGATGCCTTCATTCTGCCGTAGCACCGGGAATCCATTCAAACTGCGGTTGGAAATATTTTCATTGCATCGCCGGGTGATGTTTGCCAAAAATCCGTCCTTGCTTTTACAACAAACTTCCTCCTCGACAGCGAACATCGCATAAGCCCGGCATATGCGCGTACGTAAAGCCGGCAGACGTTTTGAGCTCATCACCAACGAGTAGAAAAGCTTGAAAGCGCCTGTGTCTAACGAAAAAGCTTGTAAGGACACTCAAAATGCTGGACTGTCATTCCGTATAAACACAACATAATAGACATTGAATCAGCCGAGGAACAATGAGCGTCGTTCACGGCCTGGACAAACATTTTCAGTCATAGCACTCCATAGACGAAGCAACCGGTATTTCCTTGGCAAATAAACCGGCATTGACAAATTCTGGAGAGGGTTTTCGCCAATTTCGAATGGGCGGTCGGGAATATTGGCAAGTTCTGTTTGCGCATCGACTTTAGCGCCGCGTTGGCAGCGATTCCCTAAATTACAATCAATTTATGGGATTAGGGACGAGGCTTGAAATAATATTTAGACTATTTGGACTCGGGTCCATTAGTCTGAAAAGTAACTAAACTCGTCTGTCGATTGTCTGCTAATCACGTTGATTATTTAACAGTTTTCGGCAATTCATAGATCGGAATCAGCGCACGTACATAGACAGTCGAATCGCTACGAGAAATGAGCCGATCCTGAGAAACTCGAAACCCTTGGACCACAATATCTCGGCCGTATATCCTTAGCTTTACCAACCGCGATCAGCGACCTTTAACCCCGGCATATTTTACGAATCTCCTTCTTTTCTTACAAATCGGCCATAAACGCCGCCGAAATTTTCCCATCATTTTTCTAAACCCGACTCTTAGTCCAATATATGATAACCGACCCACCAAAATACCATTGTAGCAATGAAAGTGACAATTATGATAACTTATTCAAATCTATACTGAAGGTAAAGTGGGTATATAGAGAATCCCACACTATAAGTCCGAAAAGTTTCCTTTCAGCTAAAAATGTATTCATCCGACGTTTCGACTATATCCTAATAGTCATCTTCAGTAAAGCCGGTGCCACAGCTTATTCACGCCTTTGCTACATATTTTGAGGTATGGCAACAGTTATGAGTCTCGGATAGGGTAAAATAAAATACCCGGGATCGCCGAACAACACTTTTTTTATGACTGGCACGAAAATCAAAGCCGCAGTATCATTCGTAAGATTTTTCGACAAAGAAATCGCTCGACTCATCATCCAGGCGTTACTCAACCGGTCGGGAATGATTGCTGATTAATACACCGTCGTGTGGTTGATTCACCGCTGCGAGGTTTCCAGTCGAACTCTCGAAGCCGAACTACTAATTTCCTATAGTAGAATGATCGGCTGTTTATCTTCGTTCGTAAAACTGTGTAACATAAACAATCTCGGAGCTGCTGTCTAGACCCATTAGTACAGAAACATATAGAGGTTGATACAGCTTTCGCGGGTTATTTTTCATTACAGATACGTGCTCGTATCGAAGAATGTATTATACACATTAAGATATATATCGTAGGCTCGGTTTTCGAAGGACTTGGTCGAAATGTAAGGCAATATAAGGAAATCGGATTTAGGGTGTATGCTTTGATTTGACTGGTTTCGCGCAATTAATCATATGTTAACCGTACTTAACCTTTTTTACAAACAAAATGTTCGTGAACACTTCACGATAATTCATCATTCGTAAAATACTCGAGCAATATGAGTAATACAAGACGTGTCGGTGATATAATCGCACAGCTATTTGATTGCCACAAACCCTGGTTTGCCAAGTGAATATCAATGTCAAAAGCTCATATATTATATATATTTACACATCTCTATAAAAAAAACATTATTATATTCACACATATCTATAAAAAATCCATCAGATATTTATATATTGATCGCTGGAAAAGTTGTATTCAAACATCACTTTTAAAGGGCTAACTCACTCTTCGCGCTAGTGTCCCGTATCTGCATAAAACATGCGAAATACATTAGCAATACCAGCGAGTTTCTTCGAAGAAGCAATTGATTCTAAAGGCAACGAGTAATTATCACTTTCAACGGCTTTAGATTTCGTAATAATCGACAATTCGGTGGTAGCTTTATCGACGTTTAAATCTATCTAGTTAGGAGAGTTTATTAAAGATGCAATTGAATGCTATCGAATTTCGATTTAGCTATAAAACTGGAGAGCCAAACCGTTCTCGAGGTTTCAGACTCTATTGTGCTCGACTGCGCTCGAAACATTTCTTTTGTTCGGCGCTAATTTCAGCGACGAACCTTTCGTATGAATATCGCATTTTAACCGTTATCTATATAATTTCGAATGTCAATTATTTACCTTTACAACGTGCACCTATATTTCCCAGACCCGGTGACGATATAACAAATTAGCCGACGTTGAAAATATGGTAGCCATTATACTTAACGCGCATGACGGTATGAATCATGTCGTGCGGTTGTACTGGCCATTATTTTTTTTTCTTTTCGATGATTATAATTACCTTTCTTTCACTTCGGCGGCTCGATCTCTTTGGCGTCGATTTTTAAACCAGTTGCTAACTTGAGTCGTCGTCAAACCCGTACCTTCGGCTAGTTCCCGTTTCTCGCGCGGCGACGGGTACGGGTTGTGATTGTACCATTCTCTGAGAACGTTTCGCGATTTCTCTTTGAAACAGTAGCTCGTCTCCTCGCCGTCCCAGATCGTCCTGGGCAGCGGGAATTTCCGCCGAACCCGATATTTCCCCACAGCACCGAGTGGCCGGCCGCGTAACTTTTCGGCTTCCAAATAGTGCGCTTTCAGCC
This sequence comes from Tubulanus polymorphus, assembly GCF_964204645.1. NCBI lineage: Eukaryota > Metazoa > Nemertea > Palaeonemertea > Tubulaniformes > Tubulanidae > Tubulanus > Tubulanus polymorphus. The sequence continues at coordinate 11,337,408 of NC_134025.1, forward strand.
ATAATCCTTGCAATTTCGGATGGTTGCACGGCGTGAAATGGTTATTTTCCACGAGTTTGTAAAGTTCTTTGAAATTCCCACGGTTGAAGGCGACGACGGCCTTTGCGGTGAGAACGCTTTCATTTTTGTGAAGATGCTCGCAGGCCGGCAACGACCAGAGGAACCGGGCTAGTCTTTCGATATTTCCCCCCTGTTGAAGCACCTCGCAAACGCAGGCGACTTGCTCCTGCGTGAAACCGAACGATGGTACCACCGATCCTTGCCCGTTGAGCGTCTGCGGATCTTGATCGTTCAACATGGTATGTACCGAGGTATCAAAATTCAGTCCGCAGCATTTCAGGTTACAGGTTTCCTCGATGCAAATCGATGTAATGGTTGATACTGCCGCGGTAGATTATTGCGTTACGTCGGCAAAACGTCGAACTCGGCGCTGATTGGCTCGAAGTGTTGACCCGCGCGAACAGCGATACGTCTCGAGTGTGCGTTAACGCGATCACCATAGCAACGCTGTCAATCATTGAAACCCGAGCCGCTAAGAGGTGTTGATCTGCATAAACACCAATGAATAGTTTATTAATTTTCGAATAGCTTCGTGGATCTTCTAAAGGCAAAAGTTACGTTATTATTTGAACAAATTCACACGGACTTTCCCTGCAGAAAATTAGTCCAATATACCAACGCACGAGTCGATATCCACCAAGTCGATTTTCACTCCACTGTTTAATCGAACGATTCCGTCATTCCGACTAGTGCGACAGATTTCCTTGCATCCGTCTCTTGGAAATATCAAATTTCACGGTCTCTATCCGACTTCGGACCATTGTGCTCCAGCCAGTCGCCAAATTTCACTTGACAATGCGCGTCAGTCGAATGGGGAGACATAAATATAGGGCTACGGCGAAGCTGTCACCAGCGAAAGATGGAATCTAGAGATAAGAAATCAGGCCCGCCGGCAAAGCTAAAGATAATCAAGAACTACATGCACCAAAGCCCCTACGACGAACCGCCTCCTGAATCAATTCTCTAACACAAATTACATCCACGTAATCGCGACAAACATCAAAGTTCGCTGTGGTGGCTTTAAATAATTAAATGGCTCCATCAAATCTTGACGGCGGGCCCAATTTTAAAAAATAATGCTGCCTTTTACCGTCCGTCTTTGTGCGACGGCGGCTAAAACCGACGCGAACGGTTCGTACGTACGAGTACTGGCGCTGTTCTTATCAAATTGAAAATCGGTCTGTGTATTGTTTTTAACGTGAGAATGCGGTCATGTAAATTGGCAATGTTCGGTGATTTCCAGTTGCCTCGGCAGCCTATATTTCTTAATGACTATCGAGTTATTCTGGTAACTTAATCTGTTGTACTTCAATCAGTGAACCTCTGCACGCTTCAGCAACACCACCTGTAGCAACAAAACTTGACACGTCCCAGATATCGATAAGTTTCTACCTCGACGGAAAGGTTGCTATGTCTACGCCTGTATCTAAAAAGTCGGTTGATGTAAATAGCCTGACAAGAACCGGTAAACTGTGGTGGTGTATCCAGACACAAAAATCGTCGAGTTTTCAGTCGAACGCGTTGTAAAATACGTACTGTCTAAAGAAATTAAACGATAAAGGTAAGTGCATAGGCCTTTCCGAAACGAGTCGAGAAAATGTCACAGCACGACTTTCGACCGGCTTATTTTCACGACGAATACGATGTAATGTTACATCATCCCGCGTGTGTTGTCAGTAGCAGATTAATAACTCCAGCTTTGTTTACGATGACGACACACCCAAACTTTTCCACGACAACTGTGAACTTCGATGAAAGTATACCCCAGCTCCTCGTGAACACGATATGATATAGGTAGATGTATATTCGAAATCTGTCTCCACGCTATAAAGGCTTGACGAGAGCGGCTCTTGAAAAAACTGCTACCCACGCTCGGGCCAGGTGGGTTCTGTAATACCGAACGGCCCTTGAAGAGTCCACTATACAAATACGTTGATATTTTATTGCTTTCAAAATGAGTCGGGGGGTAAATGGCTATTCACGAATGTTATCTATTGCAGATTGGCTTCGTGAATGTATCCTTTATCACAGACGATAGTATATTCGAGAATGAACGTATATTATGAAGCGAGGCTTTCATTTAGCGAAAGAAAATTTTCCGCTTCGTCGACGATCGACAATCGACGCCGTTATCTCCCAACAATAAATTGATGGTATCAAAATTTGATTGACAGAAAATGACTTCGCCGCGTTTTGCCGTATTATTGCGTCTGTATTCGTTTAAAGAATGCCACCATTGTTGAGTAATCATCATAACAGAAAAATTACTTTTAAGATTCGTCACGAACAGGTTTGGTGTGGTTTCGCGTTTTCTTTGTTTTTTTTTTTCTATTATCATTAGGTATATGTACGTATATGTACGTATCGGTTTTTGGAATATGAATTCGAGTTCTTGCTTGTTTGAGGAACTGCGTCGAAATAGAATCCCCATGGCTCATCAAACTGGAACTTGTTATGTATCTTATACCCTTGACTGATCTAAACAATATCTAAACTGGCCGGACCTCAGGTCTAATTTCCCAGGCATGTACCGCCCATGTCTGAGACCTGGTTTTGGGACCTGGATTATCTCTCGATTCATTCTGCTCAGACCGGTGAGACTTCGTGACTCGAAGCTGTCAGTTTTCGTAAACCGAAATGTGTGCCACCCTTGTTTACGTTATGCAATTGATCAGAAATCGAATGAGATTTATTCTCAATAGCTCCAGGTGGGGGCCGGCTGCATTCCGCCGCCGAGGTGTTGACCCGGCCGGCACGCATTTCGACGTATAGTCCAAGTGACAGGCTAAACACAGTAGCCGTGGCAGGAACACAACGGTTCCGTTTTCACTCGGCAAATATTTGTCGAATTTAATTTGCGGGCAAACAAAACGCGTTTCACAACAGACTTGAAATCAAATATTAGGTTAACTGTGTGAATACGAATTTTTGTCATTAACTAAGCTAGCACGTCGTCAGTTGTGTAAATAACCCATCCAAGACACACGGGCATGAATCGTATTTCCTATTTTCTAAGCGTTCGTCATCCGAGCCTATTTTTGTTCGGATTAAGTATACAACACTCGTTCGCAATTTTTAAACAGCAGCTGAATAGAGGGTTTTCGAAAGTGCCCGCACTATTCAGAAAAAAAGTTCTGATTTCCCTGTCCGTTAATAAGTATAAACGCACTATATAAGTATAAACGCACTATTTCAGAAATTACAAAGATTTAAAAGCGTCACCTTTTAATCTTTAAAATTTTACTTTTAGTGGGTTTCAAACTTATTTTCTATTCCCCTCTTCGGAGTGTGGCTATACTACTCCCAGTCCATTCATTACCCTCTTGCAAAGTTGGCTTCCTATGAATATTCACAGGCTTACTGAAAACGTGATTACTTTGGCTCGCGGTTCATTTCAACATTTCAAATAATAATCTTAAGTCAAACTTAACTTTTAGTGTCGTCGTCAATTATTGATGACGACACTAAAAGTTAAGTTTGACTAGAACGATTCTCAGGATTAGAATAATGATGACGTCATTAAAACAACGAACTTCAGGCGACCAGAAAATCTGTTCGTTATAACCGATATATCTCGCTCTACGAGCAATCATCTCAAGGTTATATCTAGTCAGAAAGTAATTGATATCGTCATATTTGGGACGAAATTCGAGTGTTATATAACCGATAAATCCGAGGTCGTTAAAACGACGTTCCACTGTAAAAAAACAATAATGTTCGAATGGCCAAGGTCGAGGAAATACCATCGAAGGTTATAGCTTAGATGTTGATGCCGTTTCGACGTTCGAGTCTCATTTTCCTAGGATGTTTAGCTTATTTGAAAGCGTCGGATGGTCCTGGCCACCGTGCAAGCCGGCGTCGAGTTGATCGAATGCTAGAAAACATCGATCGATGCGTTATATGTTTATGAAGAGTGCAGGAGAGAGTGATATCAAATTACGAGGTTTGTTTGACGAGTTTGTGAAGTGTAACGCGACACACAATGGCACTTCATATACTCATATCAGCCGCCATTGCCATCATCATCAAAACAGTAGTCCTTCTTGCAAATTCATGGACGTATATAATAGACGTCCATGTTGCAACGGAGTCAATAGAAAATGATAGACTTGCCAAGCGTTTTACATATTTGTTTTTATCGAGGCTCTAGACCTACTTCTGGTGGTTGCAATATCGTGTTTTTCAACAATTTTCTTCGATAAATCATCTGTATATACTTTTATGATTTCTAAACGCATTTCGTTTTCGCGATAAAATGGAAGATTTTTCAGAAAAGGAATCATGGCTACAGACGTGAACGTATAGTGAGTACAGTGAGGTACGATTGAGACCCCCAAACATGGCATCGGTCGTTTCAACATTGTACCAGGATACGTCGGAAGACTTAACACCCGAAGAAGGAATGTGTTAATGTGTATAATTTGGGTCTATTGTTTGCTGTGATTGAAGGAAAGGCTGCGTTAATGGGACTTGCCCTGTCTTTAGGAGAAATCTGGCTCGGCATTTTAGATATTAAGTTTCAGCTGCGAAGATTAGGTTTCAAATTTCACCATGGTTAGAATCAATTATCCTGTCATGTTCGGAACTAGCCACTTCACTCCGAACTCCCAGCAAGAACCCCAGCATTTTTTGTCCAGACTGAAGCATTCTGCCCCGGCGTCTGTGCATGTCAGCTGAGCTAAACACTACAAAGGTATTTGTCCAATAATCATAACTTTGTCAGCGCGCCGGAGGGGATCACAAGTTATCGAATGGCCCTAGAAAACTTCAATTACCCCTAGTTTGGGGATCAGTTTTCAATAATTCCAAAATGTTGCCGTATCAAATGTCTTGATTCAACATAAGTGCTCTCAAAAGGCTTTTGGACGGTCTAAGAATCACGCCCGCTAGTGACATCAAAAGCGGGGCCGATGCCGGCGTCCCCGTCCATAGCACGGTCGGATGTAAACATACATGCAGCTATATGTGATACTCGGTAACGCGAGCTGGATGTGGTTTTACCGTCACGTCTAACATGGATCCGTGTGTGGTCAACAGATTTAAAGATAAAGAACACTTGAAAAAAAATAACCGTCTAACCATAATTATAATATGATATGAATGATACGATGAAATTTCATTCCCAGTATTTCCGGGTGTTCAGGGGAAGTAACCGTCGCTGAAATATAATGTTCACAAATTGATCGTATCTCTGAAGTTGCAAAATCAATGATGATGGCATATGATATAGTGCGCTAGGCCGAACTGTAATTACTAATATCCCTGAGATAACGGGGCAGGTGACACGTCGCGATGAAAGCAAGTATGGCACAGACACCATTAGTTTATAAGAATTGCCAGTTCTTTTTAAGAAATGCTCTCGACAAATTGTTCTTAGATTTGAAAACGTAAATGGCTTTGGCCTTTGAATGGGTTTATAATAGGCGTGCAAGTTCGCAATGTCTGGAGATATTTATTCATTATAAAACATCTTCTTCGTCAAACAAAACGCGCCTTATACGCGCTATTATAGGCGCCGTTCACAACCCACAATGATTAACAAAACATGGGTGTATTAACGCCTTTGTCCACCCTAAGAGCTACCCGGGTGTTCGGCTAACGGTGGATTTGAATCGGATGTAGAGGCGCACGGACAATATCCAATATTGACTTCAAGAGGCCCGAGAGAGAGACTCATCTAAACGGGTCTTTGTGGAATTGTGAACCGGTTTTGGCGTCGCCAGCGTGGTGCCATATTCGCTCGGTGCGATCGCAGCGCCCAGTCTATACTTAATGCGCGGGGAGGCTGACTTTTAGCGCACCCCGCAAGAATCACAATAGTATTTTGTAATTGTGACCATAAGCGTTAACATTTACTTTCCATTTCCATTAAAATGAGATCTATCTCATGAAACCTAGTCTATCTAATGCAGATCTAGATTCTAGACTAGCCTTAGTCATATCCGAGCGCAGTGATTTGTAGTGTTCCTTATGATTACATAATTTTGAAATTAGAAAACGCGAAAAAGCATTGGGGCTCGGGTCAAATTTCCAGTAGACCCACAATCCACGAGCAATCATTGCTCGTATAGAGTATATCAACTTATGTGCGTGCGCACTTGTGTAAATTCAGATAATATTGATGTGTGTATGTTATTACTGGCGAGCTCAAGTTGTATATATTGATTGATTCAGTATTTTTGCCCGATTAGATTCAATACTTCACGGCAAATTTCTAAAAGAAGTTTTTATACGTTGCATCAATTTGATACGTGATGGATCGTCATGTCCGCACCCACGATGTTGAAAGGGGGTTCTCGGCTGTCGCACGTGTAGATCAGACATCGGGTGCGGTCAGGTTTTTGGTGAAAAATGGGTCCCATGTTTCGCAGCACAGGAGAAATGGAGAGAATAAAGCGGCCGACGATTTGGAGTGCATCAGGAATATTTCTGCCAGGATCGTAAGGTTTTAATAGGGCTGGTCGGTGAGGCGAGTGAACCTACCAAAAGGGGAACAGATGATGCCTAGTCCTAGGGATCAGTATCTATAAAGGATATAAAGAGGGTAGTTGTCGGATGTGTCAAAGATCATGTGGGGTCACAGATCGGCCCCAGTCATTGCAGTTTTTAAAAAGCGTGCAATTAGGGCCTTTTGCAGGATAACTTTGGACTTACTAATGAGGACCAGGTGTATACGTAGAGCAGCCAACTGCTGAGCTGTTCGTGTAAAAGGACAGGGCCGAATTCGTTGAAAATGGTGGGCGGGTTGAATAGGAGGGGACGTAAGAGACAGCCCTGTTTGACTCCAAGAGAAGATGATATAGATACGCTAAGGCTATTAGTTTTAATGGAGTAGTTGGCGTCGGTATACATTATCTGGATTGTGCTAATAAAGTTACCACCAAAGTTTGAGAGGCTTAAATGCCATTTTGGGAGTTTTAATTCAAATGTAGCTCGGAAGTCAACGAACCTAAGTTTATTGTTCTACGTATTTGTCGATGATGTCAAAATTCTGTAAACGTGATCATAGGAAACGTCGAGCTCTGAGGTCTATGCTAAAGGTGGAGTCCATGAAGGGGGCCAGCATTAGCTAAATGAAGATATACACAATAACATTAATGGATCAATAAGTGTTTTCTGGAGTTTCTCGTATTTTCTACTGATCACATCATCATCATCATCATTAGATTACAGTTATCTATATTCTGTTCATTACAAATGTATGTTCCCGACAACCGATACAGATTGCACATAATGTTTTACAATGAAATTTGACGACAGAACCAGAAATTTAAAAAAAAACGTTTAGAAAATTCAAGCAATAAGTGAAATACGGACTATGGAGTACATTATGAGACACAGAAATTCAGAGGGAATAACGTTATTCAAAAATGGGACCAACCAACCTTTTCACACGAAATAAGCGCTGAATTGCGCCATTTTAGTAAAAGGAGTTTATAATATTGCCCCTGGCTTGAATATCTCTGTAATGGTAGCGATCATCCTTTCCAATCAGTAAACGGTCGCACTTGGTGACATATGGTTACCGGGCCGAGTGTTCCGAACAAGGAGACTGCTTGACCTGTTAATCCCGCTGACCAGCTCGACTATTTCGGTTGAATGACGATACCACCACCGAGCCGGATGAATCAATATGTCCGAGCGCCGATGGCAACCACTTACCACAGTATCTAACCGACATGACAACCTCGCTACAATATCTAATTGTGGGCTCACTTGCCGGATTATCGATATTTTGAGCAATCAAACTGCGGGCCCAACACGCGTCGCTCAGCGTTGTCCGAGTGGTGCCAGTGGTCAGCGATGTAGGGAGTCACTTTCTAATACAGACCTTGGAGTAATCAGACTGAATACTCCTTACAGTCCTTTCTCTTTTGAATTTGATAGCTATGACATGGGCGAGTTGAATGGAATGAAATAGTTTTCACTTCTGGACTTGTTTATTTCTTATGATCTCACATCAGCAGCTATCCTGGAACTATAAAATGCCATCATATCCCTGAACATCCCTGAAAATATGACCATGGAGCTATGTTGTTTTACCTACTTAGCGAAACCAATGGCTCAACATATTGACCTTTTTTTAAAAACTGGGGGAGAAGTTTGCCACTCTGCTTAGGATTATCGTTTTCTGCATTTACCTAATACGTACATTCAAATTCATTCAAATTTCAAATTTTTTCAGGTTAAACGTAAATACAACGCTTGAACATGAACCCAATACACAAGTAAATACAAGAAATGGCACAGAAGACAAATTAAAGTATACAACAAAAAAGATAAGAAAATAGGAAATGTTCCTCACCTTTAATTGAATTACATAATGTGTAGAGACGATTTTCTGATTTCATGAGGCCGACTTGTGAACTGGTTCTTAATCTATGTATTGCATATTTCATATAAAAGTTATTTGAGGCATAAAGGTAGTTTCCTAATTTGAATTCACACTACGTAAACAATAATACGATGTCTATATACTACGATTGGTGTTTCACTTTTCCAAAATGTAAAAGACTGAGCTTGTAGCGAATGTGTGCATTGATTGATTTGGAACTCGAAAAAAAAATTATATGATGATTATATAGCGCTCGAAACAATCGTCTGACGGCGTTACATCACCAATTGATCCGGCCGACTCTATCATTTGGATCATCTCGGCGCCCGGGGCATTCGATGGTTTAGATTCGGGTCGCCGGGAGGAGTTGACAAAGTTAGCCGAGATTAATTGCACGTTGTGGTAAGAGTCGCGACGGATCAAGTTTCAAGCCTACTTTCGTATTCATTCAATCAATTTTGTTCAAATTGGATGACTTGGTTGTGTCAATGCTTACAGCCTAGGCGCGGTGTCGTATTACCATCGGCCGTGTAAGTACCGCGCGCCTACGTCGGCCATCTTAATTATTCGTCACTTTCTCCACTTAACGCATTACAACATTCGGCTGTCATGGGAAGGCGAAATCTGAGACGCCGTAAAGGGTCCTTATGGCTTCCTTTCCTTGATAGATGGCTGCTTTGTGAATTATTGAAAATGCAAAAATTACTCTTTGTCATGAGTTGAAATCGATACCATCTTGTCGAGTATTTGCATGATGCTAAACATTTAAACATTTCCACGTACACGCGGGATGTTCGTATACGGTGGAATGCCGAATAAATCGGGCGACCAGAACCGATATTGAAAATATATATCGCGATATAATATACGTGTAAGCCTGCATTTTTTCAGTAAAGAGGATTCACCACCTATCATCAAGTAATTAAGTAAGCTATTGAACTATATTGACTTTGGGTACATAAATGTTGAATCAGTATCTCATAGACTTCCCGCTGGACAAATTTTATCGCAGAATATATAAGCCTACTCCTATCATCGCAAATAAATGCTGAACACACATTCTTTCGAATTCGGTTTTATATCGAACATACATACAGATATATACAAATTGGACAGAATTGACCGAAGTCAATATATATACATATTCAAAAAAATAAAGAATAAGGGGGGAATCATAACGATTTTTCCCTACTTCAAGATCTAGACAGGTCGTTAAGGTAGATTTTGATTTGAAGTCAAATAATATTTAAGTAACACGGTTGCCACTTGATGAAGTGCCATCGATTTCAACGCACGGTGGCACGAAATGTTTACGCGTCGAGAACTTGCGCGCTGGGAGCACTGCGACAAAAAAACGTGGAAGAGCTGTAAGCTGGAGATGTTATGGCGGTGCAATCTTTCAAATCTATATATTATAAGGCCGTCTCGACAAATTGTTGCTCTGAGTACAGGGCAAACGCGATGCTATATTTTCCACGTTTTTAATGAACGCATTAAAAATACGTTCGTTATCTATACACAAAGGTGGCAAGATATATGAAAGACCCTATTAGTCCTCGAATGACGACCCGCCATTAAATACTATTGCCATTAATTGAACGATTGTCGCGTTGATGAAGATCGAATATGTATTTGACAGAGATGACACGTGCAATTACGAAGAGGGCAGACGCCGATTAACGATCGTGTATTTAATTTGACTGGAAACCCTCGCCCGGGATTTGTGCCGACGCCCAGTGACACGAGAACGGCAATATGGCTATTTTGCTTTGTAAAACACCCGACATCAAGCGCGCCTCGGGCGCTACTGCCGCTAATGAAGAGATTATTTCGCAAGTTCAAGTACAGCCATAGAATCCATGGTGCAAACGCACCGTCGGAAGCACAAAACGCCATTGCGAAATTGAAAATCGTCGACTGATTTGTAGATTACATAAAAAGATTATAAAGAAATTAAGTTTATATTTCAAATGTGGTTAGAGTTCCAGTATTGGTTTTCATCAACCTTCAAATGTTAACCATGATACTTGCTTTGCCACTGTTGATTGACGACCGAGCCTACTTTTTTTAGAACACATGCACTTTTTCGGTTTTGATGCGTGTAATTTAAATTTCAAAATGTAAGTAACTGCAGCATTTTCATCGATACTGCATGTTTACCGATGATATATTACCGGTTTTTGCTGATGGTCGATACCATTGACCTGCTGAAAGCGTCCATGACCCAGTTCCACAGTTGTTGGTTGAAATTTTATCTGCGCAGCTAAATAATCGAAAAAGGATGCTATAAGTGTCCATGATCCATTGGAAATTTAACTACAGTGTATGTATACATATATGATTAAAAAAATCGCTCATTTCACAACTGTCGAAAATTTTGGGCCAGCTGCGAAATGAGTTTTTGTGTCGATGCTCCTACATCATTTCAAAACAGATTTCTAGGTTTCAATAAAGTCGCCACCCAGACCGCTTTCGTTATTGAGTGGTCATTAGTGGACGGCTGGTACATGGAGTCGTTACAGTTGTCGCCAACAGAGTTCGTATAATACATATATAATTCATTATTTTCCAGAGTTCCGAGGCCACGCGTATGTAACGAGAATGTTTCGATGGGTTTGGGGGCCACTTGAATGCGCCACGCTGACGGCCTTAAACTGCATTCGAACCATGAAACACTCGGTCGCTTCACACGTATTTTCTCATGAAAATGAATACTTTCCGCGCCATGTAGAAGCGCATCGAACCAGTCCAAGCATTACGTACGATACAAAAAGCATCGTTGAAGAAATTAGAACAGGTATATACATATATAAATATTTGCATGAATTTCATTTGTGGCTTACGTACATTGCGTTGACAATGCGTGTCGTCTTGTTACTTTTACGCGAGAATAACGCCATGGGAATCAGTCGATTCTCTCGGGAATTATGTCACCCGTTCGCCATCTGGTGGTGCTCGATGACATGTTCCTGCGATGAATACGTGGCCAGAATACATTGATTGGGTCTGACACCTAGCGGTATGCATATATTCTATGAAGTAATTGAATCCTAACGGTCTCAGCAAAGCATTGCGGCTCCATCGTACTGGAGCTTGTTCACGGAAAAAATAATTTCCGTAACATTTTTGACGCAGAAAGATAAGTTTCAAATAGATGAAATGAAAAAAAAACAAAAAATGACTGTAAGAGCAATTAACCAGTATTGTTTTAAAATGGATAACGAAAGAATACCTCCGGTCCCATGAACTCGGCAAATATAGGCCTACATTATACATTTCTAAGTATCTTTTTATTAGTCGGTGGTAGGCCCCAATTACCTCCCAATTCTGACAAGTATCGGGTTCACGCGGATAACATCCGAGCTACCCGCACCGCGGGAAAAAACACTCCAATTTTCCAGGACCTGACGTGTTTCTTGTTAGTTATTTGGTTTCAGAGTGCGTTGAGCGTTCGAGATGGAGGTTTATTTGTTGAAGGATCTCACTTCGTTGCCTTGCGGTGTCCTGCTGCGAATTGTCTGGTTTCGGTCAGCCTCTCCGTAGTCAAAGCAGATGGCATACATGTATACGCAGCGCTACCCTACCAGGCTAATTGAGCCGAGCGAACGCTATTCGAGTACAAACTCTGATGTTTACGAAAAAAATATGGAAAATATTTTCTACGAAAATTGTTTGTAAAATCGATCTAGTAATCCTGATAGAAAAACGTCAGAATGAATTTCTAGCGAAAAGGCCCACCGACCAGCGTATGCCCTTTATATAAGTTCTAAATGTATTTGCAAACATTTTGCAGGTAGGCATACAAAAACCTGCATACCGTATGAAGAACGTAGGCAATGATCCTCCGGTAAATACCCCCCCCCCCGCCCCTCTTAGTAGATGTCCCCCTCGGTAAAAATCCCTCAAATTGATTAATTTTCTATCAAACCAGAGTAAAAGCAACTTAGATGAAAACCAGATAATACCTTTTACAACGATAATTTAGCTTGCTAAAAGTCACAGAATAATGTGATTTGCATGCATCTAGCTTCCTCAAAGTCACGGAGGTGAATATCATGACCAACACCATGAAAAATTTGAAATTTTTGAAATCTATCAAAGTTTATCAACATAAGAATATTGACATTTTGTTGAATTTTGTTGTGAAATGAAATTTGGGAGGATTTTCACCAAGCGGATGTACACCTAATTGTATTGGGATATTTGATTTTTACCTGGGGGATTTCTACCTTGTGGGATATTTTCCAGGGGGGGGGGGTATTACCTGTTACCCGCATGAATATCACCGATTTTAATCGTAGTTTTAGTATTTGAATCACCATACACGCGGAGAAATTTCATCGTCAAAGATGGCGCTAATGTCATAGCAAAAATGCGATTATTTTCCACTCCCATCGGAATATATAATCACACTCGATGTCATGTGTGAAATTTCTACAAATATTTGTTTTCGTTGCTCGCGATCGCATTGGCTCGAACAGAAACAGCACTCGCGATACGAATGAGCGGAAAATCGTTCAAGTGTTCTCTAACAAAGCCGACGAGCGTCTGCCATTGGTCGGGTCGATACGCGTGGAACCTGGGCAAACACGGTGCGCGACTGGCTCGATCGATAGAAAGCGAAACTGTAAACTTTCAATTATTCCTCGCAATCGAGGCACAGTGACTATAGCTGTGGAGCCGATAAAAAACTAATTATACATTTTCCATCGACGAGGAAATATTCATAATTTTCTGAAATCATCAAATTTCTCCACCGTTCCCAGGATCAATTTACAATTGATTGTAGCAGTGTTTCAATTTTTGTAATACGGACATTGTAGTTACTTTCGAGAAAATTGACTATATCTATATTTGATATTTGAGGTCAGATTTCTAATCCAACTGAAACTGAATAATTGTAAATATGAAGACAGTTAGTAGAATTTTTCACCAACGACCCTAATGACGGTTTAGACAGACACTGCGATTGAGATATACTTACAAGGTTTTAATGCTTCAAAATGACAAAATCAGAATGATCGAGAAATATATATATATCGATGATTATTCATTCAATATTGAACGGCCACTTACAAAATACCTCTGGCTATTAAGTTAAACCTTGTGACACCCAAAAACTATATATTTCTATCTTTAGCAAAAATCTGCTTGAATTAACATAGGATTTGGATCAGCAGTATACGCGAAGATTCTAGTGCCCTCAAACCCCATCAAACCTCACCGGAAGGCCTATTTCATCAACTTCGCCGGTTAAAGTGCCCTTTTAGTTGCACCCGCCTCAATTTCCATTCCGACTGAACCCGACAGACCTAGATGCCCCTGAACGACAAAATAGTCAGTAATTCGACTTCAGTTGTCAATACAAGGCGCCAAAATCAGCGACATTGAGACAGGTTCGTGACATTGGGGCCCACTGATACGTATAGGAAATGATGTCCTGTGTTACAGATTTAGCTGTCTCATTTGATTCCAAGGTCAGACGATGTTTATTGATTGTTAAGCGACCATATTGATTAGACTAAGGTCGAAATTGCGAAAATGCCGACTATAGCAATGTAATTTGCCTATGTCATCGAAGCGATGATCTACTAATTATATTCTAGTGGAACATCTCCAAAACCGGGCGTCGATACCGAACAGTGAAATATGATTGACTAATGTCCAATAGTTAACGAATCAAAACAAATCAAATGAAATCCGCCAAACGTATTTATCAAATAAATACGTAACAGGGTCCCTAAGATATAGAAAAAACTGGTAAAAAAACTGGTAGCTGTAATAGATGTCAATGAATAAATTGCCGGATAAATGTCAATATAGCTATTTTTCTTTTATTAGGAAATCGAAGGGTAGAGTGTGAATTGGAAAAAGGCCATGTCTAAAAATAGCTTGTACCCAGATGAAAAATAACAGTGATTTCACCTGAATTAGAATGTTCGTGGTTGAATATGACTCTTTAGATGTACACAGGCCTATGTTAAAAAACCATGGAAAAACAAAATTTTATTCTACATTTTGAGGAGCCGGCTGAAAAGGGAGATCAAGGCTTGTTTTTCTCAAGTTAGATTTGACTGCTTACTGTTTCGAAGAAGTTTATTTGTACCTTCAGACTCATCGTAAAACTGACAGGGATTTGCTGGTTGCGTGCGCTAGTTCATAGAACATTTTCCTCGGTGATTTAGAAATGTTTTTCTTTTAATCTTATTTCTCAATATTCGAAATTATAATAACTCGCGTCCGTTTTGTTATCCGAAAGACTGTGCACACGTATTATAAGTTTTCACAGATTTTTCTCAATCAATGCATACTCCATGTTTTCGGTCCCGTGTACAGATCTTAATTCAACAGGATATACTGAAAAGGGCTGTGCAAAGGTAAAAATTCTGTGTCGTTGTCTCTATGGCTCACATTGGAGAGAATCGATTTTAAACTACATTGAAAATAACTATGAATTTATAATTATTTTTCTAATAATAGGATACCTGCGCTATATAGATGACAATTAATCATTATTGTTATTATCTTTAATAATAATCATCTTGTTTAAGGCCATGAATAATGCTCTAACCACGGTTTTGATATGTTTTAATTCGTATACTGTATAATTCACCTTTTGGCGAAATCAAGCGCTTTTTCTTGTAATAATTGACCAAAAATATGTACTAGTTTAATCTTAATACGAAAGTTGTTACGAATTTGAATTTCGGCTATTGATGACTGTCTTTGAATAATGACTTTATCGCGTCGTTTGATGTCAAGAAATAACTACTTTACTAACGTAAAAAGTGTATACCTGAATAGTGTATGATATTTTCGCATCATTTCTTATTCATTTATTCCTTCATCTGATAATTGAAATTGGATTCGTGCTTGCTTCGTAAACGAATATATTCATATAGTAATAGTTGTAATTATTTTAATTCCGTTGATCTTGGAAGCCTCCAAAAATGTATACGATCCTTGGAAACGGTTTCACCTAAATCCTTCCAAAACAGACGGATTCGTCTAACACGCAGAGAAAACGCATCTGTCTTTATTAGGAAATTTCGGAACATGTTATTCTAGTTCACGTGATTCAAGAAGATACTATTTTAGAAGATACTATTAGAAATATTCAAACACACAAATGAGACCACGTTAGTTTCATATCATAAATCGTTGATATCATACGCGTTTTGAGTTAAATCCTAGGTTTCCGGCTAAAACTGTAACGTTGCAGTAACTGTGTGCCTTTTTCGAAGAAAAATACCAAATGCACAAATGTAACAATTCTTCATACAATTACTCAAGCGACTCGGTATGTATAGGATTTCATACATGTTCCAACGTAACATATTAATCTATATTTGTTTTTAAAGTATGGAAAGATTATATTCCTTTGAATTCATAAGACAAAATCGATTAAATTCCAAAAGTTCCGAATTTGAGCTACAACCATTCGACGAAATATGTGGCTGTTCGTACACGGTGGTCGCCAGAAAAGAGCTTTTAGTGCTCCGTGTGTATTATCAACAATAACAATGGTGAATTTGTTTCGCAAACGTTTTTGCAATTTGCAAGTGTTACAAGCACTATAAACTCCCGTATCATCGTGGTGACACCCACGTCGGCACCGCAGAAAGGGGTCTCATCCTCTCTGGCGTGGCGGTTTTTTAGATTAATAGGTCTCTCTCGTCAGCGATTCGGTGCACATTGCCATTGTTACTCTAATGCGTGTACGTTGGCCTTGACGTATAATGTTGATTACTAATCGTGTACTGAACTGTTGAGCTTCTGACATTTCAGTAGACCAACCTAACTACCAATGCCTAGATTTCTTTAAAACCAGTGGAAATAAAGAATCTCGTTGATTTGTGGATGGCAAATACGTTATCTATGACTTAAATCAAGAGAGTTTGTCGCGCAGGTGAGTTTTTTAAATCGTAAGTGGGGAGCGATAATAAAAAGCTATAGATGAAGATTGGACTATAAAAAACACGAATGAGTTCAACAGACATATTTTGAGAACTTAAATACTCGAGAAAAAAGACATTCAAAATCTGTGAATTGCCCAGGGAAAGCAACAGGCCCCACTAGAACAAAAATTATTTCTTTTGTATTCCATTCTCAAGATTTTCTATTTAGATAGAGATTTAAAACTATCGACTAGTTTTACACTGAATATGACAATTTTTGAATGATGTAGTTTTTTAGTTCTCATTATTTATGGGAATGGTGTGGAATGGCCTTCGATTTCGACCCTTCGCTTTCCGGACTGGCGAATGATCCTTCGAAGACGAAGGTATATATGCTGTTTCAAACTCCTTCGGGGTCGGTTTCTCTGATTTTTCCATGGAATATCTTAATTAGTCATTGTGTCAGGCGTGAAGGATATATATATATATATATATATATATATATATATATATATATATATATATATATATATATATATATATATATATATATATATATATATATATATATATATATATATATATATATATATATATATATATATATATATATATATATATATATATATATATATATATATTAATATTCTGCTTAGTGGACATCCCCATCCTTCACGCCTGACACAATGACTAATTAAGATATTCCATGGAAAAATCAGAGAAACCGACCCCGAAGGAGTTTGAAACAGCATAGAATATAGCAAACTAGTTAGGTTTACATGTATGTTTGTTATTGAATATAAGTATGAGGCAAAGCCGTTAATGATGTATTTTATGTCAAAATATTTTTCAGATTTAGAAACGCTTGCTTTTGTCGAAAAGCGTGTGTTTCCAAGGGACAAATATAAATATATAATAATCAATGTAATCGATATGCGCGATTACATCGCTGAGTAAACTTAAAGCGATATCATTCAAACAGTTTTTTTAAATATCTAATTTATTTATCGCGTATAACGAACCATTATTTAGCGCATTATAAAGCATTGTCTATGAATAAGTGAGCGCTTATTATAGATCGATACTAAATGTAGAATCATTTTTGCAATTTTGTATATCATGTGTGCAAATCTTGATCATCGTTGACTTCAAAGATTGGATGAAGTCAAAACTGCATACCAGTGAAGCCGTTTATTATCTACTTTTGATGATATCTACACATGTCCTTTCGGGTGAATCTTTAAAATTTCATACATGAACAAAATTGGGTAAAAAGACCTATTGCACTATTTTCATTTACTTCTTTGCAGTCATATATTTGAAACTAAAGATTTATTGTAAGTCATTTTGGATTTATTATCATATTTCAGGATCAACTATTTCTAATCCGAAATGAATGGCTATTAGTTTGTAACTTGCGTTCATGGTTTGCAGATTATAACATAAATTTATGCAACGGCCTACTATTTTTGCACGAAAAAGAATTTTCCTCGACCATTTCATCGTGCGCAAGTTGCTGGTACAAGAGCGAAAATGTTCATGCATTTCTTAGAATGACAGAAAAACGTGTTGAAAAACATCTCTGAAAATTCAAAAGTGAAAGAGAAAAATAAAAGCCAAAGAAAAGAAAATGAAATTGGAGAAATCCTTCAAAGTTACAAGCAATATACAACTTATAGTATAGCAATATACAACTTATAGTATAGCTTATAATACGCTATACAACTTTCGCTTACAACTTATTGTCTAGCTTATGTATTTTCGGAAAAGTTCATACCGTGCCGTTCTGTTGACTCATCACACATCCGTACATAATAAACATTACATAAGTTCAATATAATTTTCTTGATGACCATAAGTTTAACTTGGTTACACCTTAGAACCATTAAATTTTACTGAATTTTGAATTTCCATTTGAATACACATTAAGAGCCGCTGAACTTAACCATAATTTTCTTATAAGCGGCAAGACTAATCGTATTTTGTTAATTGTTATTTGTCAGCTTATTAGACCCTATGTAACATAAAATTGAATTGACGTATACGCACAAAACGTACGCACACTTTCAAAGCGAATATTCGCTTGGCGAAAGCATTTATGCTGAGGACATCTCTTCTTGTCCCATCAACAATCTCGCCCTCCATCCCGACCAACAACCGCATGAGTTCTCGGCGATGGTGTCCCTATTTCATGACCCACCTAGAATTCAATTTGGTGACCGGCGGAAGCTATGTACTCAGTTGACAGTACTATCGCCGGAAAGTACACCAAGTGAACTTGCCTAATAATTACCTATCAAATATAATTCCGTAAAATTATTTTGAAAACATCGATGCCTGTTAATTCATTTGTGGTACACTGTGATATGTGGTAAAAACACGTATATATTTGATTTGTAAATTTGATGCACTGGAACAGACAGCAAACCCTATACCCATCTCAGTATTTGGTAGTTCAGTTTATTGGGCAGTTGCGTCACGCTCTGTTTTTCGCGCTGCGTAACGAGAACCGAGCAAGTATTATGCACCGAGATGAAAGCTCGCCATGCCATTGGTTGTTATAACGGTGAAGTGGACTCGTTTAGCCTATTTTTTACATCGGCGTCGCATTCGTGGAACGTATTCCACTCATAAGGACCTGCGTATACATTTCGTATTGACAAATTGTAATAACAGTGTGAAATATGTCGATTTTCGAGCGACTCGTTCTAACATAACCCGCGCCGAAGAGCTTCTCAAGTTGTCAAGCTCCCAGCGCGATGATGAAGTGAGAACCAGGGGCGTGCAACAAGGCACCGATAGGTATGAACCAAATAACCTATTGGTGAAATTTAACTTCGAGTACCGCTGGAGGAGGGGTAGAGCGGAATCCATCCAATAACCGATATCCAATTGCAAATATTTTTCAAATTGACCTCATTTTGCACTCAGTAATGATAATCATTGAATAATAATTAATAATATAATAATAGCACATTTTTTTCAAATGAAATCCGACGTCGCTATTTGAACCAATAACATGAAACGCATTTTTAATTTCTACATCATCTACGTGTCACATCATGTAAATATTCTGTTCTATTATTCCCGTAGACAATGTGTGGTTCGCTGCTTAGACCCTGCATGTGCCCTTGTACAAAACCACCACTTTATTTGGCCCAGTCCTGTCAGTGGTTGTATCCACAGTGATCTCCGTCGCTCTACGATTCCAGTGTAACCAGACACTAAATGTTCTTGGTGAACACTTTCTTCCTAGAAAAAATTCCCCATATAACATCACAAATAGCTGATGACATCAATTGATTAGTAACTAGCTTTTGCATTTTCGGTTCACTGTAGATTATTTCCATTTTCAGTACAATTCCAGTACAATCGATTTCATGATTTCAGGATATTTAATGAGGGCAGCTAACTTTCCGGGAAGGCTGGGAAAAATCATGTGAGAGAGAGGAGTTGCTTGGTTACGGCGCCTTTGAGCATTCGGGTTTTTCGTCTGCGCACCATGATAATGTACATCCGCATAAGGTCGCTGGTATCGATGACGGTTAGGTGATAAATGCCAACACTGGCGGACAGAAAGACTAACCGTATCGAAAATGCTCACAAAAACGACACCTAATGCGGCATCAAACGTAAAATCTAACACAGGTGTATTACACTAGCTTGAAAAAGTTTATAGTCTAGGATCTACGTGGGACAATATATTTGGTGATAATCTGATTAATCGCGCTCGATAATTGTTTCGTGGATGAAACTGGGGGAAATACGATCTCTTTGTCGCGAGTGTGAACAATCTATTTCCCCTGTTCTAGCAAGCTATTGGACGAGCAGAAACGAATATCTCGTGGAAGAATCTGTCAACAATTTCGGAACGTCATAACGCAATCATTTCATAAAGCGTCGGTTTTTTAGAGGCGAACATAATTGGCAATCTTGATCTTTTTTGCTTGGAAATTCCGTCATTTCAATATTTCATAATATGGTTCATTGTTTAATAGCCGGGAATGATGAATTTGCATCATTTATTTTGTAACTGTCTGGATCTGCCCAGCCTACGGAGATCGATGTCAGCGGGCATTGGCCCTTTGTGTACCTGACCTAACCAAGGGATCTATTGGCTAAATCGAAACTCTCCCTAATGTTATTGCCCGGGTGTTGTCTGCTGAGCCTACATAAACCAATGTCATGGCCGCTCAGTTGCTCTTTAGTTCTCAAAACCAACTAACCTTCCGGCTTAACATTGTTTCAAATATCGTTGTATATCTATAATCGGTAAACAATTTAAAAACAGCTCTCCTGAATAATCTATGCAGACCGTTTTGCTTTAAAAATGAATATGTATTTTTGTTCAAAATGGCAATTTCTCGGTCATTACACTCCTACCTTTTTAACGTAGATCGTCTGAATGAATCGTACGATCGGGTGGGTTTATTGATCAGGAAAAATTACCAGACAAAAAGTGGCGTGAGAGAATATGTGTTAGTGGATATGATTTCGTGCAATTTAATAATCGCAAGTATGTCTATCCTAGATTCCCTTAACCCGGCAAGTAATTCGGGAAACGTTTCGCAAATCGGAAAATCAACTTAGGACTATCCTATGATAACAGATTTGACAAATATCACTTGAGATAGGCCGAGGAATCTAGAATTATGACTGGGATTATCGTGGATCAAATTGATTAATTGAAATTCTAATTAGCAAGAAAAAAAATAGAAAATGTTCGTCGAGAAAACCTTACAGAATTTCTGTTTCATCAAGTCAATTCAATTAAGTTTTCAGTATGCTATTCAAGAAAATGGTTGTAATTGGTTATCTGAACATGAATACCTAAAATGTAGAGACTTTTTTATAATCAATACGAGCAAAGAAATATTTCATGTACATGCGTATATACGATGTATTCAGTTTTTGTCAGCATTCATATCGCCTCGCCTAAGATATATAATTCCTAAATTTTAAAGATATGAAAAAAACAACGATCGCAGTCTTTCAAATTAAGCTTCCCACACGAGTTGAAACTCGTATACAATATTTTCTAAACATTCATGTTTCATTTTTCTTATATTTCCATAAGTCGTATCGAGTAAGAGTCATTCCGCAAAAATCGTAATCCTTTTTGTTCATCTCACGTACTGACTGCTTTGAAAGGAGCCGACCAGGAATATATAAGTAATATGTAAACTAAGAGTCTTATAAACTGTATTTTGACAATTAGGAAATTGGATCATCATATCTGATTAAAGGTCCGTTAAACGTAAGGATTTCTTAATGATTTTATGTGCAACTGCAGTGATGGAATCAAGGCATGGTATATATTTCATGAAAATCATTTCGCATCAAAGGTACAAGTACTCCTCGCACAACAGCTTACAATAATTTGTCGAAGACTTAATCATGTGTTGATCTTCGACATTTTTTTGTCATCGAAACTGGAAATGTGTCCAGAAACCATAACGTCAGGGTCGCGTAGTCAAGTGGTCTATGTCTCGTTTTCTGTTAAAGTACACGAACAATGAATGGAATTAAGCACTGAAACTGATGAAGTAAAGCTCGTATACAAAATCCAATATTTGATAATACCATGGACTCTAAAACGATTTTTTTTTCGGTCCACGATTATAGGATACCCCAAATTCATGATATGTACTTCTACAGGACACGTGCACATCTACTTTTAAACCATACAACATGTCGTTTTGAATGTTCGCCGATGTCGTTAACCATGTCCCCAGTAGGTTTATTGATTTTAAAACATTTACCTCTAAAATTGTAATTTCATTTGATTTGATTCGCCACACATTACCATTGATATCATTTGCATATACGTCGATATGCATAAATAGACATGTATATAGGGACAGCCGTCCGAACAACCGCAAAAGAAAATTATTCGTGTATACATTTCTTTTTGCGAGTAATTGATTCATTCGTTACGATTCGATCGAAAAATATTTGCACAAGGGGAGAACGTTATGTTGCCTCTGTGCAGAAGCAAACTCGACATGTTATAACCAAAACCTGGACACTGGAAATCAAAATCAAAAGTGAAATCCGTTCCCAATTTCTGACGAAGAAAATCTCTATTTTCATCATTTCTACGCATTAGATATCTACGGTTTTGATAGTTCCCATAGTGAAACGATTGATTCATTTGTTCTGACGCTTTTCAAATAACTGAAGGTAAATTTTAAGAATGGTTGAAATGAATTTGTTCAACTTCTGGTGTGGTTTGGCGAGGGATATATCATCACAGGGCTTTGAATGTAAAATACAAATGTTGGTAGGTTATCCGAATAGAAATTCTATAACGAAAAACTGTCGATTTTACGCGGGATCGTATCTGATTACACGCGCCAAACGAACCGCGTACGCCACGACGTGAGTTCAATATTATACTCGCAGTAAAGAAAGTCGCTGTGCATCATGCGAACGAACGCTCATTAGGAAAACGAATAATTCGGGTTTCAAGATAAATCAATTTATTGAGACACCTCTTCTCGCGTAACTGAACACCACGCGGTCTGCGAGTAATTCAATCGATCTGACCCCCTGCCGTCGACGAGATCTGGCTTAGTTTCGAAAAGGTTCGAAAATCTTGTCATGCCCAGATTTTTCTAGTCGTTTTCCGGTGAAAATCAAACCAAATTTATTGCATTTGATAGTGAATATAATCAACATGCTGTAAAAAACTCCCTAGGCCTGTATACCTTTGTTATGCCTACGTGGCATATATATGTTTATTTCTGGCTATTAAAAGATTTATTTATGTAAAAAACTGCTCATTTGGATACCGTCAATTCCTCGTATAGAATCATAATTTGGTTCATCGTAGCAAACATCATTTTAACTAGAAAATATCGTCGCCAGTTTACCTTTGCAAATAATAGACCATGTACATATCAGAACGTCAGCAGCATGTCGGTATTAGCTAACGATCACATTTCATGTTACACGGTGTGCTTCAGTGTCGAATCATGATTTCTCAAAAAAACACATTGTACACGTACTCGTTTCAAATAAAGGATCATTCGAAAACTTACCTTCAATTACTAGGTGACAAGTCTCGCGCTTTTTGTATATACGTCTTTCATCGTCTTTACACCGAGCGGCGTTTAATTCAGTAACCTCAAATTGGCCTCTGTCTTCGATGTTCCATTTATTCTATCTTTTATTGGTTCTTATTTATAATAATTGCAATCATTTTCTATAAATCATATTCGAATTGTTGTATATCGGTACGTCAATTGTATTATTTACCGACATTAACCGTGTCAACGGTGTTTTAAACGAATTGTATAGTCGTGAATACGAACACTTTTTTGTTCAAACAATGACCTGTATTTCTGTGCTAAAGAGCGGCAAACAATGCCATTTTTTGAGAGCTCTACACCCCCCACATTTGGCCATTGTCAGGCCGGGAGATCGAACACTTCAAGCCAAGGATAGGACGTCCCTCGCCGACAATGAAAGTGTTTGCAAACATCTCGCGTCGATCACGAAAACTTTCACAAGTCTGGGACAACATTATACCGTTTTTTCTATTCATGTTGTCGTATAGGTGACAAAGAAATACGACCGGGCCATCTAGTAGATTTTCCGCGGTACCATACCCTATACGATGTCAACTTGACCTTTTTAACAGCTCGAACACGGTGTTGTCAACTCAACATTTCGTTGTCAAAAATATCTACATGTGGGGTCGTTAAATAGGGGTAATATTTTATCATATTCAATAGGAAGAATCCAGCGCACGGTACAAAAAGGTTTGCTTGTAACATCTGTGTTTATGTATTTCACGCATAGGAAATAAGGTACATGTAAATCTGTCTAGTCACAATAAGTTCGATTAAAGAAATAAATGGAATATTTTTAACAAGGTGGCATTCTTCGAATGTCAGTGATCGTATTTGTCGGTTCGATAGACCTGGACCCGCTTCCGCAGTTTGTGATTACATTATTTCGCTTCAAGGCCACACGTTTTGACCTTGAACTATCGAACCTGGTCCCTTTTTGGCTTTGGATCATCACACTCTGAATCCTTTGGGGGTCTAAAAGTTACCTATCAAACGGCACCAGTGTAGAACGTCGGGATCCTCTCGCTCCTCCTCGCTATATGTAATCCTAATGAATCGGGAAACGCTTACTCGTTGGATTCTAACACCCGGAAAGACAAACAAAATTTCGATTGTTTTGCAGACTTTTTATTTTCCATGATTTTTAATCACCATTTATAATCTTATAAAACGCGTGTACTATGAGAACAGTTTTCTTTTTGTAGATAGTCCCCATCGTTCGTTACACAATTAAAGCGTGACAAAATACGGCATAGTTCCGAAACAAAGTGCATGCTACCTATAGAGTGCTGTGAATGAATGCTGTTGAGTTTGCTTTAGTAACCCCTCGAAACAGTGTACAAAAACAAAGACCTAGGAACGAATTGAAATAATGAATCTTGAATTCATACTTGTGTCATAAGCAGCGCTTGAATACAATGATTAAATGAATATACAGAGCTGTTTTATTTCACCCCAGTTCATTTTTTGCCGCTTTGGGGCTTTCAAAAGCAGTTGATCGAACGTTCGAGTTTCTAATTTCGTCGGTGCGGGAACTGAAAAGAACAAATCGCGTGAACAACTATATCCTTAGCTTCGCGAGGATATGAACCTGACGGCATGGGCGCGAAAAATCAAAATCAGGTGCGATTCCAGGCATGGTGTTAGCGTAGACAGCATTGGTTCGACATCCTAGTTAGAAAAGAGAACCAACCAACTTTACAGTATATTAAATATCTTTCCATAAATTTTCAAATTTTCGAAATTTTCCATACATTTCCATAAATTATCGACACCGATCCATAACCACATATTGAATTCACCTAACATACTACACGTACCGGAAACAAATTATATATATACATATACATACATATATATATATATTCTATATGATTATTTCTGTGGCATTTTGAGCACCCATTATTAATGAAGTAAATTGATGAAAATACACGGTAAAAAAATGATAAAACCCGCCGTAGTCGCGCGAAGAATACCGAAAACGACTAACCGTTCAGACGTCTTTACCATGCATGACTTAGGAAATAGGACCTAATGCAATTTCGAGTGTCATATTGATCTCATCAGCTCGTCGTGTGAAATATCTTAATGGACAATGGACAGTTGACGGGATGTATAGAACGGATGATAACCCATATAGCGATTGTCTGGTGATTGGCATCACCTTTTTTTCAAAACTGCAGTGTGGTTCAGTTTGATAATCTTTAAGAAAACCATATATATATATTTACTCCTTGCAGGGATTTTAACCCGATGGCATCATGTCGAGATATAGTACAATCGTCTGAAATCGCATTGTATCTAGTCCCTGATTTTCTTCTTCGGTACAACATTGGAAATTCATTCGGGTTCTGCAAATACGGCATGCCAGCTTACTTTTCTCACATAAACCGCGGTATACTCTAGCGATATCATCAGGTTCGAAAATCCTGTGGAGCATGCATTGAATTGACCGAAATCAAATTATCGGTTTATAACTAAGTGTCAAAACAGTATATGCCATGGCCTAGATACCTAACTTAAATGGTTCAGAAAGTTTTTACAGAGTAGAAGAAATTATTTCGAATACTAGGCATACAGGACTTGATCGGTGATTTTAAAAAGTGAAAACCCTACATTTTGAATCATAATTTACAACATTCAGATCATCTGATTAAAGCATAAATTCGAATTTGGTGATGCACCAAGTATACATTCTATTTTGACATTGCATCAAATATAAGCGATTTTCAATTTCTGGTGATGCACCAAGTCTTTATCGTCATTGCGTTGTACAACATACGTAAACGGCCCGACGGCGGCTGTCATAATCAATAATCAAACCCATTTTCACAGATACGGTTCATTTTTACCCAACCAATCTAAATACCATTATACTATATATAAATACCCTGTTTACTGTATACGTCATCCCTGTCGTTAAACATCTATTTCTTCATTTATATAAGTATTTTAGAAATCTTATACATTGACATACAGACTCACGCCTATAACATAACATAATATAATATATATAACATCATTTAAATATGTACACTCATTGAATATCAAAAGTATCCATCAGTAACTTGTGAGGATGCATCTCTAGTCACAAAGCCCGTTGATAGTCCGGCAGCATCCCCCCGCCAGCGTCGCTACGGTTCCCTAGTCCTATTGCACTTTGCGCAGCCGATGCGGCCGCGCTTCCGTTGGCGGAAGTCATCATAGAGTTCACGCTATTGGATACGAGCGGTGGCGATCGCGTGTGGAACTCCGGATACGCATGATTGTGGTTATGATTATGGTTGTGGTTGAGGTCGTCCTCGATTTTCGGCTTCACGTCCGGAGGGAATTGAGGTTTCTCGTCACGCCGGTCACCGTCGGAGAGCATCCCGTCGCTTGAATGTGCTGTCTGGTGTTCACTGAAAAACATAATTTATTCGGCGCGTTAAAACAATCTCATTAAAAACGGTTACAGAGATGATAATTTCGGGTTACACATTACACATCAGATTACTGCCACGAGACGTTGGTTGCATAATTTTCTCTTGAAATGTGCTGTAAAGTTTTTCATATCGGTAATGAACTGTGAGTCAAACTGTCAAACGGAGGATATTGGTCCGGTAACTTCGACGATGTTACAAAATGGCATAAGGAGCCGATTTTATGGACCACCATTTTTAACAAATATTAATCAATTGAGTTAATCCCATTGTTTTAAATCTGGGGCCGGTTGCTCAAGAGTTAACTGTCAGACACATATCATGGTAACAATGCAAATTCAATTGTCACTATGATGTGTGTCCACTGGTTAACTCTAGCCAACTTTTGGGCAACATTGGCCTGTGGTATATGAGACTGGTTATCGAGCAATTATATAATATAACGACAATATTCATTTCACGAAATGGCAAAGTAAAGGATAGATTCCAACGCCCAACAATAAACAGGACCCAGTTCCACAGTTGTGAGTTAGAGTTAAAGTTAGTTCATTTTCAATGAGTTAACTAAGAGTTGAATCTTAACTCGGAACTGTGGAACTGGACCCTGGATGTTTATTCTTTAGCTGAAGACGTTTGTAGTTTGATGTTATACATATTTTTATTTACGATCTAAATTACAATGAGAGGGAACTTAATTGTTCCTTTTTATACATCGATGAGAAAAAATACATTGCTTTAAATACTGAATTATGTTTGAGCGCTTGTCACAATATGTCACATAATAACACATTTTCGAAACGTGAATTAGTTTTATCGACATTTTCTATCATTTACGTTAGCAGCTGCCAGACAAGTCTCGGGCATGGGTTTGCGGCGAAATCGTGCGTTCCATTTCCTATTAACCGTTACATTGTCTGTTGACAACTTATCAACTTTCACCATCAGCCGAAATACAATTTACGACCACTCTAGCTATGTTGTCAGCAGGAAATGATGGCGTATCGAATTATCTCATACAACATGATTGATCTACTGAATAATTTGTTAAATTAGTTTGTCTTCCTCGTCAGCGCCTTTGCTTTTACAGCGAAGGAACCACGTGTATTTTCTCTCTTGGTGGGTATTACGGTTGGTTCTCGCAGTTTGACGTCAGCGGAGCTACGCCATCTTACCAATTTTGAATATGGTTTTACCATCGTATACCATATAGTTCATGGTTGTACCAAAGGCTTAGTACCGCAAGCTGTGCAACCAATGGCCAAGACTAGTTCTAATGGCCAACTGTTTAGCACACTTGCTTTTTATGTATCCCGAGTTCGATACCCGGTGAGTGCGCGTAATTTAAAATTTTGCACAAAAATCACAGACGCATAAGTTAAAACTCATGTAATCACAATAATTCAACAGCAATTTAAAACCGCGCGAACACGAAAATCGAAAACCAATGCTAATGGTACAAAAGCACCGACCTTTTAGTCGCTATACGGTCTATATATTAGAGTTCTCACTTTCACTCTCTTTTTGTTCGCAATTCAGATTATCGTGCGCACAATGTAATAACTGAACGCGACTGAATAGTTCAACGATGACTAAACAGACGACTTTCGATCGCCTAGCGAAAACCGAGAAGACTCATGAATTTGTCTCGCAATCCTCTGATCACGTATTGATTGACAACCGATACGCGTTACCGCGGAGATTGCCGCGAACTGGGGAAAAATAGCGAGCAAAAATCGAAGAGCCGGATGAGTTGTCTTAAAACAACCGATCTCGCGATAGTCAGAAGATCCTTAAGTTCCAAGATATCTGGATGAATATTTCATCCATTTCGTCATGAATTAATGTAGAAATGATCATTGAGTACAATCGATAACCAATAACTAACTGCACACATATTACACAGGTCGACGATTCTCCGTGCCTACCAGGCCTGCCCGACCATCTCGAAAGGTATTCCCATAGTGGGCGGTTCCAAAACTTAGAGATAAGGATGAGTTCGGGGTCCTGGATCTTAATTCAAATCTGGGGCTGACTGGACACTGAAGAAATAACATGTTACGCATACACGTTTTCCGAGAACTTTAAACCCGATCGGCGTACGTCAAAATAATCATTTTGGGCACCTCTACTCGCGCTGATGATATCAGCTAGAAATGATAACATTTAGTAAATCAGCCTGTATATCAGTTACCGAATTAACTACCTCGGTTTATGTATTCACGCGTTCGTTATCGAGTATTTACGATAGCGTCATTCTATCCGTTCTTGCGCTTATCTTGACAGGTCACCTCGCGTCATGTATATCTATATATATATGATATTCGGTCACATATATTAGGCGAATGATAGTTCGCAACAATAGTTCGGGTCACGATCGAGATGGGCTGATGCGTGTCGGTATGTTTTCGAATACCGAAATCCCGCCATCCGCATGTAAGCAGGCTTCTCATACATGCACTGCGCGTGGTATGTTTGCCTTCAATGTGCTATAAACGAAGGGCTTATCGGCGAAAGATTTTATCAATGAGCGGCTCCGATTACAATAAATTTGCGCCATATCCGCGCCTGAAAATCAACAGCAATTACAAGAATCGTTGTTGATGGCGCATCAGAATTTTGACGGGTAAAGACGTGTAGTGTACATCATCGGTGTGCGAACCGGAGAAGGCTACATCGTTTTATAATTTATACTACGGCAATCAAAACCAATGTTTGTATACAACGCGATGTCATCCGAACGTCAGGATCGATGATAATCTAAATGTTAAACCCGGCGCGAATGATAACGAAACGTCGATCATAGCCACCGATAAGTGGCGATCAGAAGTCATCAACACGAAAAGAACGAAATCACGCGATGAACGCGATAAACCGAGATATTACGAGAAATGGTCATACGATTATGTTCCCGTGTTTCCAAGATATTGCATACGTGGGGTTCATTTAACCAATGTGTTATTAACCAATGTTTAATGCGCGATCAAAAATCGTTAACATGCACCCGTAGCTACGACTGTTTGAATTGCGGGATTTGTGCGAAATAATCAAATTACATGAAAATATCTGTACGACACATATGTCATGTTATATATCATATCTTAGGGGGACATTTATTTATGTGCATTTATAGCTAGTTGAATTAGATTGAGTGACGCCTTGAATGGAAAAGTATATTAGCTTTCGGAGGGGAGGCATTGATTCACTTGTTTTTTTCAACACATGAAAACAAAATACACAGACTCACATAGCACGAAAAACCATGAAACAAGACGAGAAACTCGTTTCGAATTGATACGTTTCCATGTTTGATTCGGAACATACCAAAGAAACAGTAATTTCATCTAACAATACCAAAATGGGGGCGATTTTTATGTATCACATGATCCGCTCGCTGATCGGATATTGTGTGGCGGTGTTTCTTGTTTAGCCACTCTGACATCGCACACAGCAATCGAAACAGTGTTTCTTATTGTTTCATGAAACGAACAGTGTTTTTCTTGTTTCGGAATAAACCAGTTAGTAACTTCATATTCTGAATTCGTTTTAGGAAGTACAAGTCAAAGACGTTCTATATTGTTTGTGTCCAGCACATATTTCATGACACATCGTTCACATCGAGATGCCTGTCTCAAACTGTAGACCATGCATATTTCGCATTTGTATGCGGCTTTGGCGGCCATCTTGTATGACCCAGATAAGTGAAGAAATAAAAGAGCTCATTCTCACCCCCCCCCCCCCCCCCCCACCCGTAACC
This sequence comes from Tubulanus polymorphus, assembly GCF_964204645.1. Lineage (NCBI taxonomy): Eukaryota > Metazoa > Nemertea > Palaeonemertea > Tubulaniformes > Tubulanidae > Tubulanus > Tubulanus polymorphus. The sequence continues at coordinate 11,367,953 of NC_134025.1, forward strand.
CAAATACAAAGTTATCAGATAATTGGTCCAAAACTATGGAGTGAAACAAGGAACGATACCCGAATTCTAGGAACATGGCCTCCTAAAATATGGCATTGGCGGCAATCTTGGGCGATTTACATAAGTCAAAAGCAATAGGGCTCATTCCCTTATACCTGTAACCGCATACAAACATGGCTGTGGCAGCCATCTCGGAAGACCTATATATACATACGATAGGGATTATTCCCGTTCCACCCCAACTCGAATACAAAGTATTAAGACCAGCCACAATGCTGTAGACCGTATAGCGAAATTAGGTAGAACGATGTTAGAATCCAATACGTCCATCCACGTAAACATGATAAGGCTCTACTCCAAAATCTAACGCCCTCTGATAAGACGGACGGAGGATTATGGTGATGTCAGTACCCCACGGCGACTGCCAGCGAGGGGTAAAAAGTCAATATAAATTCTTTTTGGTGGCTTGCATGATGATGTTGATATAACTCAAGAACGAAACTGACCAAAAATGAACAAATTACGAATACCAACTGATGCGATAGCAGGCATATGTTGGTACGCCATACCCTATTGCACAATGTCATCGAAAAAATGACCTTGATGATTTATATCAGTCAATAAGATCTTAGTCGGCTTTGCCACCAGGGCGATCCCGGTTGGCGATTTCCTATTCGTTTGCCTATTTACGAATGGGCTAATTTTCATAGTTGGGATTGTTTCTTTTGGCTTCTCTGATGTCATGTTTGTCAGTTCCTGCTGAGTTGATGTCTGACAAGGTGAGTGCCTACCACTAATTTTATCTGACAGGCTGGCAGTTTCTATCAAACATAACCGTGCATATGGTTTCAACATGTATACATCCTAGCAACGAACTGGCTAAATACTTTTATCAATAATACTCGAACTTGTCATGGTGTAGCGTTCGGGTGATATAGGCTTTATATATTTACATAGATCTAGGTGAATCAAATCCTAGAAAAACATTGATATGTGTGCATAGAATAACCCTTGTCGCATGTGCATTTTGCCACACATGCTGTCACTTTTTTCTGAACATGTACGTAATAATCGGGGTTTCCAATAGCTGCTCCCAGCCGCGCTAAAGGCTAATTGCCGAAAAGATTATTTTGAAAAGAGCTAATCTTAAGAATATATTCTGGTAAGACAGGAGAATAAGTTCATTAGAATGACGGATAAGTAAAGCCTTTCAACCATCATCTGACAAGCGTACGTCAGTCAGAGATAAACAGATGGGAAAAGAAGCAACTGGCTCCCTGCAGGTGGTCCAAAAATGCATCGAAACTGAAAGCATTGCACCCATTTCCCCGCGGTATTCAGCGCCCGAACTCGTGGATTTTCTATTTGTATTTACGGATCCGGCTAAGATTTTGAGTCAATATAACGAGGCGGACGACGGCGACCATTCGCGTGTATGTTGTATTCTGCACTTCTCTAAATACACTTACCATCTGTCTGGGGCACCTAAATCGCCGGGGATATACGGTTACAGAATAGATCATGATTGGCAGCTGGAGTTGGATCTAATAAGCCTCGGTGAAAGCTGATGCAAATTAAGTTCTGATCTCTATTAACTGGACCAAATTCACTGGAACGATCTATTTCGCGCTGGGAAACCCGATCCGCGGTGAATAATTCGCCAGCGAAGAAAAGAAGTCCTGAGGCCTCATCACCGGTGAATTTTTGTCAGCAGCATGAAATCGAGAATAATGTGGTAGAAAATGCTTTAGCTTGTCATAAGACATTACAATCCATTGTGTGTGTGTGCATGGGTAATAATACAAATACGTGTTTTGTCTGTGTTGGTTCGTAGTGGGCCATCTGAAGCCCGCGCGCTAGTCAAAAAAGCATCTGTCGGAGACGACGCGACCATTCTTATTGACACGTCTTGAGTAATAAAGGTAAATTGTGCCGTGAGATCCAGTGTAAATGTCTGTTAATGGTTTGAATCGGTTTTGTTGGATTTGACGCCGGGATAAAGGTTCCTGTCATGTAAGATTGACACGCACGCTTATAAGCTGTCGGTTAATATTTGCCGAGGCACATTAGTCGGATCGGGTAGCATGGACAATAACTTTCGGTGTTATTTGCCTGAAGTGCGTTGTAGTCTACCATTACATTGGGGGGTTTAACCAATAAAACAATGGTATGCGCGCTCAATACGGACGCCGCTGGACACCGGTAGCATTTCCGGTTTTTGACCGATGAAAACAGACTCGGAGCTTCCGTTTGCAGAACGACTTACCATTGCTTCTTTACTTTCACCAGCGAGGCTCCCCCACCTCCCTGTGTTCACGTTCAAGAGATAGAAACGAATGAAATGAGCCAAACCGATGTATTTTCTAAATCCGCATAGACGTACGAAAGGGAAGACCAAAAACAGGCCAAATCTATATAGGTATTTTTGACCGAGTTAAACCCCTAAACCAACTGATTAAACAATGGCCTCTAAAAGTCCATGATTAAACCGATTTGGTTGGTAAAACATGAGATGGACTATTTATGAAGCTACACTCGTAGTGATAACAACCATTTAAAACAGATTGGTTCAATAAGGTTGAGGTCGGAATTGAATCGGTGAAGGGCCCCGGTAGTTATATAATGGGTGAAAACCGGGCGGCTGAATGAGAACATTTCCACGAATTCCATTGTTATTTCGTTTATTTGTTTGGGTTCTAATTTTCAAAATATCCAGTCATATATGTGTATTGTCACTCATCGCTCACCTCTATCTTCTCAACATATTGAGCGTCGTTCCGAGCATCATAAATGCGAGTTTTCATTTTTCTTCTCCTTAGAGGAAGGACTGTCGCCACCGTGACTCGAACCCACATGAAGGCCGGATTGTTACGAAGATCGATGCCTCCCTGATCTTTGTAACCGGCATTCTAAGCAATGGGAATAATATAACCGATTTTACCCATCCAACTACCGTATCAGTACTTTACATGAATAAACAGAAGGATAAACAGTTCTAGAAAATGGCATATCGTTATCAGACTTTGTTGGTTGACACAACAAATGCCAGTAAATCGGAAAAAAGATCTAAGATGTAGGGATAACCCAAATCGTATTAAACAGTGTTGTTGCAGCATTCGGTATACTTTATAATAACACGAATCTGTACGGGATATCGGCAGGTGTTTCAGACCCTGCGAAATTGAAAGGCGAAAAAGATTCTGTTGTCGGTTCATGATATACTTTTTGAACATCGTGCTGAAGGATTTCAAACTTCTTTACGATACAAGCATGGCTTTTAAATTACATTTGAAGATGATTGTGCTACAAAAGGATTTTGCCTTTTGAATCATACATGCCAGATGTATGGGGATTGAAATGATTTCAATGGTGATCATTTGGTTATCCTAGACCTGGTTGCTCTTTTCGCGGTTCGTACGGACCTTATCAACTTCTGCTGCATTCTTATTTTCATTCAAATCTGATTTTCCAATCGGGTGGTCCTTCATTAATCAGGACGCTCCGTCGTGTGTATCATTTTCATTGATCAAATTTAAGCGGAAAAATCTTTTGTTCCGCAAATCAAGCAGTTAGTTACACGTGCCGCGTACCGGCAGTGTGGGGAGTGAAGATTTTTTCAATATTTCGTTAATTGGGTTTTCGGGCATGTGTCGCCGACTCGTTCGACGCACGACTCATGTGTGCTGGCCTGTTGGTTTTAGACTCCCTGTTTTATCATATCTTCGTACATAAGCGCTTAATTTGTTTAACAAGTGGCGGCTAGCCCGGGGATAGCACCGGCCGCTTCGATTCTCGACAGTTTGATAACAGCCTCCCCGGAGACGACGTCAAAAGTCGCAATTTTCTGCCCGGTTGCGCGACAATAGCCGAGGGATGTACTCAATCTTGTTAACTACGCATCAAACAGTGAACTCGACAATTTAACATCGCCGAGCCATTGTGAATCGGTATCGGAACCGGATTATCACGGGGTGGGATAGCGTACTTTGATGAGCTCATAACGACATTCGCCGTGCGCGACAGGTAGCGCGGAGGCAAGGTCCACGCGCGCGCGCCGCGTTCTACGACATATCGAGCGAGGTCTTTCCCGTTATCAAACGCAGATTTCAGATCAAATAATTATATATCAAACAAACATTTTCGATCGATCATGCGCACGGACGAAATCACTACATAATAGTTGTCGAGCGAAACTGTCAACCCGGAGCCAAGTAGCTGGATACACAATTTATATAAACTGATTGTGGACTCTATTCTAATCTCAGTTTACATAATGTGACCAAATAGCTGGAACCGCGATGTAATTTGCAATCGGATCCAGTCAGAGGCCGTACACATGCGTTCGATTAATCAAACGTCGTCGTCGATGCTTGGGCCAAAAGTTCGAATGCAATTTACGTGTAATCTTTAGTCACGTCGGGTTTCAATTTCAATTTCGCCGGGTTCGTACTCACGCCGCGACACCCAGACTGTTCGAAACCGAACGCGTACAGTCGGTTTGTTCCCTTTGGCGCCAAGCATGCACCGCGCGTTATAACTACAGCATCCGGTTAAAGGTGACATCGAATATATGCATAAGTGAACATTTACTGACATCGGAGATTGCATTCAATGATATTTCCGATGCGGTGTATTTCTTTTCTACAGCTGTTGAACGCGATATACTTTTCAACTGTATTGAATGCAAAAAAAGATAGAACACGATGCGTATAACACTCTAAATACTTAATAAATATCGCAAATATATGTATGTCAGTCAACTTGACTAGGTGGGCGTGGTGACAGTTAACACCGAGAAAAATCGAGCGTAAACTTTAGTTCGTAACTATATCAAAGTCAAAGTGTGCAGCTATTATCGACAAAATTGTCGATTGTTAAATTCGAAACCGCTGTTAACTTTGTTAAAACGGGGTGGAGAGCAGCGTCGAAGTCGGTTAGGTACATGATTCAGGCGATCGATGTATATTTGCATCGCCCCAAACTGTATAAAACTGTATCACAAACAACTTCACCGACTTATATATATATACGTTCCAAGTGCTGGCTGGATTCTAATCGATGAGCATTAGAAACGTTTGGTACTTTACCTATAAACAATACGCGCACGGCCTGTCACTGCGACTGCGTTTGATAGTTTTCAGGGTACAAGAATCGAATATCGTCGCGTCACACTGTAACAGTTAATCAGACGAACGATGTAAAACTGTATATAGACCTAGGCGTGTCAACAAAACCTGGAAAATTCCGTTCGGTTCGACATTAAATTTTTGGTTTCGAATGATTTCGAATTCTTATAATCGTCGAATGATGAATTGGCTATAAGGTTTCCAATCGATGTATATGTGAGTCGAGTGGCGGTTGACTCGTATTTATAGTTCAGTAATGTATGTATTTAAGCAGCGGTGAAAAATAAAAACACCGCCATCCCATAATTCCGCCTGGCTTGTTCACGTATTAAAACCGAAACCTATAATCAATTCCATAAGCATTTCGATTGAGCTCATCTATCTCTATTCGATGACCCTTCCCATACTTCCGACGGAGGTAGGCCTGCATAACGCGGAACTGTGGAAGCAAACATTTTTTCGCAATTTTCGTGATTGATAAATAGAATAAATGATATTCGATCGTAAAGCGAATGAAGGGATATGCAATACACGCTTCAATACCAACTGTTGGATTTTACTCTTGATAGGGGCATTATTTTTTCATAATCATAATCGCTGCACGACCATGAAAACCGTTTCACCTGTATATAACTGTTGAATTATAACCAACTTTCATATTAACAACAAAAAAATATAAAACCCTCTGTCTGAGAGCCTTCGTGTGTGTGTAATACGACTAATATTTCGAAATTGTTTCACGTTTTCGCTGGTGTCTTTTCATCTCCGAATATGACGAGTGTTCGGATCCGTCAGCCAAAAAAAAAAACAAACAACCAAACGAAATACCTCGGTGGGTATTTCAACGTTTACAGAAAAGACGTCTGCGTAAATCCCTAACGCGTTCAGAAGAACTTTAACAACACTAAATGTCACTGATAATTGTTATACATATTTCATCTATATTTCATATTTCTTTATTGTTTTATGTCTCCATCTAATTACTCATTGTCCTCTGAGACCGTTTGTCTGCATCAGAATGTGTTAATCGTTGTTTGTCTCTCTGTCATGTCACTACTCGTCACCTTTGTTTTTGTATCATTTTCCATGTCTCAACCTGTCTTGAATCTGTGGTATATAAATAGGTGTGTGTAGAAATAAAGTCAGTTCCAGTTTATGTATTCCAAGGTGTTAGTTAAGTATCACTCTTTCCGACGTCTACCATTCTTCGAGAATAGGACAGAAAATAGCTTTGCTAAAGAACCTTTAATACACTAAGTAATTCTAATTATGCATAGAATTTTCAATTATTTAAATGGTTACTGCGTTCGTAAATGCTCAAGAATTAGCATTTCCGATAAAGATTCTACCTAAATTGTGAATTTCTTTTATATATATGATGCAATGATGCAATAATTTGAAGAAACGATTTCCATAATTTTCTCTATATCCATTGTCGGTAGAGACTTTATTTTTGATATATTTTTTTTCGTTTCTGCCCATGGGTATTCATTTATTCGACATGAATTCTACCACACGAGATGGGATAATTTTGTATCGTAATGAGGAGAGAAAAACGTAACTGCGATAACGCCATCTTCAAATTCGCAATCAAATTCAAATCGACAAAATTCCCGAAATAGACCCCAACTAAATTAAAGAATATATATAAATATTTTTTTCTGGTAGGGCCTATATACCAGGAATAATAAATTGTGTACGCAGCGTTTAGCAAGTTGGCTCATCTTGAGATAGGGCGGATTATTAGAAGATACCAGTGAGAAAAGCTATGTGATAATCGAATAACCAAAGCAAGTACGGTTAACACGCTAGAAAAAGGACACGCGACCATGCGATATATAGCTGTTATTCGTATTTTGAAAATCGGCATGTATCTTCGGATGAGGGTGCTAACGCTGCTTTGATAGGCAATTTGCCCGTACATTATTGTTTCTGCCATTCCAATATGTAAAAAAACAGATAAATCGTAACACCCGTGTATACGGCGTTTTGTATTATTATCATCATCGACGTCGAATTGATTCGAGACACTAAGAATTCGCGTGCAAGTCGCCAACACCCGATACGATTTAAACAGTTAAAATTCTGCCGAATTCAGCCGTATCGCGTTACAATACTTTTATAATTGTATATTCGCCACGCAGGCAAACACGTCATTCGATACGGTTTGCTGCAGCACCTAACAAAACTAATTGATGACATCTCTCTCTTCGTCATTATTATTCGCTCGGAGCTCTGTTCGACTTCGGCGTCGATCTCCACCTAACCGAAATATATATACATACATACGCGCATATGCATCAAGCAAAATTCGGCGATAACAAGCTGATTTATCTGCAACATATTTTTCGACGGCTGAGTCCTTTGTCATTTTCTCCTAAGACCTGAAAACTATTTTCGGACTGACGATTGTTTTGAGAAATGGAAATAAAGTCAATTTTCATTTTCATTTTGATGTTACATTTTTGGACAATTTTGCATAATGAATAAAATGGTATTAGGAAGAAAAATGTAACGAAGGAACTAGTCATTTTCTCCTGAGACCTGAAAACTATTTTCGGACTGCCGATTGTTTTGAGAAATGGAAATAAAAATCATTTTCATTTTTTCATTTTGATGCGACATTTTTGGACAATTTTGCCTAATGAATAAAATAATATAAGGAAGAAGAATGTAACGAAGAAACTGGGGCTGTTTTCGCAAGGAATTGGTTATCTGCCCGCGATTATTTCTATCTTCGAAATGTATTCATTTTTTTTCTTATACACATATATACATATTTGTATATGTTTTTATATATATATATACACGTGGCACAGCTGCAGGGTTTGTTATTATTTCGTTCACATGTTTGGGCATATAAACGTGTTTTCCGTTTTTCATCAAAACATCGCGAAGACGCGCGTATAGCGCGATAAACCGATGAGCGATATTGAGGCATAATCGCGATTTTGACGCCTCATCCGTCGATCATTTTTATCACTTAATTAAAAATGTTATCGGTAATACGAAGACGGAATCGATAAATTCGCCGAATAGAGGGTGACTTTCTAGGAAAAAGATACGCCTGTATGACCAGTATCAAAGATCAATAAAGACTATATGATAGTCTTTATAAATTTTTGCCGGTAATGTATCTCGCGTACATATGAATCGCTTGACCCCCAAAATTAGTTTAGCTAAATAGGAACAACAGCGGACATCGCAACCTTTATACTAATGCATATACTTTGTACTTTTGGTAGACGCGTACTTAACCTAATTATACATATTTTCCTAAAGAATTCAGATTTTTGTAAATGCGAATGAATCGACCTGCCCCTACCTGATATGCCTCTGTGATGAATTATATCGTTATGCGTGCGTTTGCAACTAGTTATGCAAAACAGTCACTCAAAAATGCTAATGAAGAAAACTTTCCAACCCATGGAGAATGAGAGAGAGAGAGAGAGAGAGAGAGAGAAAGAGAGAGCGAGATAGAGAGAGAGCGGAAGATCTCTGACTAACCTACATTCATGTATTACACGCAGAAGGAAGGTTGGTTGAACCATGGACGTATAAACTAGCTTATGTTAGTATGTCCACGGTTGAACGAACGGTACACCGATAGAAATTCGTTCAATTCAAAATTCATGGTTCATAAAGATAGATATAATGATGACGTTCGAAAAGGAATCAGTTTATAAGAAAAACAACGGGGATTATGACCAGATTTTGTGATTTCTTGCAACAAGACAAACTACATTTTCTACAATGATATCAAACACAGCCAAAAGAAAACGCTCCCGACTATTCCAGTCTTTTATAGCAAAAGCATTTTTTTGTATTTATCGGTTTTTGATTGGAAGTACATATGAACTGTGAGACGGAAAAATTAAGTATCATATTTGTACTGCAGTAGAGCATTACAGTCAACAATATCTGTAAATAGGCTGTGTCATATTTTTCCCGCGTATATGTACGTGAAAATATGGGCTCATGTTTACTATATCAAGCTCTCACACATTCGGTTCTAAAATATATACGAATATTTGGGCACCGACTGGGGTTTCAAATTGTGCATGAACATAACATTTTACAATAAACGTATGGGCCGAAAAAAATATGACCAGTCTATCGATTTCAAACGTTAAGGATGTCCTCATTCTCGTCCTTCCGATTAACTGCTGATATATTAACTGCTGTTATTTTTTTCTTCATTTTCCGTGAAAATGCCTCTAAGCCATAACGCATACAATATACGTATATGTGCTATTTCTATACGCTTTATGAAGCAGCCTCTGAAGAGGTGACTATTTTGGCTGATTGTTCGCGCGATCTTGCACATAAGTGGCAGAATATGCATGTGTACTTATATGAATCATAGTTGATGCTGTGCGTATGTGCGATAGCGCGGTGTCGCGGAGTAAATATGGCGGATTTTTTTGTGTCGCTCGGCGTGTTGTGTATATATCGGAACACTGGCATACAGATTTTGATGCAAACTACACCGAACCCCGATTAGAATGCCAACTAAGCGAGGGCAGCCTGTCGATGGTGGTGTGTGTGGTATTGTGTGTGCCATCGCACTTAGCGAAGCGTATCAATCTTGGCCGATACGAAACCGGATATCATCCGAACGATCATCTAAAATTCAGGGAGAAAAACGTCGTTGCTAAAACGATCAATTTATCGAGTTGAAGTCGGAGCCTAATACCCCAAAGCCATCCATAATTTGGCGGTTGTGGTCGTGCTGTCGACGACGGAACAATCGACCGTGGGGAAAGCCTAGTAAATCCACGGTGTCCGGTTTCACGGCAATAATTGCGAGTCCCTGTAGTATCCTACTGAGTGTAACCCGATGCCTACTCGGTTCGTTAATCTTACCGAACGTTGTTTATGTATTTCATATTACGCTGATTTCCCTAATTAAATACTTAATTGATCAATAGATTGGCTGCTGAAGTTTGTTAATATTTCAGTTTCTGACATTGTCCATGATATAGCGAACAACGATATAGACACATGTATAGACCGCCTAGATAAAAGATGGCGACGACGCACACGCTTTCACAACCACAGTTATGAGTTTCAAATTTCTCTTAGAGTTTTTAGTTGCTGTAAATGAACTAAATATGACACTATATAATGTAGAATCTAACTCACAATTGCGGACGCAGCCCTGAAGAGTTTTGGTAGAGAGGCTGCATGGTTCCATAATGTTAAAAACATCCTTATCATTTTTAAGATTGTAGATTAGATGTTTTAGAGAACCAAACTTATGTCATGGCAAACATTTGTATAACGCAATCAGTGAATGGCCGTTCGGCAGTGGACACCCAACCCGTGTTTTTTGAACAGTTCACAAGTTTGAAGGTTGTTTAAATCACCAGTAAAATGAGAACAAATAGATGTAAAAAGTTTCTTTACTTATGTTATGTAAAACTGATGTGAAAAAGTGTACTTCATCATTCATTCTCTTAATCGAATTACTCGCACTCCTAAATTGCATATAATCACTTATGTCGCAGCGACCCTTCGAAAAAAGCCTCACATTCCCCCGGGCAATTCGATACCTCTTCGCCGTCGCTCGTACACTCCGTTTCCCTTTGTAGCCAATTGAACCTTGGCCCTTCGGGGCACGGTAACAAGTTGGAGAACAACGACTCGCAACAAATGTCGACTTACTTCAAATATTTCATTATCACCGCGGAAAATAACTTTGTAGACAAGAATGAAATCTACCCCAATCAAAAGGACCTGCGCATGACATATATGGCGTATATATAAAACAATAACTGTATACGTGCGAAAACAAATACGTGCGATATTCTGTATATGATGAAAGTAGAGGTAATCTTCTTCAGCCGGATGGGCCCCATACCCTCGGAATCGTTCGAACCGTTTATGTACTAATTTTAGACTTGTGTTGTATTCATAAGATCTGGTTTCAGCGTTGCATAGTTTTTCCACTTGGCTTACACTGACACTATTTTGCTTTTTCATTGTTTTCTTTATAAATGATTCAGACTTTGTGAAAATATGTAATTCAGATATAAAGCTGTGTAGCTTTTATCTTCAACACGCATCTCATGAAAGGGGAGCGAATACAATATGTTTTATTCCACGCCCGGCTCCTTTTTTTCTATATTTTTTGGTTCACGCGGTGAAGGGCAAAAATTCTTCGCATATCCCTCTATTAGACCTACACAACGCAGACGTCAAAACATATCAAGGAAATCTAGTATACGGTGTCTATTTTTCTAATCATGCATATTTGAAATCACATCCGCACTACAGTGGACCAGCTAAGATTTAAAGTGGTGAAAATGTTGGTTATTGGGAGCGGATTAATACTTTTCACAAACATCCACATCGTACTGAGACCTATCAATGCCCACTCACTAAATTACACATCGCATTTTTTGTAAATCAAACATCTACCCACGGACAAATCCAAAACAGATACATATATATACATATATATATATATATATATATGTATACAGATTTATCCATACGCGCCGACCGACCACAACTACGTTCAGGTGAAGTTTTGATATGTTTATTTGCACGGTTTCGACGGACTGACGGATGACCAGACCACCAAGCATCATGGAAGCTTTTCTGAGGTTATATACGAACAGATTAGCGAGATATAGTCAGATTCACCTGACTAATGCAAACATCAGTTTGTGTTCGTTGCAATAGTTTCCCGCTATCTCCGAACGGTTAGAATGTGGCAAGTCACATTTTGTTTGTTTTTAGACGGGCTCGATAGAAATAGAGAGTTGAAACACGTATAAATACATGAATATATATAAAGTACACTTAGAAGTGGATACCAAATGCGGATATTCGATACATGTCGACACACATTATGGATGGTTTCGAAAAATCAGAAGGGACTACAGGTCACTTAATTCATTCGAGTTGGGTGAATTTCAATCGTCCTATATATTTAAATGCCGTCTACCATAACGATTTTTATTTAATCCCCTAAAATTCGTGAGAAACTATCAACATATTCTGTTCCACTCCAACGAACTATAAGGTGGTCAATGAAACGTATTGGTAGTGTGGCAAATTTTGGATGGTTGCAGCGATGATGTACGTTGTGCGAAACTTGAAAGGATGCAATGGAAGATGTACGTCATGCACCTTGTAGTCGCTTTGGGTGTTCGAATTATTCAGTGGATGTATGTCGTAACCCCAAAATGATGTATAAAATGGAAAATCTTACCGTTCTTTAGCTTCGGCAGCTCTATCCCTTTGGCGTCTGTTTTTGAACCAGTTACTAACTTGCATCGTGGTCAGTCCGGTGCCTTCAGCCAGTTCCCGTTTCTCGCGCGGCGACGGGTACGGGTTGTGATTGTACCATTCTTTTAAAACCGCCCGAGACTTTTCCTTGAAACAATAACTAGTCTCTTCGCCGTCCCAGATCGTCCTCGGAAAAGGGAACTTCCTGCGGACGCGATACTTTCCAACTGCTCCAAGTGGACGTCCTCGTAGCTTCTCCGCTTCGATATAATGCGCCTTTAACCACAATGCCTGAAGTTTCGGGTGATTGTGAGGTGAGAAATTGTTCATCTCCATTATCTTGTAGAGTTCTCGAAAGTTACCCCTGTGAAAGGCGACGACTGCTTTGGCCTTGAGTACGCTTTCATTTTTATGTAAATGTTCACACGCCGGTAGAGACCAGAGGAACCGGGCTAGACGCTCGATATTGCCGCCCTGCTGCAGCACCTCGCAAACGCAGGCGACTTGTTCCTGGGTGAAACCGAATGATGGTAGCATGGGACTGGTATGTGTAAACGAAGATGGGACTTGTTCGGTCAACATGCTCCTTGAACAGGCTCACGTATCTGGAAAAACAAACCGACATGTGAGTTTGCACAAGCTCGTTAAATGTACCAGCGCCATCACCGGCGCGTTAAGCTGCGCTGATTGGCTGCGCCAGTTGACCTAGGCACTGTCGATATTCGCAAGTGCTTGTTCTAATTGTTTCCCTTGGCAACCACGTCACTCAATGAAACCTTATCCCATTGGAGGTGTCAATCTGCCATGGTAAGGACTTCGGGCGAGTATTTGAATATATATCGCTTTTGAATACGTAAATCGGGATTACTTTAGAACCCCTTAACACATTTATGTCGAATTAAGGAACACGAAAACATTGATAACAGGTGATTTTTACAAGATTAATCCAATAAACGACAATTTTTGGGAAATGGGTCTCGATCTATCCGTATACAATGACGCCATTTATATGCAATGATAGTTCTGCTGATCGCACTTTCGAGGCTCACTGCATGGCGCATCAGTAATTCGCGTACTCGTAACCTGTTCATAATAATAGTAGTACTAATAATAATAATAATAATAATAATGATATATGTTCATACATTTTGAAACAATAAGTACTTCATTATAACGTATTTGATATCCCGTCAAATATTTCAGGGTATATAAACACACTAACGCTTCGAAAAAAGGAATCACCAGGGCCAAAAAATGGAACTATTTACGATCAAGCATTCGACGACAACAAGTTATTCTGGTGGTGACACGAATGTCTCTTGAAACATACCGATTTTTAGATTGTTTGCGGTTTTGGTGACTTATATACATATATTGACATATACAACTTATGTTATGAGCAAAGTGTTATCAGTGCTCCACGATTATATTTGAAATTCATTAAAGACCGAATCAAAAATCGCGAAAATAATAGTTGTATCATATTTTGTTATGACGCAGGTAACTGAAATCTTTACGAAATGTAAATTAATTTATATGATAGAAAAAGGGTGAGTAAAATTTTTCAACGAATTCGGAGGTAGGCAATTATTTCTTTTCTTATATAATCCATGACGATGGCTTATATATACGAGGTCTTCGCGCACCGACTGTAATAATGCGTAAAACACGCTCGTCATTATGATCATTAGAATCGCGTATACACACGAAATCATAACGTAAAGATAGAGAGAACTTAGACGGCTTGTTCTAAGAATGATCGCATTTGCTGTCACTTCCGAGGCGTTATTAACTTAGGTTTGTGCGGTATATTCCGCAACCCGGGCAGATTAACATCGCGATATCCGACACCTCCGTTGCAAATTGCGGCGACCGCAGTCAGGATATCGAGCCCCACGCCGGTGGGAATAAACGTCGAGAAATGCTGCGCTCATCATCACTTTCTAATTATAATTCAGCGCATTTTCTTCTCACGACAGCCCGAGAAAATCGTCGCTTATCCAGTACATCAGTCCCACTACTTAGCTAGAAAAATATATGACGGAAATTGTTTTTGTCCAAGACACATTGTAATCAGTGCAATCCGGGTAATCCAAACTAGCAAGCAATTTGCTTCATTGGGCACCCTCTAATATTATAACTCATTATATATTTTTCTATTTGAATGTACATATTAGTTGTATTACTATTAAAGATATTTATGTGGTCAAGTTTTTCTTCATGATTTCAGCTTAATTTTTTCAATGATTTCCCCCTCTAAATTTTTTGATTAATAACTCTTGTTATGAGTGATTACGATTTGAAATATACAACTCGTCCTTATGATGGAAGATCGATCATAAATTTCTTTGCGAAAACCGACTAGGAAAAGATCCGGTCAAACTGTCAGGATTTTTGTAAGTCGATTTAAAATTTCAGTGTACATACCCAATTACGAAAACGATTATGAAGTGGACATAAGTTTTTCAAACGAAATCTATCGCTACAATGTCCGCTGTACGCGTATTTTTACGTTGAAAACAATGTATCGGGTTAACCAATTCTCGAAAGATATCTGTAGGCCTATTTGACATTCTTACGATTGTCTAATTTTCTTATCAGAAAATGATGAATATGATCGAATCTTTTTTCACGAAATACGTCTTTTTTATTATGTCAAATACTTTCCTCGTAAACGAGAATAATCAAAATATCTTATGAAGTCGGAGGCAAATTACATGGAAAAAAATGATACGATTCTGCGCAAGATATTTCAACATATTTCAAAAAACAAATGTTCCATTTTGAATGGCTGGTTCGAATTAACAAATTCATTAAGAATCACGAGCATGAACTGACAACACATTCGGATAGAACACGCAGATGTTGTGTTGTGTTCGTTATATTCATTAATTTTGTTTGCAGAGATATCCGAAACTAAAAGATTTTCACCAAAATCTGAGAAGCGTTCGCAAATAAACCTCGACGTGAAAATTCGTTATTGCATCCGATATGAAAAAAAATAGAAATCTACCTTGTACGCATTCATCTTTTCTCAATACATGATATTTATCGGTATTCCAAATATGATCAGATCCTCAAGAATGATTATCAAATCGCCTATAGACATGCGACGGAAGGTGCTTACTGACTGATTGTTGTAATCATGGCGAATCGCAGCCGTTTTCTATAAATGATAATGTTTTTTAAAGCTATTATCAACCAAGAAGAATCGAAATTTGACGTACTCACCTTGATTTTCTACACTGGTGTTTTTTGATGCAGTTTCAAGATTGTAACTTCGATGATAGGAATGCGAAATAACAATGTTTATTCGAGCTTTTATCTCGACGCCGGTGGCGACGCATATTGGAATTTGTCGCAACTACCAGCCAGCGGGTAAAGTGACGCGCCGACCAATGAGAAGAGAGACTATGCAATCGTCGATAATATTAGGGAACTGACCTATCGGAAAGTATCCCGTGTTTATTTGTGGTGACAGACTAGATTCTAGGCATTCGGCTGATCGTTTTAATTTTGTTAAAAGTCAAAACTAAACAAACTATATAAATTACCTAGGTAAATGTTTTTGAATATTCAAAACGATAAACAAATACTGACGATAGAACTAAAAAAAGGGCTTGAAAATCTTCAAAATTTAGGTCGAAATATTTTTCTTGTCGCATTTCAAAATTTTTTTTCTCGAATGATATTTATGTCATATTTGGAATATATGTATTTATTGCCAAAGTTATAAACTTTTATGACAAAAAATCGACATACAAGCATAAACGGCGGAAAACAATATAACATAGAACAAACATTGATATGTGGATTACATGATAAGTTAAGGTTGCCTGAGTATATAAACTTTCTGAAGGAATTTCGAAAGGTTTGAAAGATCATTGTTATTACGCATTAGAATAGAGAATTTCACTGTACTTGGGTTGTTCCGGTATCTCGAGTTGATATATTCCAACCTAAGGTTATCATAAAAGGAACATATCAAAACGATATGATATTCGTTTATGTATTTGTTTATTGTCAGTTGCTTTGTTCCTGTTGTAAATTGTATTCAATTTTGACGAAAATTGGCCGAAAAATATGTTGATAATCGCAAAATTAGAATCGAGTTCTTTCATATAAGTAAGTAACATTTTCAGGCCAACTAACGTTCCGTAGAATTTTGATACTTAACATGCCCAGTATTCGCAGTAAATTAAAGATGATTTGTTTATTTTTATTTTCAAAGTGATGCATTTAATGAATATATATCGTATTTTCGAACAATAGGCGATGCATCTTTTGGGTACTCTTAAGGATTTTCGAAACGTCGCTACATTTCATTCCCGGAAAAATGGAATTCAAAGCATTTTAGTAGGATGCAATGCTTTGTGAACAAGGCCGTGCATGACAAAAGCTACCGATTAGGGGAGTTCAAGAAAGCTCACAATTATAGATTAGAACGCATTTCAAGGTACAATGAAAATAAAACTAAATAAATTCTATATGTAGTTTCTACGACCGTTCAGTTTGACCAAAAGTATTCATTTTGACCTTCATTTCTTTATTTCTTTTCCTTTAAAAACACATCGAAATGAATTGATGCGACAATTAGTTTGATCCTGTTTCCGGGCCGTACCTAGCATTTGAATTTTTTTTGGGGGGTGGGGGGCGGTGATAGAGAAACTCGAAAAAGGGCAGTTCTATGTAGGATATAACAATGATATTTTACAAAAAGGGCATTTTCCTAAAATTTCCGTGCGGGCAACTGCCCCCTGCGCCTGCTAAATTTGGCCATGTTCTATAGAATGGCGCAAATGAAATACAGACTCAAAAGAAAAACAGTGGCACTTCCAAACTCCTAATTATGTATAAATATGTATCAAAATGTGCTGCGGGTCACTCATTTCATTTTACTATTCCCGTTTTTGTCCTCAATTCAACTGGTGTAACGTTCGAATAAAACTGAATGTTTAAAATTTTGTTGTAAAACCAGCTGTTCGTGAATTCATGTGTGTCCCTGGTGTTTTTTGATGTATCCGTCCTTGATTTTGCTGCTACATTAATCATCATTTTAGCCGTCTTGTTAGAATCATTTAACGTTAGATAAAATGCCTAGTTGCAACAACGGGACCAGATGATTTTTTCATCGAGCGGAATGTAGAACTGTATCCTAAGAATTCAAATTAGAATTGTTTTTTTTTCCACAAGAAATGATATGACAAATTTTGATTTGTACAATTGTTTTATATGGCGAATATCACTAGTAGATTTACTTACTCAAATTCACCCGTAAAAAACGTTTTGTAGCGCAACTAAACTAAACAGTATTAAAGAAATTCATTTAAAAAGGTTAAATTAGATTTGATTATAGTAACTATACCACCACACAAAATTCAATACGCAAAGACATAAATTACAAATTACAATTGAAGTAAACATAATATATATATACGCTTGTATCAGATCGTTAAGTTGGGTATGCTGGAGTATCTCTTTTTTTAGTCTATGACTCGCCAGAGAATCATGACGTTAAAGTATGAATAAACGTAGGTTAACCAGTCTTTGAGTCAATTAGAAAATATGGAATAGATTTTTGCATACGAGACACGGTCCGACTAGAAATATTAGAAATTCAGGATATAACATCACTTTCAGGTTCCAACAAAAGGTGCTCTTATAACAATTCTAAATGATAAAACGTTTACAAATTGTATTCGCACTGTTCCCGATATTTCATCTCGGTAAAAAAAGAAGGCCGTCATTTTTTCACCGTTTCAAGTACAATATTGTTTTCGATATCTTATTCTTGTCACCAAAAACTCGAATTAACCCCTTGAAAACTTATTCCCAATAACTAATCAAGTGAAAACAAATTCTAGTGTTTATCATCGATATCGATTGCGTTTTCTTTACAGATTATAATCGTTTCAGAAAATAGGGGAATTCCGTTCCTTAGAAAACGTAAACGCTAACCATTTCATCACACCTTAAAGATAACAGCAATTTAGCTGACGATATCTAAACAGAAAATTGTGCCATTGTGTTTTCTTAATTTTCTAAATTGTGTTTTGGTTTTCTTAGAGGCTGAAAATTTTAACTTACCTTCGCCCACGGTTGTTCTTTGGCGCAGTTGCGATGGGAACTTGTTCGCTGCTGTCCGTTTCTCGCCACTCGCTGACTACGTCACCAGCTCTCTCTCTCTCTCGCTCTCTCTCTCTCTATCAACAACGATGGCGACGGATTGCGCCGAATTATATCGCATTCGCGTATACATTATTATAATATTATTATTATTTTTGGTCGATATAGGTTGAAGTTGCGAATGGGTGTGGTTTGCACGGGTACTTGAAAATGGAATGGCAGTCGACAATTGAAAACACAGCGTCGTTTTCTCATTAAATTAGCATTGTTAACGTCGTACGTCGTTATGACAAGGGTAATTATTTTGATCGTAATGAAAGTATTTCTTAGACTATCCCATACGCCAACGCCGAGTTCGGAGGCACAGGTAACCAGTCTCAAAAGCTGTTTACATTTTAAAAAAGTTATGCCGTATATCCTTTATGCGTGTTTTTATAATTTTATTGTTAATCAATTGAAAAATATTGAATTTGCAATACCCTCTAAATTCAAGGCCATCATGTCTGTAAGTTCTCTGTCCTTAAATCGTGCCAATTAATGTTTGCAACAATTGATTTTGAAAGCCCCAGGGTAGATTTTCACCACAGCCGTGTCTATTACGTAAGCGCTGATATGAGTTAACGGATATCTTTTTCTAAAGTTGACTTCTTCATTTCACATGTTTTGCATCAACTTTTTTGATACGCGCACACGCATTTTCATAGCCGTATTCGTTTCTGTTTCTCATTTGCGGATGAGCGTCTCCTCCAGAGATTCGAATCGTTCATTATTGTATAACTCGGCGCGCTGCAATTTTGAAGGTGTATCCTTTTTCCCCGTCAACTCTCAAGACAGACGACGTTCGAATCTCTATTGCTCTGCAGCAGAGTCCGGGGTTCATTGAGTTCTGAAGTGATGGATACATTTGCACTTATTACGCCGCGTAGCCGATAATATTGTGTTTCGACTTATTGTTCTTACAGTTTGACAAGCGTTGCGGAAAGTAGGTTTTGTTTTTTGCGAGTGCCAGTCATCTTTTTAATGGTCTCGCGTATATGCATTTTAAATCGGTGAGAATATCAGTTTCCGGTATTGTGTACGGAAAGACTCCGCGCGGTTATGATACTGCTCGTGTGGAGAAGAAAAAGACGAATTCGAATCCAAAAACGACCTCCCCCGCCCCGATAAGAAAGATTAAATAAATAATTGAAAATCCATCAAAATAGCTCAAAATTAACTATCATTTCTTATACCTAATTGCACTATGCAATATGATAAAGATGATAAATGAATATGATGAATTAAGTCGTACTCCTTGTCGTGCATTCTATTGCTCTTTTCCCCTATCCCTATATTAAGCTACATGATCTTCCGCAGTCGGAGCGAGAATCTTTCAATTATTTTAAGTCGACGCGCGGAGATGCGCCAATATGCATCAGGTCACCAAATATCGTCCCCTGTCATATTTCTCCTCGACTGACATATTTTGCAATTATTGCTACTCGGCGAAAAGCCGTTAAATTACTCTTTTTCGCTACAGTTCGGGATAAGTCACTTGAAAATATACCCATTGACTTCATTCCCTGGACGACATCGACTGGTTACATTTCCTTGCGGAACGGATCGTCGCACTTGAAACCTTTTAAAATGTCATTTTTTGAATTCTTCGACAGGCGCAGCCCCGTATCAATTTCACCGGAAGTTATGCTGCGGTGAAATTATTTAATTAACTGACTGATGACTCAATCTAAGCCAACTCGTTATTTCAGACATGGATTACTAAACATTCGCGAATGCCCACGATTTTCCAGGTCAAAAGTATGCCTATTATTCGCGAATTATTTCCCAATTAAACAGCGGCGGATCCAGGGGGTGCACAGGGGGCACGTGCACCCCCCCTTAAGTCCTAGCTAATTTTTTATGGACTGACCTTTTCGTGAGAACGAAGCTAACATGTGAAAAATCCCTGGAAATGCGTAAACTTTATGTCGACGTTTACAATTACCAGCGCCTTTTTACGACAGTCCTACATCGTTTATGAAAGTTGTGAAAATCACTATTCAAATTGCGAGTTAAATCGTACTCTGATCGTCCCCAGAACGCGTCTCCGCTCGTCTAATTTTAAAAAATCTTTCTGCTCCCCCAGACCCCCTATTTGGATTTGTGCACCCCCTCCATGGAATCCTGGATCCGCCGCTGTTAAATACGCCATTTCTATACTTCCTAAAGCTGGCTTCATACTAAAAACGCGCGATAATGTCTTGAGATGAATTTTGGGGGTATCGATCCTTGCTTTCGATGGAATTTCCAAATCGATAGTTCCGAGTTGAATCTTTGGGTCTAAAAGAAATAAACTTATCTCATCAACTTCAAAACTTTAACTTATATACATCTTCAAAACTGGGCCCTTTTAACCGGACTCACCTTCACTTTTTAAAATCTCTACCACTTTTGACAAATTGAAAAAGAAATAATGCTTAGTTGTTGACGAAACTGAGATTCATAATTAAGTCATTGAGTATCTGTGATTTCATATAGATCGTTTTTCAAATAGAAAGTACTACGTTTTTGGGGTATGAGGTGATAGACATGGTGGAGTTTTGGACCACTACAATTCTTTTTTGGTGTATTCAATACTCTAAAGGCTAGTTCACGCACCCAGACACATACACGAAAAGGGACGCTTTTCTGGCTTGTTTCGGCAAACCTCAACGTGTTTGTGGCGCACAAGGTTTCATGTTATTTCACCAGATTCTGCCCATCACCTCTTTTTCCTGACTCTAAAAAATATCTGTCCAATACCGCACTAAAGGCCCGTATCTCAATTGTCATTCACATTGGTCACTTGTCCACTGGATTCAGAACGTTCAATTATTATGTTCTACTGCGATTAAATAATCTCTCGACGACTAGACTGGTCATCAAAGTATATGTTGATTTATAACCCATTGTTTGTATATAACCCATATGGATTCTAGGCCAAATAAATCATGATTATATCATTATTGATTTTGAAGGATTTGAAAAATGGCTCTGTGCCATATGATTGTTTCACAAATGTTGGATATCTTCGAAACTTCCGAAATCTGATTTAGGCCCATATTTTTTATGAGTATTGACAGTGGAGTTTATTTCAATTTATTTCAATTATCTCCTGCTCTCCGTCGAATTCTGATGAATACTAAATAACGTCAAATTTGGACTGCCAATAAAGTGGAGCTGTGTTTATGGTACAATAATGAAATATGAAAATAAAACTACAAAATAGAATCAAGGGTGGGTTAGAAAGTGTAACAGCCATCTCATACCGTCAATGGCACACTCAAATTCTCATAGACATTTCCTGACAAGCAAAGACCAGTTCCACAGTTCTTGGTGTAGTTAACTATGGAACTGGGTTCAGAAGATCTAAATGAATTGTCCGAGTGGTATACTCGAAAATAGAATTAATGGCTTTATAATATTCTTAAAATTTCAGAAGAATTAAAATCATAATACAAGTCAAATGATTTCATTTTTCTTTTTGTTTTGTCTTTCATAATTACAACAGTTTTTAAAGGTGTATTTACGAGAATAAGATACGCGTTAGGAAAATGTTCATTTAAAATTTCAAATCCTTATCTAGAAATACAGGGACAGATGGTTCATAATTCAACAGAATGTATTATTCTAAAATCTATGAAATATCCCAGTCATCTCCTTGTTACAGAATACGCTTATAATGAATATCTCAATACTAGATACGTAGATATTGATAAGAAATTTTCGAAAATCCCTCACAGGAGTTTTGAATCGGGCAAGTATAATATACATAAAAGATCATTTATACCCCTAACGATAATCTAAGAAATTAAAATTTCTAAGTAGACGCGCCATATGGTAAGTCTGCAACGTCGCATCTTGAAATTAATCATTTCCGTTGTTTATTCTTAACTCGAGCATTCGTACGATCTCATTACGGATCATTTCGATGCCGAATTATCCGTAATATTGATATTGTTTCAATTAGAATAAAGGAAAGAGAAAATTGAAGTATAAAAACGATAAAATATATTTATTTATCAAATTTGATATATTCTTCTAATTATATTCATTATATATATGTAAGTTATACATTATATGTATATAATTAATATAATTAGAAGAATGCATCAAATTTAGATGATTGATGTTTTTTGAATCAATCAAAGCCATGGGCGGATTGTTTGAATTTTCCTGTTCATTTCATTCCGATGTATATTCTCATTTCTTTTTATACCCCTTTCCTATTCTACGATATGTTACCTTAGACAAAAGCAAAATTTCCAGTGGTTCGAAATTCGATATTCAGGTATCAGCTGCACTGAGTGTCTTATTCTATACCATATAAATATGATGCTCATATATTAAAACATTTTCACACGAACTGACTTCAAAGCGTTAAAAAAGCGAAAAGCAGATGCTGAATTAACAGAACAGAAATACAATCCGTTTTCTCGATTAAAATCGTGATTAACCACGCCCTGAAAATATATTTACGCCGTCTGATAGTGTATATACATTATCAACCATTTTTTAAGGATTGTTCATCTTCTGTTTATGATCAGGCCAAAGAATAGATAGAGCTCTAGAATGCGTCTGGTATCAATTCAGTTTAGATTTCGGTTTATTGTAACTGATTACATGCATATACGTTATACGTTATTATAATTACAAAGTAAGTTACAGGTTCTGGGTTATGCATTAGGGTGGTTTTAAACAATATTTGATGTATTTACAATGTTTTATGAGCACTTCATTTTGGGAGTTGAACAGAGTATATAAGGTATAGTAATTATTGGTATTTATGGAACGAGGTCGTTGGGGTTTATATGCCGCACATTCAAGTAGAAAATGTAACTCATCTACCTCATCTCCCACCTTACCTAGTTCCCAGTCCTTACAGAGTCTCTCTGTCCTACAAATGTTCTTACCAATGTCAACGGGTAGGCGATGGTTGCTATATCTAAAGCGACACAGCATTATCCGTAGACTATTTGGTAAGTTGATAAAATAACCTCGAAGTTAAACTCTTTCTTAATTTCTTCAATTAACAGTGATTATGCCTTTGCAGTTTAGGGAAGGAAAGTGTGCAATAATTGAGTTTTTTTGCAATACAGTAATCTACCCGCTGATATCTATTCAATTTACGATTGCAAAAAAATTTCGACATTTCACGCCACAGGAGAACAGGTCGATAAGATATCTCAAAATGCGGTAAACGATGATTATGACGATAACGTGTCCTTAGTATCGCGTTTTGAAAATACAGATTTGCTCCTCAGTATTTAACACTTACCAAAACAAACAAACAAGCAAAATGAAATAATTGCGAAGCGGGATTTTTTTGCAAAAAAATATTCACAGAAGCCCTCTGCTGTCAGTTTCTTTTACGTCATTTTCGGTTAAGCTTGTTTAAATAACACGTACGGGCAATTAGATTCGTGCGAATTGTCGTACTATTTACCTATAGACGGGTCGAAAACCCTTGACCGACACAGTTTGTTAAATGTGGCATTCAAAGTAGCGTTCGAGAATGATATTTCAGGTGTGTGGCATTTTTGCGAGGGAACAAGTCAGTTTTTATTTACTACGATGAAAGTAACTAATGACCCGTATTCTATTCCGAATCCCGTAAATTATTCACATTTTCGACAGAATTTGATATTCAATTTTTTCATGTTTCAGGTTTGCATACCTAACGGTCAAGAGGTGACAATGAAATTACGCGCGCTTAGCGGGGTTCGAACCCAAGTCTGACGTGCTAACCAGTAGACGAATGGATACAAACTGGTACACTAGGTCAGTGGTTATACAACATATCTGTCGTATTTTTGTTACGTGTGATTCGACAAAACGTAAAGAGAAAGTTTAAGTGAAAAACGTCGATCTGTAAATTGCTGGATTTAAATCAATGTCAAATGCATCGCTGATTTATATATAAAAGGCGAGAGATTTCGAAAACCCAGTGCGACAAAAAGATGACAAAACCACGTCATTAAAACACTAACAATAGTTTAGTCGGGATGGAAATGTAAAGGACTAAGAGATAATGGACGCACTTTTCTTTTTCAATGATATCATTTCAGCAATCCTATTGAAGTATCATCCTTACTCAATACAAACATTTGTCTTTGACATCAGCAACACAAACTTGTTGCCCCGAGCGTGCACCGAAAAGTGGGAATTCATCGCGATGATGCGTTCATAAACTACTATTCAAATCGCAAATCTGTCGATACTTTAGCAACATTATAAAATGCGCTTGTTCTTCAACAACCTATGACTGAGGGTTTCAGCGGCATTCCGCAAAAATGTTTTTTTTTTCATCGTTTCCACTCAGTCAACTTTCACGCACCTACTCCATTAGAATAATAACCAAACTTCTATCGTCTTGTAACGATCGAGTTAAGCGATCCGAAATCTCTGAATTGCATTATTTGCGATAAAATAATCAAATCATATATTCTGAACAAAATTTTGAAAAACTCACCATCTTACGTGAGTTGAGCTTTGGCGTGGTTTTTTCGGTGATTTGTCACTGGCAATATATTACCACGAGGAGTGTAGCGTCGCAATTGATTTTCAAAACGACGAATTCTATTTCGCGCATTCTCGATATCAAAACGCTTTCTTTTCATTCAATACAAAATTGATAGAGGTTCATTGAGAGAAAATGATTTGACTACGCTCAGACTATCATCGTGAAGCTGGCGAGTTTCTATTGCGACAATTTGCATAGTGTCACTTGAACTGATATTCATTTTTGATCGAGTTGTTTTGGTCTTATTTTCTGTGTGTTTGTACACACACATCTTTCAGTGCGTTGGCAATCATCTAGCGGTTCAATCGCATATCCCGTGAACCTCGGATCACCCACAATGGCCGTTGTCAAAATGTTTACAGTAGAATTCGCGCTCGGTCCTTGTTAGGTGTGAAGTGTTGTAAACCACTTTAGGCAAATCATTCAAAAAGGGGTGGGCCGGTGCATTGTGACTATTTAGAATTATAATCACGACACGGGAGGTAAACGACGGCCGCGCCAATGAGTGCAATGTGTCTTGGGTCCCGGTCCTCATCAAATGCATGATTCATTATCACGCATTTTCGATCAATAATTTTGACAAAAAAATTTCAGTTCGTCAGTACACAAGTTAGCCTTGTCCATTTTATCGGTCGATCTTGTCACGACAAAAGGGTCAAGGTTAATTTGGTCAACGCGTAACAGACAAACAAACTGGAAATTGTTCGTCAAAACACTTGCACATGACATGTGTCACATTATTGAGGCGTGAGTATAGATATTGAATTTCCATAATGCTGCAACTGCTGGCAAAATTGAAAACGAGCAGTTCGTATGCATAATTGGTGTTAATTGGTGTTATGTCGAATGTATTATTGAATTGCTGAAATCCAATTAGGTCTTCACACTCTCTCACGCCATACTGAAAAGTGTTCCTACTTTTTTATCATCAATGTATACGCTGTGCACGCTCCACGCATAGCATTATTAGTTTATTAGAGTTGAATTTTATTTTCTCCAATCAAGGGGCCAAACTTCGATATGATTTTCTTTCCATGAAACAAACTTAGACTAAATAATAATAACAATTATAATAATCTATTTACCATTTTGAATTAAGATAATTGTACAGAAGTAATACAAAAGCAAGAATTCGTGATAGAGGGACGCATGTAGAAACCTGTTAAGGTTCTTAAGATTTTCATTTCATTATTTCCTTACTTTGGATGATTAACTACAATGTGTGATTTTAATCTAAGGCAAGAAAATTGATACCTTGTTTCTCCTTTCCCGGTTAGACCCGGCCGTTCGCCTATCTACCCTGTACATTACTTTTTTGGTGATCAAACTAACCATTTAAGACCCGGCAGCTGTATCGAAACGAACCGATTACACGTTATATATGCTAATTCGTTTCATCATTGTTTAAATGTCAAGCAGTTGATATATAGCACAACAGTTGGTTTAAGCAACCTTGGAACGTGTTTGATCACGTGGGCTTGTTGGTTTCTCTAGATTTGAACAACTGTTTAAAACCTTTTTGAGAGCGCTCTTTATTCAAATGATAATGAGTTGAACCGGTCCAAAACGTTTCGACAGATGAGTGGTATTGAATTGAAAAAAAATCTATCATATCTTTCTAACATATTATTTTTTCGTATGAGAATTCTCAATTTGTTTTTAGTTAATTATCACTTTTCTGCCGCCCCGATGGCCCTTGAAGATTAGACCCGGCCGTTCGCCTATCTACCCTGTACATTCCTTTTTTGGTGATCAGACTAAACATTTAAGACCCGGCAGCTGTATGGAAACGAACCGATTACACATTTTATGGCAGTCTACAAAAGTGACCCGATCGATTAGGAGAAACGAGGTATCATTTTTCTAGCCTGGGATTGATTATACACGATCTTTGCAAGTTATGGTATTTTCTTCGATGGCTGTCATAAGCGACCGTACGCGCTCAATCCATTTGCGCGGGTTTGTGACCGATAACGATCACATCGTGAATAAATCGACGCTCATGAGGACAGCACGTTGAATTGTTCGCGAATCATTCAATTACACTTGTCCACTATTGGACACGTATTAAGAAGTGTTTTGCAAATATTATTTTTCTTAGATATTTCCCAAGGACGAGAGTTTCTTGAATGCTGCAAGAGATTCTTGAATGCTGAATTAAGAATAACATATGCATTCACCCACCACTGATCTGTCCGTATTTCTAACGAAGACGATCACTAATTTAGACTAGTATAAGCCTTATTGGTTTTTCTTCAATTCCTCGAATAAATTATTGTTACACTAACTATATGTTATATATGTAATAACTATTATGATATTATGAAATAACTATCATGTCCTGTTGAAATCTCTGTACCAATTATTTATGGCTAATAAATCAAATCAAATCTAGTCAAAACGTCGAAAATAAGGAAACCTTTTCGGACTGTCGTTTACCTTTGTGAGTGAGTGATTTGCTCTATATGATATGATGTGATAACATGATGTGTACCATTACTTAAAACCGAACAGAATCTCGAACTTGACAGTTCAACAAAATCGTCAATCAGCAATTCAATAGTCACATATTACTTCAACATACATAGTCAGTAAATGTATGCATGACATCTGATTTAAAGACCACTGACTCATGCGAATACATCAAAAATACAAACTAGGATTTCTCTGTGGCTTTACATTCATGGGAGATGTTTTTTATGTTGAATATGTACATAACTCATTTTACCCGATCGATGGACCCGTGTTCATTGAATTGCAGTTTATACGTATAGGTTATTCGAGATTTAGCTTAGAACAAACGGCATCAAATCGACGTTTGTATACGTACGAATTATATATATATAATACGTAGTAGAATTATTTTCGTCGCACGCAGTGATGCGCGTTCGATGGCACTAATTAACCCGGGAGGCTCCGATATCGACTACGATACGCCGAGGCGATTGTACCGTCCATCGATCCCCGTCTGATCCACTCTCATTATCGATGATTCGCGCGGGCGACACCTTACCGTATCGTTTTCTATATCGTTCTTTTTCGTACGAGAGAAATCGTCGGCTTCGTTTCTTTATCGAAATCTCGCGACGAATATCGATGATAAATTTTCTATCGATAAAAACAATAGGGTCTTTAAACTTTTCGATCGACTTCAGAAAATGGACACAAACAAGCACGAAGCAAAAACCCTGCAAAATACTATTTTGTTCATTTATTTATTATAGTGACATGCGCAATATACATACATATGCTGTGACTCATTTACCTTAAACTGCACCCAGCCCAAAGGTGGACTTACGAGTCACTCTATACACTAAACAGATATTAGTTGGTATAGGGTGGCCAACCACAGTTTTTTCCATAGAATGCAGAAATACAAAAATACAGAAAAAAACTAACAAAAATTACAATAGTTATGTAAGTAAAAGTGAGTTCCTTCTTGAATATGATGAAAAACTAGATGATAATTTGACGTTTCGGCCCAATGAAATTGAAAATTGAAAATCGTCATATTCGGCCGAATCGTCAAATTCTCATCTATTTTTCATTATATCGTGGGGTTTCATTTCATCAGTATCAATCAGACAGTCTGTCGCTTGTCTATGGAAACCAACTAACAAACACCGTTAATCGTAATTATATATGTGTAATTTTAAATTACCAGCCGAAATAGGAAGATATAACCGTACCCCCAGGGAAGAGCGAATATGTAATCTATGTAATATGAGAGTCATTGGGGATGAGTACCATTTTGTTCTAGAATGCCCTTTCCTTCAGAATCTTCGCACCCGGTTCATTAAACCATACTTTAGAATAAGACCAAGTGCCTTGATACAACTATTAAATTCTAAGGGCAAACAGCTCTGTAACCTGTCTCGCTTTATACAGCAAGGGTCAAGGTTTCTTTAAGTTATATTAAGTATGTACTATTCAATATCCGCCTTAAACTATTGTTAATTGATTGATAAGTATTCATGTATTTCTTCTCATTTAAACCGTGTTTGTATGAATTCTGTAAACTGTATGGTTACGTGTATCATGTATGAACCTGTTTTTTGTATTTTGTGCAAATATAAATTTTGTGGAGCAATAAACTAATTGTAATTGTAATTTAGTCGTATCAAATACCATCATATCTTCATCTCGTCAAATTGGCATTTTGATAAAGACATCTGAAAATGTGTCTATTTTCAAATATATTGTGTAGACTTAATTCTATATCACAGATAAATGGAACTGCTAAATGAAAGAAATTGCCCAAAGAGGTCATTCCATTCGACGACACGCATGGTCGAGGAATGAATTTATAATTGATCCCACTTTAAGGAAAATTGATTCATTCTTCTTCGATAACTTAAATGATCGTTCTTCTAAGGACCATAGCTTGAAAAAGGCGATATTTCACCATTCTTGGTTTTAATTCGTACACGGGCTATTAGTGTAAATTCTTTGTGATGTTGAAGTCAAATTTCACGGTATAACTAACAACGATTGCCCGATCAGGAAAAAAAACACTTAAACGGGCAATATGTTTTGCGTACTTGTTCGTTGAGCAGGAAAATGGGCAGATTAATATTCTAGTAGAATACGGAGTCACTTTTTGTTTGAACAGTATTCACAGGCTTGACAACTCGCGGCTAGCTTTTATACGTATCGCTTAACTCGAACTCTGAAAACTAATATGAAACCGGAATTTCACTGAAAAGAGCTAATGCAGCCGAAGAAAAAGGAACCCACGTTATGAAACTAGGCCCGAAAACGTATAGACCACGTTTCCGCCGTGGTGTGAGAGTTGTACGGTGCGGTAATTGAGGTTTCTTACCGCTCGTCG
Source organism: Tubulanus polymorphus (assembly GCF_964204645.1). NCBI lineage: Eukaryota > Metazoa > Nemertea > Palaeonemertea > Tubulaniformes > Tubulanidae > Tubulanus > Tubulanus polymorphus. Next base: position 11,397,816 of record NC_134025.1, read on the forward strand.
GCGATGGTTGTCCACTCGGGCGAAAGAACATGACTAGGAAATGAACGGTTATTACTCGACGAGGCGGGGAGCGAGGATATGGAAACAATCCGCAGTGGATTTTCATCGCGATGTCAATCGCAACAAATAATAGTCGTATTCAGTGACTGAACAAAAACAGTTGACATTACACACCGCGTATTAGTAGATTAAGTCATGGAGATAAATACAAGTTTTATTAAAATCTTATTAAGTGGCTTCCAACCCTAATTGCGTGTTTTTCCATTAACCGTCGACCATTCTTTCGTTATTATTTGCCATCATAACATCCGGTCTGAGGCCCATAATTCACCATTATCAGGAGGTGACGAGACCGATTTCCGGTTGAGCGGCCGCTCGACAACGGAGCCCCTATTGGGCTCAACGCTCGAAGCGAGTGCGTTCCCAAATCAGACGGCCATTGATGCCGTGTAGGGGCTTCGCGACAGATCTTTATATTAGCTTTCCAAGCGTCTTTTCCGCCAGTGAAAAACTGCGGAAATTACGTTAAAAGCCAATTCTAGAGTTCTGTTTCAATAAACGTGTTGTTTTTTCTTCTTACAATAACGAATACGTATATGATCAAATATAATATTCTATCAATCATATTCTAACATAAGCGCTCGAATTTTTGTCTCGAAAATTGATACAATATCCCCCCTCCCCCCGAACTAAATCATATTACCACTAATTTGTTTCAATATTGTTTAAATGTCAAGTAGTTGATATATAGCACAACAGTTGGTTTAAGCAACCTGGGAACGTTTTTGATCATGTGGGCTTGTTGGTTTCTCTAGATTTGAACAACTGTTTAAGACCTTTTTGAGGGCGCTCTTTATTCAAATGATAATGAGTTGAACCGGTCCGAATCGTTTCGACAGATGAGTGGTATTGAATTGAAAAAAAATGTATCATATCTTTCTAACATATTATTTTTTCGTATGAGAATTCTCAATTTGTTTTTAGTTAATTATCACTTTTCTGCCGCCCCGATGGCCCTTGAAATCTGTTGCGCTGTAAGTAATTGGTGCCAATTTCCCCCATCAATTTATCAATTTATAGCACTGATACACTAGTGCTACGGTGGGAAACTAACGTCTCCCTATTAATATTTAATTATCGCTATCACAAGTCGCGTGCGGCTTCTACCGAAAACTTTACACAACAACTCTGGTCCCATCTCCGGCCGAGCCTTAACTTCGTCACTATGGTACATATTTGCGTTAAACTTGTAATGGTTTTCGCTTCCTTTGTCACACTCTTGCTGCAGGAAAGGCAAGCACGGTGTTGTGCGAGTTCAATCATCAACCCTTCAAAACTTGTTGACCGTGCGCGCGCGACAGAGTCGCTACCGTGCCGGCCAGCGCTAGGAAGCACCTTTGTTAGTAATTCTCTTTCCGTCCTGTTTCGCGGAAGATTGCGGGCCAGCTAAAATCGGTGCAAACATGCTCAAAGTATTGGCAAATACATCGTTACTTCCAGGCAGCCGTCACGCCCAGGAACGAGTTCATTACGAGAAGTATCTTCTGATTATCTAATAATAAATTGACGTTAAATATCATATTTCTTCAATTTCCTATCGGTGGTTACATTGTGTTGATTATGCAATCAGTGAAAATAAAAAAAGAAAAGGTATACATGTATAATATGAAATGTGAAATGTATAATATTCCTACTAATGAATATAGGCCCTTAATTGCACTAATGTAGATCAATTTATTTGCGCTCACCCCAGCTTAGGGATGCTACGAGCACCTATAACTCAAAAGATCATATGCCACGAAGTGCATATTAGTCAATCGCTGTGATTAAGTTATCGACATTTCTGTCAGTGTGCTGAACCGCATTGTAACTGCTCCATGAATGGGCACCGATGTGTCCAAATAAGCCGTATGGAATTTCGATTCAACGCTGTGAATGACTCTTCTATTAAAGGTCATTGTAAATGACTGTAAAGGCGCTTAAGTTTTAATTGATCGATGTCTTGTATCTCTATTGGGAGAATGTCTTATACGGGATATCTTTTCGCTATTCATCGCCGCCAACAATACCAATCGCATCGGGTTTCTTGATGTTACAAAAACAAGTCAGCCCCCAGCGCCGGCTATACGGCGATTATCGCGCTCGTTATAAGTCTTTGATTTACTAACGAGCAAACGGGGTCTGCAAAGATGAACCGCATCCGATATCGAATATTTCGACTCCATCTGACGATGCCTCTTGAAGTGTATCTTTGCCGTGCGAACAAAAGGCCGCGTCGCCGCGACACAGGCGCGATCGATCGACCCGGTATCTACGCCCAGATCAAATGGTTTACTTTTTAGCCCGTCTGCCTTTAAGACGAAATCGAATACGAAGCGCTCGCTGACTGAACGATTGGATAATGAGAGTTCGTCGGTGTAGTCGACACCGATCCAGTTGCAAGGGCCCCCGAGACGAGCGAGCAATTTTCAAAAGGAAGATAGACTATAGACGAAAATCGATACACGATCTAAGACCCGGGTGATATCGATGCCTTCAATATTTTTCGGCACCGGTGTTTTGAATTTCAAGGCGCGACTTCAAACGCGCGCGTGAAACAAACAGTGAAGTCTCAATTTCACGAGAAGTCAACTCGAGCGCGCGCGTCAAGCCGGCAAATTCAATAGAAAAACCGGCTAAGATGCGCCGTTTTCGTTCGTTGAAAAGACCCCCGAATAAAAGTGTCGCAAATTGCATAAAGCTATATCGTTCAGGTTTTCAAAACGAACGTATGTCTTTGAAGATATTCTATCGGATAGAATGAATGCCCCGCTGGCGGCTTTCTCGATATATAAGCAGCGCCGGAAGAGAGAGAGGAAAAAAACAACAAACGAATGAAAACAAGCGAACAGGTCCGACGAAACCAATATGGGCTTGGTCGGATGATGTTGCAATCACACACACATACATATATATAATTATACGATAAGATAACGTAAAATGGATATTATGCACGCAAATCTGCGTTCTTGATCCCATTATTTATCAGATATTTTGATTATGGGCGTACGTATATTTGATATGTCGTGAAAAGCGCATATGTATTTCACGTATACACCTCTGCTGAAAGCGATCTATATAATGATACGTTTTACACTGCAATTATAGTTCCATGGTCACTCTTAAAAAAATTCAGTTACTACGGCCGCGGACACCGACAGACAAAAACCCCTGGTCATTCCTCGGGCGTTGTTGCACTTTTTCTTTTTCTGGCTCGTCAGCATCCAGTCGTGCCGTCCACAAAAGAGAGTCGATTGAACAATACTAAATTGATGCGTGAATAATAATGACGCTTTTACGAATCTTTTTCGTTATCGATTACGTTTTGTGCTTTCCGCATCTAATGCTACAACCTTCAAAGAATACCGAGTAGGCTCGGCTCATTCGGTGCTTTAATTGTTTCGTCGACTAATTTCACTGATATCAGATTTCATATTCCCAGAACAGCTGAGAAAAATTGCTCAAAATCTAATCCAATCATGAAAAAAATGGTGGATATACTTATAACGAAAAACTCGTAAAGACTATATGAATTTTGTTATAACGCATTGAATTTATTCTTAAATCAGTTCTTTTATGTAGATAAGAAGAGTTTAAAATGATAAGTGTATTTATTATCCTACGAGTTTCATGTTTTATGGAAGGAACATAAATTGTGTTTATAATTGTATAAGGAAGAGAAAAATAAAGATGTTTAACGGAATAAATACATGTATTCTTATATTATGTTCTTGTTTTTTGTAGATATGATATAGGATATATATATGATATGTTTATATACTCTCCTACCATTTTCAAGGGTATGTGAAAGGAACAAAAATTATGTTTACAATATTGTATAAGAAGAAAAAAATTAAAGATGTTTTAGTGTATAAATGTTGATCCGTCTTTCAACCATACAGCTATAGACCATGAAGAAACCTGCGATTACCAGTGTACGTAGGCCAAAATGCAACTGCCAGCGATTTTCCCGTAGAGCGTCAAGGACATGGGAATTCAATTCTTTTTAATAACAAGTATCCCATTTGGAGTAAAAATCTTTTTAAACGAGAAAATTATGAACCTAAAAAAATTTCAAAAAAAAATTCTTGGAACTGAGTGGCACTTCGGGCACTTATTTCAAAATCAAACCCGCCTGTGTTGAGTAAGGACTACTAAAAGAGAGGAGTTATATCCCTGAACTAGAGCACGCTAAAAGAAACACGTGATCTACCAACGTACGTCCATTGGTCGAAAAATTTTATTTCCATCGCTTTGCGTCGCTACTTGCCGCATAACGAGCGATTTTATTGCGACGCGCGATTTTCCGTCGCACGATATCAAACATGTTTGATGCAGTAACTCTGTGATCTCGTAAAACTGAGATCAGTAGCAGTAGCATTAACCCACAGACGAGCGACGAGTCGCTGCAATTTTCAAGCGATTTCTCAATTGTGCTATAATCGCGCGCAAAGCCCCCCGTTTTGCTCCCGGCAGGTGTGGTGGGTTTCTAAGGGACAACAAATCAAAACAAATCAAACAAATCTACCAATTGAATAGATAACAGGGTCAATCCCTATTTCAATTTCAAAAGAAAAAAAAATCGCACGAAAAAAATGGCCCGTCTGGCATGTAATTCATCGTATTCAGACGCTCGATCTGTTGCTCCATTCATTGTCGTAAAGACCGTCTCGTATGTCTACCCCAAGTCTAACTAGATCAAGGATCGGGCGCTGGTAAACGAAATCAGATTTTCTTATATCTTCTTTATATCTATCTAATGAATATACAAATTTACAAAAAGGATTGTGTTGGGTCATATTTTTCGAGAAAGGTATTAAAAAGTGTACCTGATATTTTTCAAATTACATGTATACATCTTTTATGATACTGCCGCTTGAATTCGATCGTTTCCAAGTCTGAAAAATAGGTGTCTTATTTGAACCTAGAAGATATACCAAGCTATACCCAAAGATCCACGGGGATAATGAGATTTTCCAATGTAAACATGCATTTTTCATCGCCAATTTCTACGCAAATGTTCCGTACATTGTGGAAGTATCGAACTAGGACCGTTTGCCACCCGCACAAAGTTTTTTCGCTACATATCGAAGATAAAGATAAGATCAAAATTCTAATAATAAATATGTTACTTTTATTATGCTCAACGTTGCTAGATGTTAATTACAACACAACCGGCTTTCGATCGAATTTACGACATCAGTCACACTATTCATGCATTCGAGATTTTTCGAACAGTCGTCGATATTAACCAGTTTTTTAATCGATATCATGCACCGGAACTTGGATTCGAATCGTTGACATGTTGACATTTATTTTCAAAAGGGTCAAAGTCGTTACGGTACTTTGGCCACTAACGCGTAGAACAGCAGACACGTCATCGTAACGGACGACAACATGAAAATGCCGAACAAGATCCAACTCACTAGCCGACCGATATCTCTACTGTGGACGTATTTTTTCAACTCTGGATTGACTGCGAACTGGGAAAAAATTGACAATGTCAGACATTCAAATTATTGCTCATTAGCTAAGATAGATTAAAACTGAAATTATTGTTACCGAATTTAGAATAGTCATACATTGGCATATTGCTCAGCACATACAAACGTTTTTAAAACGTAGAAAATTCTGAGATTTTATCCGAACCTATCCTTAGGTACGCAGAAGTATAGAACTATAGTCGAAAAGTGACAGTCATCAATTGAAATTGAAAATCAATTTTAGATCGAGGTCTTTCATTTAAACATTACATCAAAAAATATCAAAGTATTATATTACTTTTAAATTCTCCTTATACCATCGACGACCATCATTGTTTAATAATCGCTTTTATTTAAAATTGATCTACACATTTTCTGACGTAAAATGATTGGATTGTTCGTTACCTCAGCTGGTTTGTTGGCGCAGGCAACTATGATCTGTGACGTCACCAGTGCGGCAGCCACGAGTAGGAAGTTGATGATGTAATATAAAACTGGAAGGAAAAATCTAAGTAAGACGCTTCGAACCTTAACTTATTCGGCAATTCACATTTCGAAAGTTGCAGTATTTACGAACTTTTACAATTATAATTAGTAAAACAACGATACTATCATATTTCATATAATGATATTTGTACTTCGAAAGAAATCTTGATTTTCTACTACCTAAGTAAGGAATCTCATTCACAGGACCAGCCGACTGAGGAAGGTTAGCTATCAGCAGAAATAAGAAGCCAACCTCTAATCCTATACCTGAAATAAACAAAGTATTTATCTATGAAATAAATATTCTTCATTTATTTCATGAATGTCATGAACGTTGGTCGGTTGAAAATTGACGGCTATAAAACGATTAGCCCAAAAAAAACTCATATTGTCTCTGATGGCAGGTCCAATCCACTGTTCGTACTCTACAGAAAACTACCTCAACAGAATCTAACACTTTTGGGCATTTGATTTGTTAGAAATATCAGCGACCTACCCAAAGCGGTTTTTTCTCCGGGAACGGCGACGAGTACGAGTGGCACCATCAACGACATAATACAACTAGGAACGACCATCATTAGAATCCGGGCAGGCGACCATCGCTCCAGTTCGTACTCGAATCTCACTTCCGGGTAGTTCCTTCCCGAAAAATACTCGGTAGCTTTCGTAATACTGCCGTTCACATACAGCCACTCGACGTTCTCGTACATACCATCAACTTCTATAAGATTCGTTCGATTCACTAAACTAAGCTATATGATAAATATAAAAATCAAAAATGTGAATTCCCTGGTTCGGTATAGTTCTAGTGAACCAAACGGTAAAAGCCAATTTATACATTTATTTCAGAAAGAATTGCTACAATGTGTACAATGTGACAATCAATACAAAATGGGTTTCAGAAAAAGCAAGGCATGTATTAAACTGAAACCCTGAAAAAGGAATGTTAAATACATAAAATGTTGTAGTTGGCTAATAGAGAACTACTGTTCAAAATTAACTACGATAAATACAGATATTTGAAGAAAATACACCAGTGTGTTAGATGAATACAGCAGCTTAAAATGAATCGACAAAAGAGGATAATCAATTAACAATTGGTTTGCATGAATAGGCATATTCGAGATGAGCTACAGAGGAAAGTTTGTCTTACAATACGAAGTTCATATGTAAATAGTTCAGAAGGCTTTCTAAATGTCGAATAAGTTATGATTCATTCAACAAGTTAATAGGATTTTAGGATCACAAAATTGTTGAAAATAAAGTTGTTTGGTTTTCAAACAAAATAAGGGTCCCGACGAATAAAATCGAATATCTCTGTATTTTGCTATCATGGACAGATTTCAACCCACTACTATCACCCACCTGAGATCCATCGTAGGTAGCAGAGCCGAATACGGCTTTACACTTGTGCCGATCGAAAGGAAAATGTTTCATGGTCATCTGACACGTCACGGTCGCCGATAGTTTCGACGAGCAAAAAGCGCCACCATCGCTGGAAAATATCACCAATCCTCGGCATAGGCGCGTCGAACTGTCCAGGCTGTAATATGATGTAATTAAGAAAAAAAATTGATTGAATTCTGTGCTGCAAAATGAAGTCAAATTTCAGCTGTCAAATTTCCAGCCGACCTCAGATTATCATTGAACAATTCCAAATTATCGAAGGATTAATATTGAATTTCAAGGATTCAGAGTGTATATACATGTACAGTAGACTTCGCTCTCAAGTCGGATCTTTTGGGACCCTAAAAATGTGTCCGACGTGAGTGATATCCGTGTTGGATGTTTATGTATTTCATTTTTTTAAAGTGTCACAAAAAAAAATTCAACGGTTAGCAGAGTTGATCGGATCCGACTTTGGCGGGTCTACATTGATATGTTATACGCATCATGTGTTATCATGACTTCGATGAAACTTCGAGTCGTGAAACTGGTCCCAGTTTTATAGTTGTGTGATAAATTTTGGAAGTGTGCGAATACTATAGTGAATTTTGATCAAATTAGTCGCTTGCCGGTTTAGAATGGTGTTGGAAGACTGTTTCAATGAACCGGAACCGAATTTCCAAATAATGTGCTTCGATTTAAACAAAAAACTCTGTAAATTCGACCGTCGATCTCACAACTATATCTGTACTTCGATTTCCGATTTCGGAATCAAACCCCCTGTTTCGATCACGGCAGGTGTGGTGGGTTTGTAAGGGACACCAAATCAAAACAAAAATCAAACAAAATCTATCGATCAAATAAATAACAGGGCCAATCCCTATTTCAAGATCCAAAAAATATTGATAAAACATTGTCACCAATATCCATGAAATAGTAAAACGCAGCGTCAGAGCTTCGACGATGACTACTGATGATCCAAATCTTTTGCTGTCTTCGGTTGGTCACACGAAAAAAAGCATTTCGTACCGTAATGTAACAAAAAGAACAGCACGAACCGAATCTGCAGCGCGAGCAAATTTTTGTATTCGCGTAGTCCATAAAATATCGTCCACGGGGAAAAAATGTCAATTGCATTCCGTTCCGACAGCTCGACAACAGTTGGTGCGATGATGAATATTGTAGTAAAATTATGTAGGCCCCTAGTAATGAATTAATGCGGCAATTAAGCGATTTATTTTGTTTTCCTGTATCGTCATTTACAACTTAGATAATTGTCGTTATACGGCGATGTAGCGGTTAGTTCAATGGCTTTGTTTGTAACCCAGATAATGCCAACCGAGGTTTAGTCTCGAAAAAAGCGCATAATGTCAAGATCCTTCGAAATGTTGACTTCGTCAAAAATTTAGGAATCATTACTTGGGTGTTCTAATGTTTTTTTGGTGTCTTGGCATAGGATTCTGAGGGAAATACACCATATATTCCTTTTAAAATGCTAAAATACCATGGGGCCAGTTGGTCATAAGGTAGTTCGAGTGAACCAATGGATGGTTGATGAAAGAGACAATTCAAGTTCATTGTTGTTATGTTATCTATCCTCCGATTAACTTTTCGGCTACTGGTCCCTGGTTAGAGTTAACCAGTGGATAGTTGATATAGTAATGATTAAAAGTTCATTGTAACTATGGTATTTATCCACCGGTTATCTTAATAACCAACTAATTCTGCCCGATGCCCAAGAGGAGTAGCTCCATGAACACGTTGTATACTCTGGAGTGCTATAATGTCTTACTACCGGGAAACACGAACCTGTTCTTGATAGTGATATCAGGAACCCACACTTCCTTTGCTGGTAACAAAAGTTTATTGATGCTGTCGTGTTCAGATGGGAGCCACATTATTCTGTAATCTATCCATTCCTGAAAAAAAGTTAGAAAAATATATTATACCGGATAGAGTAATTAATTAGCCCTCGTCGAGCTTACAAAATAATAGAATGTACCAGATTCTATTCTTCTGAAATGGTTGTATATTAGCATACCTACCAAATCTACGAGGCCTTCGAATTTAAACAACTGTAGATTCGCTGTCTGAAACAAACACATGAAAATGGTCGAATGACAAGATAAACGATGAGAATGTTCTGGTTGAATGTGATTTTTATCTCGTGCATGCCATAGGAAATAAATGCCACGCAAAAGAAATATGCCTACTTTTCATTTATTTGCGTGATGAAAGTATTCAATCAAAACTGAGAGGGGTAACTCGTGCAATATCGTTCAGGAAGGTCCTTACTTACTATATCTAGAATATTTATCAAGCTGAAGCTTATCTTCACGACTACTGGTTCGTCATATGCTCGACTGGGTCTCACAAATTTATTTTGTACCCAATTTCTGGACGTGGAGTTCGTGAAATAGCTAATCAATTTTAGCTCTTGTGACTTCGCTAAAAACATAAAGAGCACGTACATCATTGCAGGACTCGAAGCTTTTCACTCCCATTTCTGAGGGTCTGGCCCACGGGTATTGGCCACACCGATGTTATATGAGGAGGGGCGCAGACTTTTGAGCTAATGAAAATATCAATACATCTCAAGAAGTACGTCAAAATCTTGTTAAATTAAAAGATAAAAGAACTCTGTGACTTTTCCCCTATATGACGGTTCCCCAGGTCATATGTGACTGTTGAATCTAAAAATTAATGGTACATACAAAGTATTGATTTAACATCTGAATATCTATCAGAAATTAAAACAGTAAGATGGATGTTTATTTTCATTTCTACAGTACAGATTTTCAGTAGCCTACTGACCCACGCCCATATTTGAACAGAGTACATTTAACCGCCATAATGCCAAAGCAAATAAATCGTACGCTAACACATTTTACCAGATTGCGCAATATCAGCAAGCAACTCGATCGTACTCACCCGCCTTAGCTCTCGACCTGGCACCATCGCTAAATCCTACGACGCAAAGAACACATAAAAGTGACCAGGAAAACTGGCAAATATCCGCCATTTTATATCTCGAAACTATATGCGCTATGCTCGTACATACTATACCGCGTATATGCGCAATGCGGCAAACCCTCCTTATTTTGGTACATATAATAGTCACCCTAATTATTTTTAATCAGCCTCTGACCCAGTGGTTGACACTGCCACGCAATTTAGATATCATATTATTACAAGGCGCATTTTACTGGAACTGTATCAAGCATCTATATCGCTGTGTCGGGCGAAATACTACGGAATTAGCATTAGATAATAAGATAAAAACCCATAATATACAGATTTGAAGATTCACACCTGACGATGATCTCTAGAGATAAAACCCGAGTCATGTCATTTTAATTCTTGATTGAAAAAAATCCTCGATTTTTAAACTTCAAATCTGTATAGGCCTATAGTGGGTTGTTATCTTATTACCGGGGTATCTGTTCTCATATGTTAGAGTGGGATAATCCCGTTTTTTTCATACGGAAAACCAATGATAGTTAATTGATATTGCCAGCTCAAAAGTTCAAATGTGGTAAAACATAAATTTCACCGACCAAAACGACACCTTAACACGCGATTTCTATAGAACTCCATGAATAATTGATTTTGTGAACTTCTGTTCAGTGGGAAAAACTGTAGACGACTAGTCAATGAATTCATTCGTCGACAGACACTAGAAGAATGCGTTTGAAAAACTGAAAGTTTAAATTCATAAATTTTGTTGCAAAAAGGAAAGGAAACATTAACATATTCTAGCGTTCGGTTGGTAATGTTGGTTGGTAATGCCGTGTGGTGTCAAAGGGAAAGCAGTTGTGAACAGTAAACGCGTAAGTATGCGTATCAGACGAGATATCACGCGTAAAAAGTCGTTTTTGGACTTATCTCAAACAGCAGCCAGATACATTTATAAGTCTTCCGGACAACGATCACCCGCAGACTGCTCCACAGGTTGGCGAGAATATTTGTCAGGGGTTGGAGAGATTTCCTTTGATCATTCACCGTCTCCGCAGCTTCAAGTGAACCTATCGCGCGCTACAAAACCGCGCAAAGCATTTGATCCGTCCGTTGAATTAGTTTGGCTCAACGGATTGTGTTCGGAACCCCCGGCCGAAATCGCCAGAAGGTTAGTGTGCGGTAGGGCGCCTTCGATCCGTCACAATCGTCTGTGGCAGGTACGAACGTCAGGCATGACAGTCGGAGAACGAGCGCTGTTGGCAGCTCAACGAATGAATAAATTCTTTGGGCAAAATCATCATAAGAAATCAATCAAACAAACCGACACTTCAGTGATAATACCATCTACATATTCGTCGTTACAGCGCCCGTGTCAGGATATATTAAAACTACAGCATTCAGAAATTAAGGGTTTCGCTTTGTGTCCGCGCTGGTCCGTCAATCGATTTGTCCCAGGAAACATTACTGGCCTGAAAGCAGTCAAAGATTCGGATGAAAGAGAAAAGGAACATTTTCCGTCAGTTCATGCAATGAAGAAGAGAGACTGGCAACATAATTCTACTAAATTTGTAAAAGACACGATGCTCGTACGTTCAGTTATTAGAATGCCCACAATTGTGTAACTTTTTGAATTGTAAATCCTGGTTTATTCGTGAATAATATTTAAACTACTCGTGGCATGTGGCGCGTAGTAATCCATAGATATCAAACACCTTATTTTGTTAACTAAACTAGGTGTTTGCATGTTGCAAGATGATTCAGCGCCAAGTGCGCTCAGCGAGACATTAACTTCAACTCGAAACACGAAATAAGTATAGCCTTTTTTGTTCGTGACTGTCTGCCTCGCCCCGAAACACGAACGACGTTTACGTTAGGCCTTGTGTGCGCTAGGCATGAACATTATATGCTAGCGATTTTCAATTTTTGACGCCGTTTAAACTGTTACAATAATGTTTTCATACATTGATACCTAGTGCGTGTTATTTCCGGGGCTCTGTGTGAGTTGATGTACGCTACATCATCAATATTGGCGTTTCGAAATAACAATTACAATTGGAAATTTTGGCGTTGATTTTGTGAATAAACATATTTCATAACTTACATTCTTGTTTTGGATAAATTGTGATCATTATTTTTGAGAGGATGTGCACTACTTCATCAATCGACGCTAGACTGGTTGCCGGTCAATTCAATTTGATTATCGATATTCAAATCCAAGTGAATTATTGATCCTTATAAAATCTATATCATATCATTTATTATCAATACGTCGATAAACTGTCAAGTTAGTTTTCTCGTTGAATTATATGCTGAAAAACAGACACGTCTTCGTTAATATAGATTTTATCCATCTCTCTGTCAAGCATAGATTAACTGACCAATATATACAAATATAGCGTGCAGACTGCGCCAACTACCCTAAAGCTGCCACATACTGCTGCATTAAAACTAACTTTGAACCGGAATGGTATCTATTAAATTTACAGGCTAACCATAGAATTACTTTATGTCGCTTTCGTTGCAGCAACCATAGTTTACCACCGATTTAGATAGGGCGCCGCCATCGTATTGCTCGAGAAGATAGACTATGTATGAAGTGTAACACCCAAACCCTGGGGGATGAAAGGCACGCAACTTTAGAATGCCCTGTATATGCGAATGAAAGAGCGCGCCTTTTCTCGCGTCACTATTGGGGGGTACCAACAATAGAAAACCTCGGGGAACTACTCAATACGCACAAACTGGCGGTAAAACTAAGTAACTTTGTAAATTAGTTGGGGGTGCGTAAACGAGGTCTCCGCATAATATTTACCCAGCGTACATGTATATGTGTCTCTTTATGAATACTTATCAACGATTTGCTTCGCTGTACAATGCCATCTACTGTTAAAATTCAATGTATGAACGTTCTGCGCAAAACATGTTTTTGTGGAACAATAAAAATTAAATGAAAATGAAATGTTCGTTTGTCCCCGCATTCGTTGGCAGCTTTTTGCTCATTTGCAGCCCTCGTCATAGCAACTTTCGAAAACCATGCACTTTGTACTTACCAGCAATAGAAAATACAACTTATGTGCTTCAAAGTTGTCACGTAACAGCCATCACAAGATCAACTAGATAAAAGGCCACCGGATGCACTAGTTGTGAATGACTATATTACTATGAAAATGGTTCTTTTATTTCATCATTCAACAAGTTTCTACACCGCGTACTGGAACGAGGATGCTTCTGAGAGTCAGAATTCTTCAACTTTCAAATACATTTTCCCAATACAAGTAAAACTTCCCCCGTGAACGGCTGAAGGAAGACCAGGAAGATGTCATCCAAGTGATTAGCTAGTCCAGTAAACAATCCAACATTCAGCTTAGGAGCTTGAAAATTTACCATATGAAACGAAGATTAAGTTGTAAAGTTCTGAGGAAATACAATTCGCGGGCAAAATAAACACAATTTCCTTGTGTTTCCACAGTTTTATCGAATTCCCAGTTTTCCTGTTTTCCAGCAGAATCGTGGTTACCCTGTTAAGAGGCGAATTGGATTTTCAAAAGTAGACCCCTTACCTAAATGACCATATAAACGTATATGTAGGGACGTGCTCGTCAATGTTACCGAATCCACACTATCGTCAAATAATGTCTATACCGAGAGAAATCCCACAATAACGAAGCCAAGATTGAAAATTCTATATCAGAATGATTATATTTGAGGAGCGTACTCCAGTACGCCTGATGATGGCTAACAGTTGTTAGCCGAAACGTCGCTCCTCAAATATAATCATTCTGATATAGAATTTTTCAATCTTGGCTTCGTTATTGTGGGATTTCTCCCGTTATCATCATACACGGATATTGTATATTTTCTCGTCTAATGTCTATATACCATTGTCACATGTAGTTCCTGCACTGAAAATCGAGCACGCTCCCAGGGCAGATCGTTCATAGATGCAAACTTAGGCTAGTGCCTGTAATGATCACGATGAGCGACCATTAAACCTTCCATGGCTCCATATGAAGGGCTCCACATTGATCCATGATCCGCCAACTCACTGGATGAATACTGGATTCCGAACGACAGCAGCAACGCGATTATGAAAGTGGTGATATTTATTTAAAAATAGCAATGCATGAAAAATACATCATTTTCACAATATATTGATACAGATATCTCCAAGTAAAATTTCACAGTTCGATAATAAAATTCAACTCACTCTTTTCTTCGAGTTTACGTTTACGGCAAAGCATCTGCCGGCATTATTTCATTATGAAAGAGTCATAAAATTCAATTCTATATGCTTAATAACAATTTTTTCTTTTGACTAGTTCTTACTTAATTTAACCTATAGTTCTCTTTATCATTTCTAATATAGTTACATTCAAAAACTACGCGTCGTATTCAGTAAACCAAAACGGTATAGATAGCAATTTTTCAAATAGACTTAAAGAGTTATTCTTGGAATGGAAACAACAATATAGATAACAACGATGTTACAAAAAGACAGCCACCATCTCTATCTCTCTCTCTCGCTCTTTTTTCACTCTCTGGATCGCAGTGTAAAAACTCGCATGCCAGGGAAGGTATCGGTTCAATCAAACCACTTTACCCCCGATTTATATATAAATCTAGCGGCAAAAAAATAAACGAACTTCATTTCAATGCTATCTATATATTTATCCACGCGCAGAGAAAGAGAAAATATGGCATTTTCTAAGTAAAAAACCGATCAACACTATTGCTTATTTCGCATGGCTTATTACTTCGATTAATCGATCATCAAAACATCTAGTTGCTTTTTTATCCGAGGGCGCATCGACACGGTGAGAATGTCACCACACACGTACGCCACCTATTAGACAACTTGCTCGTGACGCCATGAAACAACCGTCTTGCTTGTAAAAATATCTCGAGGATGACTTTGATGATCAAAAAGGGGTTCACAAGATTCTAAGGTTCTAATTCTAAGGTTTGCATAATATCACCGTTTAGAAGTGTGTTATGTGAATGTAACTTAAATTGATTTTCTGAAACAGGGCCTCTTTTAAACTATGTTGGAACTCGGGCTAAAATAAAAATCGATACCTTGTTTCTCCTTTCTGCTGAGCATAAAAGGTTGACCCGGCCGGCCGGCCGCCTATCTACCCTGTACATTACTTTTTTATATCATGATCAGGCTAACAATAACAGACACGGCAGCTATAGAATCAAAATGAACTGATTACAAATTTTATTGCAGATTACTAAAGTGACCCGGCCGATCAGGAGAAACAAGGTATCCTTTTTCTTTAGCCTCTGAACACTAAAAATCGAGCGCTGATCGAGATTTTGTGACATCGCGCGTGAGCCCATAACACGCTGTTATGTCAGGCCTGCTCCCTAGGAATATTACTCCGATTCAAATAAATTATCAGATGAGCATTAACGCATTTCCTCTCAGGAGGGAAACGAAAAGAAATCACCCCACCATTAAAAAACCTATAATCTATATTCAAGACGGTTAAGATCACGATACCATGATATTGATAATAGGGATACTATAAATATCCATCCATACACACTGGAAACTACAATACGAATATATTCAATTCAAAAATTCCAAGCGCGTACTTCCAACAACAGAGCTAGCACATATATACAATAAAATATATATATAGTCAATATTCCCAAGGTGGTATTTCATTTGTATCAATTATACATATACATATCATACAGAGATAGAGTATAAATGTAGGAAAACGATGTTTATAACGATATCTAAACTAAAATCTTCAAAGCGTACCGGTATACGACACTACCAATCAGCTGACTGACGTGGGGGGCTATACACCGTTAGGAAGACATCGCACCTTTTCAAATATACCAACATTTCCTAAACATTCGAAATGCTTTGCTGGGATGAAGGTCACTTAAACGTTGTATGGTGGCGGGTTCCATTACAAATTCGACATGTTCTTTCCTAACTTCCACAGAAAAAATTTCACTTCATGATCTACGTAAAGTGTTCTATGGTAAAAATTCTATGACCGAAATCTATCTTTACAGGTCTCTACGATTTCTATAAGTTGAAGGTAAAACCCTACGATCGTATGGACGATGCAAAAAATGAAATCGCCAATTGAGGGCAAATTTTTCCTATGAACAAACGGAGCTTAGTTCGCACTTTTGCTTGGTCGTTCACAACTAGCACTGGTGGTTTGAAATTGCATCCATTTATTTTTCAAGCGGCTAGCTACATCTCCACACAGGCTAGGGTAATAAACACGCATAAGAGGCCACAAAAATTGTAACTGCCAAACCGTATTTTCAAGGTGTGATTTAGTCTACGATAAACGCCACTTCCTAGCGATAAAAGCTACGATAAGGTAACGATATATATACTATTACATGTACGATTGGTTTTATCATATCAGCTGCGTTGTCACACCACCGCTAAATGAGAAAAAACAGATATTGAAAAAACAAGCCTATAATACCAGCCCGAGCTGCCTATCAATGTGAGAGAAACGTTGCACCTCTTCATAATTTAATGCATATAATATGTACAAGAAGTACCAAGCTGAAAGCTATTACGAAATATTGCCGTTCGATAATCAATAGTTGTAACATCACACGTAAAAAGCTAATGATAAGTTCTGGATATGACGTAGTTATTTTGGGGGGGCGACGTACTGTACATCGAAAAACGAAACATCTATATACCAAACCGAGCGATAAATGAATGAAGTACTAGCAGTAGCCTACACTAACCGTCCCGAAAAAAACCTAAATTGTCTACCAGCTGGCTAGATCTAACATAATCATCAAGGCATCGAGGTTTATATCAAAATATTCTACGTTAACACACGTCCCAATCATCCAAAACGTCAAATTTTTCGCGGGTATTAGGAAATCTCTACTTCGTGGTGGGCATATGCAAAATACTATTTCGTTACAATTTGCCACGATGCGGCAACTATGGTGTTTAAGAACCTGATTCAAAAGAATACTTGCGTTTCATTATTTTTTAAGAAAAAACATTAGGGGTCGTTAATTCGGTAGCAAATTTGGCTCATTTCAACCCCATTTCCACGTGCATAATTCTAAGCATTATCGACAAATGGGGACAAGTGACCTAATTTTCCAAAATGGATAGCCCCATAGAAAAACCATTAGAACACAACAATTTGAGCTTTCGGGATATTAGATGATTTGCATAATTGGTTTGTGCTTATCAAACTAACAAGACCAGATCTTTAAAAAAAAACCTCTCGAAACGCACGCTTTTTAACGATCGCAATGTCGACCACACAATGCCTACAAATTCTTAAAAATCCAAAATATCTTTCTAAAATCTAATCCGACACAATAAAAGACATCTTCCTGAATAATAACACGCGCAATGACACTGACAAAATGAAAGAATTGAAAATGCGAAAATCGCGATGGATGGACTTCGAATTCAGGTTAAGTAACACCTTCTAGCCAGCTGGGCCTTTGGCACACATGAGGTAAAAGCAAAACTTGTCTTTCGAATAGTAAACCTCCACGGTTTTTATCCTGTACAATAAAATGCACTATATACATTATGGTAAAATGCAAATATATACACAAATATAGCATATCTACTATCACAGCACTAAACATTTACAATATAAGAGTTTTCCCACGTTTCATATATTCGGAAAGTTCCTTATACCGACACCGCAAGTTTTTTTTTTTTTGCCGAAAATATAATGAATATCGAGGATCGCTTTATCGATAATAGTGACAACCTTCGTGATGTCGTAATCTGGAAAATTCAGATTCTTTGCGACGCATTCACGATTATGTATTGAACCAGAAATGCTAACCAGAAACAAAATTAACATTCATAGCCGAGATGCCAAACCAAGTCCGCCCTGAGCCACCTATAATATTATGTGAACTTGAAACAATCTCACAAAAATTACAGTGGAACCTCGTTACAGCGAACTTAATGGGTCCAGAAAATATGTTCGTTATAATCGATAGTTCGTTATAGCCAGTAGCGAAATTAACTAAATTTTCTTATTCGCGATGAAATTCTATATTCATTATATCCGATGAATCGTTGCATTCAAGTTCGTTATAACGAGGTTCCACTGTAGAATGCAATGTATCCCAGTAATCTTGCTAGCATGAAAATTAAATTAAGCACATTCTGCTTTAAATGGAGCTAATTTGTCGTATCACCCGGTTGTTGTATATATGCTTAAGAGTATAATTTAGTTTCCCGAGCCACAAACTATGGGATCTCCTTTTCCTATGTACGAAAAAGACTCAAAAAACTAAAAGTGCCATTTGCTAAAATAAATCTGACTTGTATATGTTGCCCTTTAAAAATGATTGCATATGCACGAAATGAGCAAAATGAAGCTTTTTTTTTATTTCTTCATTCGATACTTGCATAATTACACCATGGTAAATCGGCAGCCCTGCAAAATAGGTACAACTGTTCGTAGTATTCCGTACTTCCAGTGGCAGTTATATGTTGCTTGGCAAAGTAATCTAGCGATATAGCCAGTACCATAGTTTATTTCCAACCATTTTACTCAAAACTCCAAACTCACATTAAGCTGGGGTCAATAACCAACGGTATAGCCGTGCATCCTAGGAACCACACAGATAGTTTGTAATAGAAAGCGCTTCGACTTTCTTAACAACGGTAGGCTCATAGAAAAAGCCCGCATCAAATAGGATCTAATCGTATTCAAAGTATTACTGACATATAAAGCAGTCGGACGACCATAACTCAAGAAAGGAGATCCCTCAATTTGAAAATGAACTACAAAAGATTGCTACAAATACCTAAATCCCAAACCGAATTGCAATATTCAAAAACTGTTCCATCAATGTGGAGCGCTACCACTGTACGCAATGAAATCAAGAGACAATAACAGAAAACGTTCATTCATATATGTCTGAGCTTTACTCAAGTTTTGTATCACTTCGGCGGAGTCCCATCACAAGTCATGGATTGCAGTATATTGTCAGGCCCGCGGCAATCCCAAAATCAACAAAAATCGCCCAATCGAAAGCTTAAGGGCCTAGGTGGTACTGATATACAACTCCACATAAATGGATAGGAGAGTAAGAAACTATGAAACGTGACAGCATATCCATAGTTATGATGAACCCTATTTTATGAATTCTCCCTACAGTGCCTGGAATTTCAGTTTCTAATGCCACCCTGAACCGGGTACCTTAGGATATCTATTTCGAGTAGTTTTCATTATAAATGGAGTAATTCGACAACAAAAATAGAAACCTAATTTAAAATCAACAAGAAATTCAGCGTATTATTGATATCCTTTTAGAATTATTGAGGTCTTAAAAGAGGAGAAACTACGCAGTACTCTCTAATAGTACTATCTTGGAGAATGCAATGGAAATGAAGTTGATGTTTAAACTAGAGGTCTACGGACGCCATGCCCAACTAGGTGAAATGCTCGACTATCTGACAATCTCAATATTTAAACGCCCCTCTTTGGTACACAAATACAGAAACCAATGATCTTGACACAACAATCATAGAATATGTCATGAGCTACAATTTTTTGATTCATTGGGATCATAAAATATGCATTAATACCAATCTATATCAATAGAAAAAATTCTATACAACTTAAAAGTTATCTCCCCATAGTGGGGAGAACAAAAAAACTGGGTAACCCCAATTCCATTTAAGTACATATATCTTCAAAATTTCCCTCGAAACTTGAAAAATGTGAAAAATTGCTGATTTTAGCGACTCCATGACTTACCAAAATAACTGGATTCCATCTACGAACAGACGGTCCGACAACGGAAAAGTGAATGCCACAGCCAACTTAAAATTGGTAACCGATGAAATGCTCACCAAAATGAACGTAAAGTTTGAATCCAACGGTTTATTTCTAGGCTACATCAAGATTCAATTTTCTACTTAACGGCGCAGAGGGAAGATAAGAACGTCTAAAATTCAGAATTTTTCTTAAAACAGAAAAGTAAAGAGATCCGTAAAACATAGAAATAGAACTATCTGGCCTCAGACTATTCGAAAAAAGTAAACACGCATTGCTCGGAAGTATTTGTGTAATAAGTGAGTAAGAAGCGGCCTATATATTCCCCGCCACTATCAAAAAGGTTGTTGCAAAAATCGATAAAACTGCGTCCATTAACCAAATAACACCATTTAGCTTGCATGCTGACAAGATAACAGCGGCAAAACCATCAATAATAACACTGTACATAATTGCCGAAGCAATCGCGACCGACCGTATTCCCTCACCGGAGAAAAAAACGGTCGTCGTTCAGGATTTGTACATATAATTCATACATTCACGTTTTGGTATACATGTACGTAAACGGGTTTCGAGGAAAAACAAGACGAAGAATCCAAGCGCGAAATGACCACTTGTCCCGCTATGAAACCTAATTCGAGATTTCGCTAGATCTTCGGACAATCAAGCTGCATAGTTCGTTGAGATTGGAAAAAATCATAAGTCATGAAATTATGTATTGAGTCTAGAGTTAAAGGTAACCGCTGAAGAATATTCCAGGCCAAATTCTACGCGGCATATTGAAGTCTGCAATGATTCTCTGAGACTGAGCTTCTTACCATAACTGGTATATATGAAATTTATTTATACATGCGCTCAGGGCTGCCATCCTCTAAAATGTGTTATCGGTAACAAATCGAACTTTTTCAGTAACATTTTGTTGAAATATGTTCAAGAAAATGTTCAAATTAATCAGTAATCAACAATACGACCCTTCGTAACATTTTTCATACTTCTGTATGCATCAAACAAATCGAATTGGCAGCTCTGCGTGCAGTATCAATGGATACAATAAAAATCCAAAAGCAGATACAATGTGGTCCATGAGTATTTAGTATGGAACTTTTTCTAATGAAAGTTAATCAAAAATCATAACACAGCAACTTGATGTCATTTCGGGGATTTGTGAAAACGTAGCCACATTCTCTGGAATCATCTTTATGTCCAAAGAAATGAAAAAATTGATAAAACAGATTCTAAGAAAATAATCCAATTTTTAACGAAACAACCCTTTACACAGAAGTATACCAACGAATAACAACATTATTAGTTTCATTTTCTACCCATTCATGTTGTGGGTATCGAAAGTTAAAATGCAAAATATAGACTTTAAACCATAATATATATACATATATATATATATAATTCTTACATATACAAAACAAACACATTTTTTCCATAGATCAATTTGCGTCACACGTATATATATATATATATATATATATATATACATATATACGTGTTGGCATCTCTGAAAACACAATTTTTGTGATACACACAATACCGGTAATATTCGAAGGCCACCGTGCACTAGAGCTATCAGCAAAGGTAAATTTCCTACCAAGGTGTTTCCCATTTCAGAGCAACAACCCAAGCAATTAGATTTTAAGTAGAATTTCACTTCAAATAGTATTAGACGGTCACTTCTCTATGCAAACCAAAATGAGCAATGGGGTACCCGCAGCGTTACTGTGGCAATCGAGGATTCCAAGTATGGCAGGCGAGGATCGCCAGGTTCTCTAGTAGATAGTTGGTCGTCCGTGTTCGATTTCTCCTACATTTCAATTAAATCTGAATGAACTTTTCTTTAAATGAATCAATTACTAATGAAATCTATACCGACATCCGAGTAGAAGAATGAAAGCATTGCATATTTGATGGGTGCTGTGATAATACATGCATTCGGGAGTCTGAAAATCCAGTTCAAAGTTCATTGAAAATGAACTAATTTTGACAACGGACAACCTACTAATTTTCAAACCATCTGCTGGGATAGCTGGTTTTGCGGGTTCCCTATCAACTTAACCAAAAGCTCACATTTCTAAGGCATTTAAATCCTTTCCCATTACAATTTGATACAATGTGTTCTCATAATATGAATGAGAAATAAATTTCCTTAATGGACGTACTATGAGGGCGAGTAAATTTGGCATCAAACATTTCGAATACTTTCCTCACTTTTTCACAGCGCAAAGTAAAAACTCGACGACATGGACTCGAGGAAAACCTCGCGATAAATTCACCTCGGCCGAAAACTTGAATGTACCGCAGCCTAAAACATCTGATCGACGCATCGTACATTGTGCTATTAACATGTTTTTTCACATCATCCGACCACCACGAGGTGAATTATGTACAAACAGTAATAAAACGATGCAAAAGCAATAATAAATCGAGCCAACAATGTGAAAGGTTTCTCAACGTATATAGCAAAAGTTTGCGCATTTTGATTGGTTTCCCCATCATCATCATCATCATCTCATGAGTAGTTAGTGGACACCAACCGCAAACTTGATCAAACTAGACAATGTCCAAAAGAGTAGATGAAGCGCATAAAATCGAAGTTAATCATACCTCGGATCTGTGTATACGGGTACTTCAAAATATCGCCTTGACTTATCGAAGTATGACAGTAAACACGAGTTCTTATTTCACAGAAAAATATTATTTCAAAATGTAGAAACTTTTTCAGTGACAAAACAGAATTTTGCGGAATACCGTGCATTTCGCTAAAATATTCGAAGATCAACTACTGGAGAGTATGCTTTTTTTTAATCAGAAGGTGTTGCTGGTCTTCGCATACTATGGTATTCTATTCTCAATCGGAATATCACTTACTACACCAGTAAGACGATCAAAACCTGTCTCTGAATCCATGCCTCATTCGACTGCGCACGTCACAAATTTTGCTGTATACAATTGATATCACCGAACACCAACACACAAAGATGAACATATGTATAGATTACATAAATATATACTTTTATATACAAAAATATCAGTAAATCATCTGTCTTCAAATACCTACGCACACCGTATCACGGATTCGTATGGAATTAAAACAATCTTCCTTAAAATATTAATCATCAATAGTCGCAAATAGTCGACCGCTTAACCATCCTTAGTGTTAATCAAAAGCACATTGTATGAGAAAACCCGATTATGTATCGTTGATATGCAAGCAGATAGCATCCATGGAGCTGCAGTGCCTCCCCCTGTCAAGTAGTAAGTGCCCGTAAAAATCCCAGTTTGAAACTGAAAACTGATGAAAGACGATTAAATTTTGTTCGATGAATAATGATAAAATCACCGGCGAAAATAGAGAAATTCAACGCATTATCATCGCATCGAAAATCTCCAAAGAACGAACCCAAATTCAACGATCTTATTTATCCAAAACGACAGGCGGGAACACCCTGTTCCATTCTAAATCTTCTATATGTACAATTTATACACGCCGTTGTTTCCACACGTTCCACAGTTTCGACTTTTTTTCTCCGATGACCAAAGGGCTGTCCGTTGTGAAACACATTCCGAGCTCGCATTAATAAACACAGCCATCGCAGAGGGAAATCATTCAACTTTCGTTGAGGCAATTTCACTTGTTCCCCGTAGACCCGTAGAACTGCGAGTGTTCAGATCTTTTCATCGTAACGACCAAAGCACCGTACATCCATATTATATGATTCATAGCAGTAAAATAATAATAATAATAATAATATTCATAATCGATCATAATAATCAGAGGTTCAGTGAAATAAAAATATAGGTTGTTACTTATCTAAATACAACTCTTCTACCCTCTACGTACTGTACTGTATCTACGTACGTATTTTGTATACGGAATAAAAATAGACCATTCCCTGTGTGTAGGATATAAAACTGCATATCATTCATTGAAAACGTGTTGTTTATCGACGTGAAAACGTGTCGAGCCGTCAAAAATCGGAACTAATTTCCGACGTTACGAAATTCTACTCCTCGCAAATAATTGTAGTAGTAGTTACCGTAGTCGACGAGTAAGCCGTTGCTATGTTAGTAGCTACGAAAACCTAAAAGCGAATGTTCCGCACTCGATTTTCCGCCTCATCCTTTAGCTTTCGGTTTCGAATCGATGTCCGGCGGCCGATGGCTCTTCATGTGCGCGCTACGACTTTTCACTTTACTGAATACTCTGAAATATATAGGAGAATTACCGATAAATCATCACTGAAATTGTCATTCCGTGGAACCTCCAGTTATTCCGTCGCGCTCAGGTTTGCGCAACTGGCAAATAACTGGTTGCTGACGATCGCTGCTAGTTGCTAGTAGTAATCACAGTTGAGTGCCCCCTTAACAAATATAGTCCCAAGTAAGACAATTTGATTAATTTACTGGATATAACGAACTATCGGTTATAACGAACATATTTTCTGAAAATATATTTAAAAAAAACATACTTTCTGGTTCGTGTACCTTATTAATGCAAAGTGTTGGGATCACGGTATCAACTTTTTGATGGTTTGGACTAAAACATAGAAACTAATGAGACGAACTACCATAAACGCATTCGACCACAAATAGAAAAGTAATCAAAGTTGAAGCTTATGTGAAGCTAAAAATCCGGAAAATAAGTCGGGGGGTCGGGGGGCCTCCCCCATATAATTTTTGAAATTAGAACGCCAGGAGATGCGTTCTGGCGCAATACGCGTTATAGGCCTCACTTTCATTACCGGAAGTGTGTATCAATTTTCACGTCTGTCAATTACAATCCAATGAAAATCTGTCGCTTCAAACTTTCAGTAAGCATTTTCTCAAAGGTTATACACTCACTCACTCCAAGATATGTCAATAACAACAATGTGTATAGATCATTTTTTCAAATAGCGATTGGTTCCGTCAAATACACCTCATATATAAACCAGAGCCAAAAAAAAATGAAGCGTCAGTCGATTTCGATCGTCGCGTCATCTTGAGGCGCTTTTACGAAACTGAATCTTTGTAAATCGATTTAAGTTTCATGTTTACGGCACGCGGTTTAGTGAATCGGATTTGGTAAATCAACTCGTTTATGGACGCGGTTTAGTAAACTGATTTATTAAATCGACTAACTTGCTCGGCGAGCAAGTTAGTGGCGATTTAGTCAGTGAAATCCAACATGGTATCCTCTTCGACCGCGGGCTTAAGACATCTATCGCAGACCATCATCTATCAATAATTCGGTCACCATTGACGCCCATTTTCTTTTGAATCGCGACCTTTAAATTGATAAATTGATTCGACTCATTTACGAAAAACGATTCGATTTACTAAACCTTTTGTTTTCCGACATCGAATTGGATTTAGCTAAATCGAATCAGATTCAATTTCGTAAAAGCGCCTTTGGTTTAATCGTGTACTGCGGGGTTGTTGCCACTACGTGGCAGCACAATACGGCTTTTTCGAACCCTCTACGGAGCTGTTACATTTTGATGTTTAGGGAATCGAATTGATCCCGAATTGATTTTATTTTTTCCCGAAGTTTTCTTTTGTGGTTATTTGACTTCTCCCGAAAATCGGGAAATGAAATTGGATTTTTTTTAAATCCGGAATTCCGGAGAAATCCGGAGAAGTGGCAACTCTGAGTAATAGCCATTCACATATACTCACTTTCCACAGATTTTACAAGGATACTCATCTGGTTCATCAGATGTGTACGAACGACTCGGCGATGACTCGATATTATTATTACGAGATTGAGCTGGCATCTTCGGGGCAGAACTGTCGTCGCACTGTTCCGTAGTTTTGATATAGTGAATGCGAATGTGTCCATTCAGCGCTTGTTTCGAAGGGAAAGTCTAAAAAAAATGAAATTGAATTTCCTCAATTTTATGGTTATCACGCCTTTGCTTCAGCAGCTCCAATCTTATAGAATGCTTTAACTTTTAGAATTCGATCATGTAGCGAATAATTACTTTTAAACTGAGTAAAAAATTTCTCTTTAGGCAATATTCTAATCGACTGCTTTAATTCGAAAATATAATAGCCCTGTATATTTGTTAACTGCGCTGAAATGTATATGTAGCGCAGTATATAAGAAATATATATTATCATTATTATTACAGTAAGATTATTATCCCAGTATTATTGTACAATGTACTGGGCATTAGTAGATTTTGACCGGAATTGATTTTAGTCAACAGGTACGCAAGTACATGGTCAAAACCGCGGTACCTATGAAAACTACAGACATAAGGAATTGTTTTAACCCATTAGCACTCAAGCTGCCAGTATCCGCTCTGCCTATTACTCCTCTAGCTGCCCGAATCCACCCCCGCACTTTTTTCATTTGCTGCACAAAAACGGTTATAGTGAGATTCAAACCCAATAGCTTATGATAAACTAGACACCTAAGTCCTCGAAATACCAAACAGAAATCAACATCCTCCTATTTTAATTTCTTGAGTATTTCGAGTATGAACATGACACATCTGCGCGCTCACTTCAAATCCAAGTAAGTTTGGATGAATTTCGGGGGGCCAAAGGACACGATATTGGTGGCCCACCTCATCAAATCTTACTTCATATGAAAGCCTTGACTATTTACTACAAAATAACACAAAATTGTAATGCATGGAAATAAACAGCAAATGAGCTATTTGGTATCGTGGTGAACTTGGATTTCCCTTGAATTTTCTGAGGAGTAATTGACACTACATAGTGAAATTCCTGAGTGCTAATGGGTTAAAGTTGCCGAAATGAAGTTCCCTCAAAGACATGGAAGTATTTTGGTTCTATATACTTGAATAACTTTTTTGGGTACATATGACATATTAAGCAAAAAATGAATTGACAGCGGAACCTCGATACAACTACGTATCTGTCTAAGTTCATTAATAACAAGGTTCCCGTGTGAATGATACGTATAAGAGAAAAGGCCTGAAAACTTATCATTTATGTAGAGAATACTTAACATTGTGTGCGTGGGGGGGGGAGGAGAGGGTTTGAGATAAACAAAACTCTGTTTCCAAACTGGATGGGATTATCAACTTACCGCCGAACAGTCAGCGTACAGACAGCTAAATTGTCCAGTCGGTTCTGTCTGTAAAGAAAAATGCATAATTCAAGTTAATGGTGACCATCGGAGAAATTAACATAATATCTACAACTACTGGTAATTAGGGAGGCATTCTACCCAATATAGAAATTCTATGTACATAAGTAAAACAAATAACATTGCATTACTATACCCAGTTTCAAAAATCAGTTTCATAATGATGATTATCATATCATTTATACAGCGCAGGCATCCTTAACAGAGTCTAGTTCAAATGCGTTCCAAATTGTAATTGTTACCCCAAGCCTATAACTCTATTCCATGTATCAGTCATCTCTCCCTGGGGAGAAGTAACATCTGAGCAACTAATGGGTGCTCAGGAGTCATCTATCAGGCCAGGTACCCATTTACTCCTGGGTGGAGAGAGGCAATGAGGACACTATGCCTGACGGTAATGTACGGGTTTGAACCCACGACCTGGCTTCCGAATGCTCTAACCACTCACCCACACTGCTCGCTCAAAGTTTATCAACTACCAGGCAATTTCGTATTTGTTTACTTACACTGGTGTCTCTGCCTTCCGCGAACATATTTGTATCTTTGCTGTCGTCATCAGGTTGTTTATCTTGAGCAGCTTTTGAGCGAAGATTGTAGATCTCTTCTTGTTCGCGTTTGCGTCGAATGATGCGCAATCGTTTGTACTCGTCGGGACAAACTTTCTTCCAGAGATAGTAGAACTCGACGCACTCCCTCGTCGACTTAGTGGTAACCTTCAAGAAAATGAAGCGCGTCAAATCATCATAATCTAAAACCCTTTGAATACTGTATATAACTGGGCCATTGTAATGCACCAGGTCTCACCTATTAACACCCTCTACTTAACATACTTTATCTCTTAGCTAATAAAAGTATTATAATATGATGATACACCATTCTTCTGAGATTAAAATGGAACAAGCCAGTCTCAGACTCGAACTCTTAAATTACCATGCATTTGTTCCCTTTGCATTTTGGATATGTTGTATCCAGGGCCAATAGCTAAACTTTGTCAAGACAACTTTTTGAATTTCGACCCCATTTCCCAGCTATGAAGTCATCTTCAAGGTCAGGCCACTAAAAACAGAGTTTCTAGTGCCTTGTTCTGTCGCTAGGTGGCACACTGGGCTCATACTTGGCTTTGCACAATTAATACTAATATTGTGCCCGAATTAATCAAAATTGACCCACTAATAACCAAGCTGAGTCGCTGAAAGACCGATAGTACGAAAATGGATGTCGTAAGTGCCTGAGAACCAATATAAGATGAAATATGGGTGTACTCTGATAAGGAACACGACCAGTCATCAGTGATAGTCTAGTTGTATGAGATCTATGCAATTATGAGCACGATGACCTGGCTTAACTATTTTCTATATAGCGATTAGGGTCTCAGCAAATTACAAAGCTCTGAACAATACGGAAACAAGGGGTCCAGGGACGCCATGCTCACTCGGTGAAATACTTGACAATTTCAATATTCATGCCTTTTGGTGAACAAATATAATAATCATTGAGCTTGCAAAAATCATAGAATGTGTTACCGTATGAGCTACAATTTTGCAATTGATTGCGGTGACAAAATATTCCGTAAAAATTTGCGAAGTAATCAAATATAGTAATCAATGAGCTTGAAACTCGCAATAATCATAGAACGTGATATGAGCTACAATTTTGCAATTGATTGTGGCAACATAATATGCCGTAAAAATGTGTGAAGAGGGGTAAAAATCATGATTTTGTTATTCAGCTGCAAATATGCCCAGAATTCAATCCCCAACCAATAAATGAACGTTGCATGAAACCTGAGCAAGTTTCAGGAATGTTATCTCGATGCTCGTTTAATGGATTGGTATCAACTTTACCCCGGGGGGGGGGGGGGGGGTTGGCTTACTCAATTCACTCAGTTCAGTTTCAACCCTGGATTAAAATTGATACCAGTCTTTAAAACCGAGCCTTGGTATTTCTTAACTTTTTGTCGTGATAGTACAGGACAGGCCAAATAAAATCGACAAATCTTTTTTAAAATGAACTTTTAGCAGAAATATCTTAAGACACACAATAAGCATCTATTTTCTGTGAAGCGACGTCGTATGAAGTCATCGCTTCACATACGCTCATGAAAGACTGGTATCCATTGTCTAAATGGAGTCGAGTGGTAACTTCAACTTCATAAACGACTGAAAATAATGTAACAACTTCACACCGAAAACCTTGGAAACATCATATCAAAATCGTACCTCGTTGGCAATTTGAAAGAAATCCTTGTCGCATTTGAGCAAAGCTTGGTGATACAAATCTATTTCCTCCGTAGTCCACATGCCCGTTTCTGAATAATGTAGCATAAATGATAGTTGAGACGAGAAGACACACAATATCCGTGTATGATGGATAACGAGAGAAATCCCACTATAGAGATTCAGCCAAAAATGAAAAAATGAATAGTTCTGTAGTAAAATTATATATATATATATATATATATATATATATATATATATATATATATATATATCATTCTTTCTCAGTACACCTGATGATGGTTAATAGTATTTAGCCGAAATGTTGCTTGAAATATAATATATATATATATTGTCGGATTTCTCTCGTTATAAATGATAGCTGCAGTGTACAAACAGTTCTATGGATAGGATCCGAAGATATAAACGAGATATGCATACATACCCTGGTATTTATATGTACATAACGTGTGATCTTTAGGCACCATTGGTTGTCCTTGCATTAACATTATCAGAGCATCCTGGAATACGAGAATATGTGTAAACGTACACGCATTCTATGTTCCTACCTCATATGCGCAAATACCAATATTTTATTTTTTTCTTAAAATAGGGATTTAATTAGTAGATTTCGTTTGATTTGCTGTCCCTTACTATGCCCTTACAAACCCACCTGGAGCGAAACAGAGGGTTTGATTTTGAAATCGGAAATCGAAGTTCAGATATAGTTGTGTGATCGGCAGTCGAATTTACAGCATTTTTCGTTAAAATTGTGCCCGGGCAGTTATATGTCCAATCGTTATTAATTGGACATATCATTGCCCGGACACCATTACTAAATATGCCAAAAACGTAATATAACTGTACAGTGACAATCGACAATCCAGCAAGTTGGATGGATGATTAGTAGGAATTATGTGATTTATGTGGGATGTACCATAGGTAGAATCTAGGTGAATACGAACAGCTTAATAAGAACTGAAAGCTTACCTGGATCTGACCTTTGGCAAGGTGTAATAAATGTATTGCATACTCTTTATTAGTTCCATTACCAGGAACAGCAGCACAGCAAGCAAAATCAAGATAGAATTGCACTGAAATGAATTCATGGATTTGTAGTGACGAAATAAATTCTACTTTTAATTAAACATATAAACCACTTGTATATGTACTATTAAACTTCATCAACCGTAGAATATATGTAAAACGTAAATGACTGTCGAAAGCATGTTCAGAACTGGAGAAGAATTTCTCCTCCAATGATTCCGGAATCGATTCTCAAAGAATAAACATGTAATATATACTAATTCTTCAGTGCAAAGGGCCTTGAAACTGTGATCTAGCTATAACGCATTGACGATAAGGAACGATAAGGATGAATGAATCAAAAGACTCAGCATCGAGTAGCCAATTTCAACACAACGAGAACGTTGGAAGGAACGTAACTATCGAGTCGCTAACAATACATTAAGACAATTTTTTGACAATTTTCTACCTTCTTCGTCAGTGTTTTCTCCGTAACTACTAGGTTCCCACAACAAATCTTCCATACTGTCCTCTGTATCCTTATATTCAACAATTTCTGAAAAAGAAGTTAAACGGTTACAAAAAGGACGTCTGAGTCAATCAATCGGATCCAAAACAATAAGATGGTCATAGATACCGGAATATTGAGGTAATTCTGCTTGATATTGAGCACCAATATTGACATGTCTGCAAAATGAACATAATTCAATCATTATGGCACCTAGAAAATAGCTATTTTCCCCACTTAACACTTGCCAATCCCCTATATGGGTAAAGCGTACAACATCCCTTAACCATGCTTAAACACATTGACTGCGAGTGACGAGAGCTCGTCATAGCAGCAGTAGCGCATTTTGCCAGGACTAACAGTAAGATATTTCATGGACACGATGTTAACTCCTTGCTGCCTGAGAACTAGGACTAGTCTGGCGGGAACACAGTACAAAAAATATTAATGGGGATACCTCAAATTTGATGCATACTAAATTTCTAAAATATTTCCGCATAAATTAATAATTGAGCATTAAAGAAAGGAGTAAATACGCAAAGATTTGCAATTGGCAGCGAACGTGTTAATTAACCAGACGAGAATAAAAATGATAATCCTTGAATTCAAAATCGTTCAACGGTAGACTTCTAATTTTAGAGTTCAACAATGGAAATTAAATTCATGTTCAATTGCAATAATGGTTCAAAGAAATAACATTTCGCTCCAGTTACCGGAAAATGATACGGTGAATCGACCTCGTCAGTAAGGAGTCTACCCCAAGGTATACAATTTTACAGTAGTTTTTTCTATTTCCTAACAAAAACATTTGATGAGTTTTGCCCATAAATATCAGACTCCTGTTTGACTAAGTCGATGTATTAAACTTACGGGCGAATATCTGTCTCCGGAGGCGGTTCCTCTTCTGGTTCTTCGATTAATGGCGGCTCTGAAGGAGTAATACTTGTCGGAACCCCTACAGAAATCGAATTCAAAACTGATGTAGCACGACACAATCTTAAATGAATTTAATGGTTTAGGAGCAGCCACTGCGTTATCAAAAATGGAAGCAATTTATTACTAGGAGGCACCTGCGTTTGCCACATGATTCTCAAAATTCCTTTTCTGTTTAAGGAATAATCTCACAACACCCGTCGCACCTTGTGGGATGATTATCAAACAGAATATTTCGCAAGGTAAGAACCAAATTCGCATGACACCAGAAATCCTGAACCTAACTATATATGGACTTTAACCCCTTATCTTCCCACAGGGTTCCGAGAGAAGCACCATTTTCAAATTCGAGTGGTATTCAAGGGGCTTGAGCGTATAATCACAGAAATTAGAGGGGCATTGGAAGATCAACTATGAACTTCAGGCGCTGTTCCTAAACTGCTGGATAAATACAAGGACAGATCTAGGATTTTTTGAAAGGGTGGAGCCCTAAAATTGGAATTGTCAATTTATTTGAAAAGGACAGGTTTTACCATGCCAGTGTCACAGATCATACATAGGAGGGTCAGGGCCCCGCCTCGTGGGAACGTTTGAAAATCTAGGGTAAAATAGGTTTTCTTTCAGGCCATCAGGGCATCTGGATTTATCTTTCACTTTTTATATTGTTGAATTATATTTCTTTTGTTGAATTATTTTCATAATTCTAAACTTTTCCGGAGTTTTGAAGGGAAGGATGCATGGAACCCAAGTTTGATCCTAATTGAAGCAAAATTCAAATCCCGAAGCCCATTTGTTTGAAATTATCACTTGAATTCAGAACAGTCAAATATGTTTTGAAGGGATGGATGCATGGGAGCCAAGTTTGATCCTAATTGAAGCAAAATTCAAATCCCGAAGCCCATTTATTTGAAATTATCAGTTGAATTCAGAACAGTCAAAACTCCAGTGCCCGAGTTTTGGATCTGAATGTATTCCTCGTTTTACCCACTTCTATTGCTGGATGGTATTATCAGGCGATTTTCAGCATGTATACACATCATATCCCCAATTCTAAGTCAAAATAGCTGGATCAGGGCAGGTGTTATCCCTCCAATGATTAAAGAGAAGCTAAGCAAAGCGCAAATAAAACAAAACACTACAAACCGACGATACTTACGTAATTTTGGTG
This sequence comes from Tubulanus polymorphus, assembly GCF_964204645.1. Lineage (NCBI taxonomy): Eukaryota > Metazoa > Nemertea > Palaeonemertea > Tubulaniformes > Tubulanidae > Tubulanus > Tubulanus polymorphus. The sequence continues at coordinate 11,430,903 of NC_134025.1, forward strand.
TAATAGGAGCCGATTTCGGTGTAATCGGACGATAACTGTGCAGCGTCCAAAACAAACCTGAACCTTTTCTCACCGGGCTGAGCATCGGAGGCGGCGTGTACGGCGGTGGCGTGTTGCCGCGGTTGCCGCGCATCTCGTAGCTGTCCCACAGTCGCGGCGATCGCAGGCGGCTCTGAAAGCCGAAGTGGTTCACGTGTGGAGGGATGAATAGCGGTTCTGGACGGTGCTTCTTTCGCCCTTTCGCCGGACTCGTCGCCAGACTAGAAGGATTTCGAAATAGGCCGCCGTCGTCGACCGACGGACCCGGGTACGAACGCGAGAGCGGGTCATCGGCGCGACTACGCGGACGAGAGCGCGGCAACGCGTCGTCCGACGGACGCTGGAACACCCCGTCATCTTTATCACCCGACGACTGCCGCTGCTTTGTCGAATTATTAATTCGCGGAGCACCTTGAGTTTTATTAATACTAGTAACATCCATTTTCTTATTGAAGTGATTACTCAGCAAAACGGCTAGGCTGCTTTGCTGCGTGTTGGCCAAACGCTTCGGCGTCGTGAACTTGTCCGGGTCGGCACTCAAGTGGCGCTTGCGCTCGAAAATCGCCGTTTTCAACAGCGCGCGGTTGTTGCGCGAGTCGAGGTCGACGTTGATGCTTTTCGGCAGCGTGAACTGGTGCGGCGCGCGATCCGGAAACGAGAACGTCTGGCCGGTCGTCGGCGACTTGATCATCAGCTGCACTGCGATGTGCGGATTCAAGTTGTTGTCGCTGTTGTTCTGTTGCTGGTTGGCATAGCACAACGGCGCATTGCTCGCCGCGCTCAGCATGCTGTCACGAATCAACACCGGCTCATTGTTGCTCGTCGTCTCCAAAGATTCGCCGATGTCGTCGGTCAGCCGCGTTCCTTCGGTCGTCGCGAAACTCGATATGTCCGGATTCGCGAACAACGCCGCGTCGTTGCTGTTCATGTCATCGTCGTCCGCCGAACTGACGTGCATCGCGCCGCCGGCCGTCTGCGAATTGCCGCCGACCAATATATCGTTGCTCGGGCTGCAGCTCGTCAACGAGCCGAGGCTCTCCGGCGCATTCTGCAACAAGTTCTGAAACGTCGTCGCCAAATTTGCGGTGCTCGGCGTAGGCAAGATGCCGTCGCTCACCGAGCTGACGACTTGTTTCAGGTCGTGCTGCGACAACTGCACGCCGAGAATGTCGGCGTCGGTCGTCAATGGCAACATCGACTGGTTCAAATCTAAACTGGCGTCGGTGTTTGGAGGTAAACTCGGTTGTGTCGGCGGCAGCATGAACGTCGTCGACACGCTTGGTAATCGTAGATGCTGTTGAAGTAACGACGCGACGGACATGTTATTAGAGGCTTGTAACTGCGTCGACGTCACCGCCGTCAGTAATTGTTGCTGTTGATGCTGTTGCTGTTGTTGCCGGGCAGACGGAAGCGGCTGTTGTTGTTGATTCTTCTGGTGCTGCTGCTGCTGCTGCTGTTGTTGTTGCTGATGATGTATAGCCTGTTGTTGTAATTGTTGAAGAGCGGCGACGGCTTGCTGTTGTTCCTGCATTTCCTGTTGTTGTTTGTGCTGTTGTTGCTTCAGATATTCGGCTTGCAATTGTGAGATTGATGGCAACTGTTGCGGTGCAATTGACGTTTGTACCGTGGTCGGGGCAGGTGGTGGAGGGGGTGGCGGCGGTGGTGGCGGTGGAGCCAGCGGTTTGTTAGGTAAATTTTGCGGTTGTTGAAATGTTTGTGGTGCCGAGGACTGAGTTTGATTCGTCGTTGGTTGTTGACTTTTCTCCTTTTCATTTGTCTCCTGTTTTTTCATAGGCACATCTTGCTGTAATACATAAGATCAGAGAATTCAAGATTTTTATCATTTTACATTATTTTGTTCATCACATACAAACTGCTTTTTTTCATCCAGGGTGCCTACAGATCAGTCAATCCTGGATGTAAGGAGTTTAAAAGGAGAAAATTTTAAATTTCGAGGAGTGCATGCATCACTCTCATATCATCCCAATTACTGCAGACTCCTTATAAATCAGCACTGTTTATCTCGGTAAACCAATGATTCAGTTGTTTTCGTAAGCAAAGTTCTAACACTACCTGAACTTGGTTTCTAATTCGGTAACTGTCTAATTGGGTAAAAATCCAAGTCCCAATTATTTTGATTTAGGGGTAGTCTATTGTTACAACTACAAACTAGACAAAAATTTCTAACTGCCTATTTCTCAAAATTGAAGGAGTTCAAACGGAGCTTAGAGCGTCTGATTCCAATGAAAGGAGTCTCGAGCACCTTTAAAAACATTTTCCCTTTTGAAGGAATTGAGGAGTCAAAGGGACCCTGTCATCCCTCAATCCGCTGAGCATCACTTAGGATATCATTAACAGATCAGATAAGAAGCCCTGCTGCTACCAGAATTCGAACAAATGAAACCTGGATTGATGGGACTATTATGCGAGAGAACAGTGGCACGAATTACTCGGCCGATGCATCTGAAGAATCCAATTACCTTTTTGAAATATCCACCATGAAGTCGCATATGACCGTTCAACGCGGGTATATTCTTGAACCTTCGATGGCACATTGTACATTCTACTGGCTTAAGACTTTCGCTGCAAGTAAAACGCGTAAATATCGGACTGAAGATCAAAATTGGTTTCACTTGGTAGTACACAAAACCTTGGTATCAAAAGTACATTATAAAACCACATCTACACTAGGGCGTTGTACCCGGGTTTCAACGTACCTGGGTTCAATGAAAACCCTCGTTCGCGGTAAGTAGCGTCTTGACTTAATGCAGTTTCGGTAGTAAGAATCAACATAGATGTAGTGCAAGTTCAAGGTCAATTGTGGCGCTCGAATGCAGCATTGAACACGTATTCACATTCACACGTAGTCTACATTAGCAAACAAGAGCCCCAAGGGGCACTATGGCCAGCCTGTCAGCTTTTCATAAAATGGCAAATGATGCATTCTGTGGGTTAAATTTGTCCAAATACACGGCCCAGCTCATAGACTAGTCAATCCCAGGCTAATAATTTACACAATTCAATCATGTTTTCATAAGTATCACAGACAGCGACTGGAGCTGGCAGGAACAAATAACTCAGATAAATCTTTTCCCTTGGTCTTATTGATTTGAATGCGGAATGGAATAGAATTTTCTGAAAATTGCTCAATAAAACAAAATTGAATTGAATTTGCTCTTTTACTTGTTCAATAAAGTAAAATTGAATTGGATTTTATATTTTTTGCAGAATAAAATTTGATTGAATTTCCGTTTGAGCACATGGCTAATTTGCATATCAAGGTCATCCATCCGATTTGAGAAAAAGCTATATTTCCCGGACTTTGCACAATTGTCAATGATATTTTCTGTAGTGCAAATAAAAACATTCCTCCCAAAAACCAAATCAACTAAAGATTTCACAGAAATCGATATTGAAATACAATTTTAGATCTTAAAATAAAACCCGGAAGTAAAACGGTAGACGATACCGCGGGTTCACGTGGACACCTGCTGATCTCTGCGGCTAAGCCAATCATAGAGGAGTCTTTGCTTTCTGATTGGCTTTCTAAAACAGATATTTTTGCGATCAGATTTTCGCGAAAAAGCTCATAAATTTTAACGAGGCCCTCTTTCAAAATTCAGCTTCATAGGGGTTGGAGAATGGATAATGTTCTAATGAATGATTTGTATGAATATATGCTCAGTTGCACAGTCAAAGAGCAAATTCGCTCCATTTTAATTTAAATTCGCTCCATTATTATAGGAGCGTAGTGGAGACGCATAACCCGGGTACAAAATGCTAGTGTAGACTCGTAAGGGATGAGGATTTACTGCTAAAACTTACTCAAATATTGAACCAGGACCCATCCACGGCATGCGCGGCGCGTTCGTATGCATCGGACTCGTCGGGTGACCCGGCGCCGGGCTGATAGGACTAACTTGCTGTAGATAACCGGGCGAGTGGTCGCCGCTGCGGTAACGAACGCCTTGCCATTGTTGTTGATCGCCTTGGTTACCGTTGTTGGCGCTGTATTGGGACTTGTCGAACTGGAAATACTGCGGCTGGCTGCTGTTGTTGTAGTTATATCCGGTGTAAAGACGATTGTTGCCCGTGTTGTACGCGTGCAACGGATCGATGTTCTGATGGTGGTTCTCTAGATGTCGTCGCAGAGAACGCGCGTCCGAGTAGCTTTTGTCGCACCCTTCGAACTTACACTCATACGGTTTTTTGTCGCGATGGGTTAGCATGTGCCCGTTTCTATAAAATGATAATATCATACATTGCCAATCTATAATACTAATTAGTATTGAATTCAAATTAACATCACCACAACAGGTTTTAAGATTTCTAGTCGGAACTTCACCGGTTAGTTTTTCCTAAATGCTGTTTGATAACAACCCAGTACCGTGGTTACGAGTTGAGATAAACAAATTGAACTAATCAAAATCAAAGAGTCAAATTTAATCCGAGAATAACAAACAAGAGCTCTCTTAAGTAAGTAGATCAATCCTTATACACGAGCTCCATGAGTAGATATAAGTAGACCGATCAATATACTTACAAGTGATCCTGACGTTTGAATGCCTTTGAGCAGAGCGAACACACATATTTACGTTCATCACTGTGCGTCAGCTTGTGTTTAGCTATCGCGCTCGAGTTATTGAAGCTTTTACCGCAAGTGGGACACGTAAGATTCGGCCGACTGCCGGGTGTACGTCCAGACCGTCCCGGGCGTCCTTTAGTTCGCTGCGGCGTGGCCGTTGTCGTCGTGGTTTGCGGTGTAATCGGTGCCGATGGTTTATCACGTTGTTGAATAGAAGCGACTGATGGCGAACTTCGTCGCTCTTCTGAATTGATAACAGATATTACTCCCCAAACAAAATAAAAAATTAAACCAAAACCCTGAACCTGATTTTGATTCACACTGGTAGACTTTTAGGCTGCTACCCTCTAGAAAGCACAGCCATTAAGTGGTTTAAGCCATCAGTCATTCATTCAAGGATCTTACAAATATAGGAATCATAGGTTAAAATCCTCTAAGGCCGGTTTTATAGCAAAGTATTTACTTTAACCTGGGGGCTAAGTCAATCGATATTTAACCCATTAGACGCTGCGACTTCATATGAAAAAGTCAAATTTCATGCATACGTAACAAAAGAATGATCCCCAATTGAATTTGTATATAAAGATTAAGTAGAGATGCAGTGTGAAAACTACTGAAAACGATGCATTACAACCATTGTTATTTTGAAGATAATTATACAGACTTTCTATTGCTGTATAGATTTGGTCAATCATTGGTCAAAAGTTTGACCTTTGACCCCCTCAAACTATAGATGGCGCTATAGTACAGAGGACGTTGGCAGACGTTCTGCGGAGATACAAGTCGAATGTCAACAGACGTTCTGCGGTTAAAGGTAATACTAGTCTATGAAATTGGCCTCTGGTGTGGGGGTTAAAGATTTTCTTGTCCAAAAGTTCTTCTCAGGCATCCCACCCTTATAGAAGTCTTGCATTTGATACCAATGTTTGTTAGCCAACTGATGCATGAGGCTTGCCATGCATAACTACTAAAGATTATATGGATCCAGTTAAGTTAGTTAGAGTTAACTCCGAGTAAAAATGAGTTCATTTTCAATGAGTTAACTCAAAGAGTCAACTCTTAACTCACAACGGTGGAACTGGGTCCGTTGGGATTAACAAACTTCGAAGGTCTGTCATGTAAATGAATAATTTTTTCGCAGACCAATATGGCGTAATCAAGTACTCGAGCACACTACAAGACCTGTATATAAGAGTGAGCGAAAACGAAACCAAGAACCGCGGGAAATTCGTTATCGAACCTACCTTGCCTGGCGCGATCGTCAGCGACTTTGGGCGCATCACCGATGCCGAAACCCGACGCCGAATCCGAGTACGTATTCGAAGCCAGGTGAAGATCCTGACTCGGTTCGATGTACGCCTCATTCACGTTTCCGTCGCCGTCGAATAAATCGAACGTCGACGCCGGGTGATTCTCCGGCAAGCGAATGCTGCCGTTCGCGTTCATCGAACTCAAAATGCCATCCTCTAAATTGCCGATGTTCGCCGTCACATCGAAGCCGCTGTCCTGCAACACGTCGCTGTCATTGTAGTTGATCGCGCTGAGCATCGCGTCGCCGCTTCCCGTCGAGCGTTGGTAACGCAGTCCGTGGTGACTAGTCAGGCTCTGGTTCGACGACGACGCCGGACTCGCCTGGCTGCCGTCCTGGTACGTCACCGAGATGTTCAACGGCGACATTCCCGTCGCCGACGCCTTGTCGTCGCTGATGCCGGCAGGCATCGGCGGCACGAGGTCGTAGCCCTTCGAGTTCTCCGTCTTGATGTTCGCCGCCTGCGGGAAATTGAAGTTCATGTTCACCGACGGCGAATGGTTGTCGACTTTGATTTGCACTTGCGCGATCGGCGGCGCCGCAGTCTTCTTCTCGTCGTCCGAGTAAAGATGGTCGAATTGAAACACGTTCTGACTCGAATAGCGCGCGTTCTGGTACGTATTGTTGGACGCGGTGCTATGGTAACCTTGGCTCGTCAGTTGTTGCTGGTGTTGTATTTGCATTTGCAGATTCTGCGGCAGTAGCCCGTACGCCTGTTGCACCGATGGCGATGTTGCGATCGCCGGCGATGTCGGCACGGGATCCCGCGGCGACGAAGGTACCGCAGTGGGAGTACCATAATTCGAAGACATTTTCATTGGTGCTCCTTAGGTTTTGTCATGGAGATTGAGTTGCACCTGAAAAATGTAGACACCACGCATTGGTCAGATTGAGCTATGACATTCATTAATCAATAAACCCTAAACCCCTCATAATGCAACAAATATGACTTTGCTCGTAAAGATTTCCCGGAGCGCAAGAGCCCCTGTCCTGCCAGTTTTGCCTTGTGGCTCCCGTACTAGCCTTGATGGGGGATAAAAAGGTACTCTTTTTCAAGATTTATTGGCCCGAAATATCATCTATTATTGCCTTGAAGATATCATATCCCCAAGCCTAAGCTCCTATATTCCTCTTTATTCTCTCCTGCCGAGGTATTGAAGATTTGAAGGATTGCCAAAAAGTCTTCCCTTATTCAAGTTTAATCAAAGAAAACTGACTATTTTCTTACCGCATTCATTTGGACCTTCAAATTGATACAGAACGGGTATAAAATGGATGGTTCAATTGCAAGCGCTTGAATGGGCTTAGATCTTGTTGTTGTAATTGAAAATGAAATATTGCCGATGATCTGGAACAAAACATACACCCAGTTTGCCATCTTAATTAAATCCAACTGTTTATACCCCTGATCAAACGCGTGCCCCTCGTCTATCTATACTATACAATAAGGGAGAAAAATGTTCCTATCTTTGTAAATCTTGGCGATACCCACGGTAAATTCATCATGAATTAGGGGCCCAGGGACGCCATGCCCACTTGATGAAATGCTTGACAATCTGACAATTTCAATATACAACACCTGGAGAACAAATGCTGTAATCAATGACTTGAAAATCACCACAATCATAGAGCAAGTCATGAGCTGCTATAATTTTGCAATTGATTTTGTTTTAATACAAAATATGCATAGGTACCTAGCCTATGTGGAAATACCATGTCATTCTGCTATTCAACGCCCCATAGTGAACATACAGTAACAAATTGCCTTGAGAGTCATCACGATCATAAAATTTTAATTTTTAATGAACTACAAATTTGCTATTGATTGAGGTTACAAATATGCAATAACCAATATGAATGGAAAATTGTATAGCCCTACAATTCAATAATTCACTCCCTCAGGTGGTGAGAACAAAAGAATGGGTAACCCCAATTCCATTAAGGGCGTCAACAATTATCAAATATTGGTAAGTTATTCTATAAGTTATCAACTTAGGAGTTTTTTTCATATCCACGAAATCCAACTATAGCCTTATCAGCCATTAATTGTGTCTTGTGTAGGCCTACATGTACATACATATATCAAGACAATCCATTGGCCTTCCCCAAAATAACTGGCTTCCGCCTGGTGAAAAATGAATGCAATACACTAAATATGGAGGATGATTGCAATAGGAATAGGCAACGGATCGCTGGTAGGCCTTAATAATTAAATGTTTATCCATCATCAGAGCCAAATGAGCAAATGTGGTTCATCCTGCATTCCAGATTTTTCATGTTTAGACCTAAATGAGGTCTACCTAACGTAAAGCAAATAGCAGGAAAGCAAGTTTCATCATAGTGGATAGCCTACTGCTACTAGGCCTATAACAAAATTGATAGTAAATCCTTGGCAACTAAATTCTATTCAGCCTTTCATGCAATTTGCACGCCATTGAAATCAACTACTACAGCATTATTTCACCGGGCCTTCAACATCTGGACACCCCCATCATATTTAGGTGACATTAAGTGATGGTATCGATCATCGGTTTTTTAAACGAAGTGGCTATATTTACAGCGTCGTAAACCAGTCGTAAATTCTATATTTAGGCCTACAACGGTTTTATATAGAATTTAGAATTATGGTCTAGAGGGGAGAGGATTAGTGTCAAGAGGATGATAAGAGGGTCCAGAGGGTTAGGGTTAGGGTAAGGGTCCATTTTACCCTCTACTAGGGATAGGATAAGGGTAAGGTAAGGCTATATGTAGTAAAAACATTCGATTGGTTTTCAGCGAGCTCGGTGGTCTAGTGGTATGATGCTGCGCTAGTAATTTACTGGCCTGGGTTCGAGTCTCGCTCTATCCGCTCAATGTTCTCTAACTCTATTCTCCACACTTGCCTTGAATTGTCGCGCACCCCATCGGCATGCGCAACGTGAATTAGCCAATCAGAATGAAACGTCGCAAATATAGCTAGTGTCATCCATCTACGGCGTCGTAAAAATAGCCTGAGCGTTTTTCAAAAGAAAGTGGCACTACATTTCAAAATAGCCTAACTTGCTTCAAAATTGCATGGAACCACAAGCATATTTAGCTGAAGTTCTGCTGAGTCCTGGAGCAACCGATGCAGGAGGTTTGTAGGGGCGGATCTAGGGGGTGAATAGGGTGGCTAGCCACCCCCTCAAATGCCTTCCAAAAAATTTTTATGAGGGGCTTTTTCGTGTAAATAGCCTATCTCTAAGAAGATGAAATAAGAATGTTATTAGCTGCCTCAGAATCAGAACTAACAGTTTGTGACTCTGTATTATATACCTATTGTATGACACGAGCAATCATCTCGATGATTGCTCGTAAGTTAGTGTATCTCCTGCCATTCCGCTAGGCCGTATATGTATCCGGTAAACGGTCATTTTCCCAATCAAAACTACTTGATTTTTTCCCCAATCTGTGTCAAAATATTCCTAAAACCAGTACCATGACAAATCGTAAATTATGATGACAAATGTTTGAAAAATGACCTGCTAAGCTTCCCCCAATCATCTCATTAAAATTATCAACACCTCATCCTGGCCACAGCTCAGCAGGATATCATAATTTTCACTGAAACCATCGCACAAATGCTGTCAAATTGCACCATTTTCCAGAGGATTTTTCAAAATTTTCTATATGTCGAGGGGGGGACATAAATGTTGAGGGGGGACCCCCTCCAGCTCCCCCGTCTTGCGACCTTCGGTCGCTCGGACTTCACCGCTGAGCGGCGCGCTAGTCGCAGTCTCTTCATTACGTTTTGTCAGCCACCCCCTTTGAAAAATCCGCCCCTAGATCCGCCCCTGGTTTGTTCAATTACAATCCAAAATATTTCGAAATCACGCAACGATGATACATTCGTCGGGCCTGGCTGCTGGTTTGTTATTATATGGGGGGTCGGGGAAAAGATTAAATATTGCGCGGGTTCGTAAGGATGCTGGCCGTATAGACGATTTTTAACACGGTTCAGTAGTTAACCTACCATTTTATCAGATATTGCTGAGTGATTGAGATGGGTTTAACGATGCATTCGACGCGTGAAAATTGTAGTCATTTTTTGGATTCATGATGATTGCTAGTACTGACTGTCAACATGGAGGTGCGGGATCTGCGGAATTGCGTTAATCCAATGACGTCATTTTTTACGACGTCAAGTTCGAATCCTGAATTAAGATTTCAACAAAATCACGATTAGCGGGTTGATTTTGTCTGTTCGACTTGGTTTTCGATGAAAAATCTCAACTTTGTATCCTGCTAAAAGAAAGGGTAGCAGATTCAATAGCAGATTTAACAGTGTTGTTTAGCGGGCGAAACTTATTTTTTATTAAGCCGTAATGCTTTTCCTAATCGATCGCCGTGTTAGTATTCGGATTTAAACTGAACTTGTAACAAAAAGTCTTATATAAATTTCTATTCATCGTTAGGCTTTATGAAAATTGCTACCTTATTTGTATAAACTCCTTTCTGTTCTTAAAAAGTATGTGACCCGGCCGGCCGCTTACCCTGTTAAATTAATGTTTTTGAAATCATGATTAAGTCAACCATAACAGCAGCTATGGAGATGAACTGATTACAAATTTCATTGCGATTTACAAAATGACCCGCCGGCCGATCAGGAGAAAGAAGGTTACATTTGTTAGCCTTATCATAGTAGCCGGTGCTAAGATTACGAATTTTTCTCAAATATAAATAATTTCTGAAATATCCAACCCCTACTGCACTGAAGGTATTGTCAGATCTAGACTGTAATGATATGTATACAGTATTTTACACTTTCTAGATTGGAAAAACAAAACGACACTTGGCTGTCGGGTTTCACAATTTGTCACACTTGTGAGAGGAATTCGGTGTGACAAGAAATTAAGAATTTTAGATAAAGGCTCTTTCGATCTAGATTGTAGAATTAGGGATTTTGGAACTTGTTCAAATTAATTTATTAAAGCGCTCTTACTAAACCAAAAACTCACTGTTCCCCAGAACGGCTCGGTGGAATTATTGATTTTTATCAAACATCTGTTCGTAAAAAGAAAAACAATAATCTTGGAATTCATCACTTGTAACTTAGTAGTGTCACGTGTGTCAGCAAACTGTTTTTAAAAAAATTAGAAAATGGGGGTTTTTGTTATCGCTTTTTATTGATTTTCGGTTATCTGGAATCTCTGAAAAAGTATTCATTTTTTGTTTATTTTATTTATTTACTTTGCTTCAGACCATAATGCATCTCATATAGTAAGTATACTATTCTATAAGATAGATGCGATGTACTAATGCATAGATGGAAAATGAGAGCTGCTTAACGATATTTCGCCCCAACTTTTTGAATCTAATAATCTCTATGGAACTGGTTAACCAGGATGTCATCTATAACTTGCAACTGTGCTGGAAGAGATGACAAATATGGCCATGTTACCGAGTTACTAGCGGGACAGGCCATCATTCTGACCTTTTTCTTAAAGCCGTGGATCTGTCTTCTTCTTCTTTTTCTAATTAAAATGCGGCTTAGTTTTTTAAAATCAATTCAGGAAGCTTACATGTGTATAGCCTGTGTATTTAAGGCGGTTTTGCAGTGGTGTCACAAATCTTCTAACATAGCGAATACGAATATTTATTATAACAACATAACTTATTGTCACCACATCGCCATCTACCGTGTTTGTATGTGGTGACAAGCTGGGACAGAATTGTTCAGGTCGCATTATAGTCGATCAGTCCAAAATGGCGACGTGCATTAACAACGTCAGCTTAGTCATCATAAGCATTTTAATTTGCTTCGTTTTACAAGTGTCGTCACAGTCTGAGAGCGGCTTTATTCGAGAAGGTTTGTTTGAATTGTTATTTTTGAAAAGATGATTTGGTAGATTTATCGTAAAAACGGTTTCGTAATTCGATATATCTCGACTGACACTGACTCGACAACCAAATACACTCGTACCTATGCCGCCTTTGTTTGTTGAAATTCGGTTCGACAAACACATTTTCAATTTCTTATATCGATTATGAATATTACAAAGATCTACACCTCTTGTCATATAATGTATTACTAGAATATACCAGTACGTAATGCGATGTGGTTTTTTCGCAGATAAAAATGATATATATAATCTATATGTACATTACATAGCTATACATTGGCTTTGTTTTCGATTTCTCTTAGTAAATATACGTACAAATAATGCATTCATTCATTTCTATGTGGCTGTAGAGTATATTAAAAAAACTATATAAAATCTGTTCAGGATGTACTATTTCCGCAATTGTGGAAGATTTATTTCAAAATCTAGGCTCGGTATGAAATGTTGGAGTATTCGTCAAAACGCCAACATGATATTGACAGTTATCTTATATCACTAAATGACACTCGACCTGGTTCAAGCGGCCAGATTCGTTGCTTAGAAGACGATATATATTTCGTACCCCGATATAACACTCCAACGGGTTCGATCTCAGATTCAACGAAAAATTGCTTACAAGACGATATATATATATATATATATATATATATATATATATATATATATATATATATATATATATATATATATATATCGTACTGGGCATCATTATTTATGGGTTTTGTGCCACCGGCTTGTAGTCATATAAACGCAATGTAATGTCGCGTTATTTCGGTCGAGTCGCCGTCGTGCCAGCACACGTTTTGAAAAGTGCTTGAGCGTTTCGAATACCGGGCGACGCTTGTAAAATACACACGGTCTATATCCTATAGCATACACCACATGTTTGTACAATTATTCACGAACGCCTCCATCGCAAGACAATGCGTTCATTTGATACATGTAATTTGCACTATGAATACGAACATCACGGTGACTTCAAGCCAAAATAAAAAGAAATCCGTCACAGGAGATTGTGTAAAATATAGTTTTTGTATAATGGACAAATAAGGTTCGATATTGTCACCAACAAATAAAATATACGTTTTAAATATACAATTTGTACCTTAGGGGTTGTTATTATGTAACGAGTGGGGGTTGGGTGTCGAAAAGTTTTTGCAGATTGCTACAAGGGGAGGGGCTGTCACAACATAATAAAATGTTCAAATTTCTCAGTAAAAAACCTCGAGCAATCTTGTACTGTACTGTAATACTGCCTCTCGGTGGTTTTAACAAGTCAAACTAAAGTTTCCAGTTTCCTAGGGGATCTGCCAAGATTCGTTACAGTTCGTTATAAGGGGGTATTAAAATTTCCGAAAAAGTGTTACATAATTTTTAACAGTCCCTTTCGTATGTAATCTATCGTAATCATCACCAAAATAAACGTATAAAGGCGTACCGGGTAATATAACTTTGATACATATCACGGATTGACTGTTCCCACACTTTTTTGTATACGCAATAAAAAAAGTCTCCGGGTGGTAATGAATATATTGTATTTGCTGGAATTATCATTCACAGAAAAAAAAACATTCAAATGTTACCAATGCAACGTGTTTCGAGGTAGCATGGCACCGAAAAAATGTGACAATCCGTCGGTCGAAGACGACTGCGAAGTATGTCTGAAGTACGTAACCAATTTGATCACGAACTACGGAAAACCGAAGTATGGAGGAGTCCATTCTAAAAACGGTAAGAAATAAGGTCCACTGTCCGAAAAATAATCACGTTCACTTGAAATCTTGCGAATTTTGTCCGTGAGAAAAAATTGTACGTATTAGATTCGGTGATAAATCTCTCATTCTGTATTTCAGAACTTAGCGTCACGTCGAAAGTTTGCATCAAGAAGAATAGCTTTGACGTGGAACCGGGCGATTATTGCTCATACATGACTGGCAGCAAGGGATATCAACATCAATGTTACTGCACCGGCGAACTATGCAACCACGCCGGCAATCTGAAAGCATCGACTGTCCTCGTCCTGGCGGTATCGTTAGCGGCGGCTATGAACTACATACCGCGGTAGTCTAATTGAAAAACTGAGATTTGTACATCCACCATCCACGGATCTATTTTTTCGTCAATGAAAAAAAACACGTCATCACAAATCTATGAAATTAACGAAACTAAAAAATAATTGTGGCATTCATCGAGAGAATGTCTTGAATATAACAACTACAAACATAATTTGATAGCACGTCATTTCACGAATCTGTCAGAAAAAAATTTCGCATTTCAATCAACGATACGAATGAAAATGAAAAACAGATCTGAAGTTATACATATGATATACGATAAATCCATCCGAGTATAATCCGAATCTCTGGTTGTTTTTTTTTTTTGCTTTTGCATAGATATGTACAAACATTATTTTTATCTAAACATATATATATATATGTATACATATATATCACGTCCACTCCGGCCATCCAAAAAAAAATCGATACAAACGAAAAACTCAAAATTCTCAGTTTGGACCATCGAATGATCTCTGAATATATATATATATATATATATATATATATATATATATATATATATATATATATATATATATATATATATATATATATATATATATATATGTATATATATATATAAATCAGTTAGGTTTCGCGGGAAAAAATCGGTTGCGTATAAGCGGCACGTAGCGGTTCGCAGCATCTATCCCCTCAGAATCCATCCATGTAGATTCCAGCCTTTCGCTTCAGTAATTCAAAGTGTGCATTTCGCTATTCTAACTTGTCCATACTACATTCCAGCGTTTTTGCGCGTTTTCTTTTATGTGTAAGCTTTAAAATGTGGTGCATTTCTGTCAATATCTGTTATCTATAGTAAAACCAAAGATTTTTATTCTCAATCGAAAAATTGTTAAGTATTATTTTGAAAAGAATATGTATAGCGTACGATGTTTATAGTCTGTCATCTTGGTTATTGCATTTTAATATGTAAAGTGTAGTATATAGAGTATGTAGACAATATTGATCGATTGTAGAGACGCCATTAGCAGAACACCTTTTTACGTGAATCATCGTTTTATATCATGTATTGTAAACAATCGTTTTCTTTATTTCTTTATTTTGTTGTATATTTCTCCCGAATCTCTGAACTCATTGATCGGGCTGTGAGAGCGAAAAAAAACCTGTCCAACCATTCACCGATAAAAAACTACATTTTCGACTTCGAAAATGTCGGTCGACAGCTACAGGTTCAAACGCTATCAAGTTCGAATTCCAGTGAGCCCATTTGCACAGTCATGGCTTTAACCAGTTTTAGACCATCTTGCAGTCCAAAAGCTAATCTAACAACTTGATACCAAGTCTCCATTATCTAAAACCACATTTGGAATTGAGTCGTGACTGTGCGACTGCGGGGCCTTAAATACTAACAATTAGCAATATCGCTCGTTGTCCTATAGAAAAATGGTTACGTTTGAGATGTTTTTACACAGTAGCAATATCTTATGACGTATTTGATTAACTGTAGATATATACATAATTAATGTAACTGCTATTCATTATAAATAAAACATGTATATATATAATCAATTCATTTGTGTTGAATTTTTTGTTCATTGCATAACATTATTGATCATAGCTTCTCTATCATCTCACGAGTAGTAACCTAATCGACCATGGATCGTTGGAGTTAACGCGCACAGAAAACAATTAACATACCGGTATTTATGTAGATTGACTCGTCAAAATTCAGGCCCGTGGCGTGTTGTTCGTTAATTTAACCCGAACTAGAGAGGTTAAGGGCCCTCCCCAAGAAAAACTTGTAAGTTTATTGCTTAGATACGGCCTCCGAGTGATTTCCGTCGAAATAACGATGGTCTAAGCAAATAAACAAATTTGATTGGGGCCCTTTTCGCAGAACGATTTTCCGTTGCAATAGTCGCGATCGACAGCACGATCGGATTTTACAATAAGCTCCTCATCCCTCCGATATCAAGAGCTTGCATCCCGTGATTTTATCACCAGCTTTAACAATTATTAACGAGTCTAGCCGGTATACTGCCTGGGCTGATTCTAGATCAGTTATGAATATAAATGTCGAAATAAACAATCGAGAACATTATGAAATCAACGCAAATATCAGATTGATTAGATTCGAGTTCTACAGTGGAACCTCGTTATAACAAACTTGAATACAACGATTTATCTTATTTAATAAATATAGAATTTCGTCCAAAGTATGAAAATTAAGAGAATTTCGCCCCCCCCCCTCCAAAAAAAAACGATATCTATTAATTACATAACGAACATATTGTCTGGTCCCGTGAAGTTCGTTAACGAGGTTCCACTGTATGATTCATCTTACACAGATATTGCGCATGTTCTCCCTTAGCACCGAACTTATTCAATCTTGACACTACACATCTTCATCTTCAGATAATTTGACAGCAAATTTCACCCCAGGAATAAGAGACTTTGAAGAGAACTCAAGTTACCACGAAAACATTTTATTTACATCTGGAAGGGACCTACATGGGGCCATGTTAAATACAGCAAAATAAAATCACATAACAATAATTGGTCTCTTCGCAATACGAATGTTTTTTACAGCCTCAAATACGGCCAAATGATGATTATCATAATACGATATATATACATATACCGTAATATACATTTAAGATGAATTTTTCATGATATAATTTAACGCATTTCGCCACAGAGGGCAGTTGAAGATTTTACCTGTTGCCACAACGGAATCGGAGGGGGCTCAATTCTACAAATATGAGCGACCGTCAACCGTCCCGTCCAAGCCATATGTTCATCTTCATTCATTAAAATCAAAACTAGATTAAAAGATGATGAAAAAAACTCCAAAAAGAGGAAAAATGAATATCAGTCGTGTGCATATGTTTTCAATGTTAAAACTCAATATGAGGACATGATGAGGAAAATTATACAGGCTTCTTGTTTATTGATCAGTGACATCACCTCTCTTTCATATGCAAATTTATGTTTAGATTTATCACTAGTTCAGGACCCGGTGGTTCCGCAGTTGTGAGTTAGCGTTAAACCGCTGAGTTCATTTCTAAAAGTTTATCAACTCTCTGAAGTTATACTTCAACCCAGAGAGAATGGTGTCTAGAGCGATGGCCAAATACTAACATGTGTCTATACGGTAGATACCATGTTAACACTATCAATTCCATTATAACAATGCTGTTGTTGCTCAAAGGTTGGTTAGTTAAACCAGTGGATATACAGCGGAACTTAGTTGCAACGAACTTCAGAGAACCAGAAAATCTATCCATCATTTGGCAAACAATTTTGATACTTTGTTTCTCCGCTCTGCTGAGCTTAAAAGTTGACCCGGCCAGCCGCCTATCTATCATGTACATTACTTATTTGAAATCGTTATCAATTTTACCATAACAGACCCGGCAGCTGTAGAAATGAACTGATTACAAAAGTTGTTATATCTAACAAAAATGACCCGGCCGCTGCAGAGAAAAAAGGTATCGTTTATGTTTAGCCTTATAACCGATAGTTCGTTATATCCATTATGAAAGTAACAGGTATCGTTGTATTTGGGACGAAATTCTAGGTTTGTTATAACCGATAAATCGTTATACCGAGGTTGTTAGACGCTCCACCGTATACCACAGTAATGATGCAATCTTCATCGTAAGCTGTTGAACAACTGGCCCCTGATCAACAACATAACGCTCTCCGGTCTCGCAAAGGTTCCAAATTGCATTTAGAGAAAAAAATCATAGGGTTCCAGACATGAAATGATTTTCGGCATCTACACTCGATAGCACCTATACAGGATTTTCTAGAACAAAACATTTGTGGATTCAACTTCAACAGTTTGACTTGGCATTCAATATGACTAGGCTAGCATCATCAGGATTCTGTGTGCAGTTGACCTTAGTCCAGTCTAGAAAATCCAGCATTCTACGACGCGTATCAGAATCGTATAGCGTAGACGCCAACTACAATTTCACATTTTCTGCATTGTGGCTTCCCAAGCAAAGATCACTTTTTAAACCAGATTTAAAATCGCAGTCATGTTACACACACATACATGCAAACACATGCACGCACACTGCACACTGGTCATATATCAACGTAAGACTTCTTTGTTCGATTGCGTAAAATAACCCCCCCCTCCTGTAAATACTCCACAGCGCTGTACTCAATAAGGGCTGATAAAACCGGTCGCGTTTTTCTAAATTCTAGGCCCATCACCGAGGTCCGGACTTAAAAAAAATAATAACCTACTATTACTCTCAAATGAATATCGCGCCCCGACACCGGAACTCTAGTTTACATTTATACGCATATTTGCCCCGGAAATAATGGTAAGTAATTTTCATTATGACAAAAAATTCGTTGAAAAATACACTTACAGTCAGTGTGTAGCAGGCTTTTTGACTGGTGTAATCCGATGTATTCGGTTGTAAATATTTTCGAGCCAAATTCATGGATCTTTATCTCTCAGCGGAGACTTTAGATCACGATTTCGATTTCAACGGATCAGGACCAGCCGCAGGAGAATTAAAGCTATTTCAGACTCGTGTCTCTCTGAACTGTGGATCCAGCCCTTACGAATCGACGACGAAGATTTCATCGAAATTCTTTTTTTAAATATAAATCAGCTTCTATTATCGTTTTCCCCTTGCATTCGAAGACTGCACTTTATACAGCATTCGCAAGTACGAATAAATCGTTATTCGTTTTAATCGAAGTCTTATCGACTTCGCGGCGCGTAACCGAAACACCATCGCGCGATTTCTCGACGATCGCGGAAAATTAACGACAGTTAACGAAGATGACATTCAACGGTGAATATAGTTACAATCAATTTTTTTTTGTCTTCTATATAAGAATCTGTGACACTATCTCTTTTTAAATATACAACTATGATGACAAATAATCCGTATCGATCGATACTCAATAATCAATAATTCCGACAATATTATCACATTTCAACATCCGCAGTAGGGGACTCTGATGACTAATAATAAATATTATGATATTTTTGTTTCCATGCACACAAAAATTAAGAAGTGCAGAGTCGTCGCTGTGTGTATTACATTCATTTATGCGACCGTACACAGCTATCGAACCTCGACCCGGACCCGACCCTCGGACATTCGACGTCGTAATCAATATTTTGTAAAATCATTCAGATTGTTCAGGCAACACGCATGCGTTTAATAGAACTAGATATTTTTGAACATTGAAAATTAAAACTAAAATGAATCGACGCCGGTTCCACAGTTGTGAGTTTGAGTTAACTCTGAGTTGAAATCATTTTCAATGTTTTAACTCTGGAGTCAAATTTAACTCAGAACTGTGGAACTGGATCCTGATGGCTAAGTCTTGACGATAATTATTCGAAAAGCGTGGCGATAGTCCTCGTCGATTGTTCGATGACGGTCGGGTACGGCGGTCAGCAGATCGACAGTCGCGCCGAGTACAACAACAACAGCTGCGTCATCAGTTATTTTCCGTCGACGTGCTCAGGTAGTCTTCCGGCCGCGTGTAGCTTTCCAACGCCTTAATCGTGTACGAGTCATGCGGCAGTTGAGACTTGCGACGCAACAGAGGCTTTTCCTTGTTTTTTTGTTTCACAACCTACACGAAGCAACAAGCGAAGAAAAAAAAGAACAACTTAAAAGACGGAAATAAACAATAGAGACACGAACGACGAATGATAAAGTCGCAAGAAACGAGGAAACAATCTCGGACTCGATATTTGGGAAACTTATATAGCGTAACTAGGCGATGATTTTCAAACATGGGTATGGTTGAATTCTACGACATCAAGGAGATTGCACACAAACTGTATTCAGCTCTGCTTAGGCTATGACAATGACAAGTATAAATGATCCAATGACCCCATGTCTTCGATCCTGATAACCAATACTGACAAATGGGAAACAAGATACTGTGGCACACGATCATCAAGATCCACAGACAAAGACACTAGAAATCCCAATTATGACCAGATTATTCATGGGCCAAATGCTTCGAATGTGCAGTAGCCAATGGTTGGTCAAACATCTTTGGCGGGTTTGAGCAGCATACCGATAGATAATGGTATACTTTATGTGACAGTAATAGAATCCGGACTCTGGACACGGCTTTTTAAGCGACATATGCCGGTAAACCAGAATGTCCATAGTTGTTCAATCTACAGTAGTTGTCAAAATAAATACTGTTGCTTCATAATGCGATAAGTGAAACGGCATCATGTGTTCCAAAATTTACAATAGAGGTAATTGCCATGTAGTCCATACCACATTTATATGCTCTGACATAAACCACCAGTCTACGTCCGTCAGTTCCTAGAATATTAAGTTTCCGAAATATCTAGTGCGAAATCGACTACAAATAATTGAAAATAATGCATGTTTTACAAATGAACCATTGCAAGAATTCTGAAACCGAAAAGAAGCTCAAATATTCACGGTTCGAAAAACGCGATCATGCACATACATATCTGTTATCTAAGTCGGGTATGGCAAGGCGGTTAGAAAATACTGGTTCGACTAGTGGTCCAAACAACGAAATAATTGGATAAAAGAGCTTCTAAAGAGTTGCGTTAATCAAAAAGTGCTTTAAATGTATTTTCGAGAGATAAAAGTAACTAAACTACTGCAACAAAACACTGCTTACTACTGTAGTGAAACAAAGCCTCCAGTGAGGGACTTTGGTTGCGCGTACTCTTGTAAAATTTACTAGAAAATGGGACACTATGTTCAAAATTTCTCAAGCAAAATTGGCTAGTGCTTACGACTGTTTTTTTGCTTGTTATTGTCGCCTCCCTCCGCACACGAGCAGCGGAGTAATTCGATTATTGTCAAGGCTTTTCCCTTCACCCAGGAGCTACCAATAGTGTACTTAAAAATGTTATTGATCCCATGTTTGACTATTGTTGAATTACCATTCAATTCTCGTAATATTTCATGAATATATAATTCAGAAGTTCCGTAATTTGAACTAAATACAAAAGAAATCAACCCTAGGTGCCCGAGTTCAGATCCATGTCCATCGGGCATTTATTCGGAGTAATTCAAAACGGTATCCCCAGTTTCACATAAAAATGGCTGGTCCGCTAAGGGTAATGGGTGAAAGCACTGCCGTCTAAGACCCAATCCCGACAAGTGGGTCAGTTTGCGACTACAATGCTGCGAATATGAGGTCTCAAAATAGCGACATAAACACTGCAGACTAAACATCGCACAACACTTTTCATCATCACATGTATAAACCGGCCTCTCCCCCCTTGATTATAATATATATTATATACACATTGTTCTTTTTCATTCTTCATACTTTGTACACTCATTCATGTGTCTCACGAAAGAACCACCAAAATTTCATACAACGACGGACATCGAAGTCAAACGGTACGAATGCGAATATTATACTCCGTTTTTCGCTCGTATAAGGACTACATTGCGCTTGTTTTGTACCTCGTTACTGCCCGGCTCGATCTTCGACTTGAACGCCAGGTCAACGTCATCGTCTTCGACAGTAATGCCCGCATCCGTGTTTATAAAGTCTACGTTTATCTTCTGGCCCGGGAACTCCTTCAACTGAAAATCGATATAATCATCGAGTGTTTATTTCCGTGACGCCATCTTTGCAAGTACATAATGAATACCCCTCGGCCAGTACCGTATTATCCGGCTAATAAGCCGATTTTCAAGCCTCAGATTTTTAGCCCAAAATAACAAGATCGGCTTATCGGATGGATATGATCTGACCTAAAAAATCACTTCCCCATCTATTTCACTTTAATGCTCCCAAAAATCGTTAAAATCAAAAAGAGCGGTCCATATTATTTTACTACCAATAATCACTTTCTACTACCAATAATCTATTTTGAACTATTTTGCTACTTTGTTTCTTTATATCACAGCGGCAATGTAGTACATTTGTATATACATGCGTCAGCAGTGGGTGTCTGCTAATATGTCCGCGCATCAGTGGTAGATACGCGATCTGTGTATATACTACAATATATGGTTGCGTGTAATAGCAATCGAGCCCTCGGCTTAATGGCCGGAAAATACGGTGAGAATGCAAAATTGTAATAGGGCATATATTACAGTAA
Source organism: Tubulanus polymorphus (assembly GCF_964204645.1). NCBI lineage: Eukaryota > Metazoa > Nemertea > Palaeonemertea > Tubulaniformes > Tubulanidae > Tubulanus > Tubulanus polymorphus. Next base: position 11,452,822 of record NC_134025.1, read on the forward strand.
CTAAGTTTCATCTCACAAAAATAGGTTTGAATGGACAATTATATGAAACACCGTAAAGCAGTAACAAGTACAAAACACATCTGCTTTAACTGTCTACAAACTAGTCTAAGATAGAAACCTAAGACGTCTAGTCCAGGGAGGATCGTGTATCATAACAAGATACCCATGGAACACAACAGCCTGCCTATTATAATTTGCTTTTCATGAATTTGATGCAATTTGTGGGTTATTGCTGCATTCAATTCTTTAATTCAATTTACACAGCGCAATCGTGATTTTTCAAGTACACCGTGGTAGCACGGATACCCAGTTGCCAATACTTCAAATAAATTATTTTTCGTCGTCTTAACGATTTGCTATGAACCAATACTGAATAAAACCTAAATCAAATTTGATGTTTTTGGTTGAGTTTCTTGGTTTAAAGTTGTTCATTGAAATCTCTCCGATTAATAGGAGTGACTTGAAAAATGTAAAGATGATAAACGTACGTGATTGCTCGCCATCTTTTGAACTTTGTTCCAGGCCTCATCGCGACCCTTCAGGCGTTCTTTTTCCCTGCAAGACAACGAGCGGTGAAGGTTGAAGAGATATCAAGTGACCATAATTATCATTTTTTGAAGATTTTCGTCAGTGTTCATAAGTTTGACTCAACAATCAGTCAATGGGGTACCCCCAACACTACTGTGGCAAGCAAGGATTCCGGAGATGATCCACCAGGTTTGCTAATGGTTACTGAGAAACTGTGCTTCAATTTCTTCTACATTTCGATTAATTTCAAGTCGACTTTTCTCATTAGTAAATCAATATGCAATAAATCAATCCATACCAGATACACTGAATGAGAAAGCGGATCTTATATTGTATCCGTTGACTTGTTTGATAATTTTCGGATTTGGGAGCTTAAAAATCAAGTTCAAATTCCAATGAAAATGAACTAATTTTCGTTACGAATAGTGTTTTTGCGCCATCTGGTGAGTGCCGGTATCCCATGCATTTCCAATGTGTAAAACCATGAGTCAAATCTTAACCGAAAACGGTTCAATCAGGTCTTGATCTTTTCGAAGGATACTAAAAAATCTAGACCTAATACAGCAAATCTGGCCTAGACCCACCACTGACCGACTACTTACTTTTGCTTATCCTGTTTGTAATGCTGTGTACACTCATCAAACTGTTTCTGATTCATCTCCATAAAAACTTTCAGCGCATTGTATATCAAGCCAGTAATAGTTCTGCGTAGAAGAAATATTTGTTTCAGGTAAATATACTCCAGGTACCCATTTCAACTGTTTTTATCTAAGTCATAGTAACACAATACTGATGATGTCATTCTATGAAATGGGCACCTGGGACCAAGTTGCAAAGTCGAAGACTTATATAAACCCATTTTGGTTTTAAAGCTATAATCATACAATATCTGAGATGAAACAAAGCCACTTTTTGGAGTTAAAAAAATGCAAGTGTGTCCTGGCACAAGAAAGAACACTACTTGTTTCCATGCGAAATTGATTTCCAGTGTCAATATTTTGTGTTCCAAACCTGCTAGTTAGTTAGGCACAGTGTGATGAAAAGCTAAGGAAGCTAACAACAGTACAACATATTATATTGCAACAAATATTATACAAAAATACCCCAACTGAACTCCAGAATGTCAAATTGTTTCACTGTAAATATTTGCCATGAAGGTATATCCAGTACACCAATATGTAAAGAAGAGGGGACAAAATCATGATACAAAATATATCCCTCAAAATCAGAGGTAATTCAAGGTAAGTGCGGAAATGATCTATGGTTGAAGTTTTATCCCTAGGGGTAACTTGTTTTTTGTAACTTAATATTTCCTTTCAAATCCAATAATTGCCCTTTTCTAAACACATAATAGTTGTTCAGAACATACTGCCTTCGCAATTATCAGTTCGTCAACTCAATCTAGGAATTTAGGAATTTTCTTCTTCTGTCGACGACATCGTAACACTTACTTATTCCAGTGCTGTTGAGTTTTATACATCGAGGGAAACATGATCGGCAGAATCGTGCCGACATTGTCCGTTATCAAGCTCAACACATATTCATTGTTCCAGTAATATAAAGCCCTCTCAGCAACCTGAATATCACAATAAAAACATTCGTATCAACATGGTGGTACGTTTTCGTAGCAGTATATATAAATTCACCTGAAGCCTCCAATATATTGAAAGGAGTTGAACAGCTAAAACATGTAGAATGTCAAGGCTTGAATGAGCACCTTACTTTCTGGACCCTACTAACTGACAACCTAAGGAGTTACTAATTGTAAATAAGGTGCCCACTGATATAATAAACATATAGCATAATCCATGCATAAGTTTGATCATAAATTGGTCCTCTACACCCTATACATTTGTAAAGTCGTATACGACTAAATACCCCGGATGAATTTCATAGGTCCTACAAGATCTCCCAAATTGAGAAGCCTGTAATGTACGCACGCATTCTTCGCAAATGTCTCACCTGAAAATGGGGGCTAGAAACACACTTGGCTAACTGCCTAAACAGTGGACCGATCACTTTGACGAACTCAGCCGGCTCAATTACGTCTAGGATTTCTTCGAGCTCATTGAGGAACATCACCTGAAAATATATCAATTATATAATGAAACCTCTCCTGGTTCTGGATGAAATTCTCATTAATGGAGGTATTCACTAAAGAGAGATGTTCATTAACAGGGGGTTTCATTGAAATCGAACAGCCCCTTTCAACCGTGATAAATATGATAAATTTCATTCGCATACCTCTTTCGGACTATGCACTTTTGGCCAGAACTTGAGCAATCCTATGATCACCTAGATAGAAACAATGCAAATAATGAATGACAATTCAGAACATCAAAGTGAATGCAACATGTGCCTGTGATTTATGGCCATGTACTCATGGTGGAATAAAAATGATTATAGACGGTGTTTATAGGTGGCCAAAACGAAGTATATGCGTGTTACTATCTCCAACAATTTTTTTCGGGTAGGTAGGAAGGAAAATTATTTTTTCAAATGATTTCATTTGTAAATTAATGGCAACCACGCTAATAGCGTAAACTTGGGTCAAACCGTATAACATCGTCAAATAAAACAAACTAATTACGACAATAACAGTCGATGAAACAATTAGCAATACCGGTTATCAATCTCAGAAAATGGACTCGACTTTTTATCTAGGGCGGTGAAAATTAGACAACGATGGCTCTCAAAAAAGAAATAGTAGCTTTTGATAATGTAGATTATACGAATAACAACATGAGGGCACTTTTCAATTCCCGATTGCCTGAACATGCGACGAATAAATGTTTAATGATGACTTACTGGTTCTGTTAAACTGGGCTCTTTTTCTAAAAACTGTACAACACAATACGCCAACTGCGGATGATACACGCTGAGTGACTTGACTTTATGTAATGGCAGTAACACCCGCAATAAAAACACCTTATGCTCTTCTTTCAGCGGTAATGCGAATCCATTAATTATACTGATGAAAAAGAAAAAAAAATTACTTTTAATCAGATCTGCTTTTACTTGCCAACTCAACGGCAATTTTGGTCACCCAAATAGAAGTAACTTAAAAAAGGTTCATTGCCTCACAGAACACATTTATTCAAAGACAACTAGTGAACTTTTGGCATACACCATTAGAGATGTTGCGGTAAAATGTCTTTCTAATTAGGGGTCCAGGGACACCATGCCCTCTAGGCAAATGAAATGCTGGAGAATCTAACAATTTAGATAATTATTGGATGCCTGGTGAATAAATACAGTAAATTTCATTATTCAACGTCCACTAGTGAACAAATACAGAAATCAATGATTTGAAACTCACTACGATTGTAGAAAATGTCATGAGCTATTTTGAGCAATTTTGCAATTGACCGTGGTTTCAAAATATGCGTAAGTAGCAATTGAATATAAATGGAATACATATTATTCAACTATTCAACGCCCCCTGGCAAACAAATAGACCCAAATGACCTTGAAACTAGCTACAACCATAGTACATATCATGAACTACAATTTTGCTATTGATTGTGCAAAGATAATTTGCATAGGTAGATATCAATACACATAAAATATTCAATTCACCTGGCGGGAGAACAAAAACAGGTAAGTCACAATTCCACATGAAGCAATGTGTCCTTTTATATGACATCAATTATCAAATAAATCCAAATATACCTAAGTGGGCTAAATATTGAACACTTTCAAAGGTACGGCAAGATGTTCCACACTGATCCACTTAAATCTAAGTATCAATCTGACATCACCCAGACATTCACTCATGCGAAGTCTAAACTTTTGAATGTGTGGTGTCTGGTATACATTCAATAGTTCATTTTCAATAAGAAATCTCCAAGTTGAGTCCTTCAGCCTCGATATTCAGATATTGGAAGAATGGTAATAAAGAATAAATTTGCATGCTGGTTCAGAACAAAGATTGATTAGAGACTTTTACTCCTGCTATATGAACCCTGCAATTCATCGTGGTAAGTATTTTGCAAAATCAGAGCAGAAATGACAAACACCAGCAGAAACAGTTAAGCGCATTTATCGTACATTCCAAGTATTTTCACTAAGTTCATCCCTTACCTTCCTAAAATTTCTAGCAACTCTGCGACACCATTATGGTGTTCTGTTTCGTAAATAAATCTGAAAAAAAAAAACAATCGATTTTTGTTTCATTTACATCCGACTATGAAAAAGCGATTAGTGGTAATACCTCACGACATTTGCTATTGATCGGTGGTGGTGTATATACTCAGTGCCGCGTGTGAATGTGTTTATACGTACCTATAAAATATATTATTGATCTGTTTTCGGATATATGCTCTTAGACCTAGAAATTTGCCGTAGATACGATGAAGTATAGTCTTCAGGAAATCTCGTTCGCGGGGATCTTCACTGTCGAACAGATCCAACAACTGTAAAGCGAACAACGAAATTCATTTTCAGATGATGAGACACCGATGATCCACAGTGACATATAATCGAATTAGCGTAGTCCGTGCTATGCACAAAATGGAGGCACATTTGTTTATTTAGAAAGGGTTGTGCAATGAAGATCAATGCAACATTGGGGAACGGCGACACTACCTATCCCACCAGATGGCACGCCAAGCACTCAATCTTATTGTCAAAATCAATTCAAGATCGATCAACTTTGAACTGGAATTTTTCAAGCTCCAAAATCCATACGTATATTCACAGGACCCACCTAATACTTTAGATAAATTTTTTACTCATTAATTGGTGCAGTTTTCCTTAAAAGTTCATTTGATCCTAATTGTAAAACGTAGATGTACAGCACAAAGACCGAGTTACTACTAGGAAACCTGGTTGATCCTAGCTCGCCATAAGTGGAATCCTCAATTGCCACAGTAGTGCTGAAGGTACCCCATTGTGACTTCTAAGTTACTAAGATGGCAATACTTCGCCATGGCGATTTCATTCGGTTTATACTGAGCGTTTGTGGTTATGTGCCACAACAAATATTAACGGTTTGAACAACTGCAATTTTTCAGGTTATCTATTCAGAAGCATTTTTAGTACAGCTTAGCATGAGAGATACACTTATATTTCCTACTTCTGGTAGATGTTCGATAGACTAGATTAATAACTTATATCATTCCAAACTGAATGACCAATCTTATAAGGCAGGAAAACTACATATGCGTAAATAAATTCAGCCCATGTTACAAAGTGTGGTCGACGTGACCACAGACATAAAAGAGCAATAACAGTGGCTGAGAGCTAGAAGAGGGTTTGCACTTACTTGCAACACGAAGCGCTGGTCGATATGTCTTTTCGCTATATTTGGTTGGAAATCGGGAGATTCCAAAAGCCTCAGGAAGAAGTCATAAACTATCTATAAAGGCAAACACTAATCATTAGTTATCATCTTGTGTTAAAGAAGGCTAATATCACTTCTGGATAAAAACAATGTCTGGTTTGCAGAAGTGTGGTTATTTTAATGGCCCAGAGAATGTACATGCGCATAATAACATATGCATGTTGCACTTACTTGTAGGTGTGGCCAGGCTGCTTCAAGCGTGGGTTCATCCTCTTCCGGATCAAACTCAGCACCACTGGGATTCGACGAAGGAGGAAGTGTTCGGAATAAGTTCACGGCAAACTGCGAAACAGATATACAAACATGTATAGACAAAGATTGTCCAAATAGCTCACAGCAACCAGCTTTAAATGCCGAGAAGAACTGTAGCCAAATAGTTTAAGCGATCTCGAGATCAATCTGGGTTCATGGATTTGGATCCTATAGCGAGTTCTAGGTCGAAGGTTGTTCTTTATCCCCCTGCATTGGGTAAAGGAATCTCTTTGATAGAAGATTATTAGGTGTCAGTTTTATATGGTGGTTTAAGCTTAAACCCAGACATTACCTCAACTGACTCTCAGTTGAAATGATCCCTGGGCGAAAAACTAAAATTCCGAGATGGACATCCTTAGCTAATGCCAAAACCAAGTCCAAGCGGAACCGTCCTTCGATGTCTCTAAATCATCAGTGATTTGGATGTTCTCGAGGCACATGTACGAAAGCCAAAACAGAGTGTACTATCATTTTGGAGATGAATGGAAATCGACAATGACGCAACTTTCTTGCTACACGACTGATTTTAATGATTTCTGAAGAATATTTACGTATACAACTCACTCACTAAGTCTCTACCTTCAGAGAGTCTTAGATTGACTTAGAACGTGGCTGAATCGCAATATATACCTAAATGATGATCACGTAGAGATGGACTTTGTCTTCGATGATCTTACCATCAGCTATATAGGCGAGAATTGAATCTCAAGTATGATACATACCATGTGTATACCTTCAGGGTATATGGCGTCGGTGATAACGCCACGACTCTGGATGATGTACTCGACCATTTCGCTCAGGGCCGATCGCTTCACCTCTTTCCACTTCAAGTCGCTGAGCGGATCCTGTACGAAGTCGAACAGCACACAGCATTGTCGTAACTTCTTAATAAAAAGTTCTTCCCGTTCAGCCGGCGTGGCATCTGTGAGTAAAGGTCAAAAGTGAATGAAGAACGGCTAAATATAAACGTATGTATTCGGTGTCATTAATTAATTTGGCGCATAGAATCTAATTAGCGGCTTATCGCATAAAACCCTGAGGCCCGTCGCACAGGTATGATGATAAAAACATACAGTTATGTAATTTTGTTAAGTCCAGAAATGTTCATCAAGAAATACCAGTACATGTACTAGGTGATCAAATTGGTGATAGAATTTAAATGGGCTTAGCCCGGTTTTAAATCTGAGCCTTGACTACTATAACCAAGTTGTACGACATCCATTCAAAACATAGGCTATTCAACATGTTAGAATTACACTCAATCCCATAGCCGATGGAATCACGATTGAGCAATTGAAGCTAAATGATCTGGTGTCTCATTCTATGCTAATTTTCTCAGGAATTGACGTGACATGAGGACAGCTAGCTATATCTATAGTTATCACGGGTAGAGGTACAATCTGGTTGTTTTCAACATCTCATAGAACGCTTTTTAATAACTCATATGACGGGTGTAGCCTAGTATCGTATTACATATAACGGTAAAATTGAGTGATACAGCTTGGAGTAGGTCACTAGTTTGATTTCCAGACCCATGGTAAGACCCCCGAGATCGGACTGGAACAGATGCCAACCAAGCCCCTCGGGTAATTTACGAGGGAGACTCGCCATAACCTGCATGATTCCCAGCAACAATATTAAGTTTAAGTGAAGCCAGTGGAAGGCATGTAAATTCAGTGATCAAATAATCTCAGATTGAAGACGGGAAACTCCTTATGAACCCCGAATTGAAATAGCGACCATCAACGCCGGTTCCTCGGAACACGAGGAGTAATTGATACACAGTTTTACATGGTTTCCCCGACTTTGATGCAATAATATATATCATTCTACATGTACGCCGTATATAGAGATTCAATATTACGCTCGCCACTCCACAATGATCAATAGAATCTGTCTACGTACTACCATACCTCCCCGCTACTACATACATCACTATTACCAATTACTTGTAGTCGTTGTTCTAGTAGTATCCCATTGAAACTACACAATTCACAGAGACATAAGCGTACTTTATAAAGCCGCCAATATAAGCTACACTTTCATGGCAAACCAAAAATAATTCAAAAAATAGATTTCGCACAAAACATATACTTTATATGCTACTATCATGGTTTCCAGTGCTAAGACTGAGACAAAAACAATTAGGGCCTATCAGACCCAAAAGGAAGGACTTTTTTATTGAGAAAGAAGTACTTTTCAGTAAAATGAGGACCAAGGAAGCATTCTCTCAATGCTTCAACAAGAAATGTTAATTAGCTAGTGGATACTTCTCATGTAGATCATTCATATATTCCAGGGTAATTCCACAACACTTTCCTGTATCCAGGCCTAAGTAATAAAATACTTCAATGGTTGAATTTGCGACAAAATTGCGCGCAAAAAAATACATAAAAATCAAATTTGGAAGGACTTTTTCATCAAAAGGAAGGACTATGAACCAAAAAGAAGGACAAAGATGATGTTTGCCCGAACGTTTTCCAAAAGTCAAGGACAAAGAAGGACTTAGAAGGACGGCTGGAAACCCTGTTTAATGATAATAGTCTTCTCTGATAACGTCACTGTCTAATGCCAGCGATAATATCTACAAATGTAAGACACTCGTTCGGCTAAATCTTGAAAAGATATTATCTATTAGACATACATTCGTACAAGCCCTATAAAGCGAAATGATTACATTATACTCCATATAAGAGGAATTGTCGGTAAGAGACAAGTAAAAAATTAACAATGCACCGACAATTCAGATCGTGGACATTGGTAAAGTAACTGTAAAACCTTCACAGAGATATAAATCTGGCACATATCGTATCTGATAAGAACACATGTACCCGGTAGTTTATAACTACACAAATGCGACACAAAATGTTGTCATTTCGTCGTAATATCATTAGTCAAGTAGCGCTGATCCATCTACCATGCTTTTGGGGGATAGGGGTCCTAATTCCCAGGGGTGGATGAATGTTCAATAGATTCCTCTGTACGGGTCAAATCGGTGAGATTTTCAACTAAGTTATCATCATCATCATCATAACTAAGTGAAATATTCACGTCCAATCTTAGCAAGTAACTAATTTCATGCAGAGTTAGGTTACCTGTACAAAGGAGAGAAGATTTACCTTTTAACGGAGGTAATTTTTCGAGTTCCCTGTTTTTACTGATATTGAAACGCGACGAGCTCTGGCGTTTATCTTTCTTGATATGCGGCGGCCCGGTATATTTCATCTTCGTCAACTGAGTCGTCGGGGGGTGTTGGGCGGGATGTTGTTTGTCGTCCATCGTCGCATTTGTCACGATCGCTCCAGATTTCTTCTTTGCCTAAACGTAATAAACGTTGAAATCATTTTTTGTAATCATCAGCGCAATTGACATGATCATTCACGTTTACAGACATGACTGGAAAAAGATTTCGTCAAAGCAATAACCACAAGTCCCACATCAAACGGCAGTGCCAGTTGTAACTTTCATTTCTAATAACATATCCGATGGTCTGATGATAGCCTGTCGTCTTGATTATTTTTATACGCAATTTATTCCAGAATGAATTGAAGTTTCGCTAGCCATTTAGGACAGTGGTTGCAGCAGGGAAAAACTGATTTTTGCTTTGAAGGGTGAAATCTTATTCAACAAACCCAATAAGTTTTGGATCTATGTGACTTTAGGTCACATATATACTATCCAACTCAAATGTCGAATCAAATGTCAAATGACATCAATTCAGAACATTTTGGTTCATGAGACAAGCAGAATTTATCAATCCAGCTTCTATAAAAACTATACCCTACCGTTTACATAAACTAGGGATCAAGGGACACGATGTCTACTTGCGAAATACTTGACAATCTGAAAATCATAATTTCAATGCCCCCTGGACAACGATTGGGCCTACCAAAACCAATAACCTTGAAACTTGCCAAAATAATAGAACGTGCCCTGACCTAAAATGTAGTTATTTTAATTACAAAATAAACATATGGTAGGCAGGATACCAATCTAAGTTGGTGTCCTGCCACTAGCGTGAAGAAATAAAATACACTGCTTAATACCCAATTTTCCATATTGAAGAGTTGTGTCTTAAGTAGTAACAACATTGAATTTTATATTGAATATTAGTTAAAACATGTAGATATTTTCCCAAAACCTCTCCATCTATGAACCAAGAATTAAAACAATACCCGGTACATCAAAGCGCCATTTGAAACTTCTCGAAATAGCTTCGATTCTGTCTATGGACAATCTAAAAGTGAATACAATAGCCCACTCAGGGCTAAAAACAGGGACTAATCATCAAAATTAAACCAAAGTCTGGATGATGTTCGTTTATGATTGTGGATGATGTCAAGAAGGCAAATCCGATGAGTCTGCGAAGCAATCTTATATCATTTTGGGATCCTTCGCTAAAACGGTCGCAAATGTTGACCAATGAAAATTTTGCAAGCAGGCTAATTGATTCTAACATGGCAACAACATGCGGCATGGATAAACTTTTGGCCACGTGAACAAAAAACATGATGCCATTATATCACTGCCATTACTGGCAGCTTATGAATTAAGATAAGCACATACCGGTACATGCTTATCTTTGAAAATGTACTGGTGTACAAACTGTTTTCAATCTGAAAACATAATAAAATTTTGGATTTTACTTACATCATTATCAGTGTCTGAACTAATATTCTCTTTGCTGTTTGCTTTGTTTCCGGTCTGAGGTTTTGGAGGGGCCTGAAATTTCAAATATTTTTTCACATTAAGAAAAGTGCCCAGAAGCAGCTGATAACCAACAACAACTCTTGGTGTAACTTTGTATGCCCTTTTACCCAACCCCAAACCCTGTCACACTAGCCTGAGTGCGCAACTACACGCGCAACTAAGATGATGTCATTATTAGCCAATCAGAAATCTGTTTTATTTTAGCCCAGGTTTTTCCATATATATAGTTTCTCCGTGAAATTTGAGGAGCAATTAAACAACACGCAATCTGATTAGTGCTGCAAATTTTTGGGCGACAAAACTGTGCATGTACCTGTGCACCAGGTCTAGCATGGCCGAGTCTAGCGATGCCATCAGGTTCGAATCGCCGCCAAGGGAGGATGCCATGACCCTAGTACACACATTGAAACAGGGACAATTTACCGGTAGTTTTAGTTTGCAAAGATAATTGTGTTGCTTTTTTTATGAACTCTAGATATGACAAGTATACACATCATAAATTTGTGCTTAAGTGTAATTTAGTATCAAAAATTAGGCCCTAGGATCCAGTTCCACAGTTGTGAGTTAAGATTTAACTCAGAGTTAACTTATTGAAAATGAACTAATTTTAACTCAGAGTTAACTCCAACTCACAACTGTGGAACTGGGTCCAGGATTTTAAAAGTTATGATAATCATATTCGAAAAAAGAAAATTTTTTTTGTTGAAGACATCATTCGAATGGTGTCATCGTGACTGGAACATATTGTAGTATGAATGATGTTTTTTTTTCGTAACAGACTGAAGTATTTGCCAGGAACAAATACTTCAGCGTTTTCTTGCAGTCGCAATAATTTGCGCGATTTCTAAATAAAATTGATTTGTGTCGAATTGAAAAGATATTTACTTGTCTACGGAATATTAGGACGTATGAATAGCGCCAATATATTTGATTGAATTATGGATAATTTTGTTAGCATGTAACAATATGAATATACATCGACATACCTCCAGAACCATGAGATTTTGTCATTGTTAAAGCTTGTTTTTTTCTAAATCTATGCTAGGATACTGAGGGTGACACACTTTGCGCTCGGCCCATGTAGTTTAGTAGAGGCCGAGGCCTTTACAATTTTTCTTAGCATAAAAGCAGCATAAATCGGCTTTGCAACTTCCAGGGACTATTCTAACATGGTTCCCACAGTTATATGAATTCAAAATTCACAAGTTTTTCCCAAGTATTTAACGGGTGATTTTTCAATTTTCCCAAATGCAAATGAACACATATCGTCATGCTACAGTCAACATTTTAGCGGTGACTGGTTGATGAAGGTGATTTTGAAGGGAAATTGCTGAAGAAAGTTGCCCTTGGCAAATGCAATATGTGAAATGTAATGAATTTCCAAAATATTTCCCTGATTTGAGGAAAATTTTTCAAATTCCCAAATATTTCCAAACCGGGAATTATCATTTCAAAATTCCCAAGTTTTTCCCAATTTCCCTGTTCTGTGGGAACCATGATTCTAAGGGACCATCAGCAATGTACGCGTTTTTAAGACCTAGGCTTGCACTGTAACTGCTAGATAGACATAATAGCCCAACTAGCTTGTCCTACTACTACAGCCCATTTCAATTGGCCTCTACCAATTTGGCATTTCTGGTATGTTTGTTTCCACCAAAATCATTCTTTCTAGTCTACCGGTAGCTAATCCAGAATAGCAAAGTCTAAAATCTATTAGGCCTACTAGGCCAAACCGTACTGATAATCTGGATTATCCTTCAAGATATCACACTATTTTCGAATATATAGACATGTGCTTAAGTCTACCTCTACTTAGCACTCCAGCTCAGTCAGATTTGTGGGACATAGCGGGAATTGATCTTATTCTTAAATTGGCCAGAATGGATGGGCAGCTGAACTAAATTATCGACTATTGATTCATTTTTCACTATGTTGAAGGTTTGCTTAATTGATATGCGAGCGTCAATTCTAGAAGAATCGTGCACCCATTCACGCATACGCTGTCAGGAGGTGGGCAGGTAAATTTCCGAAGGGGTGGTTGGCTTGACAGTTCAACCAATATCAGTGTTGCAAGTTCTCGATTGCCATCTTTGCATAATTCATGCCGTCGGCTGTTGTTTATTCGAAAGCGAATAAAATCAAAACATGATTGCATGACGTTCTGTACAAGATTTTTAAATGCAATTGAAGTAGATGTGGCCACATGCACTGCTACTATAGCACCATCTGAACTATACTGCTCTTCATCACATGGAAACCTACGTATATTACCGGTGCGTCATTTCGTCAAGATACTGCCGATGGTAGTTAGATTCCTAAAAATTATGACCTTTCAAGTAAGGACTGTATAGCAATCTCCAATAAGGCTATTAGAATGATTACAGCCTAATTATCAATGTTTTAGTAAAACTTCAAAGGCCCGAGCCCCGTTGTGAGGTTGAATGAATAATCTACTAGGGTTAGGCCTAGTCGTCTCTTGGGAAACCCAATCTATCCAAATGACGTAAACCAATAAACAAACAAACTGCCCGTCCATAGCGGTGTTTTTTAGATCGAGGACTATATTGGGCTTATTACCGAAACTGTCTGGTGCTAGGCCACCAAAAGGTCATCCTTATTACCCAGATGACGTAATTTACCGAGATGAACCGAGATGACATGAAATATAGCATATTTATTTATTCCTTATCGATTTTAACATTTGAAATCATATTATATCTGTAATAAATACCTTCTAGAGTCATATTTTTCCGGATATTTTGTAAAAAGAATTTTGATTTCAAATACAAATCTCGGTTAGCAATATGATTTCATATGTTAAAATCGATAAGGAATAAATAAATATTGTAAAATTTCATTTCAGCTCGGTTGATCTTGGTAAAATACGTCATCTCGGTAATAAGGATGACCGCCACCAAATACCCTTTCAATTCAGCCACGTAAAAACTGACTACAGAATCAGACAAATCTAGGCCTACTAGCTGGATGGCTACACCCATACAGGTCCAACAATCAGCCTCCAATGGCTGCCCAGTAGACGTACGCAATGTTTAGAAGTGCACAAAAAACAGGAAATAGGTTGATTCTTCGAGCTAACAATAACATGTCCAGACTAGAGATTTGAGGGACAGAGATTTGCGGTGTGGCCTACCTTTTCCTTTTTAGTTTTATTGGGCATTTCTACACTACTATCTTTCATTGGAATATCGATCGGGCGTCCACCAGTCGGGGCAGGACGTACACTATAGCTAGCAGTGGATTGTGACAACGTTAGTAGAAGCGAATAACATCTAAAACAAGAAGTCCATTTGTATATTTGTGTGGTAAATGTAAAGGCGAAGCACCAGTGCGGAAATTACCGAGCGAAGAGTGTTGATTAGGTCACATGATCATACATGTATTAATACAGTGCTCGAAATCCACACGACATCAGTATTAAACGACAATCTGCGCAGTTCGAATCAAATTCAATTCAAACTAAATTGATTTGCCTTTCCATGACACCGCACCGGGCTGAAGAAGTGGGTGATGCACATACCCCACTACCCATACATCCCAAAATTGCTTATGGGTTAACTTGTTGTCTAGTTTCATATAATTTCACTAACTTGCTGGTGCCACTATTTTTCAAGTTTAAGACAATTTATTTCATAGAAAAGTTATCAACAGCAGGGCCCGGTTTGAAAGTAGTTATAATTTAGATATGGGAAGATAGAAGTTCTAATCGTTAGTCGGGTAAGCTTTTGTAATCGGATGGGCTTATACCATTGTGGTTTGTGAAAATATCCGATCGTGAAACTAACGACCACACTGACAGATTACTGGTTAATGGTAGGAGTAAATGGAGCAGAATTGACAATTTCTGAAACATTGGCAGCGTTCCTTACGGGTCATAAAATACCCCTGAATTCAGGAAGTCGAAATTTAAGGGGAAAAAGGCTGAATTTCCTTCAAGTCTCCATAACCCCCATAAATTCCGAAAATTTCATCCGTAATATCTTGCTCAATTTGTGTTAATGCGAACCTGAGCTTATTGACCAGGAACACAATAGTCACATGGGTACCACTGAAATTGGACACATGTTTATAAAAGTTTGTGTCTCTATCATTGTTTTGTGTTTGCAGTGAAGTGGGAACTAATTACATCCTTTTATTATGAATACAACGAGACCAACATCCTTTCATTATGGATCAGAATAACTTTTATTTAGTACCGATGCTCGAATCATAATCTATGTGTAGAAACAGACAGATGGCGACGACCACAACCCAGTAACTTACGAGAATCGAACCTGCCCTATTTGTAATGATGATCAAATTGAAGATTTATACCACGTTTTACTAGTATGTCCCACATACGCTACACCCAGATCTCAATACATCCCTAGAAAGTATTTTGTACAACCGAACGCCAATAAATTCATAAATCTAATGGGCAAAACAAATTATGTTCAAAACATCTTTAGATTTTTAAAAGATATACAAAAGCTTAGGACAACTCGATTAAATTTGATGTATAATGTTTTGTGTTATTTCGGATATTTTCGGACTGTAAATTGTTATTACCATCTTTTTAAATGTGTGATTGTATGTTATTTGTCAAAAGTTATCATTAACTGACAATAAAGTTTATGTATGTATTATGTTGGCCTATTGTTATTGTACTCACAAAGACATATGTTCTATTCAATTTGTGATATGTAAATTTCTCCAGTAGTGGCAAAAGTAATTAAAAAGGCAATAGTTTGCTAATTTCTTAATTGGCTAGTTGGTTGAATAACTTTCATGTACATAAGTTGATAAACAGTTAAAAGCCGCGATCACCCGAAGACGATTTGGCCCGTGCCTAATTAGAGAGTGCATTCATGCGTAAACCATTCCCGGTCACTTCCGTAACTTTTAGCAATTCATACGCAACAATTTGGCCCCTGCTGTTCAGGCTGGCCCGTGCCAAACAGACGGAGGCCTATTTGGCACCTGTTTGAACAGTTGTTCCGGGCCGAAAAATTTCAAGATGACGTTAGGAAATAGTATTTTCAATGATACGTGGTTTAAACTTTCACCATATTCAATATTTAATCTTCTTCTATAGATGCATGAAATCATTACTCTTCTGTTTCTATTTTCATGGAATTACGCTGTTAATTTGTGTGTAGGGAGTGAGTGCCGTGGATGAAAATTACGCGGAACTGGACCCCTCAAATGTTTTTCAAAAATACCCTTTAATACCCTAAAATAACAATTCTGATTTTACAGATCGGTAAGAACCCTTATTGTGTTAGATGCTAAATCATAAATAAAGTTTTAAATATTTCTACTAACATTTTTTTTTCATTTTGAAAGCCCTCATCTGATCGATCGATTTTGACCTGAAACGATTTGATGTGTTCCTCACAAACCCATCGGTATCTGCAGAGCGAACGGAAAGAGGGGGTTTGATTTTTAAATCGGAAATCGAAGAACCGTACCGGTACAGATATAGTTCAGTGGATGGTCTTGTTGTTCAAATCTAAGTAGCCTACACACTTGGAAATTTCGGTCCCGGTTCGTGTAAGTGATGAACAATCTACATCGGTAAATGAATTTGCCTAATTCAAGAAAAATCACGAGATATGGAAATCCCTAAGTAAGGTTTAAAAAGGTCATATCTCTCATTATTAGATTTGTGTAGAAGGCCTAGGCGTTTTCATTTTAAGTTCATCATCGGGGATTTAGTAAATATCAACAAATTAGAAAATATAATGTACAAATATTTTTAGAAGTACCAGGACCAAGTCTGTGCCGAGCGTTGGTCCAGGTATTCTAGGCTCTCGGTGTTAATAGCGATTGTAAATTTTGCCTGTGATAGAAATAATCATAAAATTGTACTGGACTGTCCCCAACGCGTTTCCGCAGAACCCGGCATATGCATGTTGCTAGAACGAATGAATAAACGAATAAACTTAATTTCAATTTAGGCACTACCGCTACCTATGAAATCCAGCGGGTTTTAAGGCTAGCGATTTAAACCCAAGCTTAATATCAACATTGACCAACCATTACAAAACAAAATGGTGGCTGGCCTGTCATCCATTAGATCGATCATCGACTCATGCAGTTATTAGGCAGGCGGCTGTTGTTTTCTATCGGCTGTGATAGATAAGCTTGTTTAGTGTCGACAAAACGGTAGGCTCAGTAACGATTTAATTATGTTCTGACATGTAATCATAATGTTGAAGAAAATATTAAATAAGAAAATCCAAACTCTGATTTGACACTGTGCCACAGTCTTTGGTGTGGTGACTGACTGACTGGTTGTGTTTCGACCGGTTGCTACCAAGCAATGCCGGTCCGTTGTATGTGAACTGTTACACTGGATCAGGCTTATCCCTGTGTTGGAAAGCTAATGAAAAGTGCATGGGCCTGGGTATTAAATGTGTAGGTATCAAATGTAGCCCAAGGCAGAGAAAACACAAACTTGAAAGGCAAACAACAAAATTATAGGCCTTAAAGAAAACAAAAGTCTAAAAGAATATAAAAATCAAAACATAGGCTATCCCTAATTATTAGTTGGATAGAATTTTTTTTCATTTCCAGAAATATATAGATATTTGTAGAAGTTTCTGGCAATAAGTTTCATGGAACAAATTTAGCCTATTGCCTAAATAATGTAATTTGGTTTTTAGGTTTTCCTGGTACCTTCCGAGGAAATCCAAGGATAAATTGATTTAAATCTCAAAGAAAAATGCTGAAGTAATTAGAAAATAATTTTTTTAAGCATTTTATTTTTCAACTGCTTTTTGCCATTTTCACAAACCTGAGTCATGTTAGGTAAGTGTACATCACTGTTCATTGGCTACGCGACCTTATGATTAGTTGTTAATACACTCAGGTCACATAAGATCCAATCCCGTCCGATCGGTGTAAGAAATAGAACACGTCCGATCAGCTTACGACTGGTCTGTGATCAGTTTTAACAATCTTAAGTAGCCTAGGCCTACTCATGTTGCAAAGATTCCATAAGATCCGAAGATCAGGTCAGATTTTTTGCCACCTGCGTTAGGCTTTAGTTATCACCACGTTAATGTTGACACTAGTAGAAGTAGAAGGCTGTTAAGGATCAGTATCAACAGTTTGCCAAGCTTAGACTGACTACATTAAAATAACAAAGGATGAATTCAAACGTCTTCGTTTTAACCTGTGCTGTGATCAAATAGATGCAGCGGATGCTCAGTGTACACGCGTGGCTATTCCCGAGTACTGACAAGCTACCGATCAAAGCACATAGGCCTAGGCTACATGATTTCTTCTTTGTCAAATCAAAGTTTCCTCATTAGCGTAGTTATCTCTGCTCGGCAAAGGTTTTGGGAGTACCCCCACTGTTAGGGGGAGGGGGTTCGATTTTTGGTACATACACGGTATGGGGGGCTGGGGGCGTGGATAGCAGAAAAAGTTAGTACCTCCACTTTGGGGGTGTTTTGATTAATCTGTACTCTTTACGTAGTTAATGCCCCAAACTCAAATAGAAATAGCCTATTTCTGCTCTGCCATAAATGGAAAATTGATGCTAACTACCGTACAAATTATTAAAAATATAAATATTTAGTTTATTCTTAATTGGGATCATCGTTTTATATGCCACACATGTAGTATGTATGCTCCTACAAATCCTTGTTATTATTGGTACCGTACATGTATTTTGTACGCGGTACAAAGAATTCAATATTTTTTTATATGGTACATAGCTGAACGGGGAATAATGAATTTGATACAATGGTGGGTACGTACATGGGAAGGGGGTCAGAAAATTGGGAGTTTTTGCAGTTCGTACTTTTTAAATGCGCCCTTTTGAGAAAATTAGATTAACTCAAACTGATCTTAAACTTCCGGCTGCACCAGCAAAAACGAAATTGTTTCATCCCTTGTTGTTATAAGGCTGGCTTATGTCGACAAGCAACTCGACGCCTACCGATGCAACTGGGTTTATCGTCGGTCTGAGGCTGCCAGTTGCTCCATTTCATGGCAACCCGACGCCTACCGACTCATCACAAGCCGCATCTGGCTAGTTGGTATTCCACTATTCGGTCTCAGTTGTTGGAAATAAGCCGCGATCACACGGAGATGATTTGGCCAGCGCCTAATTTGGCCCGTGCCTAATTAGAGAGCGCGTTCACACGCAAACCATTCACTCGATACTAAACAATGCTCAAACAAAGCGAAGTGGATCATTTCCGGTACCAGTTGCAATTCAAACGCAATCATTTCTCTGGTGCTAAAATTTGGCTCGGGCCAAAAATGCTCGTGTGATCGCGGCTATAGAAGTGCAGTTGACATAAGCTGGGCTGCAATCGCGGTTACTCCCGGTTGAGTCAGTAGACGCCGCGTCGCTTGTGGACATAAGCCAGCCTTTAGACGTAGTGACTGTCTGATGCCGATCCTTGTAACAGTCAATTATTAGCAACAGTCTCAAGAGAAAATCAACTATGCATAAGTAAAATCTAAGCCAAGAACGAAGCAGATAGTATAGGGGGGCCTAGTTGTGAGTTATCATATTGCCAATGCATTTGTTTAAATTGATCGAATCCTTAGATTATAAACGTCATCTCTTGATTTCACGAATCGGTGATCTTGCGTCTTAACCCCGGTCGCGAAATATACGGCCGTGTCTAATTTTTTTATACGTATATCTATAGATTCAGGTGTTTTATGCGGATAGCCCCATTCTGACGCTAATTGGAAATTCATTATATGTTGCCATGGTAATTACCGATGTCATCGAGCGTTATTTTATGCACAACGCGCGGCCATCTTTTCAACATCAGCTCCACACGATATTCGGGTTTATTTCGCTTTTAAGTAATGTCTAATTAGGCAGATCAGTAGGCTACTGCCGCTGCTGCTGCTGCCGCTGCTGCTGCTGGTGCTATATACGGCCACCGACGACATTCCGACTGGTGTTTGCGTGTATACAATTGATCGATCAAATGGATACACCAGCGCTTAGCGCTATATGAATCAAAACGACCGTCCACGGTAGCAGATATGGTTATCTTTACACGACACGGATTCCGATGATGTCGTCCGTGCCATTTAAAATTCATTGTATAAATTTTGATGGATACATCACGATTCGTAAATGAATGACCTCAGGGGCTAAGGCAACATCCGTTTCGTAATTTCTGTCGTGAGAAATTGATTCGGTAAAAGTACTTCGTTTCGTTTGTCCCGTGCGTTGCCTATATTAGTCTTTTAGAAAGACGGCGCATTTCAAAACCATTTTCCATTTCCCAATTGTCGGTAACTGGGCTAATTCGCGAATGGACGTGTAATTCATTCCGACAGTCTCGAGACGTGTTCTCAGGTTAAGGAAATCATATATCTAGTGGTTTCTAGGCGTCGTCATCGTACAAGGATAGCCTTATTCGTACGCTGGAATGTGCTTCCATACGCCGTACTTTCCTCTTAGTCGCCACGACAGAAATCCCCTCTTCAGGAAATCCTCCTGAAATAAGTCGTGGAATGTATCCCATAGCGTCAGGAAATATTGACCCAGGAATTGTGGATACGTAGGGAAATCTTCGATGTAGATTTTGATAGTCTCAGGGTCTGGATGCCTACCTTCCCATTGAGGTTGTCCTTTTTTCAGATGAGAACATGAATAGACCCTAAAAATTGCAATTCATACGCAATAATTTGACTCGTGCTCAAATTTGGCTTGGGCCTTGTCTGACGCTTTTGGTTGGGCCAAACAGACACGGACCCATTAGCTACCCCTGTGAACAGTTGTTTCGGGCCTTATTCCACCCGGTAATAGTAATATTACTACTTCAAACTGGTTGGTCAGCTATGAAGCATCGGTGAAATTGATTTTCCAAGAATTTTGCGCAGTCTTCGCGTACCCTGACTCATAATACAGGTCCCTTTCCTCGTATGGCACTCTCATGTCCCGTAACGTAATAAGAATTGTGTTCAAATTCAGCGCATGCGACGAATATTGAACATTTTTTCCATTCGCCTGTGATGTTTCACACTTTCATCATTCCGGTTCGATGTCGCGCCCCTGTAACCATACAACAAGAATAAACAAGAAAATTAACTTTAATAAATTATTTGACGCCTGCGAAAAAATGTAGAATTTCTGGGATAAGCTAATGTGGAATTGCATATTTGACACCAAAATTTGGGGAATTATGAGATTTGGCGATTGGGTAGATGATACTGTCTTCGACTGGTCTAATTAAAGAAAAAATTGTCCAAAAAAACCCGAAACCTGTTCTAACTCGGATCGACTGGATGTTTATCTTTTTCGCGTTGAATTTTAGTAGCGCTTGATGCGAAATATATTGAAATTAACAACTCCCGATGTAGCGATCATTTCATTAGACCATCAAACATTCATTACGTGGTATAGTAAAACGCGCCTAATCCGGATCATTTGGGGCCGATTAAATTCCCACGGATTAAGCATCGTTTTCTGTGTATACGCATATACGAAAGCGACGACTGTAAATTATATGATTGAAGCTGCAAAGATTTGGCCCCGGCCAAATTAGCACGGATCAGGCCCCGAGTCCAATTTGACCCGTGGCTTATTAGAGAAAGTGCATACACATCACTCAACACCAAGCAAAGTGAGTTACTTCAGGAACCAGTTGCAATTCATAAGCGATAATTTGGTAAAATTTGGCTGGGGACCTAGTCCGACGTTTTTGCTTGGGCCAAATAGGAACCCATTTGGCGCCCGTGTGATCAGTTATTCCGGGCCTAATTTAGCATGGGTCAAAATGCTTGTGCAATTTTTGGCTTAAATCTTTATGGATCGAAAATATGCTGTTTTGACTGTTTGTTACTTGATCGTGAGGTTAGAATTTATTCAGACTTGAAGTGCTTTCTTGTATTGAAATTAACGATTCCCAAAATGGCGATCAGGTATGTTGTGTAAAATACAAAGACAAATCTTCGTTCATCCCTCGAGTCTCATTTCGTAGATAGGATAAATGACTATGAAAGGCAACAGCAGTATTAGATTTGGCTACGCCTGTTTCGGAATATGCTTAACACAATCAAATGTCAGTATCGTGTAAAATACAATGTATGGGTAAAATCAGAGTAGAGTTTTTTATGAATACACTTGTATAGGGTAACGATATTTTTGAAGCTAGCTTCATAAATATCGTTATAATTGTATATTGATTTGGCATTTAGCTATATGAATGAATTGTCAGGTGAATTGTATAGAAAACTTGTGTTTCGAGTGCACAAGAGCCTAAATACATCAAAGAGAGGTTTTAGAGTGGCCGGTGATCTTGATATTTTATAGTAGTGATTCTGCGATTTTCCTCTGTATCAGTAACGAATCTGGAGGAACAAAGATGAAAAATGATAAATTACTTCGATATCTCAAGTTTAATCTAACACAAAACGGCGGAGCTGGATCCAGTTTTACCGCGAAGGAAAACTGGTATGAGTGAGATTTTTTCTTTCCGTTTTATGCTGGCCATCGATGCAATCAGGCTGTCCGGGGCATTTTTGAAAAATCTGTATGATGAAATTGCGAAGCGTCGTCTACGGCATCGACTTCGAAAAACGCCATTTCCAGTATCAATTTCTCCGATTTCGAAGAAGTCACCGACGACGAGACATTTTGCTTATTAGTTTTCACAGAAGCCGTATCTAGTCGACGTAGACCTGTCGTGTATTCGCGCGCGTGTTATCATTAGATTGCACACAGTTTTTGTACAGGCTTATTTAGAAAAATTTTGACATCCGGTCTTCACTAATACGTTTCGCTGACTGGATTCAAAAAAGGTTGATGACATTTAAGCCGCCATCGCACGAGCGTTTTTTGCCAAATTTGGCCCGGAACAACTGTTCACACAGGTGCCAAATGGGCCGGAGCCTGCTTGGCCCGGGCCAAATTTTAGCACCAGACAAATGATCGCGTTTGAATTGCAACTGGCACCGGAAATGATCCACTCTGCTTTTTTTTAGCATTGTTTAGTATCGAGTGAATGGTTTGCGTGTGAACGAGCTCTCTGATTAGGCACGGGCCAAATTTGGTCCGAGCCTGATCTGTGCCAATTTGACCCGCGCCAAATCGTCTCCGCGGCTTTAGAGAACACGAAGAAAGATGGTCGGCTTTGATTATAATAAGGCTTGACTCGTTCCACAGCTCTGGATTAAAATTCTAGGATCTGAATATTCAGAAATGAACTTATTTGTCTCATCAATTTTTAGTTAAAACGAAGAAGAATTGGATTTCAGAGGGTTCTTTATTAATTTTGCATTTAAAACCCCAATTTAACATCGATTTACGCGATTTACCCCTTTACTTTTTGTAGAATGAAGATCAAAATATCTGAATTTTCCTACAGAATTATTCTTTATAGTTCTGTATAGAAGGCCTTTTTAAACTATTCAGTACGGAGCCAGCACCCAGAATTCAGCCAAAAGCATCATAGCTATTAGAAAAATATTTTTCAGTCGTCCACTGTGTTTTCATCGTATTATTTTTCACCCCAAAAAGGTATATTTTTCCTGATATTTTACTCTTAGTTTTCGATTTGCTGAGTTAATTTTCTTCGTCAAGCATTGCACCAAGTGGCCATGATCTTCCTGTACCCCTAGATTAGTTTTTCCACAGTCGTTCCAAGTAATTTTTGAAAAAAAGGCCTGTAATATCATGGCTGGCACGAACCCCTTTACGATATTTTCCCCGCCCTGTACACGCGAAGGGTTTAGCCTCTTACTCGAAATTCTACGCGTGTTTTGTCACATCAAAACCTGATGCGCGCGGCATCAGGTTTCTGTCAATAGTTCACGGCTATCAGCGCTGTCCAGAATTGGTCGTTTGACCGGTCAATAACTGTCGTCGTTGGAATTTCAATGAACGCGAATGTTAATCGGGATAATGAAATATTTCGCGATAACGTCGATAGATATGCTGTAATCTATCAAATGCATGGGACGGGTCCCGACGACGATACAGCACGGATGATTCGCGATGGCCTTATCGTTTTCGAAACACCGTCGACGGATCGATAACGACAGGTGTATCGCGTCTTTATTAATCCCATTGCTCTATCGCTTGAAAACAGTATTCGTGTAGTCGGAGATGTTTCCAGGGGCGGATCTAGGAAATTTGGTATGCTTCTGGGGTCCAGAAGAAAGGAAAAGGCATTTTTCAGGTAACGCAGCCTTTCTGTAGGTTACTATTGGAGTCCCGCCAATGTTTAAAAATTTTTTCGAAGAAACACATTCGAAAAGATGCAATTTCTGAAAGGATAGGTGGAAAATTAGCAAGTTTCAATGATCTTCGACTTGACGAAAAGGGCAACCTCAATAGGAAGGCACAGAGGTCCGGACCCCGAGACCACCCCCTAGATCTGCCTCTAAAGTTTTACCTATTTCATATATCTCCACCTTTGGCAGAGACTGTCAGACACTAATTAGCAAGCATTGTTGCAAAACATTGGCAGGTGAGATTTGACGACGTTTTTGAAAATGGCTCGTCGAAACGTCGATATCCTCGTACTGTTTTTCTTCGATTACGGGCTTTACTCGTCTCGTATGAATTCGACATACATGATTTGTCAATGAAAAACCAAACAATCAGATTTGCCCTTCGATCAAAAATCATTCACTCAATTAACCGTTATTCCCGAAAGATATTTCCGTGCGTGTTCATAACTATGAAAATCTAGTCGATGCTGCGCGCGCGCGGCACTTGTCATCAATATCCTACACTAGGTAAAACATTACACCTACATTCGTATTGCGTATCCCATCACTCATGCATACTTAGCTCCATAAATAGTTATTTATGCGGCGATTTTTATCGTCAGTGTCGGTGGTAGATTCATTCAGTCTTCGATTTTCTAGATTGATGATGGAATCGTGGTAAATTTCAATATGTACCTGCATTCAGCAGTACTGTTGGTTGGAATCAAATTTTCTTATCGACGACTCCCAACATACGCTCTGTTTTTGCTTATCTCCGGGTCCTGGCAGAAACTACGTAACTGGCCCTTGAATCACAGGGAACACGAGACAATTTGACATTAAGACCATGCTTCCTCATTTCGATCAACACTTTATTTAGTTATAGCAACCTATACAAAAATCATCTCGAAAATGTAATATGTAATAGATGTAACAAATTGAAGATGGGATCATGTGATAATACAAGGTAGTTAATTGAGTCTGGGGGGAGCATATTTAACCAAGTGGGCATGGTGTCCCTGGACTTCTAGTTGATATTGCTCTCATGGCACATTGTTGCAATTTTGTGAAATAAATTTTGCTTGACCAACAACTTGAGATTTGCAAGGTCGTTGAAGATGGGTGAACTATTTTAAAACAAACATTACAAATACTTAATAGTTTGTTGAAAGAGAAAAAAACCGACCCAACAATACAGCAAAAAGTGTCCTAACAAAAAGGCTGCACAACCATTGTAAAATGGTCGTTTACATGTTTTCCTGCAAAGGAAGAAATGGAATCTGGCAAGTTGACCTTACTGACCGCAGTGAAAAATAATATTCCCATTTGTTTTGCCGAACACATTTGTTGTTTTGTTTCATTTTTTCTTTATGGAATATTACGCTCTTAGACGTCATAGATATATAAATAGAATTGCGGAGTGGGCGAGAGCCGACAAACGAGATATCACTTAAACTAATCTTAAGTAACGTTGTTACATGTTTTCATCTCCCAATGGAGTTCATTTGAATGACATATGGCGGCACGTCACGTCGGTAATGGACTGCTCATAGATTACATATACAACGCAAACCGATACCCTTCGAAAGAGTCACAGCCGGAGAGAGAGAGCGAGAGATAGCTGCATGCTACGCGCTCTAGAGTGGATGGTGAGGGATGGTTGCCTAGCAATGCACACTGTCGTCGTAGTTGATCAATCACATTTCTATTGATGTCATTAGAAGTTGCAATCGTTACCGCACTCCCTCTGATTTCGGCCCGTTTATACGAACGTGTGAATTCGCATGCATAGATGGCATGTTCGGAAAAAATCCGTATTCTTTCCTAAGCATTTTTCGGGATGGTTTTTCGTTAGAAACTTAAGTAAAGACATTTAATCGAAGACGTTTAAAGAGGGTTTCAGTTAATGTGATATACACCTGCTTTTGTTCGTTATCTGTAGGTAATTGAAAGGATATCTTAGAATCTAGGATTTTTTTTCGCAAAATTTATGATTTATTTCGTGTTGGATGTCCACTCCATGCCATGGAATTTTTCCTTCACGCATGGCAGTTGATTCCCTGAAAATTGGCAAACAACTTGGAATTTTACCAAAATTTTGTCTTCACGAATTTTATAGTTTTTTTTCCTCATTTGTGTTGAAAGCTACCCCCAAATTACAAGTAGACCGTTCTGTATTGAGGACTCAAAGGACTAGATATAAAGACTTCTCCCCCTTTGATATGTATACTAGTTATCATTCATGACATTGAATATATATTTTCACGCATATGTATGTGTAAGGTCATTGTCAAATAAAAACTATGTGTACGACCTTAATATTCATTGTAATTCTTTCATCAATAACAGCTACAACATCTGTTCTGCTATGATTGGATTGTGTTTGACAGCATTTATGATGATGACTAGGTTAGTCGTTCTGTTAACCGACCCTCTTGATTAGTTCATTTTTATCTGATCGTCAAATCTTGATGATCGGTTAATGGTGGCGGGGACAAAATGTGCGCTCAGACAAATATACGATGATGTAACGATATCAGAGAATTTGCAATTCAAACGCAATCGTTTGTCTGGTGTTAAAATTTGGCTCGGGCCTGGTCCTGAAATTTGGCTCGGGCCTGGTCCGACGTTATTGGTCATGCCAAAAATGCTCGTGTGATCGCGGCTGAAGAGTGTAAAGAGTCAAAAATGTTTATTCAAGTTAATGCTGGGTTCACACACACAACTTTTTGAAGAGAAAATTGAGAAGTTGTCTCAACTTCTCGATTTCTCAACTTCTGACCCGGTTAGATAAATAAACAAAGTTGTGTCAAAATGTGTGTTCACACACACAGCTTAATTCACACAACTCCAGCTGGGCGTAGATGCAGCAGTGCATAGAAGGCATAGAAGGATGAACAAGAAATTGCAATTTAAGCAGAAATCAAAAAGATAATTGTGATAAAACGACTTTGGCCTATCCAGCATCCATATGGATATATCATGCCCGGTGTTAGGGGATCCTGGTACCGCCTGACTCCAGAAATTTTAAAGAGAATTCATGAGTCTCATATATCAATTATCTGATAGACATGCGATTGATGAGATTTTAAAGGTTTATTCTTTTATTGTAGAAATTGTAGAAATATATTGCCCTCTCTTACCAGAAAGGAAGACTATTAAAATGCGCGCGAATATACTGCATGTTGATTGGTTAGATTTCTCTCAACTCCTGGACTGAGTTGAGAGAAATAGAACATGTTCTATTTCTCTCAACTAGTCGAGACTAGAGTTGTGTCGAGGAAAATCGAGCAACTTTTTCGTTCACACACATGACTCACTTCAAAATAGTTGTCCTCGACTGTGAGTTGCTCGATTCCTCGACGAAAAATCGTGTGTGTGAACCTAGCATGATGTTTATTCTACGTTTCGCCTGAAAACGTGGCCTAAACTCATAGGACTGGCAGAATTGGTCTGAGTTAAGCGAAGTCCGAGTTTGGGTTAGGAAAATATGTTTGGAAGTCAGAAAAATGATTTCGCTTTCGTCCGAATCAGTCAAAAGTCCTAGTTGGCCATGTCTTGAGTTAGGCGAGGGTTGTTACACTGTAAATCGTAATAGTCATCTTCGGGAATACTATTAAAAACAATTCGTCAGGAATCACTTCTACTTCGGGATAATATCATGCGTACACAACCCATTACGCGCGGACTCGATAGTTACGGCGATAGATTCTGAAACCGGGAGTCGTAACACTTCACGTAAGGGCTATCACTCGATTATTCATTCTTTCTTCGCGCTTATCCATAAATTATGCTGATAAAAGTCGATCGATCGGAGTCTGCGGGGTTCACGCGTGTGCGCGCGGCGCGTTATTTAAATCCACGGCTACGACGCCGACCTCCGACGACTGATGTGTTGTTCTAAACCCTATAACGCGTAACTCCTATATATCGCACAAAAGACCTCTTCGCGTAATTCATGAAGATACCCCTGTGTCATCATCGCGCTTGTGTACGTTCGCGGCGGGTTTTAGTGTATGCGCGCATATCAATTATTGATCCCGCTCGCTCGCTACTCGGTGTGTTGCTACCCATGATGCAGTGCTATTCAGTCGGATGACAGGAGACTGGTGGCTAGTTCGCCGTATGGAAGTATTATTATTATTCTATGAACTTATTTAATTTCGGTTCGTCTCTTGCCTTGTAGGAGTATACGTTGACTTACCGATAAGAGA
Source organism: Tubulanus polymorphus (assembly GCF_964204645.1). Taxonomy (NCBI): domain Eukaryota; kingdom Metazoa; phylum Nemertea; class Palaeonemertea; order Tubulaniformes; family Tubulanidae; genus Tubulanus; species Tubulanus polymorphus. Next base: position 11,481,070 of record NC_134025.1, read on the forward strand.
TTACCGGCTTGAGGGGTGGAACTATCATTCGGACTATACCCTGTTGAAGGTATGTTTTTCGCTTTTCATTCAGTGACCAGACGCTGGAGCGTTTATACAGTAAAACCCGCTTAATCCGGTTCAGTTAGATCTGTACTAAGATGTCATCTGGATATCGCGCTTGATCAGCCTATATTCATAGTGTGTAAATCATGATTTTTAATCCTGGGCCCGGTTTTATAGACTGGCATTATCTTAAACCCGGGGTTTAACTCAATTGAAAATGAATTAAGTTAGCCCCCGGGTTAAAGTTAATACCAGTCTATAAAACCGGGACCAGATTTCTAGTGAACTGGATTAGTTTTGTCGGTCACAAATGATCCGGATTAAGTGGGTTTTACCATTACTTTACACCTTTACATATAACAGAAAATCAATGTTTCTTCTAGACCCTAAACTCAAAATAAACTCGGATATCGTAACCTTACAATTTGGCTATTGATTCCCAAATCTACGACAGACGATCTGCGATCGATTTAAGTCGATTTGCCCCGCCTGTAAAAGCAGAATTTTAAAAATCGCTTAATCGGTCTGGTACTTCGATTATCAGTGTTATCGTCTTATTGGCGATTCGTAACGTCGGTGGCACCACGGCGGACACTATGCCGTTTTTCGTTTAAATGATAAAAAAATCTTAGATCGAGACATCGATCAGTCCGATCAGAGGTTTACGATGCCCGGATAGCTTATAAGTAATAAAGGTAAAAGCCGACGTCCGTTTTTGACTTATATATTGGCTTATATCGTAGTCAGTGTTTACATGTGACCCTTCTGGACGGAGGTAAAAGTTACGTAGGTAATTCGACAATCACATTACTTGTAGGATCGCTAGTGCTTTCAGGTAATCAGGTAATGAAGAGTTGTTTTATGAAGTCTCGATAAGAATTGAATCGTAAATCCACCAGTTTTTCATTCAGATAATTCAGAAGGTATGCTTTGATTTTCGCACCTAAAGCAATATAATGAACTCTTTTATCGTAATCTTTTGATGGCGGAAATATTACAGTAAAGTTTTCCGAGAATAAGGAATCAATTTTATCTACGCCCCGAGCTCATCTCATGATATTACAGACTTCTGACAAACCCAACTACTATCACTACTACTATTTGAGAGTAGTTCAACTCTGTGAAAAGTTCAATTACTTTTTGAAATTTGAAAAACGAATACTTGAAGACAAATCGGACGATTTCTATTGAATTATCTTTTAAAAAGATGAACATTTTTAAAAAGATTTAAAATTATCTTTTTAAGACCCGTAAGGAGAGGAAACTGCTACGAATGGATATGTCATTTTCAACTCGAAGCGGCGCATCAGTTTCGATTATCTCATTTTCAAAAAATTCAACAAATAAAAGTCGCTCGCAAGCTCCAAGCTGTAGGGTTATATTCCAATATGTCCATCGTCATTCCTGGTTTCTCTCGATCATCGTAACCATGGTAATTAGTTTTTCAGCTCGCAGGTTCTTCAAGTCGTCTATGCTATGAAACTAGATGTGTTTCCTAAGTGTATTTTGACTGTCATGAGAACCGTATCGAAACTCATTTCATACAATAAGATAAAAACCCACTATTTACAAATTAAAAGAAATCTAAAATCGAGAATTTATTAATTGAAACACTAGAGATCATCACCTGACGATGATCTCTAGTGTGAGATCGAAACGTCGTGTTCTTATATTTTAGATTGTTTTTTAGATTGTTTGATTAATAAATTCTCGATTTTAGATTTCTTTTAATTTGTAAATAGTGGGTTTTTATCTTATCATCTGTTCACCACGTTTGAGTGTGGTAATCGTACCATCATTTCATACAACCGTTGATAAAAATGCTTTATCCGTGTGATGATAATGTGTGGAGAATCCCGCAGGCAATGATAATGAAAAAAAGTAATATGAAGTCGGAAAATGTTTGTTCGAGCTAGTATAGTAGTTTAGTAATCCTGAAGATGACTTTAAGAATAAAGTCAAAACAACGAATAAACTACTAGCTCAAGGAAACATTTTCAGACATATTACTTTTTTTGTTATTATTACGGGATTCTCTACTCTTTTTCGTACGAACTAATTTGCGAATCTCGTATTCGCTGTCTTCTAAATAATTCTACTTTCCGTCGAACGTTATTCCGTCTATTTTACGTAACGAAGCCCGAATAAATGGAATATTCATATGTATGTGTGCATATGGCTTAACGATATACGACGAATTAAGAAATCATTAATAATATATTGTGTACATGGTTCGGTATATAGCGGTTCAGTGGTCGTGTGTATGCGTGTATATATACGTATTGATAGCGAGCGGTCCGCTGCGAAATATCGACGAATCCCAACTGCATCAGCATCAACGACAATGGCGGCCGCATTCGCACAATACTCTCGTCATCTCCTGAATATTGAATAAGTTCGTGATCGGATTCGGGCTGGTTGATAGTATTCGTTCGTATAGAATAGAAATGGCCTGTTCACGGTATTCGTTAGCGAGATGCTCGGTGTTCGTCATTACCGAATACGAGAGAATAAACCTAGTTGAATACGGCAACGTTAGTCTTAGAAATCGAGCACGTGCTGTGGTTCAATGAAGGGCAGTTCTTTTTCAAGAAAGAAAAGGGGGTTACTAATCTATTGATGACACAAAAAGAGGTTCTTTGAATACCTCCCCTATTCTGCACCTTGCTCAATGATGAATCTTTATGAACTCTAATCATATGAAGGCAGTTATTTCTCATATTTTTTGCGTGTAAGCTACTGGGTTTTAATGGGGAGGTGCTCAGTGTTCAGGTGAATTAGTTCCATGACTCCTACACTAGGAATTTTAGTCTTGCAAATAATTTGTTGATTGACACTATTTAGTATAGCCAAATCTCAGCCACGTCTACTGATATGTCAAGCTTTGTATGAATATTATAGGTTTTTTCGTTCGCTGTCTGTGAAAAGATGTATTTCTATTTTTCACCAAAGTTAAAAACATTCGTGACAAGTTATCCGACAGAAATATTACAAATTTTCGAATGTCATTCGGCCTATTATCAATCGATGAATAACCACTTATTACGGATTGTGTTCGGTTAATGAGGCAATCGTGAGGACAGCTGGAAACGTTCCTATTGTTTCCGTTTGAAACCGTTTCAACGACATCATTTTTTTTTGTTTTTATCCGTGGTTTTAATGACAGGAATTAAGTTATCTGGTTACTGAAAACTGGATTTCCATGTTGGTCAATGTTGACAAATTTGGATGATGTTTCAGTCCGTCAAGGCTTTCTATTCATGTCTGTACGCTATGCACGTAGATCAAGAGGGTACCCAATAGTAAAGTTCCTCTACCCAATCGTAAAGTTCCAGATACTTTCAAATACTTTTGTAAACAAATTATTCCCGCGTGTCTGATGGGTATTCTTCCATAAACGTGAGTGAGAAAGAGAAGATAACCTTGTAAAAATTTAGAGCAAAAATATTTGTAAGGAGAGATGGCAGTTTACTATGGCAGTTGAAGATTCTGACGAACTGATGTCTGTCAAACTTACCCGTGTCTAGCCGTCTGTCAGGATTGGACGGAATTTTTTTGCTTGGGAAGGGAAATTGTCCTTCAGCGCCCATTCAGGTGTATAAACACTTCGATTGATATAGATTACCTATATGGTAAACAGATATGTCACCAATGCATAAAATGTTTACATAGCATGTAGGGAACTTTGACTCGCCTAGAAAATATGTGTAGGCGGGCATCTCACGTGTGTTAATAGTTCATATTTCGACTCATATTGGAAATAGTACTTTAGTCGAGGCGAAATCCAAAAATGGATCCGTTTGAAATAAGTTCATGTTCAAATGTTTTAACTCTTTCTCGATCAAATGAACGGAACTGGACTGGTTCTTGAACTTGAACAGTTTCAAGTACATGACTTAGTACATGACTTAGTCTCAGGTTCGATGGACTTTTAAATCTAGAATAGTGAATGAAGATATTCGCATGTGAAAAATGCATGTTTTGTAGACCTGTTTCATATAAAATCTCATTCATGAATATCCCTGGGTTGTATTTAGTAAACCTCAATTACGCGAAGGTTGGTTGACGGCGCAAAGATAGATATATTTCTCCTTTTTTTTATAATCCTCGTGGATCACTGCATGTCCCTTAGTCGAGGTGAAATCTAAAAATGGATACGTTTCGAGTACATTTTCAAGCATTTTAACTCAGTCGGTCAAAAAAGCGAGACTGGGCAAGTTGAACTCGAACAGTCTGACTTATTGGGGGTCGGATTAGTCTCAGTTTCGACAGGCCTCTTGATCTCGAATAGTGAAGATTACTCGCACGCCAACAAATGTGTATTTTGTAGACCTATACAAATCTGATTCATGAATGTCTCCGGTTTTGTCCTAGAATACTTAGAAAATATTTTGTTGGTTGACTACGCGAGGACATTTATGGTATTTCTTTTTTTTGTCTCTAATCCTTCCGGATCGCTGTGTGTGCCGCCTACACTGTTGGTTACGTTAGTTCTCATTAATCGCATTAGCGGCCATTTTGAACACGATGCCTCATCGTTAATGCTTGATTCTTGTTTCCACTGCTGTCACGTTCGATTTGAAAAGCAAATATGATGATTTCGATGAAATTAAATCAAACGAAAGTCAACTTGACAAAATCATATTTACTGAGAATGCAATTACTGTGAATTTCGACATAGCCCAACTAGGCTATAAGGTGTTTTTTTATGCTGTTGAAATCGTTACAATAATGTTTCTGTATTGGATACCGTATGAGTCGATGTGCACTTACCTCATCAATATTGGCGTTTCAAAACAGATGATTTGATAAGTTTTCATGTCTTTTTGATATTACGAATTTTGCATGGATGTGCCCTACATAAGGCTAGCCTTGTAAGACTGGTTGCCAGTCAATTCAATTCAATCATCGATGTATTCAAATTCAAAATAACTTAATTGTTCCTTAATATTACATTACATTATTCATTATCGATAACATTAAGCAATATATGCGATATTTTTCTTCAAGGCGGGCATATACTTTAAGTTTAGTTTTCTTGTTTACTTTTGCATGTTTTAATTTCATTCCACTTAAATTCAATTTAAAAATCTAACCGTAATGCTAAATAAGCGATCACCTTGTTATCAGTGAACTGCAAATAAAATTCCTTACCTGATTATTTTTGGATAAAATCACATGAGCGTAATGGTGATGTAGCTAGGTCGAGCAAATATGATCAATACAGCAAATTTGACTAGTCTAATTCAACGCTTTTATACACACCCCCGTCATCAACTAGGTCCGCAAGTCTAGTATCTGATTAACAGATAGATTGGATAAGTGGTGCGAAGCATTTTTTCTAAAACTATGAATTGACACCCATTTCTATCATTGTTGGAATATTGGTCAGTTCTCAATACTCTTAGCCATGATGTATTCTTACAAAAAAAACTGAAATACTAGTTACTTTGAATTGACAGAATTGAGTCAGTGTGCCCTGGACACAGGTTCACAAAAAGGATTAAGGCCTAAATCGATTTAAGATAAACTGAATTAACGAAGGAATTAAATCAACTTAAGAGTTTAACCTTTTTGTGAAACTGGGCCCTGGGCTAGTTTTCGAGCAATCATCAATGAGCAATCATTGAAATGATTGCTCGTAGGTTTTATAAGCCGCGATCACACGAGTATTTTTGGCCTGGCCAAATAGGCTCGGGCCTATTTGGCCAGGGCCTAATCATGTCCGTGTGATCGCGGCTATAGACTGGGTAGCAAGTTTCTCAGCCATGAAATTCTGGATGAATAATAAAACTAATGAAACTAGAGATTACAATAGTACCAATGATGTGAAAATCCGTCAAAGGACTGGTGAAATATTGATCATAAAACATTGATCACAGTTTTTATGAGTGAAACATGGTTCATGGAGTTAAGCAATTCTACAGAACCATCTTGGAACTAGTATGGAATCCCATATCAATATTGATAACATCTTCAGGGGCGGATCTAGCCTAGGTTTCTGAGTAACTGCTCAGCTGTGGAAGGGCGCCTATGTCATAGAAAATTTTGAATTTTTAGGGCTCTGAGATGCAATCCGAGTCAATTTTTGGCATCAAATCCTTCTCTGCATCCGCAAATTATAACATTTTGACCCTGTAAAGAAAGATCATTCACAAAAAAAAGAAGTTTACCCATTTTCGATTACTCAAATTGACCTTTTTAATTGCTTCTACGAGAATTTGAAAAACGGAAGGACATTTCTACTATGGTGAGTGCCGCTCAAGCGGTAGTAGCGATGTGCTGGATCTGCCCCGGATCTTTATCCAGAACAACTTTTTGAGGTTTTTTGGTCTACTTAACAAAAATAGTACTAATCTGATAGTCTCCCAATATACCGGTCACATAGGTACGGAGGTTGAAGGATTAAGATCGTGGAGTTGAAGGATTATTTGATTATATCCAGCCGTCGTCTACCTGATAGCTAATGTTAAATATAAACCTCCTCGCTAAGTCAGATAGGTAAAGGTGTCAGTAAGGTTAAGGGTTAACTGTTAGATTTTCAATACGAATAATCAGTGAAGTGGGATTTTGATTCGGCTCTGCTGCAAATATCACATTACTTGGAATCTTAAACACCTTCCTACGTAGTTTCGGTAATATCTATGACAAGACTTGTTGATGTCAGCAGCAATCAGCTAAGAGTGTTGCGTAGACCTATCATTTCCAATGGGAGTGGCTGTTGCATTAGTGGTTTTCATGCTATAGAAATTATCACTTCTCTCCGTTCTTATTTTCGATCAGTGTAATGAACAGGATTGAAAATTGCTCTAGGACCGGTAAACCTCAAGTCAGGGACTTAGATCGGGACTTAGATCGTATACCATCAACTTAGAATCTTACGCTATGAACACCATTTCTTCAAAAATTTTTCTCTACGACAACGCATGTATTTTGCCAAATAACCAAGGTAGTCTCTGGTTCTGGTCTGCCCTAAACAATTTTTGACTGTTACAATAGTGTTTTGATAACTACTATCAAATATACATGTATTTTTGCTACTATGTGTTACTGTGTGAGTTCAAGTGCACTATGTCATCAATATTGTCGTTTGAAAATAAAGATTACAATTAGGCCTACAATTGTAAATTTTGGCATTCATTATTTTATTCGATATATTTCGTGATTCATATTTTCTATTTGATAAATTCTCATGTCTTTTTGGTGATGAGTTTTGAGTGGACATGCCCTACATCGTTGATATTGGGGCAAGTCTTGTTGCGACAGAGACTGGTTGCTGGTCAATTCAATGCGATTGTCGAAATATTCAAATTTCAAATAGCTTTATTGATCCTTAATATTTAATTATATTATATTATATCGTCGATGATAATATCAATTGACAAGTTACGTTTTCGTTTCTTCAAGGCGTCACTAACTATCAAGTTGGTTTTCTTATTTTTTGAAATGTTCAATAGGCCTTTATTGCAAGTTTTCCAATACGAATGTCTATCTACGTAGATCGATCGAGTTGTAAGAAGAAAAGCGGTTTCGATTTCTGTATCTTTCCGGGTTGAGGTTAACGACGTTAGGAAATTACAGCTTTTATGAGATAAGCGGTATAACGTTTCCATGGTTACCGTGTATATTGTTTTGTAATTTTGTCGGATGAAATTTACCACGCGCGCCAGTTTTACAATTCATGGTTCATATGCAATGCATCGGGGGGGATATAAAGATATGAAAAGAGGAAAAGCATTTCTATGTGGTCAAATTTGTATAATTATTCATAGTTTCTAGGTCTATGAAAATCCCTCCTATGTAGCAATGATTGATAGTGACGAAAGTTTTTGCTAGAATTTAGGTTCTTTTGTATTCAAAAAGCGGGAAAATCATCGATGAATTTTTGATGTTTGAAATTTCTTTTTTGGACACCATTAAATATCGTGGATATTGTTATCCATCATCACTGTACCGATAGGTTATAGGATATGGGGTTGATGAAAGGATTTTGTTGGTTCGAAACCCACATCATCCAAAGAGATGGAAGCTGGATGCCGCACATTTATTCCTCAAAAGCATCTTACTCAGTATTTATACGGCGCGAAATTTCTGTAAGGCATCACCTGATTTGAGTAGAGTGAACTTAGGCGAAAAGTTGAAGAAACTTTTGGTTCTAGCTAAATGGTGATGCCACGCATTAATTGATGATATTTTCCATCCTTTTGAAATCAGTGCGGAATTTGCGAGAATATTGTGCTTACTAAACGAGTTCATTCACTCGCCAGGGCCGGATCTAGGGAGGATGTCAGGGTGTCCGCACCCCCCTCTCAAATTTGAAATGCCCTCAAAAATGTCACCCCAAAATTTTTTGGACCAAGGTTTTTCCGCCTATAATAATTTTGCAATGACCGAAAGCACCCCCTAAAATGGTGTAGAAGTATCCGTAGTATGTGGCGTTTCGTAAAAAGTGCCCTTTTTCTCATTGTGTTTTCAAGATATCGTTTTTTTTTCAGCCGCCTTTGTTTTCTTGTATTTTCAATTTATTCTTATCGTGCTCTCCTGTCGTTTCAAACGGTATTTTAAATTACCAATTCGGCGTAAAATCAACTGTACTATTAAGTTTCTCGTGCAACGCGAGCGAAATGTTCGTCCCAACATTGATTTACTGCAACGAACTTATTTCACTCTAAGTCAAATCATGCGACTAAAACTGCCTATATGCGGTACTTAGTTATTTCTTGTGGCTTTTTATGTTAAAGACAAATTGAAAAAATTTCACGCTGGTGATTGCACAACAGAATCCCCTGATTGAGAATAGTGTACTACTTAACAGTATTAAACACCGAATCTGCAATCACCTCCGTGCTTGCTAGGCCCGGTATTTAAGTGCGGTACTGAATAAGATAGGTTTTGAATATGAACACTTGGTTTCGTAATGAAATCCTTTTATGAACAAATGCACAATATTGGAGAATAATTATACAAGGGCTGCACCAGGCTTATTGGCTTAAGTTATGCACGGACCTCATCCATATTATTAAAGTTCAATACAGGATTTAAAGGTTTGAACTTCACGGTATTAAACACTGAATCTGTATCCACGCTACAGCAGCGATCTGGATCCGGTGGAATCACCTCCGTGCTTGCTAGGCCCGGTTTTTAAGTACGGTACTGAATAAGCCGCGAATTGGTCTTCGATATGAACACTTGGCGTAATGCTGAAATCATGGTATGAACAAATGCGCAATAATGGAGAATGATTTTATGAGGACTTCACACCAGGCTTATTGGCTTCAGTTATACACGGACCTCTTCAATACAGGATTTGAAAGTTTGAATAATGCACATTTTGCATTAAGGGTTAGAAAATAGTCAGAACTAATCTAATGCTGTGTGGATATAATTATAGAGATGGTGATTCAGGGAAGAGAAGCATATCTGTATTTATGAAAAATAGAATTTTCTCTTGGATTTGTACATGTAAGTCATCGATGCAGCCACCAGATATCGATTAGCTTTTACCATGGACGTATAAACTACGTCGCATGCTTCTACTTATTGGATGACTAGTCAGCAGTTAGGCAACGGTGCTCCGAATTGCAGTCATATAATGCAGTTATATTCCTTATGTCCTTATTGATTGTTTGACGCTGAAAAAACTGTTACGATAATGTTTGTATACACTGATACCTAGTATGCTTTATATGAGGGGTTCTGTCTTGAGTGGATCTGCACTACGTCATCACTATTGGCGTTTAAAAATAACAATTACGAATATGAATTTAGGCAATTAGATATATTTCACAAGTCATATTTTATTTTTGATAGATTCTAATAATTATAATTTTGATCGCTATATCGGGGCTATACTGGTTGCCGGTCAATTCAATTCAATTGTCGATATATTCATTCAAATCCGAAATATCTTTATTAATCCTTATTATATAATTTATGTAAAACCATTCACTTTTCATTTCACATTATATGTGTTATTTTTGAAGGCATCGATTAACTTCCTAGATATTTTCTTGTTTATAGTACTGTATTTGAAAGAAAACGTTTTAAGCCATTCAGTTAAAAACATCATTATCTTGGTAATGGATATATTTTGCATAAAGGACTCTAAAAGTAGGTTGATATGGGGAATGTTAGGCAACTGGGTCACTTTATCCGATCTGCCAAATGGGTGGGTACTGTGAGGGCTGAATTAGTAAAGTTTACCGTGGCAATTTATTAGAAATTGTGAAAATGACCCTTGTGTGAACGGGGCTGTAATTATCAGTCATATTGTGTCATCTGCAATAGAAGAGAAGCATAATCAGATTTCAAATAATATCTATTACAAGTGTAGTTGTGAGGGCAAGTAATCTTCTTGTCCATATGATGATCAATCGATAATAATGGCTTTTCGAGGCGTTGCCCTTTTCTTCGCCTATATGTATGATGCAAACAATTGTTTTGGCTGTGGACTGGATGAACCACTAAGCGGCAGTGCTAAGTAGCTGAACACATGCATGCAAACATATATCGAATATTCCAAAGACTTTTCAGAATAGAAACAATGCAATCGTCAACAGCGGCGTGAATTTCAGATATGAGCTGTCTTGATTCCATTAACAGCAATGAGGTCCTCCGCTTTGTTACACTTCCATGTGAAACCAGCCTTCGCAACACCCGGGCCCAATTCCACAGTTGTGAGCTTAAATCAGTTCATTTTCAATGAGTTAACTCCGCGTCAAATTTTAACTCTGCGGAACTGGATCCCAGCTCTCTTTTCATCTGGGGCCGGTTGCACAGTCGTGACTTAAGTCCAAAAGTGGTCTTAAATTTTAAGACTGGTCTTAAGTTGGTAGATTGGCTTTAGAACTAAGTTGGTCTTTGACTGGTCTTAAGTCTAAGCCATCACTATGCAACCAGCCCCTGTAGACTATCATCACCCTTAGCAGGTATTCGAACCTAATGGCATCGCTACACTCAGCCACGACACGAACCCCTGCCACACTAGACCGGGTGTGCAGGTTTGCCAGGCAAAAACTTGTGGCACCGATCAGATTGCCTATTGTATAATCGCTGAGACCAATTTCATGGAAGAACTATAAATGGGAAAACCCGGGCTCAATTAAAACAGGATATCAGCTGTTTGGCTTTACACAAATCCATTTCATTCGCAGCACAGCTTTCTTTTTTGTGTATGTTCAACTTTTTTAAGACATTTGTTGTAATTTTATTTTCTGTTCAGCCTCAATCATTTATATTATTATTTACTGAATAAATTTAGAATTGAATTGTTTGAGAGAGTGCATCCAACATAAATGCGACTACGACATTTCCAAATTCAATCATTCTCATTGCTTATCGTAGCAAATAATTGATAAATTCAGAGACATTCCCTAGGGGTGGTGCAGGCCAGAAGTTGTATCGAGTGTCGTTGTGGGTGGTAATTTCATATGTATACGTCATAAAATCATTGAATATGCATCAGGCCTATATGGAATATGCGTTAGAACAGCAGACTGTTAGCGAGAGTTTCATTAGCATCTCTGACACCGCGACAGATCTAGGTAATAGATTTGCATCATTATGCCGGTCCATTCACCAACATTCTAGGTTACTCGCAAAATCATTAAGTATATATTCACCAATTTATTTTGCTGTCGAATCTCTTGGCCAGTAAAACATCAAAAATACATAAAAAGGATCTTTCTCTTTATGTATTTCTGGTAACACGCATAGTTCATGATTATTTCAATGATCTTCATTAGGGTTTTTTGTTGAACGGATTAGAAAACCCGAATGTTAATGCTATTGTTATTCCTTTGATTATTATTATTATTATTATTATTATTATTATTATCATCGTGATAACACATTTTTCTCTTTTCTGAACAATTTTTACTGAAAGTAGATATTCTTTCATTAGCGCTCGTTCCAGAAATATCCTAACAATCGTTTAGAACTATAGATACTCAGAAGAATCAATCATCCCATTGTTGAGCCATAATATCATAAATTTGGTCGTACTGAATAGCCCGCCATTGTAGTGAATTATTGCACGTTCCTGCCATCATAGATAGATGGCAGCACCAATTTAATTCCGGATGATAGGTTAGGGCTAGACACTACGATCGGAAAAATCAATTCAATAAGGATTTATTGCTTCCAAGTAACAGAAAATAACGCTGGAAACCGGGTAAATTGCTGCTTTGCAGCTTTATTTGCATTAATTGTTTTATGTTTTGCTGTCTTTCAGGTAAAGGGTATCCAGTCGTAGGCTTCGACCCAACCCCGCCGAAATGGAGCCACACTTAAGGGTACGCCGGATAGTAGCGAAAGCATTTGCTTCGACGACGGCTCCGGTCACTTCGTCGTCCAGCGGTAACGCGACCACCACCGCGGAGAGTGGTGCGGACAAAGTGAGAGATGCGTTCAGGCGCGTTCTAGACAAGATTCCGTGTAAGTTTCAAAGTGCTGAAATAGATACCTCATCGTTTAACTGTGTTGTTTGTTTGATCATAGAAACTTGACTAAGGTCGTAAAGACGCAACATTTAAGTCTTGTTTAGACCAGGGAGGTGGGAAAGAACCTCCCCGCTCAGACTTATGCAGGACTTAGATTAGATTCTGTGCCTTTTGAGGTCAGTATTTTGGCATAGGCCTATTCTAAATTTTGAGTTCGGTTTGACTAGGAGAAGAAATATGAAGAGGGTCATTTTTAGGCCAGCCTTAGGCTGAGCCTATTACTATACAAATGGAGCGAATTTAAATGACATGGTTTCCAGAGCAAGGGCTCTTTGTCTGTGCAACTGAGCATATATTCATACAAATCATTCATTACAGCATTATCCATTCTCCAAACTCTACGTAGCTGAATTTTGAAAAAGGGCCTCGTTAAGATTTATATGAGCTTTTTCTCGAATATCTGATCGCAAAAATATTGGTTTTGAAAAGCCAATCAGAAAGCAAAGACTCCTCTATAATTTTGTTATGATTGGTGGTATCCCTTTAAAACACGTGCCGAGAGCGAAAGGGGGTTTGATTTTTCAAAAATAGGAAATCGAAGTACAGATACAGTTGTGTGATTTTAGGGCGGATTTACATTTCGTTTGTGATTTCGGTTAGAATTTGAACTAAATCGCATTTGTTTTATCCAGCCGTTGATAGATCCAGGGTCGCTTTAATCTATGACAAAAGTTACATTGTATTATTTCATTCGAATTTCTCCGCATGGAATTGATTACGATTTCAGCAGTTGGATGTATTTACTTATGGAGCGCTTTCCAACGTGTTTAAACACCATCGAATCAATATCTAATTATCGAAATAATTCGCTATGACGTTGTCGACTTTTTCGCGGTTGTGTTCAAGATCCACGAGGGACAGCCATGTCGATTTCTATTCGTATAGATTCGGTCTTTGATTCCTTCAGAAATTATTACGTTCACCGATGAAGATTGCCTTGAAAATTGGTCCAAAGTGGTATTGGAAAGCCATTAAATTCAGACCAACGATGCTATCTTGAACCCTGTCTATTGGAGTGGCATTTTCGTATCATTCTCGATAATCAAAAAGCAGATTCTAGGACCATTTTTATCAAATTGTCTGCTTGAAAGATTTAAGGTGCTACGTATAATATTTTTTCTATTGGGAAGATTGTGCATTGCTTCAGGGGGCATGAGATCATACCATAAAATGATTGTTTTATGATAGGCCTAGTCGAGTTTTCTAAATGTAGGGAGTATAATATATACTTTCTGGCTATAACTAGTTAATTCTGTTACAGATTTTGAATAAATAATCCTCGATACCTGATAAATGCTGTTATAAACAAACCTTCTTAATGTATTTCATAATTCTTCTATACAATAGTATAAACATTCGCGATTTGGCCCGGGCCAAATTGGCACGGATCAGACTCGAGCCAAATTTGGCCCGTGCCTAATTAGAGATCACGTTTAGACGCGAACAATTCACTTGATACTATACAATGCTCAAAAAAAGCGAAGTGGGTCATCTCCGGTACCAGTTGCAATTCAAACGCAATCATTTGTCTAGTGCTAAAATTTGGCTCGGGCCTGGTACAACATTTTTGGTCGGGCCAAACAGGCTCAGGCCCATTTGGCACCCGTTTGAACAGTTGTCCCAGGCCAAAAACGCTTGTGTGATCGCGGCTTATGACATGGCTGTATCGTTTTTCTAAGACCATCAGCCAAGCCCCAGCTGGCTATTACAAACAAAAAGGCCATTTTCGGACCAAAATGGGTCATTCTAGTTCTGAATTCTTCTATGGTCTCTAGCTGTGATTTGTCATATTACATTGAAATTTGAGATGGGTAAACCTAGAAGAGGGAAGGGATATATTTGGTGAGTTGTGTAGATAGGCCTAATGTATGAATTCGGTTACTTAGAATATCAGTTCACAGTTGAGCTAATTTGATGGCATAAGACCGAGTGCTCATTACCACATATGGCAGCGTTGCAGCTTACCATCGATTTGTTATACCGGTAGGTTTTACGGTATAGGTATATTAATAGTAATAGTTCATTGAGATTTTCTCATTGAAATACGTAGTATCGAATTCACTGAAATTGGAATTTCGTAGCATATGGCTAGCCGGTAGACACTCCTACTTTGATATTGAAAACAAATTCATCAGTAGTTAGTAAGAGATCTGAAAATATTGAAAGTAATGAATAATCTTAGATTATATGTACATGTTTTGATTTTATTGGTGTGCGAAGCGTGTGTGGATCACCATGTCGCGCCAATTGGAAAAAACTACTTCATGCTCATATTTGATGTTTAGTACCGTACATATCCTGCAATAATGTGATAATTTTACAAAATATAGTTAGGTTTAGATGAAATTTTGATTCTAGTCCACCATGTGACCGATACCAATTTCAAGTTTAAGCCCGTGACATGTTCTATGGTTGTGGTGTTTCAACTTTTTTGGGTTCTGTATAATGCTAACCGTTTATGTGAGCGTTGAATAGTGGAATGACACGTTATTTCCATATATATTCTAAAATTGCAGTGAGTTTCATGGTCATTGGCTTAACTGTTCACCAGAGGGCGTTGTGTATTGAAATTGTCATATGGTCCAGCACTTCCCATGAAGGACCCCTAGTTAACGATGCAACTATTTGCATTTGCCAAAGCTTTCAATCACTAATTCTAAGATCTTGTGATACTCATTTGATAATCTGATTGTTTTCAGTACCATTATGGGCTACTATAACGATCGCCGTAGTGGCTGTACTCCTGCTGTTATGCTGTTGCATCTGTATATGTAAGAAATGCTGCAAACGAAAACGAAAGGAAGGCAAAAAGGGCCTGAAAGGCGCCGTCGACTTGAAAAGTGTACAGATTCTAGGAAACTCGTACAAGGAAAAGGTAAGAAATAGTTGAACTA
Organism: Tubulanus polymorphus; assembly: GCF_964204645.1. Taxonomy (NCBI): domain Eukaryota; kingdom Metazoa; phylum Nemertea; class Palaeonemertea; order Tubulaniformes; family Tubulanidae; genus Tubulanus; species Tubulanus polymorphus. Next base: position 11,496,509 of record NC_134025.1, read on the forward strand.
GGCCCAGTTATCAACGGTCAATATTCGCTCGACGGGAGTCCGGTACTAGGGAGACGTTTCGAACATTTCAAGTTCAGTAAAAAGTGAGAACTTCCTTCAAACCTCAAAAAATTAATTTCGGATAAACTTTTTGCTGCGTATATGCCTCACAACTTACCTTAAACATTCGTAGAAAGACTTTTCAAAATTAGCTTTGATATGACTGAATAAGATTCGAATGAGCGAGTATTTAATTTCGCTTTCATCAAATGCCTTCTATCGGGTTCATCGCACGTAGCTTGATATTATCAGCGGGAACATTGATCGGCTATGGTGAAATTATTACCCTAAGGGAAGTCACCAGGACTGTATAAGTTCGTACCCGGGTCATCATACATATGTAATAGTTCGTTTCATTCTGCCATCATCTATTAAATGAATATTTGAATGAATAAAAAATGTATAAACGAATGATAGATAGAATGTCTCAGATTCATGACACTGAGAGACCTTGCTGACTAAAGGCAGCCTTTGTGTCTGCGCTATGGCTGTTGGATAATTACCTTAAGGATTAATTATTCAATGATGAAAACGTTTTCGTATAAGGTGCAGCCGGACTTGGATGAGTTAGAAGTCAATATGGAAGGAGACGACGACAATGAAAGTACGAAGTCAGAAGTCAAACTCGGTAAACTGCAGTTCTCGATGGATTACGATTTCCAGAAGGGCGAGGTAATTACCAGACAGCGAATTTGAATCGAAAAGCGAATACACTACTGGGTATTGACAAATTCACGTCACCGGTACCTAGATCGAACTGTTGAACAATAAAATCGAATGAAAGTATCGTAAATGTGAATTGCAATGTCAATTAACCCTAAAAAAGCCAAATCACTAGATATGTATTACAGATATATCCCTTGTGCCAATTCGATTCTGCCAAAATTAAGAAACTCTACAGTCCCGATAAGAATAAGAAATGATGAGATGATCCTGCCTAACTGAACTTTCCGCATAGAAACCATATATCCAGGGTTGTACCTAGCATTTTAATTTTGGCGGGGGCAAAGAAACCCAAAAAGGGCAGTTCTATAGGATATAACAATAATATTTGCAAAAAAGGGCTTTTTTCCAAAAATTTCTGTGGGGAGCAAGTGCCCCCACCTGCCCTAAATACAGCCCTGATATGATATTTCGGCATCATTGTTAACTTGAAAAGAACAGTCGGATATTTTGCTATATCTTGGTTAGTGTTAGAAGTCTAAAGAAATTCTCAAAATGACCTGTGCAGAAGGATGCTAATGTTTGCTTACATACTAATGAATTGATGATGCAACTTTATTCCGGCCAATTTCTCTCCTACGTGTCATGTGGCACATTCTGGCCAATCTAGTTCTCAACATGTCTCGTGGCGTTGTTTTCAGTTGGCCGTCGGTGTTATCCAGGCGTCGGACCTGCCGGGTATGGACATGTCTGGTACATCTGATCCATACGTAAAAGTTTACATTCTGCCCGACAAAAAGAAGAAATTCGAGACTAAAGTTCACCGCAAAACGCTCAACCCAGTCTTCAACGAAACTTTCACGTTCAAGGTAATTAGAGTGACAAAGGATGCTATGCTTTTATATGCAGAGTTATCTATGCTGAAGTACTTTCATTAACTACTCTATCTCTTTGAATATGGACTTTTTGAATCCGTTCACTGCTCCTATCTTAAACCTGCCAGACTCTAGCACCAAGTACGCCACAAAAAGTACCCCAGCAACAAATTAACCTAGCGTGGGGGTGAAATTTTCAGGCGTACTTGTCGCTTGCGTCGTCGACACCGATATCTAACGTATTTGATCTTTTTGTCACAATGCGACAAGTACTCCGCAGTGTGCGTCTAAACACCAATCATGCGATGTTAGTTTCACATTTCACCTTCTTTCAATAGGTGGCGTACGCAGACATAGCGTCGAAAATATTGACGTTCGCCGTCTACGACTTTGATCGGTTCTCGAAACATGACCAGATCGGCCTGGTGAAGGTCCCGTTAAACTCGGTTGATTTGGGCCGCGTGATCGAAGAATGGAGAGACCTAACTAGTCCGGAAGCCGAAGGAGAAAAGGTTTGAACAACGGATATCTTTATTCTTGCACTACTAAAGACTTTAGAAAAATAGGAGATTTGAGGATGAATAAGTCGATCTTATTGTCAAAATCAATTGAGACCAGTAATAGGGTTTGACTTAGTTAATGATTAAGTTGGGAGTCTACTGGAAAATATCATTTCATCAAATGAATATCCCTGTAACAATAACTGAACCAAATTATTCCTGCTGTATTTGTATATATTCGTGCGCTCTAATTGTACCTTCTCATGACTATAAAAAGTGTTAATTGCATATCACATTTCATATTGAAACTGTCAATGAACATCTGTGAATTTCGTTCACACGTGAAAGTCATTCTCAAAAATCTGTAGTGGTATCATCAAAATACTAGTGAACATAATCTCGGTGGACCACTTCCACAGTTCTTAGCCCAATGTCGGAGTGGTTTAAGCCTCCAATAACTGGTCTCATCAATCCATTGATGGGATCAAATCCTGGTAATAGCAGAGATTTTTGGTCGATGCTTCTCTGATTTCACTTTTAAGAGGAAGAAAGAAACCTCGAGCTTACTAATAATGCTCCTCAGTGGGTAGAGGGATTTAAGAACAATTTTCTCGCCTAAAATCGACTCAATTAGTAAACTCGTAACTATTTACATGCTCAACTATCAAACTAGATCAGACTAGGTCTGGATGAGAAACCGATGCTATGCTAATCTTGTACAATTTAATTTAAAATTTGATTTTACATTTTTTGTAGGAGAACAAACTGGGCGACATTTGCTTCTCATTGCGATATGTACCCACGGCTGGCAAACTGACCGTTGTCATTCTCGAAGCGAAGAATCTCAAGAAAATGGACGTCGGAGGACTTTCAGGTGCGTCTCGCGATAGATAGATGTTCATCGGTGACTAAAATGCATATAACTAAAAATCTTTTCAGAATCCTTTTTAGAACGATGTTACATGGTAAAGCTTTCATCAAACAGAAATAACCCGAAATAACCGGTGCCTTGAACAGGCTAGAAGTATTCGTATTTGTTGTGGCCCTAGTGGATATTATATGTAATTCTGTAAAAGTTTTATCTTCGAGAAATTTACCGGGAATAAGGTCAATTAGCGTATATTTTATAACGTTACAGTGACAGGGCCGCCTTAAAGCTTCCATTAATACGAGAGTGCTGCAAACATCTCCTCAAATGATATATATGTATATATATATACTGTCAATGATTTTCAATACCGTAGCTCGGCATAGCCGAAAATAGAATATCGGATAAACGTTGTGCATTGCTGCATATTCACTAGACAATCCCTAATCAATCCGTATTCCCTTATAGTATGCTGTAGCCGTACAGTGTTCAGTACACATGCGCGGCCAATATTACAGCAGTGCAATGATGACGTCAATGACATCAATTAGATCACTAGGCAGAGACCTCCTGTGGTGAATATGGGAATTAAACCCATTGGCGTTTCGTCAATCTGAAGCTTAGCAGTTTACCATGAGCGGTATGCGCGCGCGCACGTAGAGCACTTTAGCGCATTTCGCGGCTAATTGACTCATTAAATATTTGTCTACGAACATTCGAATGGAAATTTGCCGAACAGCTTTTATGCGCACGAGCTTTCCAATAGATTAGCTATCAATATTTAAACGGAAAAAAGGGCCCGAATCCGTTTTACGCGTGGTATTGTTCATAATATTTATTAGGTATTGCTGTGATGATTTAATTTCAACCGTCAGAGAATCGAATTCGTTCCGAAAATATCATAATCAGTATACGAGGGAAATTTGGGTTGATGATAGATTCAAATTAATCTATATTGAATTTGATGACCTCGTTAAGCCCGTGACAGACTAGGGGAATTTGATGAGCGAATTTACTCCGCGAATGAATTTTCAATAATTGCAAAAATGAAATTCGCTATTTTACCCGAATTTTGATTGTTGAAGATTACCAAATTTGTCGAGTTTGTCGCCTTCGCAGAATAAATTCAGCGAAAAGAATATATACTAAATCACGTGATCATTTGATTAGCGATCTATCTTCGCACCAAATTCAATCGTGCAACTAATGAATTGCCGAAGAAATTCGACTTGTCTTGTCACGAGCGTTACAACAGGTTTTAAGATTTCTTGTCCAAATGATACTTGTTTGTTATTTTCGATATGTTATTTCATTCAATATGCTATTTCGATTTCTGACTATGATTTCATCCTAATATCGATCAGATTTTTTATGACGTCGCTTTCGCCGCGACATATCCTCCATTTCGTTTTTGAAAGTGTTTCTCATCTTCTTCTTTTCCGATAGCGACGAAACATCGATTACCTTTTTTTCGAGCGCACCATCGAGTATATCGCGTCAAGTTATCCTACCGTAGGCAGATTACGTTCAGATTGTGGGTTGAATTCGGAAACACCCGACGCATGATCGGTTTAAATGGCCTTACATTCGGGGGCCAAGTTTCACAGTTCTGAGTTAAAGACTTGACGCGGAGGTAACTCAAATGAACTAACCGTAAGTCTGTCACACCTCTCCGTGCCACTTTTCGTGACTTCATTAATAATCAGCTTATCGGTGTTTATTATGCATCAGTTTGTTCAGTAAGGATTTTGCATTCAGAAATCAACTATGATTTCGCATAAACTTGTTTTTGCTTTCATCCATCAGCAATTGTTTACCTAAAATACGCTCGCGTAATGCTGATGAACGGCTTCCACGGCCCGTAAGGTGGACGCCGCCTACTGTGTTTTTTATGCAAATGAATAAGTGATGACGTCATAGCAACGTCTCCGAGCATCCACCGAACAGTTTTTTCAGCATTACACGCTATCGCTGATTACTGAAGACAAAAACAACTTCCGGAAAAATCATAGTTAATTTCTGAATGCAAAATCCTTACTGAATAAACTAATGAATAATATACACAGATCAACTGATTATTAACGAAATTACGGATAAAAACATCACACGGAGAGGAGGTGTGACAGACAGCATGCACACCCGTGTGAATTTTTTGCTTGATCGTGACGGCGAATTTATACGCCCAATAATGAACGGGCACACGTAGTGATCAATATCGATATTCAGACAGTGTAGACGCTGCTTATCGTAGCCATTTTAACAAATCACATGATATCGACAATGCATTCTATTGGTTGATGAAAATCAATCAAGTTGAGTTCGGGCAGATGAGTAAATTTGCGAGCGATAAGTTCACTGACATGAATAATCGGCTGAAAATATCGAACGTGTTTGAAAAATGCGCTTGTGTACCCGCTCTACCTTTAACTCAGAGTTGATCTTAACTCGCAACTGTGGAACTGGATCCAAGTGTTTTGGCGATGGTTTCGGGAGGTGTTTTTCTCCTTTTCTTTAGTTTTTCATACCATGCAAAATGTAAAATGAATTAATTTTCATAGGTACATTTTTTTTTCAAACACAAGTCACCATATTCCAGCGGTGTTGCACTTGAAAATACATATATGTATATATTCATATAATATCTTTATCCATTTCAATTTCATAAACAGGTAGAATTGAAGGTCGACATCATTTAACCATATAACCATGAATGTTGTTAGTCTCTTTTTAAGTTATGTTTTCAGCAGGTCAAATCTCGAATTGAATTAAGCCGGCTGAACATAAATTTCAGGTTAGATATATATAGAATTGGTGATCTCTAATTGATTTGGTACTGTTTTATGGAAAATGGATTTATCTACGATGCTTATGCGTGTGGATATATCGCAAAGCTGCTTTATAGTTCTTTTCGAGGTTATTGACCGTGCGGAGACATGAACTTATTGTTATTATTCTCAGGAGCGAATCCAGCGGGTTGATGAAATTTCCCCGAAGCAAATTCCCCAAAAGGAGATTTGCCATTTATCTGAAGGCATTTTATTTTATAAATATATCTCTGAAAATGGCAGATTCTGTAAAAGAAAGGCACAATTTTTTTATGGAATTCCGAAAACGAGTGCCAATATTTTTTTCCTGTCCAAAGGGCAAAACTGCCAGAACTGCCCTTTTTAATGAATATGGTTTGCCCAAAACGAAATTTTGGTATGACCCTGAAAAATTGCCGCTGGATCTGACCCTGATTTTACATTCGACAGAAAACCACTGCTTTGAATTGCCTTTGTCTTTTATGACAAAAATTCAGATTGTTTGCGTGTTAGAATAACTTAGTCGCTTATTACACATTTACTATATTCACATTTCGTTTTTAGAGATGAAATTTAGATCAGTCTTTGCACGTATGCGATGCTATTCACGATTATGTGAAACACCAGGTCTGCAACAGTGGGGCTCGGAATGATAGTTTGGTCTCTTTGAGGGTCGATGAATCCTTGCAAGGGAAGAAATACACCATGCATTGCAAAATACAGGACCTGTTACCAAATTTTCATATTAGTTAGGTTAGATTAGTTCATTACCAATGTTTTATCCTAGACATGAAGTATACAGACTGCTAAGCAGCATATGAAAGATTCACAGAGAAATACACATCAAATTGCCATCTTGCCGTTATCAATATATGATTAAAGTTACAAATAATGCTATATTTCGAAGAACCATTAATTGTCGGGATATTTTGTGATTCGCTAATAATCTGATCGTAATGATGTACATCTAGGCTATTACTTATTCTCTTTACATTGATTTTGAAAAAAGATCTTTTGAAAACCCCACTCGAAAAAGACAGCAAATCTGGATGCAAATTTAATGCAGATAAGAAGATCTTTCAATCACTAATAAATTAGTACCATTATCTGTTTGTTAATTACTTTCTCATCAAGGGCTGGTTAACCGGCCGGTGTAGAATTTAACCCTATAATCGATAAAATACTTCACTTTGGACCAATGCATTGTGAAAACACTCCATTTAATGATTTGACATTTTTGGCCAAAGACATTGATTCTACAATAATAGACTATAGTATAATGTTAGAAGTATTATGTTTTCCCCAAAGTACACTAGCGCCACCCTGGTGGTGCACTTAAGTGACTTGTCCTATTAGATAGTTGATCCGAAAAATTTCCATACATGTGAGCTCAGTACGGAGACCATAACAACATTCGCTCTTGTCATCATTTTCCTTTTGCAGACCAGAAAAAGGCTTGATTCAATTGTATTTTCATTTATCTTCAATCATTCTTCTTTATTTGTATTACAGCAGACTCTACGGCAAAATGTTCTGTAGTCTTGCAATGAAATCTGCAATATATTCTTGATAAATCTGGCAGTGGAGTCTACTGTACACATAAGCGATTTTTTTTGTTGAAATATAAACATTCAACCATACGTTTATAAACATATATATATATATATATATATATATGCACAATATGATGTACTATTATTATTATTATTATCATTATGATTTTCTGTTGTTCCGTGAGTGTAGATCCTTATGTGAAATTAGCACTGTATCAGGGTACGAAACGTTTGAAGAAGAAGAAAACGACCATAAAGAAACGTACGCTGAATCCGTACTACAATGAATCTTTTACATTCGAGGTTCCATTCGAACAAATTCAGGTATACACGACGCGCACTCTATTTATATATATATTCGTATACGTAACATCGGCTCGTCCGTCTGGCCGCGACCGATATCGTTGTCGAACACGTGGCGACTACGATGTTGCGCATTTTCTTCACGGAATGGCTGCTTTTACTGGGACGCAAACTGGTTCTTTTTTAAACATCGTAAAAAACCAAGCTGACCATGCTTTTTTTAACGAATCTGAACGTGTTTTCGGAATGATCACTCGATGCTCACGCTTAGCGTCGGCGAAAATGGTTTTTTGGATCCGAATCTTTCAGCGCGAATTCAGAATGTTGCCTACTTCTTGCAATACCATCTGCTGAAAATATTTTGACAGTCCATTTTGAATAAACAACCATTTATCGTCGGGACAGGCGTGAGAAATGCGTGATCGGTCTGGAAATGTGACGGTGTTGGCTCATGATAAACTGTTTTTTCTAACCCCCACCTTTTCAAATTTTTGCATGGTACATTATTATTATTATCATCATCATCATTACGTATCATAATCAATGGGTTTTTTGGTATTTTGATTTTCACGTGGTGTTCGGATTTTTTCTCGGGGGGCATACGAGAAGCCCCACCACCGTCGTCGTCATCATTGTTGTCAGCGACGAACAAGCCGCGGCGATGACTTGTTCCGTCTCTTTTTTTTAAATCCCCGCCGTCCGAATCATCAACGCGTGTCGTTTGATATCATCTCTTTTTTCTTCTACCTCTCTCTCTCTATCGCTGTCTCTAGATCCCTATGTTAAACTATCTTTGATGCTTAACGGAAAGCGCATCAAGAAGAAGAAAACGACTATTAAGAAGTGTACGCTGAACCCGTACTATAACGAATCGTTTTCGTTCGAGGTTCCGTTCGAACAGATTCAGGTATTCAAGCTCTATACGCTAGACATACATGTCGTGTATTTGTGTCGATGTGTTGCCTGCAGTATAGCTATCAATGTATAAACGTTTGATAGTTTTTTTTTTCTCTTTTTTTTCGTCACCATTGTTGTTCGTTCATCGTCTAGTTTGCTAGCGTATATCGATGTATTCCCAAACTACTCGCTATCTATCGCATTATTTGTCAATGTTTAGATACGTACGTACTTATCGTCTGTATTTGATCGAAAAATGAAACTCGACTGCCCTTTCGAGGGTACCAACCATGCTTAACAGTAGAAGATGAACGAGGTACTGGATCTGATTTTTGGTACCGGTGTCACAAAGTTATAATTATTGATTTCAATTGTTGAGGTCATCATCAGGAAAATTATGGAACAGTTGTCATTATAATACTGCCACCCCAAATGTGTTGGGTTAGAATCCTGACTTAAGATGGTTAGTCCTTTGACGCGAGCCAATCTGGTAGAATAGGTACGGAGATCAACCTAAGGGTGAAATTTCACATGTTGAAGATTTAGTGTCATGGTTGTAGATGTAAAGTTTCGAAATGATAGAATGATAAAAAAATTTTCCCCTCGGGTCAGTCTGATCATTGACGCTAAGATGAAAAAAGTTGTAGTTTATGGTAGCAATTCAATGATACCCTTGTCATTATGTTTAGTCATTGAATATGTTGCATGGCAGCAAGAAATGTACTTTGATTAATATTACCTATTGCCAGGTGGGGTTAAATTCCATCTGCCCCGGCCTCAGACTGTGTGATGAACCTCCTGACCAACCACCCCCCTCCCACACCTTCCCACACCGTCCCACCCATTGTTGTTTAGTATATATACATAGATTAGTCAAAATACTATTCGTATAGACTTTACTTTTCAATCGAAGAATAAGATTGCTGGATGGTTATTACTAACAAATTTTGCACAGTTGCTAGTTAGACAAAAAACACTGCACATATAGTTAGTTAGTAGATAACAGGTAGATTCTAACATAGGTTAAACACTGTCACTCGCGTTTGCACCAGTTTTCCCTTCCTCTAAAAAAGCTAAAAATGATAGTGCAGTATGAATTCATATACACCAAGTTTCCTCTTGAACTGCAGTATATATAATATTGTTAATCAACCTCGCATTTACTTTGTGAAAGAAGTTGTAAGTAAATACTTTCAAATTTTATCAAAATTTTTACCTATATATTCTACACACATATATATATATATATATATATTTATACTAGAAATTATATTTTTCCAATATCAATTGGCCTACAGTAATTGCTTTAATTGTCGGCTCATGTGATATACCAAATTTTAATTTTGATGCCAAATCCTGACCTTGAAATGAAGGTCACTGGTGCGAGAGAGCAAGATGCTTAAGCGCATTGCCTCCTCAAATGATTTCAAAAGAATAATCTACGGTATACGCTTGACTACGAAACAAAATTGTAATAAAAAGTTAAAACAAAAATGATATGCTTTGATGAAGAACATTAAGAATGTCCCCCTTCAAATTTCCAATTCAAGATTCGGAAAAAAACAAAATTTATAGGGTTTTCTCCGATGATTGAACATAATATGTACGCATGAACAAACAAACTAACATTTTCGTAAAATTTTCAATTTGTAGAAAGTAACGCTAATCATCACGGTCGTCGACTATGATCGAATCGGCACATCAGAACCAATCGGACGCATCGTGCTCGGGTGCAACTCGTCAGGAACGGAACTGCGGCATTGGAGCGACATGTTGGCCAATCCACGACGGCCGATCGCGCAGTGGCACACGCTACAAGAAATGCCGGAGAAAAGCTAAATTCAACCGGGCGACGTCACCATCGGCCATCTTGTCGTCAGCGTTGGCATTGAGGTCACGACGATACATACTTTACCGGCCTGTGCGTGTGTGCGTACGTTGAATTTTACGCCTACTTAATCAAACATGTGTATTATTTACAACACACAAAAGTCAAAACCGTGTAAAACCATAAAAATACCGTTTGTCTCATTCTTCTATGATAATCAAATATTACACACCAAAAAAAAAAGTAAATCATGTTGACTATGATTTACTTACCTTCAACCCTTTGCCTACAGTCCGCTATTCGTTTTGCACCGACTTCTACACTGGCAGTGTAAAGGTTAAAACGCTATCGATGTCTATGACTTTGAAAAATGGCAGTAGAGGGCTGTTGTCTTGCGAGATACTGTATTGTGGCATTCCCTGGTATTTGCGTTTGATGACGACAAGCCAAGGCAAGTAACATCTTCCTGAAACCACCGACCGAAGACGCGACGCAATGATAGTATTTACGTACTCCAGTCAGTTGGATACCATGTTGAAAACGCAGTTTCAATTGTCACTACCACGTCGGTTGTGCCCTTGAAGCCGAAGCCGCTATTGAGGTGCTCGTATATATTATCATGGTAATAAAACTAGGTTTTACCGCTTGCGAATGGTTATGCTTAGCGTTAAGTAATGATGCCTTCATTAAAGTCATTAGAAATTGAGAAGAAATTTCAAGCGAACACGCGGGCAAAGGGTTGACGGCGGCGTTCTTTTTGTCATATGTTAAGTGCGTGTATCTGTAATGAGATTATCGATAATGTTGGTGATTACAAAAAAAGAAATCATGTAAACATTCTCTGGTAACTAATGTGGTAGTCGGTGAATGTATCTGTAATAATATGAATAATCGTCAATTAATTCATTGCCATTATTAATCTGATTCTAGTCAGGAGGATGATTGGAGAATCGCGTAATATAATCGGAGATGATTATCGATGCGAAACGTGTATGCGTTAATATGTGTATGAAAATAAGGCCAGCACTAGCACTGGTGGCCTCTTTCTAATCTAATCAAACTACTACTGGTTTTTTTTTCAGTAATTATTCAGTGCATTTCAAAAACTCTGTAGCGCCACTAATCTTTCGACTTGTTACGTAAACAAGATATTTGCAATCGCGTACAATGCAGTGGCGTTGGAAGTGCAGCGGCAACTGACTGAATGACGTTTTTCTTCTATCAATGCCACATTTTTGGCGAAAATCGAAGTAAATTCGCCATGTCAACATTTAGAACGTGTCAAAAATTGGCAATCGGCCGCGGCAATGAAAAATTGCTTCCAACGCACCTGCAATGCAAAACGTCTTTAAAGCTACGTCTACACAGAGAGTCAGGCTTATAGCAGCTGTATGTATATGTTCACGCGAAATGACTTTGACGAGGGAAACCTCTTATATCAATGCTGGCTATTACTAGAGGTTGGTGTATCTTTATGTTAACTCGAGTTTATCGACTCCGTGCAGATGTGGTTTATGTGAGACAGGTCGGGATGATTTTGAACGATTATGTTGAAAATTTCGGATCGAAAACCATCCGTAACATTTGAACTTTATTACTATGTTTTAATGCACTCCTCAGCGTACCTAAGAATACCTCCTTTTCTGAATTGCATTTCATCCTTAGTGTACCGCCAAGCTTTCCAGTTTAGCGGTGGGCATCTAAATTCTTGTGGATAGGTATTAACGCCTGTGAATATGCTGCTATTTGAATTTTTCAGTTATTAGCATACGCAGCGCTTAAAATCCCGATCAGTTGAATCCGGATTTTGATCTAATCTTGATACTATTAAGAGTCCACTTATTGATAAGATAGAAATTTTGATCTGGATTTCTCGCAAACTGGATTAATTTCACTGGACCCAAACAATCCGTATTGAGCGGACCATGGTTTCTCATTGTTACCGTGGAAATACAAATTGACTTACGATTCAATCTGATTTCTGGGTTAAAGCATGGACTGCAAGGGACGTGGCACAAAAAAGTCACCTTCAATCTCGACAGCTACAGGATTTTGTGTTTGAGAGTCCTGGGTTAAAGTTAGTAACTGTCTATATATAAAACCAGTACTTGGTTTGTAGAATTTCTTCACACGTTTTCATAGGCGCTTAGGTGGTCTTGTTACTTCAATGATTTGACCATTGTAAATTTACGAAAATCAAATGCATATCTATCGAGTTTAGGTATGACAAAACCAATCGATCAAAATTTCCTTCGAAAAACATCTAGTTTGAAAACCGATGTATGTGAATAATAGTCATCGAACCAGAGTTACCAGTATTCTCTCCTTGTTAAAGGGGGAGTACTTTTTGAGGGGATTCAGGGATAGTAATATCTAGCCCATCGTTGAAGCAGTCTCGTTGTATGCCATGATGAAATAAATGCTCTCGTGAACAAACGAACGAAATGTTGAACAAATTTTCTGATGATAACCCACCTTCAAAACTAATAATGCTTAGAGAATTTCAGGTGATATGTATAAAGTATGATGAAGTTTGTTAATTTGGTATGGAAACGTGTCAAAGAAAATGTCAATTCGATAAGTTGATCACTGCAAGTTAAACTGAATAGCATGTTTTTTACAATCTGGACAAATGATATATGAAGTTGGCCTTTCCTTTTGTAGCCATTATATGGAAAACTTACTGTAATTTTTCCATGTAATGCCAACATGCCAGAATTGCCTCTACCACTTACAGCATTTTTCGAGAACATTACCCATGATCTGAAGGGATATAGTTCATTTGCTCTTGAGATATGAAATTGAACATGCCTATTTCACTCAGATATACGCAGTGACCCCAGTAGAATTGACATTCCTCGCGACAACCGTAGAAAATATTCCACGATGTAAATATAGTGATAATACACGATTTTATTTTTTTTGCCACTACCGCCACCGCGAGCAAGACGCGTTTCAGCAAATTTCGACTTTAACGACCACCTCCCACTTAAATTTGCGCGAAGTTGAACCAGTACATCGTACGATTATCGTGTATACATTCCAGTGGCTTCGAAAAATATCGCCTCTTTCCACCGGGTGAGGCACGCGTTCATGAAATATCGAATAATGATTACTGTTATAAGCATATTGTATATTCTGTATAAATAAATGGATATTTGTATATGTATATATATAAATTTATATCTGTACGTCGAGAATAAATTTATGTATATGCATGTATGTTATATATATATTAACATAATATATTAGTATAACGCAAGTGGACTGCTCACCGTAAGTTGTGACTAGGTTAAGAAGAACCCACATCACAGCCTTTTTTAAACTTCCGCGTACGCGAAAAATACTATCATCCTCCCTCGAACATGCCTCGTCTATTTTAGCATAAATGTTATTCAGTGCGGTTTCAATATTTTCAGCATTGGGTTTGTTTTGGACAAAACTTGATTTATCGCAAACATTGCAGAGTTAAGCTATGGTTCAGAGTCGGGTCTTGCCGCCGTGAAAATAGTTAAGGCTTAAATCAAATGTAACCATAGTTCAAGCTTTTATTCACTCTCCGATTGGAATTTCGAACTTAACGTTAAATCCATCCTTTCATCCATCGAACAGAGTTTGCAGATAACCATCCATATGACTGACAATAGAGCTACTATTGTTCCAGGTATAACACAAATTGCCTACGAATATATGCATATACATATAAATATCTATATAAATGGTAAAATGAACGTACTTAGTAATACCAGGGATGCAAAATGCCCAGGAAATCTAACTACTCATAAAGGTCACAAAATAATGATTTAATTTATTTTGTATTCCGCAAATATTATAAGCCAACGGCTTAAGTGTGTCTACATATTTCAATGTTAATTAGCTTTTCCATATTTGCATTTGGTAGCGGCCACAAAAAAAAAATTCGTACTATCGATATCTTAGTGATTAAATAAGTAGTTGAATCATTCCATGTTTAGAAAGTCTAGGAGTTGAAAATAGAACTCGAATCGGGTCCAAGCTCATCTTTTCTACAAATGATGTGGCAAATTAGGCTGGCTGGTCCATATTCTGATATCTCGATGTTGAAAATTTGCCAACCTAGATTTTGTTGTATATATGTGTAACTGAAGAAAAGTTTTATCCTTCAAACCGAAAACCTGAGCCTTGAATGATAATTGGTCCCAAACCGTCGATAACCGTGATAATGGTGTTGGCAAGTGAAAAAAAAATAGATACGTATCTGAAATGAACCCAGAAAACCTAGCTCAATGTTATGGTAGTTGTACACACCGGAATTTGAATTAGTTCTTTTATGGCGCGGTAAAGCCAAAGGTGAAAAAGTATCTCTTATTCTCAACTCAACTCTGAATATTCGTGGAACACTGATTGTGATGGCTGACTTTTTTGTCTTTCTCTGCAAACCATAGCCAGGTTTCGATTGTATCTGTATCTGTAATTATTAGGCTGCTTGTGGTCCTTATGAGGATCAGTGGCAGCCGCGGTGGTTGCACGAGCGGGTCGATGGCAGCTTTAAACTGCTCGGCCGACTCTTGACTGGACGAGTGCTTCCTCGAGGTTATTCCAGTCGATAACGGTTCGCACAAAAAAAGAATGTTCGATTGGTCTCTAGTGATTCTGGAATACTCTTCTAGTGCGTTTCGACCGGAATAAACCGCGCCAACTCTGGAATGAAATAAACTTGATAGAAGGCCGCTTGAGAGTTCGTAATCGCGGATACGTTCAACCAATCGAAACCTGCCAAATACTTCGAATTTGCCTCTGTCGCGTATGACTTCCAATTTCTTGCCGTTTCCTGGATTTCCGACTATGAATATAATGTAGTAACCCGTCATATTATTACATATCATAACTAACAATACATAGCGCCTGAAACGCTCATTAAAAAATCAAAGCAATAAAAGTTATCGCAGCCGGTCGTAAAGAGCAGTCAATGTGTGTACGAATATTTATGTGGGTTCTTCTTCACGGGAAAGATATCGAGTCGAGAATATGTATAATACCGTATTGTAGAATATAGCGCATTTGAATGACGCCGAGTTTTATTCCTCGTTGATATAATTATGATTATTATTATGATTATTATAACGATTATTATCATTATGTTATATGTAAGATGCTTTTATTCCGATGATGTGTTGAGGATATAATTGTTATGAAACCGACGCCGAGTTCATTGTTACGACTTTTGTTTTTAAGTAAAATGTGATATATATATATATATATATATTTAAGAAAAAAATAAGAAGATAATTCCTGTTCTAGTTATAAGGGAGGCTTCTGAATAAAACTTATATATACGTAGATGAATTATTAAGCGGGAAGCTTTATTTTGAAGTTGTACTACGATGTATATGCCCCAGTGGTTCATCCTCCCCCGGCAGGGATTCGAACCTGATGGCATCGAGATTGCCACGGCACGAAACCCTGCCATAATCGACCGTGTGTGCAGATACATGCGCAGTTCAGATGATGTGATTTTTAGCCAATCAAAAATCCCGTTTTATTTTAGCCCGGGTTTTCCCATTTATAGTTCTTCCTTGAAATTTGCCTCAACGATTATACAACGAGCAATCTGATTGGTGCCGCCAGTTTTCGTTCGGAAAGCTGCGCATGTACCTGCGCACCCGGTCTACTGATGCAGGGGTTCGTGCCGTGGCTGAGTGTAGCGATGCCATCAGGTTCGAGTCCCTGCAGAGGGAGGATGCAGTGGTTGTGTAGCCCCGGTGTATGGTCGTATAAAGCACTTTCAAAAAAAAAATACCCGCTGGTTAGGAATTGTCGATCGATTTGGTTATTATTGAATAAAGCATAAATGTGATGATGCTAAATTGATTTGTTTTCCTGGCAGCCAGACGAACGAACGAACGAACTTTTGCTTCTTTTCTGGATATTGCGAAATTCCAATCAGAATGCACCACTACTATGGAATGTAACGAATAAAACACATAGTGAAAAAATACTGTACAAATATATCTTATTAAGTGTTAATAAACTTGTTGTCTTAGTCTAAAATGATGTTTAGTTTAGTTTGTTTTGGAATCTGATTTCCGTCGCTCGAAAAAGAATGTTGTTCTTGGAAAAGAAGTTGCCAGTTAAAAAGATGACTGAGGCCACTATGATTAAGCCGACAATACAGAACAATTCCAATGATTTATTCCCTTATAAATCTTTGCGGTGAAATTATGACGATTTCGATGATGAAAAAACGTCAAATATACAAATATTCTTAACTCGCTTAATCCGGGTCGGCTTATTCTGGATTTTGGTCTAATCCCGACACTATTTGCAGCCCATTCGTTCATTATTATATAAGAAAATTACTTTGGTCCGGATTTCCCGTAAACCAGATGAAACGTGTTGGTCCCAAACGACCCGAATTAAGCCGATTCTACTATATAGTCAAATTCATCGTTATAGATGGGACGATCATAATGTTGACGACTTATCCAAATGACGATTTACGTTTAATGAAATAGGACCGGCGATACACAGATTGGGACCTTAGAATAGAAACGACTCGTTAGCTATACGTGACACTTATCGGGTGATGACTTCAGCGTCCGTTCGCTTTATCCTATACGATCAATCACCTCGACGGATATGACGTTTGACACAATGCAAACCAATCAACCAATCGTCGTATCGAAAATAAACAAACAGTAGAATAATGTCATCTTCATGTATTTTTAATCGTATGTTAACCGACGACCAACGGTAACACGTTCATACACCTAAGCAGACGTTCGATTTAAAAGATGTGAACGGGAATCCATCTCAATGATTGGTATGGAAACGCAATTAGCCATTTTAATCGTGCCAATAATAATCCTCTCATTCTCGCATGGTAAGTATATCATTTTTTTAAAAATTCTTTTGTTTACTTATGTTTTTTGCACCTTGTCAGTTTCTGCATTTTCGCGTATAGAAGCACGAACCCCATAGATGACTCGTGTAGGCATCTGAGAAATACACCGAATCACAGTTGCAGATGCAGCACTCTCTTCCCCACCCCTAGACTCTATATCAATGTTCGAGAGTCCCCCAGCTCATCGCTATGAGATTTTACACGATAGGGTTATTGGCTTTGGTCTTAAATTGTTTCGAATTGTAATGTGTTTCGATTTGTAATGTATGTTTATGTCAGGCTCATCTATTAAACAACTTTTACTACCGGTAAGGCCCTGACATTGTTGAGGTCATTCAAGTGAGAAAATCTCCGGGGAGGGACCCGTTTTGTGCTAGAATACATACTGGATTTGCAATGAGCACATCCTCATATTAAATCTGAATCCTCCTTCGAAAAGACCGGCTTGCTGCTGTTATTGGATAAGAGCTTTGAACCACTCAAACAATAATTCCCGTTCATCAGTACAGTGTAGTATATCAGAAAAATGTTTCCTAAGTTTCAGCGATACAAAATAAAGCGAGTAATGTTTCAATTGAAATTGTAAACGGATCTAAGGTGGAATATGGACAAGAAATAGAACTAACTTGTCGGCTCCATGGACGACCTCTTCAGAAACCCTTCTTACTGCGTCACAGACCCTTAGGTAAAACTAAATTCAGACCAGCGGCTGAAAATTGCGTGCCGTATACGAATACATTTCCTTCAATGAAAAAGGTAAGAAATGCATCTCCAATATGAAAAAGGCAGATTTTAATGCATGCCACTATCGTGATTTATGATATGACTCAGGGATCGAACTTAACCAAAAAATTGTAGGTGTTTTATGAAATAGGGGTCATCGAAAATCCCTCTCTAGCTCACGACTCAAACTGTCAATGACAAACAACCCGTTTCGTCCTCATGCGTCTATCACTTGACTATAGTATTTGGCAGATATAAGATATACATTTTGACTATAAAACTACTAAACCCCTCTTTAATAACAGGTGGACCACGAGTGTCGAAACCAGTTGACTTTTAAAACTCGGTCCAAGACATTCAAACTTCTCAGTTGACAACTATGGTGCGCTTAATTATAATCAAACTTCGTTCTGCGTTCCTTTTGACTTAAGCGTATGGGTGTAAGGTGCCAAAATTATGAATTTTTCTCAATACCCAAATCAACCAGAAATATACTAAAGCTAAAGTTTTATTTTTCGAGAAATTATTTTAAAAGTTTTATGAAGTACATTTTCATACAGAGAATCTGTGATTGGACTGACGCGATCTTCACTATTTCTTTCGTCGCCAATGAGAACACCGAGGGAACATGGCGCTGTCAACTTTGGAACGACAACGCAGATGCATTCCTTCGCGTCGGTACGTGTGATTCGTGTGCATGCATCCTATATCTCGTATTCCACAATTGGTCAAAATCGCAATTTACATAAATTCGACTCTTTTCTAGACCCAAGATCAACGGCATATCCAGTTATCTATCAGAAGCTATCATCAAAAGTGTCAGTTTCCGAGGATCAAAACGTAAACAGTGGTAAATAACGATAGTTCTTGTATTTTCTATTTGTGGAACTTTGGGCAATAAGCGTAAACTATATGTAAAATAGAAAGATTACCGTGATGTCTGATGATGCTAGCTAGCTTGAAACTGATCATTCTGAAACAATCGAGGTTTCAATAAAAACAAATTTCGAATTTGGTCTTATTATCAGTGTATCAATGTAGTTAACTACGAAAGACTAATTATGTTCGACTCACTTTCTTTCTAGCCGGGAAAATCAACCCAACGGTGATGCAAGCAGTACTGATTTCACTGGCCTTCTTGACGGCCACCATGACCATTGCGTTGGTTGTAACATGCGTTGTGTATGTCGGTCGAAGAAGAAGGGAGAATGCCCGTTGGAAGTATATAATTTTTTTTCCAACCGTGTGCAAATATAACAAATACCACCGATAACGATCAGTGACCTGATATTTTGAGGACAATAATACAAAATTTTTCAGGCTAATAATGTCGAAAGATTTGACTTTAACGAAGAGAAAAGATATCCACGTTTATGCGTGGTATATAGGGAGGACGTTAGAAAGTGCGTTTCATTTCATAAGAAAATATTTGTTGCGTCGAGTTACATTTTGTAAGATTTTTTCACAGGGGTATGCAAACACTGGAAAGAAATAGATCTTTGGCGAGCAACAACGACCGAATTCGAGTTTACAGTTGTGACAGCGGCGACAATGACATTGGTAAGGTACATATATACATATATTTATATCATGGCGCACGTAGATTACAATGCCGAAATGAATAATGTCATCGTTATTACATATTTCAGCGTACGAGCACATACGTCACGGCCGCCCAGACATACGTGCGATGGGAGAATCCTCCGAAAGCAGATTTTGGGATTCGACAGGTACGTTGAATCACGGAGTATGATAAGGTTAAAGGAAGCTATTGCATTTTCTTTACTTTATTCGACAAACCCGGTCTTAGGCTAAAGAAAAATAATACCTTGTTTCTCCTAATCGGTCGGGTCACTTTTTAAAACCGCAACACAATTTGAAATCAGTTCACTTCTATAGCTGCCGGGTCTGTTATGGTTAGCTTAATCATGATTTAAAAAAAGTTATGTAGACTACAGGGTATAGACTCTTAAGCTCAGCAGAAAAGAGCAAGGACGGTATCAATTTTTTAGCCTTATTTACAACGATTACACAAACTACAAGTTTCACGTAATGACCACAGATATTCCACGGTCCTTTCTTAGCGCAAATGTTTCAGCAATTTTTCTTTCATTTTGGGATATCTACTTTACAGTGGAGAGTCCATACATGTCAATGAGCGCACCCTCGAAGCCAAATTACTACGAAGAACCGGAAGAAGTTTCACAGTATCAGATGATTCCGGAACTGCAATAATTTTCCGAGGCTATCAAGATATCGCTCGATCAAAACATGATAAAAATTCGTCATGTTTTCAATTTGAATTGTGATGATTTATTTACATGTACGATTTAATGTAAATGTTATGATATTTTAGACAATTAGATTTGATAAGTTTATTCGAGAACAGGACAAATTCCATGTATACATACGGGTCATTAATCTTATTGTTTTTTTTTATATCTCTATAAAACCTGTTATTTCTACATTTTTTAAGTATGAAGGGGATGATTTAAAGTTCCGGGATAAACCAGTTCAATTCATAAATCTGCTTCATTTCCTCAAATACCAATTATATTGACAATGCCACCTCTTATCACAAATCAAAGCGGACGTTGATTATCAAATTATCAATTTTTTTCTATCAATTCTTTTTTATAATCTAGCAATCATATTTATCAAATGCTCTAGTTCATTACGGATTTTCTATTTCAGTCCGATATCATTGTTATCCCCGGAAAATGTTTCTGACCCAGTTAACCAAGTTCCAACTTCCAACGATCAAATATTAGCCCAGTCCGATTGAACCTTACCTCGCTTCCTCAGGGCCGTACCTAACATTTGAATTCAGGGGGAGGGGAGAGAATCCCGAAAATGGGCAGTTCTATTTGGATATAACATAAATATTTGCAAAAAGGGCACTTTTCCAAAATTTCCGGTGGAGGCAACCGCCCCTGCTCCTCCGTCAGGTACGGCCCTGTTTGTGAAACCACCAGTAAACATCAGTTTCACAAGTGTCGGTTAAGACTTGACTCCAGAAGTTTCGGTTAAGACTTGACTCTAGAAAATGTTTTTTTGATTAACGTCATGTTTTCCATTGGTCCCAACAGTGGCATTATAAAGGACCCTTACTGTAGGGCTACATCTAATCTGAAATATTAATCATTCGATATATGGCCCTTCACAATTCCGTGCCATAACAATTTTAGATTCATTTTCAATTCATTTTATGGCATTAGCTGAATATTCCAATGTATAATAGAATAAGGTGAATTCCAAGAACGCACGATTTGTAAAATATAATCAAATTTTTTTCATTGTTTATTGAGATGATATTGTAATGAGAGTTTATTAACATTATATATATTCTAAAGGGATTTTTAAAGGGTAATCAACTTTTTTATTGCTTATAGAAACGACATTGTAACGAGAGTTTATTAAAAAATTTATATGGAAAAAACTTATTTGCTGTCCTATTGTTATGAAATGATTAGATATATCATCTCATTGATAAAATTCGATATAATTTCGATGAAATATGTTTCCATTATACCGATTTATGATTCTGAATTTTCGAATTTCAAGATTTGTAAAAAGTGGGCTTTGTATATAGAAACATTATTCGTGATCACACGAGGACGATTTGGCCCAGGCTAAGTTGGCACGGATCAGGCCCCGAGTCAAATTTGGCCCGTGCCGAACTAGCTGATCGAACTGATCGAAGTGATTCACTTCGGAACCTGTAGTAATAACTACGATTTGACCCGTGCTAAAATTTGACTCGGGACAGGTCCAACATTTTTGATCGCCCAAAACATTCGTGTGATCGCGGCTATCGACTTTATGGTATATGCATCCTTCCTCGGCGGGGATTCGAACCTGATGGCATCGCTACTCTCAGCCACGACACGAACCGTGACAATTTCGGTGCCATCAGGTGGAGGATGTGGTATATGGTGTAAGTTATATCATTGAAAAGGTCCGTTCGACAAATCTGAAAAATTTGAATAGAACCATAGTAATATCTTTATTGTCAGAGAATATTAATATAATATTCTCGTACAAATATCTAAATAATAAACCTTGACCATTTTTTCTAATAGCTATATCCCCAGGACGCTTCCGTAGTAAAAAAAAATGCATTTAGCAACCTAACATGTCTGTAGCAATATATTTCATGTATTTTCCTAAGTTGTGTTACAGAGTTCGCATCTTATTTTTCTTGTAATTGTATTAGTTCAGCTGGTCTGTTATTTTGTTTTTATACAATTTGAAAGATTCTTAAACGATGGATGCATGTTTGCAACGATAGACAAGTCTATAATAAAAATATTCGACGAAAACAACTTAACTGAAATTTATGTATTTTTTTGTTTGGTTTTATATCTGACGTATCACTGTATAATAAGTAATTAGGCCGTTGTTTTTATTATTTGGATTACGGTTCCATCGACGAACTTTTCCGATTTCTAAGTAGAAAGACAAAAATTATTTCTATTTTTTTCCATTTTTTTCTAATGGATATATTTGTCGGATTCGTTCAGTAAATGGCGACGGTCCATCGAATCCGTAATCCAGCTTTTAATAAAAAACAGCCTTATTCTGCCAGCCTGATTACTCCATTACTCCTGATTACTACAGCAACTTGGCCTTGGCCCGGCTCATATCTAACGCCACAAGGTGTTAACCGCGGGAGAAAATGTACATCTTCTTTTTCCCGGTGTTCCTGGAGAATTATTTCTAAATGGTCGCATTCAAAGGCCCTTGGGCTTTTTGCGACCATGATTTCCCGGTATCATTATTCAGGAAGATTGAATCACTTGGTTTTTGATTGTTCAAATCGTAATGTTTTAGACGCCGCTGCTTTCACAGTCGATTACAAGAATCGTTGTCAAAAAATCATCGTCAAAATTATCGGCCCGGCCAAAGCCAACCCCGATGACACCCCAGGCCTCACTTCGGATGTCTGCAGGGTATATAGACTTTGTTAATACAACGTCCCTAAAAATATCGGGTCAAAAAACCAAGGACTTCGGCCGAATAAACGAACCCCCAAGAATGAAGGATGCACGAACGTGTACCTGTGTAAACCTGTCAAAAATGCTGATGCGGACTTGCTGTGGAAAGGTGAATTCATTTTTAAAAGTAATTTCTATAATTTTCTACCTAGGACGAGCATTATTCCGGGGTTTGAGTCAACGACCACGTATAATGCGACGACGTGTGTGTTATCAGATAAGAGTCCCTTAAATACGATTAGTGAAAATGTGTGTAACGAAAGAATCGATATTGTAATTCAACTTTGGAATATGCGCTTAGTCAACTAACATTTTTCCACAGCGAGTCACCGAAATTGACGATTAAAAAGGCTACAAGAAACAAGATATTGCCACGGCGATTTGGCTGTCCCGGCCTTCATTTCGTGGAATGAAAAGATATAATGATGACTACAATATCTAAGTAAACGTATTGATTTGATCTCAAACTAAATGAATCAGTGAAATGTAGAGATATCAATGAGAGAGGAACCTTTGGTGAAAATAAATCGGTATAAAACAAAACAAAAATCCTTTGATATTTCATAAAATGATAGCGGAGCGTATGTAGCTTATTAATAAGCTTGAGGCTCGTATCGACAATCGTTATTAGAGTCACCTCGGGGTGTTATGTTACAAAATATGATATAGTAACTATTTGATATTTGACGCATGATCCCGACATATGTATTATTGGATTTTTACTGTAATTTACTATACTATAATGTAGATGAGCCCCGAGCTATATCCAGGAAAATCCGGTACCGCTAAAAGCGTATAAGCCTGTATAGGTTCTATTTGTTAATTGGTGGAATTGGTTGTTTATCGGAATATCCGTGTCGCAGATATATGATAAGGAGAGATATAAGATTTGGACGTCCCGATTGATTTCGAGTGCATACGTTAGTTACAACTTGCAGATTGGAAAGGCTGTATAACGCTTTTAGTTTTTATAGTTGCACAAAATGAGGGAAATTGTACACGTTCAGACCGGACAATGCGGCAACCAGATAGGTTCCAAGGTAAACTGGATAAGTCTAGATAAAATATCAAGATAGAATCATTGGGTAGAACCGGAAAATAGTCAAAATTTATAATGGAATCGGCAGAGAAATTTATTTTGAAAATAGTAATTGAATATAAATTTTACTTTCATTGAAAAAGATTAGAATTTCGCAACTACAGTCTTTTTCTTTGCAACATGAAATATCTTTTTTTGTTCGGCGAATCGGGCACCAATCAATAGTAATAACAACTTATTCGTAAAAGGGGAAATAGCTGTAATTAGGGAAACTGTAGCTAGGAATAATAGGGATTGGAGATTGGAATAATTAGTTGACTCTACACGGACATACAAAATGTCGTCCATCAGGAAGTTCTCTTTACACACAGGAAGTCACTATCAGCAGAAAATCAATATTTCAGGGCCTAATACTGCATGTATTATCAACTCTCGCTTATTTCACAGGCCGTTTTATAGCCGTTTTAGTTGACAAATTCATTTCTATATATCAGCCACGTAACGACTGCGCAACAATCTATTTTACCACCAGAAGTTGTCAATTGAAACTGCGGCAGCGCGAATTATGGTCTAATTTTCACTATTGCAGGACTCTATTCCACTGTCAGGGCTAAAATATGACTCGCAGAACATCCAGGGGCAGGTTGCATAGTCATGGCTTAGACTTAAGACCAGTCTAAGACCAACTTAGTTCTATAGCCAATCTAACAACTTAAGACCAGTCTTAAGACTTAAGACCCTTCTTGGACTTAAGTCACGACTGTGCAACTGGCCCCTCAGATGAAGAGAGAGTCGGGATCCAGTTCTACAGGTTTACAAAGAGAACCTCTTATTTAGAAGGTTGCACTCTGGAAAGATCTTGTTAGTTATACAGCGGACCTACATTGGTACGCTCTTGATATTTTCCGCGAGGAGTAATTTAGTGCAGTAATTTAGTGCATCTTCGAAAATAGCCACTATTTAGATTACCTTTTTCACGGCGATGATACTATCAAAACTTTTGTACAATTGATAATGCTCTCCGTGAATGCGAGAAATCCCGTTTATTCTAATGTGTCGTTATTTTTTTGTAGTTCTGGGAAGTCATCTCAGATGAACATGGAATCGATCCAACTGGTTCATATCATGGTGATTCCGACATGCAACTCGAAAGAATTAATGTTTACTACAACGAGGCCAACGGTATGTATTATGCAGCTGAGAATAGAAATAGAAGTTTCTTGCTTAGAAATTTCTTCTTCGTTTTTGATACGCCGGTTGGTCTACTTACACTTCACTACCTACACTTAACACTTATGATCAACTTTTTTTATGGAAATCTTTACTAGAAATAGTCACGTAACATATATGATAATTATTAACACTATTGCGGTGATAAGTGTCCAGACAGATTTTTTTCTCTTCTAAACGTTTTGACATTGTTTCGTGATGGCATCAATGATAAAGTGTGAATAATTCTACTCAAGATCGATATTATATCAGTCATTTGGCCAAAAGGCAAGAAGAATTAACCCACAACCTGTGGTTTTGAAAACCAGAATCGAAATATGAATATAAACGTTTATTTTGTCTTCGTAATATAGGTGGAAAGTATGTACCGCGTGCTATCCTGGTTGATCTGGAACCAGGGACTATGGATTCGGTGCGATCTGGTCCATATGGCCAAATGTTTAGACCAGACAATTTCGTTTTTGGTAAGATTCCAGTATTTTATGATATGATTAGAAAGACATCTCCGAATATCTTTGTGAGAGGAGGCAGTTCATATCCATTACTTAACGCAACTTTGTTTTCTAGGGCAAAGCGGCGCCGGTAATAATTGGGCAAAAGGTCATTACACCGAAGGAGCCGAGTTGGTTGATAGTGTTATTGACGTCATCCGCAAAGAAGCTGAAGGTTGCGACTGCCTTCAGGGGTTCCAGTTGACCCATTCCCTGGGTGGTGGTACAGGTTCTGGCCTGGGTACGCTGTTGATCAATAAGATTCGTGAAGAGTATCCAGATAGAATGATGACGAGTTTTTCCGTGCTGCCGTCCCCGAAGGTTTCCGAAGTAATCGTCGAGCCGTACAATGCGACGCTCTCTGTGCACCAACTCGTTGAAAATACGGATGAGACCTTCTGCATCGACAACGAAGCGCTTTACGATATTTGCTTCCGCACGCTGAGACTGACGACTCCATCATACGGGGACTTGAACCACTTGGTGTCTGCCACGATGTCCGGGGTGACCGTTAGCTTACGTTTTCCAGGTCAACTAAATTCCGATTTGCGCAAGCTAGCAGTCAATATGGTACCTTTCCCGCGCCTTCACTTTTTCATGCCAGGATTCGTACCTCTGACATCACGCGGAAGCCAACAGTACCGCGCGCTCACCGTGTCGGAACTTACGCAGCAAATGTTTGACGCCAAAAACATGATGACGGCCTGTGACCCACGGCACGGCAGGTACCTGACCGTAGCCACGATGTTCCGCGGGCGAATGTCCATGAAAGAAGTTGACGAACAGATATTGAACGTGCAAAATAAAAACAGCGCCTACTTCGTCGAATGGATCCCAAATAATGTCAAGGTCTCTGTTTGTGACATCCCGCCGCGTGGGTTGAAAATGTCCGCGACGTTCGTCGGCAACAACACGGCGATCCAAGAGCTGTTCAAACGAATATCCGAACAGTTCACGGCGATGTTCAGGCGTAAGGCGTTCTTGCATTGGTACACTGGCGAAGGAATGGACGAGTTAGAATTTACAGAAGCCGAATCGAATATGAATGATTTGGTGTCCGAGTATCAGCAATACCAGGACGCTACAGTCGACGGGGACGAAGAGGAGGAATTCGACGAAGAGATAGACGATGAAGCCGCCTGAAATAATAATTATTCAAATTTGAAATAAAAACTCATTTTATTCTGTAACTTAAATTATATACAAATAAAACGTATTCATTCTTTAGCCATATAAATCGGATCTAGGTCGGACATTTTTCCACTCGTCAATGGTGGTGCATATGGTGTGGAATCATGGCTGTGCCGATTGCAGTTGAAATGTTACCAGCCTATAGTCTGCAGGATGTAGGGCGTGCTTCACCGGATTTTCATATCGGCAATAGCTTACCGGTGGGCATACCGGACCTCGGGTGGATCAAACCGGACCAATAGAAATAATGCATCATGAGGACATCGGACCATATCGGACCAGTGAAAATAAATTTCATGATAAAGAGGACAAGGATTATACCAGACCCATAAAAAGAAATATCATTGAGGAAATATCGTAGGAGGGGGAAAATTGTAATCAATGAGTGAATTCCTGAGCCTACAAAAATATCCTACGCAAAACTAACCCAGCCAGCGATTGAATTCGTGGATTAAGTAAGACGGAGCTGGAATTCATAATCGCATAAAACACTGACTTGTTTGTACACTTTATACTGGGGACAATTGTTCAAGATTCCACCGTATAAATACTGGGCAAACCGATTTATCGATGTGAATTTAGGCGTTGGTAAACTTTAAACTAGGGCCCTGGAATATCTAAGCGCCTTATTAGTGGAAAACCTGTTTTAAAATCTCCCAACGGCATAGTGATCCGCAATTGAAGTTACCTGGTATTTTCTTTGAAATAGGGAAATAGGGATTACTGTCATCTGTTGATTGATTGATTTGATGTATATACATAATTCTGTTTGCTACATCTATACACCCAACAACCCGCCTCGTACGAAACAGGGGGTTGAAATGCCTGGAATCGATGCATTCGATCTCGAATCACCGATTGAATCCTCACGATCAAGAATTGCAAATCGATATCGAGGTATTAACAAGTCGTTCTAAGCCATTTGCAAATAAAAGGAAACCAATCTTAAAAGTGCATTAGCATTTTTTGATTTTTTTTTTTACAGGGCGTTGACTGTTTTGTATACGGATAAATAAAAGGACAGATTTGAATTGTATTTGTTTGCAAGTTTTCATTTTAGTAAATAAACGTGCCCGTAACGCTACCGTTTACACGTAACGCGTGCAATTCTGCATTCTCGAGAATTGATGTAACATTTTCATTGCGTAACTTAACGTCGATTGAATATCACTCTAAACTTCGATACCCGAATCAACCAGCGAGAAGAACCAGAATCTGTTGGTCTAACATTCCAGTAGGGCGTAGATTGAACCATTCGTCCACCGCTGGCATCATAGGGAAAGGCGCAATCAATTCAAATTAAATAGAATTTTTGGCCAAAAGACGAGTAGCCTATCATCCGATTCCTTCGTTCACCAGGTCAGTTTCAACAATTAATCATATCATATCAATTAATGGAAATTGAGCCTTGTGGTTATGTCCCTAACCTATGTAACCCTTATGATATCCTTTGTGAAAAGTTAACGTTTCATTAGGCCTAATAAAGTAACGCTGTTAAGAGCAGGCCTGTGTAGGCAAGTAGCGTGATCGATGTTTCGGTGCTTCATTTCCTTATTTTGCGATTTTTTTGGTGGACCTGTTTGAAACGATGCTTGAAGGTAAAAGTGTTGTGATGGCAAGTAACAAGTTCACAATTCAAGGCTTCCGATGGAATTAAATGCCAGTCTCAAGTAGGCCTATTACCTTTGTAGGCCTCTGACTAAGATCAGGAGTATGGAGGTCATGCCTATGATTTTATCCAATTTCTGAAAATTCATAGGCTTTTTTGAACACAGGCCTTTTTACGGGATTATGGGCGGTTATTCTTATCTGCCCATGCTTGTAACTAGTGTATGGAAAGCAGAACTTTTTGTTTACCGTAATTTTTTGCCACCCCCAAACAAGTTAGATATATTGGCATCCATTTGAGACGTTAGATAGTTAATGATAGATTGGATAAAGTTTCGGTTTTTTTAGGCCATGTTGAAACCACCTACGTATGTGACGAAGATAAATAGGGTAGGCCTACAACAAATCAGATAAGATGACGGATGACTATGGTTTTTGATGATTTTGAAATTCTGGTAGATTTTTGGTAAAAGAATGAAATGAATAGCGAGGTGAAAGTTGACAGTGTGGGTCTGACTTGAAATGAATGCTGCCACGTACGAGCTCTACGAGTGAACCGCAAACCTTTAGGATCAGTTAGACCAACAAAACCCTGTTTTAGTTGTTAGTTACTCATAGGACCTTATTGGTGATGACCACAGGCCTATAGCACAATGTTAGCAATGATTATTGATGCCATCTTATTGGTATATTAATTTTCATCGATTTTTTCCTTAAGTTAGATAGGCCTACCATTCTGCAATGTATTGTGCTTTAGGTCAGAAATAGAGCTCTCTGTTTTTACACATGCAATTTTATGCTGTCTTAACCGAGAAACAAGCTAAGTCTATCTGATATTAAGTGCTGATTTTACCTCTTGGTAATGTGTACCAATACGGTATTCAAATCATAAGTGAATCCTGAATACCTAGGGCATAGGCCTAGGCCAAACTGATCGGAATAGCCATTTGTCGAACTAAACCTCAGTCGAGTTAGGCTACTGAATAGGGCTTTGGTTAGCCCAACCCCAATTAACTAAAAAAAAAAGCGAACCAACATGGTATAATTTGTCATATCCCTCAGAAAAAATTGGACTTGCATGATTCTTATAGGCCCGTTTGGCTAATGGAGTGCAGCATTTAAGTCTGAAGCCCCAACAGGTTTAGGCCTATTTAGACTTAAAACATTTTGATGAATAATTTGCGCTATGAGCATGCAGAAAAGCCTTCTAATCCTGGTCATTTGCGAATCGCTTATTGAAAGATTTGAGAGAGATTGAAATTCACTATGCTAACTGCTTAGGGCTCTTCATTGGCCTAAAGTAAAAAGCATAATAAGCCTATAGCCTAATCATTGGTGTGTGATTTGAAAAGGGGTGGGTATGCCTAACATAAGGTCCTCAAAATCTGGAATTACATAAGTAGTTATTATATGGTTTCCAGACACTGTTCATTGTTGTTGACGTATTTTAGGTTACTTATAGTTTTCTCATTGACGGGGATCACAGATCTTCTTGTGTAGTCATGCATTAATAATGCAAAAGGCTTTAGTAGGGTGTAAAGTGCGCTTGCACTTAATCCTCCCGGCGAGCCAGGCAGCCAGCACCATTTGCCCAGTTGGAAAGAGTGTAACAGAAGGGTTTTAGGTCGCTGCTGTTGATATTGCTACCAGTTCTCGTGGCTCATGCTGTTTTAGGCCTATATGTTTGGGGAGCTTTAGGTCTCTCTCTCTCCCTCCCTCTCTCTCTTTCTTGCTTTCCTTCTGGAAAATCTTGTTAAAGGTTGAAGAAGGTATATATTCCCCATTCAATGATGGTTGATATGATGTTTTTTATCTGTTTAAAATTAAATAACATGACTCGCAGATATTCCGTCTTAGTCCAGTTTATGGTGGCTTCACTCAGGTTCGGTAATGATATCTGTGATAAGTATCCTTACGGATAATATGGATATTTCAAGTCCCTAGGCCTACTTACTTATTTTTCAACAATGATTTTTAGGTTCAATTGTTTTCAGTTCGCCGAGACGTGAATTTATGTTGTTTTTGTTTTCAACAATACGAGCTGCTGTGATCGCAGCTGGTCTCCGATTGAAAAGGGTCCAGTCATTTCTGATGATTTCTAGCAAAATGAATAATGCATTGGCCTTTAATCGTACGTACAACATCATGTGGTATAACGGTATATGGGAGTTAGTTTGAAAATTGCGTTCGAGTAATTTTTGCAAAACAATGACACGCAGCTAAGCGAGCTCAATGTTGCTATTCAGGGTTCCCGAGGGTGAGCAACCACACCTAAGGCTAGTGCAATGAGTTGAGAATTGTTTTGCAAGGCCCACGTGATAAAGCGCTGTGTATCGTTTGTAAGATTTTTAGAAATTGATATATATATATATATATATATATATATATATTTGTTCTTTCCTTGAGTTATATTAGGCCTACTGCTTTTCTGTCAGATAGATATTAAAGTTGAATTGAAGTTTGGCGCATGGACTTATTAACACAACAACATCTGGGAAACTGGGTACACATTCAATGTAGTTGAATTGATGCGTTTTCCTGGCATTTTGACTGTTTGACCTCCTGACCAGTCTTGCGCTATATTTATGCCGTATTTCTTTATGTCTTTGTTGATAAGGAAACCTAAGCTAAAAGAGACCGCTGTGATAGGAATAGATCTCTATGGTGATATCAGTCATATGAAACTGTCAGTTTTTGCTCCGTTTCTATGGAATTTGCATATATTTTGTGAACGCAAAAACAAAGCAGCTCGTGGTGTTGAAAAATCATTTATTCGCGTATTTTCGTTATTTTCACTCCGTGGTACTATAGCCTACGCATAGTATTTAGATTGGTTTTTGCATTCTAAACTGATGTATGAGCTGTAAATCCGATGGCGCGCTAGTCACATTTTCTTGATGATATTTCGCTGATTTTTGCTGCGAGTAAATGAATTTTTTGACAATATTGTCTAGTATGAGCCTACTTGCAACTTTTGTCGGCCGACAAATACGCAAGTGACAAGATCACTCAGTATCTAGCATGCTAGGTATTCGATGACGACAAGATTGGCAGCAAGTCTACGCCAGTCACCTACCTAGTTAAGTATGCTGACTTTTCACTTATGGAAATTAAGGGCTTTTTCCGAGTTTCGCACTGATTTCGTTGAACACATACACAATTATGTTTTCAAGAACTTCTGTAATGGGAAAAAAACGAAAATACCACAGCAAAATTTTGATTCGGTTGTTCAGGCTTTGATTTCTGAAAATATTTCATGAATTTTTTGTGGATGGAATTTTTAAGGGACCTTAAAATTTGACTGGGGGTGCGGACCCACGCGGACATCCCCTGTATCCCCCACTGAATGTAGAATGGTCTAAACTAGAGGTAGGCCTAGTGTGAATGCAGCTTATTATGAATTATGCGAGGGATGCCGGTTTGCACTTGGAACAGTAGTTTTGAATTCCTTAGAACGAAAATCGAAATCTGACCTCTGATAACTTTCGATCAGATCGGATCAGGTCGCTGTATTGCTATACATAGTGTACATATGAGACAATGAGAGTCACACGCTATTTTCGCTTAAATCTCGATGTGCAAACAGATTAATTCTTAATCTTCCCTATGCCGCCGTTCTGTTGACCCAGGAGCCCGCTATATCTAGTGTTTGAGATCTATTTTTCACACTGTGATAAATCCAGACATTCTCCGACTACTTGATACAACACAACTATAAAAGGCCCCATAGACATTCGCTGGCCTAAGATCATAAAGACTGCTCATATAATGATGGGAGGTCGGATTTGTTTCTAACTACTCCCAGCTTTTAATCACAGATTTTTCTTCAATCCACATGTAGACAGTCGCGCATGTGTGCGTGTATGAAAACTGATATTTCAACGCCAACGCGTTGTTATGAGATGCATATCGATCTACGCAGACTGTTGTCTAGCCGGTCAATTTCTATACTGTGTACGTAGCTGATTGGTATCCACATCGACACAAACGACATCGGGCTTCCAACAAGATTGTCTGGTGACCGCTGCTTGACCACACGAAACACCAGCCATACGTACTCTACGCTTCACCGCCCTCGGGCTAGCCTTTCCGAGTAGTAAGCTTTTGGTCGCTTCGATAATAATTTATGCCCGTCCCGGATTAGAAATGGCTCGATAATCCATGGAAATCTTTTCGTTGCGTACGTTTATTAATTGATTCGATTCATTTTATCCGGCTTCGTCGACCGAGACGATATAAAATTTGACTCCCGGAGTTGGAATGAGTCAACAATTCTCGATTGCAGCTCGGTGAAATTTTAACCTGTTGTAATGTCCAGATCGTCGTATCTTTTTATGTCTATGAGTTGAATATGATTGATTTTTCTTTCGAAAGTGAATTTCTTTGAAAAGGTTTTTGAAGAATTGAGGAAGAAACTACGACGATCAACTGCAGAAATTATGCAGGCATTAAAAGTCTACTCAGGGTTTGCAGCGGTCCTTCCAAGTCCTTCTATCGGAAAAAGTTAGGACGAAGGTCATCTTTGTCAATAAATGAAGAAATCCCACTTCGAAAGTGTGGGATTTTTTCATTTATCTACAGTATAGGCCTACACGGATTATAGTGTTTATTCGACAACTATCATCTTAGTCCTTCCTTTTGAAAAAAATGTCCTTACAAATTTGATTTTTATGTATTTTTTCGCGCACAAATTTGTCGCGAATTTGACTGTGTAAGTATTTTATTAGTAAGGCCTGGTAACTCACTTGTCAGTTAGATTGAATGTACAGGAAAGTGTTATGGAATTAGCCTGGTATATATGATTGGTCTTCATGACTAGTATTCCGGTAAAGGCTTTGCGAAAATGCTTCCTTATGGGCCCTCATTTAACTGGAAAGTACTTCTTTTTCGAGTCAAAAAGTTTGTCCTTTTGGGTCTAAAATTGCCGAAAAAGTCCATTTGAGCATTTCTTTTTACCCTGGCCTTACCACTGTAAACCCTGCTACTGTTAAGTCCTCGATTTTCATGGAATCTGTTACTCATATAGCGTTAATCACGTATTAGCGTCATAGTCAAACCTGCATAATCTGGACCAGTTTGATTTATTCGGATTATGGAAATCGTCAATGGTCCGCTTATAAAATGAAATGGTGAATCCGCTCAAAACAGGATTAACATACAGTTGGGTTTATACAGCGTTAAATCATTGATCAGGTCTCGAAACACATTTCAAATCACAATTTTTACCCTCTCTTGTTTACTGATCAATTAGACAAGAGCTCATCAATCTGATCCTTGCGTTTCTATGAAGAGTTTGTTTAGAATTCTGACTAGAATTCTCCTGAAGAACTTCAAAAATGCATGTATAATCTACGCTTTGCGGGATATGAAGTTTTTAATTTTAAAGTCATTATTCCATCATTTTTCAGGTGTGGTCCCAGTAATAATGTAGTGCGACGGCGACTGTCATGCAATAATGATAATTCGCGGATTTTTATTCAGGATTAATAATAATCGCGGCCGTGTCAGAACATGTGACTTAGGTATTAACAACCAATACCGGGTGAGTAGAATCTATTCGTTGATTTGTGTAGTGGCTCTATAGCCAGGATCGCACAAGCATTTTTGGCCCATGCCAAATTAGGCCCGGAACAACTATTCACACGAGTACTTACGAAATGGGCCTGAGCCTGTTTTGCCGAACATAAATGCCGGATCAGGCCCAAGCCAAATTTTAACAGGTTCAACAGTTGCTACAGGTTTCGAAAGTGGCACACTGTTTTAGCATTGTTTAGTATCTAGTGAGTAATTACGTGCATATGCACTCTCTAATTAGGCACGGGTCAAATATGACTCTGGCCTGATCTGTGACCGTGGGTTATGATTCTAAGGCTATTTGATGAAGAGTTTTATGAAAATTACCGTTAAGCCCGCTTAAGCTGGATCGGGATATGTCAGAATTTGACATCTACTCGTATCGTAGTAGGTCTCTGGTATTATTCAGTGACTGCGACAAAGCCCATTAAACATTCGCATTTACGTCAGATTTTTAGATAAGTCGTTGCTCATTTTATATGGTCCAAATGAGAGATCAGTATCCATTCATCTGTTTAATTTTTTGTTTAAGTCGTACCAATTCTCAAATCTGGTTGTTTGATTTGAGTGATTTATTCAGCTGCTATGTAGACTGACTTTTCTATTGTCGGCGTAAATTATCGATCTCCTGCGAGTTTTCCTGGCGTGGCAAATGCGGTCGCGTACATGTGTTTTCGATATCAAAACCCCTAATAATAGTTAGAAATCAAATAATCGCGAAAATCATCTGTGTGTTTCAAGGTCCTAACACCAGCACCCGACTAGAAAAAGGTCAAATTGCTGAATTTCCCAGCTAATCAGCTGAACATTTTTCAATCTCATTAATGGCAAAAACAACATATTAAATGTGGAATTATATGAATCTTAACCTTGTATTTGACCAATTATTCAAAGCAGCTCGCGGGAAATTTCTTAGCTTGTTTTCAGCAAATTTGCCGCCTGGAGAAGTCTTTTATATGGGAGGCGATAGGTTAAGTAATGGACTAAGTCCGTGGATAAATTGAAAAATTGTGTGCGCATTTTTTATATGATTTTTTCAAGGACGCACTTGAAGTTCAGCATGCAGAGGGTATAATTACATCTGTGAATTAATGATCATCATTCCAAATTTGGTGCGAATACTCTATGGTCCGAGACCTACAAAGTTACTGAGCCATTGTTCGATTTGTCCCCCTCCCCCCCTGGAGGCGCCCCTGGGGTGGAGCTTCTATTTCTTCAAATTGCTGCTTGTCCTACAGTTTCAATCGGATCATTTCCAAATTTCATACGTCATCATTGATGATATGAAATTCACGACG
The DNA here is from genome assembly GCF_964204645.1 of Tubulanus polymorphus. Taxonomy (NCBI): domain Eukaryota; kingdom Metazoa; phylum Nemertea; class Palaeonemertea; order Tubulaniformes; family Tubulanidae; genus Tubulanus; species Tubulanus polymorphus. The sequence continues at coordinate 11,531,873 of NC_134025.1, forward strand.
GCGTATGTTATTTACCTGAATGCTACAAAAATGACCACCAGGTGGCAGTATCAGATAGGTAACCATTAGTTCGAAGACGGGTTTGGCGACGAATCAAGATGAAACTTTTACAGTGTTGTTACTTACATGTACTTCAAAGTGATACCGCATTTTAGCGCAGTACGAGCAAGGGTTACACGAAAGCTGCTTTCGCAGGTCTCAACAAAAGCTTAATTCATAGATACATCCGCTTATTTCTTTCATGGCTAAGTTGCGAAACAAGGGCGGCTCCCGATCTCAGGCGTACTTGTTAGATAGATAGTAAGTTAGTATGTATTATTTATCTGGCTTCGTATATTAACTGGAAACATCACACTAATTTGATGCCGTAAAAACCGTTACAATAATGTTTATATACATTGATAACTAGTTTGTGTTATCTAAGGGGTTCTGCATTTCAAAATAACAATTACAATTGTGAATTTTGCCGTGTGTATTTTGTGATCGAATACATTTCATAACTCTTATATTAAATTTTTGATACATTCTGATGATTACTTTTGAGAGAATATGCACTATTTCATCAATATATCTAGGATCGACTGGTTGCCGGTCAATTCAATTCAATTATCGATATATTCAAATTCAAAATAACTTTATCGATCCTTAATAATGGATAATTCATTACTGCCGACAATATTAACCAATATTTGTTATTGTTTAACCCTTTCAGTGCTGACTTATTAATTTCCTGGAGATAATTTGAAAATTTTGAAAAATTCCACCCCAGTGTGTTGAATAACGGGAATACCACTATAGTGCATCAACACCGCAGTGCGGTGTATCATTAGTTGCTAATATATCACTATGTTTGACAGGAGCTGCCATTGTTCAATAGGGATAATTACTAATTATATCAATACACCGCAGTGCGGTGTACTAGCAAAATCCATCACCGATTTATACACCACACTGAGGTGTAGATGCACTGAAAGGGTTAAGGCGCGAAAAAAAATTTTAAGTTGGTCGGAGTTGCTTGCACTTGCCAATAGCAACACCGGGCGCCTGACAATCATCCGTGCTAAGTCCATAGTATGCCTTTCAGCGAAAATACATACTCTTTATGTATTTTTGCTTTCAGTCATGTTGAGCGTCAGAGTCCCAGAAAGTTGCGACTTCTGTGGTGCCTGCATTTATTCTTCATGTTCAAAACGAAAGTATAAAAGCCATGTTTTGGTTTTCACGCATCCTAAGGCCTTTTTTAAATTACTCGGAGAACAGATTTTTTCAAGAATAAAGTTGGAGGGCGAAGGGGTAAAAATTATAAATGCGCTCGAAAAGGCCCCCGCACATGAGCCGAAAACTGCGCTGCGCCATTTGCGTACGCAGTTTTCAGCTCGTGTGTGGGGCCTTTAAATTTGATCGAAAACTGAAATTGGGGGGATTTTTACCGGGGGGGGGGGGTTTACCTACATTCGGCAGATCCGTACTCCAAGTAATTAGAGAATAAGCCTGTAAGTATGCAAATCATCCATAAGATTCAAATCTTTTAAATCGTCACATTTCTCTAGTGGGTGACTGTCTTTTGGTATCATCTATTATTTTGAATTTTTACTGTTACAAATAAAACCAAATAGGGTAAAAGATAATATCAATGCAACAAAGGACATGTAGTTCAATGAGTGTATAGGTCTACTATATTTGTAGAAATATTCAGTTAAAAAAGCCCTGTTGCCGTTACTTTCATTGTTGATGTTCAATAGAAATGTAAGTTTTTAAGTGAAATAAGGCTTGTCCGAGCTTGTGTTTATGGCCTAGGCCTACATTACTCAATGGGGTCCGAGAGATAAACATCGCGCCATTATCGAAAGGCCCATTGGCCACCTCTATGTCCTACACCGGGCCTGACCTCATTTACCGAGGTACGCGATACAGCGCTAGATTTCTCATTTAACGCGACCTACAGCTACAACCGCGGTCCTCTACACGTGATAATTTGATAATGAAACTGATCGTTTGTAGTCGTTAACTTTCGTGATAATTTCATACCTGGCTTTGGCAGGAGTTTCGCTCGGTTGTACCGGCTGAAAGCGCACTAGTACTGGTAACCTGTGAATTGCGCGGGCTGATATACGAGAAAGTTCAATAGTTCAGATTGTTGTTGTTTACTACATGTATATGCATGATCCAACTAGTAATTGTATCGGGTCTGGCCTATACGCGCGCGTCGTAGAACCGTGCGCCTTCTAAGTTCAGCTGTGCGTATGCTCGTACCCCTGCGCGCTCTCTCTCCTCACCTCGCGCGCATGATAAGTAAATGAATAAGCCGGAATAGAATCTATTGAGAAATCACTCTCTACGTTGGCATTCGATAGTTTTCTTAATCATTAATTATAGTGCGAGCGGCGGCGGCTGCCTATGCCTGTGACAGCGAGTCTCTTGTTCGTAAACTTCGGACTCCGGTCAAGCGGCGCGGCGCTATTTTCGTCGAAGCTTTTCAAAACCGTTGACCATTGCGCGCACGGCTGTTGTTGCGCTGAATGAATTTCGTCTCGGCGGGTTTTGAACTTCGAGTGAACTTGCTCGCTGGCGCTCCGGCATTCACCAGCCTAGGCTATATCGCCAGTTCTAAAACCTGTGATAATTTTACTACCTGATACGGACGAGAGACAACGGCATTCTCGGATAATCTATTCCGGGTTATCAATCGTTCCGCCGGTCAGAATTCGGTACTTTTTGCGCGCGAGTGGTTCGATGGATAACGACGATTGGCATAGGCTTTAATTTTCGTAAAAATTTATCGATCGGTCGACGACGCGCCGTCAGCCTGCTTGTCTGGCTGTCATTTGCTGTTGAATACTTCAATCTGTGCGTAGTTGAACAATCGGGAATAGATTCGTTATTAACATTTCACAGTTGGGATTTACGAATTCTGGTGTGATTCTAAGAAGGTAAGTACATCGGGTCGATAAGAAATTTCGAATTAATAATAAGTCATTTAGAAAATTTTTAGCGCGTATGTACAGGAAATACATGAAAAGTTTCAAAGCACTTAACAAAAATTGCCAATGTTTTATATGTGTGACTTGGGAAAATTGAAGCCTGTTACTTATATAGCCTAGATTATTATGAAGCGCGTCTTTTACGTCTTAATTTTATCGTTATGATTTTCAAACGAGGCCCTATATCATGTTTGATGATCTTTGCTAAACGGGAGTAAAGTTCGCAAAAGTCTGCGCGAGTTATTGTACTGCGTTGGTTGATGAAGAAAAGTGAAGATATGATCGCGAGTTTAAAGATATTGTAGTTAGTTGGTTGATGAAGAGAAGTGAAGATTCTCGCATTGAATTTCAAGGTCTAATCCCATATTATATAACGTTTCCCTTCGAAATGTAAGGGGCCATAAACTCGTTTTAATAACGATGTGTCTGAGCAGACACGCGCAATATCCTGTTCAAGGTGAAAAACGAGAGAAATCCCATAATCGGTTTTTTCATTTTTGGCCGAATCTATTGCGAGATTTAATTATGTTTGTTCCACTATTGTTGAATGCGATCAAAATATGAATTTACATTTTAAAGTGTTAAATATATTGATTACCACGGGAATAGTATTTAGTTTTCTATCTTTTGCTGGCCCTAAAATATCAAGCCTATTATTGTTTAGGAGATTTTCAAAGCTTTGGTCAGTTTGAATTTGAAAACACGACTGAAGTCATATCATTCTGATCGTTATAGAACCTAAGATAGCATTCTTGCGGCAATTGTTTGAAACTGCAGGATTTTGCTTAGGTCTATTTATACTTCATCTAGGCATGGACTCTAAAACGAAGAGGGTCCATGATCTATTCTAGGAAAGGAAGGCATAACACATTTTTGTTATGCCTTCCTTTCCTAGAATAGATCACAGGCCCTCTTCGTTTTAGAGTCCATGATCTATTCTAGGAAAAAACCAAAAAATATCTAGCTTGATTATGTTTGTAAAATTCATAATTTTGCTGAACTTTTTTCGCCGTTTATTTTTCTTGAGACGTGGAGACACTATTAAACCTGCTCCATCTAGACCATTTGGGTTTGTTGAAATTCATGTTTCTGAAGCAATATATTTAACTTAAACATTATTGCGCGCAAGCGCACTTTGTTAACGATATCCAAACTAGATCATTATCTGGATTAAAATAATCCGGATTTAGCGGGTTTGATGAGGATAAGGAATGCATTGTACGGCTAGGCATTATTACATTCTGCTCGATGCTCAAAAATTAGAAAGCTCAGATTTTATTCTTTATTCACGTTTAATTTCAGTTGGAAAGTGCTTGATATTTTCGAATATCAATTTTCCGGTTGATTTCTATGGCCTATAGAAATGAAAATTTTCTCGCGCATTGTGTGCGGCCGGCCCGCGCGGCCAGTGGGATTATGGTTGGTTATAAATTTGTTATAGTTGTTGTTGTTACCAGTCTGACATTCTACGTTGCAAACTATGTGCAACTGAGGTCTAGACTGACTTGTGGTCAATTCAGTGTGCCGTGCACTAGTTGAAATCGATTAACAATGCGGTTGGTCAGTGTTTATGATGTACGTGTCTAGGCCAGTGTATGTTCTACTCAATGCTCTCGGCGCATAAAGCCATTCGTTCGATAGATACAAGTATTAATTTCATAAGGCGATAACATACAAGTATTAATTTCGTAAGGCGATAACATAACGACAAAATCCTACTAACGTGTTAGTATTGAAAACCGATTATCAGGTTTTTACAGATACAAACAAAAGCAAGTCTGAAGTTTTATACCGAGAAGAAAATCGGCCCAAGTCTGATGTAGGCCTAAGTACAAAATAGTGAAAATGTAGAAAATATTGCATGGGCGTAGGAGTATGGTGAATGTGCAGACAATTTCGCTTTATATCGGACTGAGGCCGAAAGTCTTCTGAGGGTGTTGTTACGAGAGTAGAAACGCGCGGACTTCATACATAATCCATGATCGTGCGGAGCGGGCCCGAGTCAAATTCGGCCCATGCCTAATCGGAGAGAGTGCGTTCACATGAAAACCACTCACTCTATACTAAACAATGCTTAAACAAAGCGAAGTGAGTCACCTCCGGAACCAGTCGCAATTCACATGCAATAATTTGACCGGTGCTAAAATGTGGCGGTGACTTGGTACTTTAGAAAACTGCATTACCTCTATGCATGATATAAATCCTGAGAAATTGTGGCTAATGGTGGCTTTCTACCGCTAAACGGGCGATTACTACTCGCATATCTCAAATTAGTTTAATTTTAATTCTATAATCATTCATTAGTATTAAGGTAATATCCTTTCCGAATGAAAATCGTCATCACGAGCTACAAAAGGACGGGTATAGTTGTTCAGTGATCATTTATTCAGTTCTCGAAGAGAGAATTTGGTTAGAGAAATTTTGATGCCCGTAATATCAGTCCGCATGTAACTTGCATTTGCAATCTATAAGTTGGCTATTAGTCCATAGGGATCTGATGTATCGCTATATCAAATATTCAGTGTCAATGATTCCTCGTGGGGCGATCACATTTTTATGTTTTCCTGCCTGATTGCTCGATAAAGGGTTGATATAGTGTAGAAACTATAAGCTTAAATGCGTAACTCGATTTCAAGTCCGCTTGGACTTCGTATAAGCATGCTTTGATTTCATATATAAGCATATCGACTTATTGTGATTTCGCTTTCGAACTTGAAAATTGTCATCGCTCCGCCGTTTTGAAAAACCAGCTTCGATGGAACGCAAATGTCACCTTCGCTTATTTTGGCGCGACGATATTGTTCTAAAAAGTAAGCGCACACGCTCGCGATCCATGAAAGCTGAAAACTACATTTACCGCGATGATGATCATCTATTCGTTTTCCTTGTAGTCGAGGCCAGAGCCTCTCTTCAATTTACCTTTACGTGAACTTTGCGTACGTCACGATATAAAAATAAAACTGCCCAAAAATGGCCACCGGAACGAAACCTTTAGTCGCGCAGCGAGGGGCGTTACGGCCTCGGGCGCGATATCAAAGGTATCGATCGGCGTGAAATGGTTATTATATCGTCGCATCAAAGTATGTCTCTATATTAATCTGCATTTACGGATACAAAGACAATGTAAATTCATCGCTGTTTGAGAAATGTTAAAGTAAAATTTCATCGACGGGGCGTCGTCGTCGTGAAGCGGAACTTTGATGTAATGCGGGGAAGCGATGGAAGACGGGGAAGCGATGCCGGGTTTTTTTTTTCAAGGTTCGCGCAAACGCTCGGCTTTCGCGTTTATTTCGCGTCGCGGCTTTTAAAGCGATGGAAAATAGAAACCGATGGGTTCGCATGAATTTACAGTAGATATCGAGCCAAGACTTTTTTCAATAGGATACCGGTAATGCTTCGTTGGCACGCAAGGATTCGGCAATGATCTGCCAGGATCGCTAGTGGCGCCGGGTTACCGCACTTCAATTTCTTTCTACATTTCAATAGGGAAGTTTCCAGGCGCCATTTTGAGGCGGTCCCACAGGTCCTGCATTGTTGGACAGATTTTCACATTTTTTTAAAAATAGCATACAACGCATGCAGAAAATCGATGGTCAACCACTCACGAGCCCTTTGCGCTTGGCTCAACCAGTGGCCACGTGTTTCTATGAAGATATTTTTGCCAATGTTGTATCAATAAAATCCTCAGATGCGTTTGGCTCAACCAGTGGCCACGCGTTTCTATGAAGATATTTTTGCCAATGTTGTATCAATAAAATCCTCAGATAAAACTATCTTCAATGAAAAATTCATCTCAAAACATTAAAAAGTTACATTCAATAACACAAAATTACCAATCTTTTTGAAGCGCCTTCCTTAAAGTGACGTATATTTTTTAAACTGTAACTGTATCCGATTGTTGCAGCCGAGAAAAATAAAATAAACACCATCTGAAAATAGAAATTGTCACCTTTCTAACGATGCATGACTTAAATTTTTGAAGCAAATGGGGGATGGACTACAATGAATCGCGCTAAAGGTTTTAGTTTCAAAAATGTGAAAAATCATTCCAACAATGCGGGACCGCCTCAAAATGGCTCCTGGAAACTGGAAAATTCCCTATTGAATTCCAGTCAACTTTTCTCATGAAGTAAATCAATTCTCAGTAAAATCTATTCCATACACTGAGTGAGAAAGTGAATCTTATATCTATCAGATGACTCGTTTGATAAGATTTCATATTTGGAAGCCTAAAAAAAAGTTGAAAATGAACTGATTTTTGCTACGAATCACATAGATGTTAGATTCATTTTCTCCACCCAGTACATGGTTGGTAAAAGATAACTCTGAAAATTGATTCACTTATTGGAAAAGTTGATTAGAATTTTATTGAAATGTAGAAGAAATTAAAGCTCAGTAACCATAAGCGAACCTAGTGGATCATTCCAGAATTCTTGCAAATGGGATCCTGTAGTGTTGTCATTGCCCCATTAGACTGCAAATTCAATTAAAGTCCATTCAATTCAATTTTATTTCATTCAACAAAAAACCGTCTAACCTTATTCAATATTGTACCGCGTAAATCATGCAAATCATTGAGACGAAGGAAAAAACAAATTGATCCGAAGTTTTTGCCTGTCTGTGTGACTAAATCATGCGTGTACTGTGTAGATTAGATTGAAGCAGAAAGGGTATTTTCCTACAACCTACAAATTCATGAAAATCGAAAACAACAGGCTGGCCTTAGTGCCCCCGGGCCCGAAATTGAAATCTTTTGAGAAGTGAACCAAAATTACTAGTTGCAGTGAGTTTAGATTTGCCAAGAGTTGATCGAAACTGAACTCATTTTAATTACAGAGTTAACTCGCGTCAGAACTGAACTCGGTTCCACAGTTCTTGGGTTTAAATTTTAGACTGAAAAAATTCGAATTGAACACATTTTAACCCTTTGCGTCTAACTCAGGAGACAACTACGGAGCACGAGTCCTAATACCTAAATGTTACAGAAAAATCATAACTTCAAAATTAAGGCCTCCATACTGTGTGGATAGCCTTTCGAAAACTCGATAAATTCCATTATCTTCAGATATGAATCGACATTTATTATGTTCTTTAAGATCATAGGGTGCAATTAAACATTCACAAAATAATGCCTATGGCCATATTGTACTCGAAATGGGTGTGGTTTCAGTTTTTGTCTTATTACTATAGAAAAATCAGCATCTTTTGTACTGAGGCTATATTGTGAAAATCTTGTTATTCTTGCGAACAATATTTGCCGGACCTGGGGAAATATTTGATTTCAAAAATTACTGAAATCAAATGTAAAAGTTTGAATCATCTATATTTACTTACGTTGAGCTGGTCTATTCCATAAACAAAGAAATTAAGGACACATCTTCATACAATGCTGTTATAAAACAAAACGAATATGTTTGCGTGCTTGAAAGTCTTAAAATGCGTGATGAAAATTCCTCTGACCAAACCATTGGACAAATGAAAAATATTTTTGCTATCCGGTTAAGAAAGTTTTCGAAGAATTGGTCATAGTCTATGAATGGCTCTCTGATAGACAGACACACTAATGCGAGAAAATAGGTTACTAATGAAAGGCTACGAGGTTGATAGTGTGGAGGTATCAAAATTGGCTGTGGCTTACTTCAACTTACTTAGGGAGGTACAACCTCCCTCACGATTGATAGAACACTATATCCGTGTTGACGCGATGTAGAGAGAATCCCACAATGATAAGAAAATGTCCGAAAATGTAACTTCGAGATAGTAGTTATTAACTATATCCTAATAGTCATCTTCAGGAATAATGAGATACTACAAAAATTATGAGACATATATACAATCCGGAGACAGAGACTAATTCAAGGAATCAGAGATGATACAAACTAAAGGAAAATTAACGTAGAAACAGTTACACGCTAAAATAGATTAAAGGGAAGCAAACCAAAGGGTAATGATAAACAACAATAGTGAGTATAAATATAAATAGAAACTAAAAACTACTATCTTGAAGTTACATTTTCGGACTTTTTCTTATCATTGTGGGATTCTCTGTACAACCTCCCTGTTCATAGTAGTAGCAAAACAGCGAGTGTTTACACTATCACTTAATAGACTATTCCAAATAGCTCGGAACGTGCCAAATTTGGAACCATCCAAATGAGAGTGCACCTTGCCGAATTGGCTACAGATATTTATGACTGGCCCTGCATGATGTCGCCCTGAGTATTTTAGAATTTCCTATCTTAATGATCGATTTATGAGTCCCTGGCCGTTATTTATTAAACGGATGTTGATGACTGCAGTTAATCATTAGCCTATATCTGGACACATCAAGCTCTGTTGGTAAATTCTAACATAGCGCCTGTAATATCAGGGTCCCTACGACTCCTTGATTCCTTGTAAATTCCTTCCAAACAAAAAAATGTTTTTCAAGTTCCCTGTATATTCTTGAATTCGAGCAAAATGCCTAAAAATCCTTGAAAATGCCTTGAATTTTGAGAAATTGGCAATTAGTAAATTTTACGGTTCTAGGCCTAGTTATATACACATAGATTTCACACAGATTACACCGAATTAAATGGTTTACCGAGATAAACAGAACAGATTTAGGGGTCTACAGATATGAAAGTTGAAATTTGCTCCTTGAAAACTCCTTGAAATCTGGAATGACCGATCTGAAGGAACCCTGAATATATTTTTGCTAGTAGTCAATGATCATGGCAGTGCTTCCTCATTGACGAGAGAACGCCCTGTTTATTCTTCGATCAAAAATGGAAAGTGTCGTGACACGGAAGCGTGGTTAAGCCATCTACAGAAGCTCGCAGCTCATTAATGATGGGTCTATGACAGGCGAAAAGAACAAAAATCTATTGTTTCGTAAAATAACTTTAGGCCATGTGTAGGCAAATTATACACACCCTAATCCCAATTGAACCCCCACCCTTGCATGTTCTTAATAGATTTTCATATTTCATATTTTTATAACACCTCTAACATGAGACATCCTTCCTCATAGCCTGAATGCGTGCAACTTTTCTCATGAATGTAGAACTTAAAACTTTAAATTAGGCTATAACCCGTAGTAAAATTATAAAGTTATAATCATTATGAAATTGATTTTCGAACTATTTAATGTCAAATATACCGGATTCACGGAATATCACTTCCCATATAATATGATTATTATGCATAGTTATATGCTGGTGTAGAGGGTCACAGCTAGCTATTGCTGCCTTATTCGCTGAGTTTGCTGGATAAATGATTAGAAAATCAGGAAAATGAAATAAAATTGAGAATTGATTATTCACACAATTCACACCCCCATTTTCTGAGGTTGACGAATTATGGTATGGCATGTTGACCCTGTTAATCGTTTGATTTTTCGATTTGGTGTCCCTTACATCGAAGTACAGATATAGTTGTGTGATCGTCAAAATTACAGAATTTTTTCTTCCAACCAGTCTGAACCGGCAAGTGACTGATTGGGATTAACTTTGTTGGCTGCCTAATTTAATACATACAGATTGTTTTGTTTTTGCCCCATGTTTGACATCTCGAAAGACTTCTTTTCGTTTGTTTTTTCCTTCGTTCCTTAATGATATCTTCTGAAGTTTCGCGCTAAATCATTTGTGAATTAGTGTCTGCGGAAGTTTCGGATACCGTTCTTCTTTCTGTTATTTTTAGAAAAAAAAAAAAACGTTTTGACCTTGACCTGATTACCAAAAATAAGCCGCAGTCTCGGGTCTTGATGGTTAAAAAAGAAAAGCGATGCGTTATTTTAGTTCATGTTTCTTCGTGTTCTCAGAAAAACCACAACCGCGCGCTAGCATTCTGCTTCCGTCATCGTCGTCGTCAGCTATCTAGGTGACCAAATTAGAATCGCGTATTATCTACTTCTGCTTCGCGCGATCGGCGGGCTGTTTTTTTTTTTTGTTCGATTGTTGTTATTGAAAGGCGCGGGGGTCGCACGAAAATAGGGCGAAAATCAAAAGCGATCGATCTATCCCGGTGCTCGTCCGTATCAGAACGCCAGATGCTGTTCAGACATTCGCGCGCTCGGACGGGATGATAATGATTGTTAATTGGTGAGTTGTTCCCCTCGAGTTTTGAAAAATCTCTGGTCAAAAATTGATGGAATATCGGATATTTATAGTATTTCTTTTTTATTTTAGTGTTAATTATCGATTGCTAACGGGTGATTCTAGAGGTCAGGGTTCTAGTTATCTAGCATACTAAAACTTATGTCGATGGCGGCGTGCTTGATTTTGATAGCTTTGTCTGCTAACGGGGGGGGGGGGGTTCGAGCGATATGCGTGAAAGAAACTGGCAGAAAATAAAACAGTCTGGTCACAATTTTCTATGAAATTAGATGTCTTTTGTCAAATTGGTACAAATGAATCTTGCTAAATGAACGAATAGATCATTAATTAAGTTCCATTTGAATGGTATCGTTAATGGCAGTTTTTATATATTTAATGAAAAATCGTCGAATGGAAGTAAGTGGTTTTGTGTCCGAGGCCTGGTATGAAAGACGTCGAGAAATAAATGTTTGGGCCAAACTCGGTATTTTGTATCACAATACTTTGTTAAACCGTAATTTGTAGAGACATTTACACCCGTGATGGCTGGGTGTTGAGAAAAATTGTAAACGATCGAAATGAATATACGTATACACGTGTCACTAATGAAGATATCATCTCACATCATATTTCGGCAAAACTTGTCATCTAAGTCCGCCTACTGGATTTCGATCCACGAAAATACGTTGCGTCATGTTTCGGCCCGAAAACTGGGGTCCTCTCCTCGTATTGCGTATATAATATTTTCGATAACAAAGTTATCAAATATTGATAAATCGCTGGTTATCCGGCACTCTTAAAGCATGTGTCGCCGTTGGAGGACATGTCACCCTGTCGCAGCCGCTGTATACGTTGTTATGTACGGTATAATCGATTCGGTTAATGATAGCCGGCATCATCGATTGTCCACCGTCTGGCCGGACACGCGCGATATTTAAGGACATTGTTGAATCTAGATACAAGCGGCGACGGCCTGCATGCTAATTACCATGATGCGATGCCTAGTTGATCGAAGCTATATTATTCTCGACGATGATGAGTTTGAGTTCATGGTCACACAAACCGCATGTCGGTATCAGCACAACTGTGGCCGATTGTCAACTGATCGCTGTTGTCGCGCGCGGTTCCGATTTCGCAGCCATCGCTTTATGAACGATTTCACCGAGATCAGTTACTGAAGTTCGGATATTCAAAAAAAGATATTTTCACTTTTCTTAATACCGACTGGATTTAGTTTAATGATGAGATCATTAACTCATAAATGGACCGAACACGAAATGTATGGAAAAAGTAAATCAATTGAATTTTGAAGAGACAGGGTTTTTAGGGATCATAAGTGGGATACCTTCGTTTGGGGCATTGCGAATTAATGCCAAGCGAAATTCAAAATGATGTTTTCTTTCTCGATTTATTTTGTAGATTCTGACTGATGTATATACTGTCGAGACCTCAGAGTATGAATGAGCCCCTGGCTATGTACCACACTCATGGAGAAGTACAGCGCGATAAGCTGGATGATGATGAGAAAGGTACGACGATGTTAACATCTTAACTAAAATATGGGCAACGTTTGCCTCAAACTCAGGAAGAAAGGGGTGAAACTGATATAAGAATGAAATGCCTGGAAATTCATCCATTGCTGAAGGTGGTACTCAAAATGGTAGAAATATTGTATAGGCCTCATATACATGATATATAATGAAATATCCTATCAAAAAGTTATTAAAAAGGCCATTCAGGGGAAATTATAGCTTTATCATGGCTGACCTCAGCAACTCGAGCTCGACACATTTTGAATAGTTATTTTTTCTATAATATCAGAACCCTAGGAAGGGAAGTTCCCGAGGACATTGGCCATTTTGAAACCAATGTGATCCGATGACCTCATTTATTGTAAATAATTCACAAATGAGGTCGAGTGATCGATTATTGTAGAACAACTAGAATACCCTTCGGAAAGTTCTTTTTTGGGGGGGATGCCATGATAATATTTTTCCATTTACATCATCCTAAAACATGTCAAAGTGGTCTCCAGAAATCTGAGGTGGCTAAGTGAACAACAATTTGTTGAATTTCTACTACTGGCTGGGTACTTTTGACCAATATGTAACACGGTTTGACAATATATTGTCAAACCATGTATACTGTATATAGTGTTTTTCATGTTGAGTTGTAAAAGAAAATTGAACAAAACAAGTTTTCATACAGAATGAAATGAATATGGTCAAATGTAGTGTAGATTGTAGAAAAGATCGTGATAGGCTAGATTTAGTTTCATAAAGCGTGGTATGCCAGATGGCATTATACCAAACGTTTGCTGGCTGAACAGTTTGAATTTCCTTCCTCTTTTATATCGAGCTGTTAGATCCTCGATCGAGCGAGACGTTTTATATTCAGAAGAAACATAAAACTGATCTTAATGAGCTTTAATGAAATTTCATTCTGGGAGATGAGGCGGTAGGGGGTCGGGATATAATGTGAATGTTTCTATTCGAATCGTGTCATCTGTGATATCGGTTAAACAATTAAAACGATTTCTGACCGCTGCTGAGAGAGGCAACATTTCTTAAAAGTAGAATTCATGTATCTGAACACGCCTTATAATCTTTGGAAGTCTTGACTTTGTCACAGTTAATAGACATGAACATACCCCAGACCAATTTCATTAACTGGTCCCTTCTAATATTGCCCATATAATGGATCAGTTGAGAATGTACCAAGTCAAATCTGTGCACTCAGCATAAAAACCGCCATCGCACAACTATCTCTGGTATGGGCCCACTGTTCACAGGAGTGCCAAATGGACCCATGCCAAATTTGGCCAGACCAAAAACCTCAGACAAGGCCCGTGTAAAGTTTAAGCACAGGTCAAATTATTATGTGTGAGCACTAACTGGTTTTGGAAGTGACCCACCTCGCTTTGTCACAGTCATGGTTCCCACAGGACAGGGAAATTGGGAAAAACTTGGGAATTTTGAAAAAATAATTCCCGGTTTGGAAATATTTGGGAATTTGAAAAATTTCCCTCAAATCAGGGAAATACTCGGGAAATTCATTACATTTCACATATTGCATTTGCCAAGGGCACATTTCTTCAGCAATTTTCCTTGAAAATCATCTTTATCAACCAGTCACCGCTAAAATGTTGACTGTTGGATGACGATATGTGTTCATTTCCATTTGGGAAAATTGAAAAATCACCCAAGAATTACTTGGGAAAAACTTGGGAATTTTGAATTTATATAACTGTGGGAACAATGCACAGTATATATAGGAGAGGCGCAGTGGCCCGAGTGGTTTTGGTGATAGAGATGAAGCGCTCTCTAATTCGGCACGGGCTGAATTTGACTCGGGCCTGATCCAGGCCAGTTTGACCTGGACCAAATCGTCTCTGTGATTATGGCTCAGCAGCTATCCATGGTCCAGCTAGACACAACACAGTGATTGACAGGCAATTTAAGATAAGATTCTATGCATACACAGGGAAATGTCCATTTTGATAGAATGGACCTCAATCAGTCTTTTAGGTCAGCCCAAATTTAGACCTTTCTATAAATAACATAGTATGAATGCGGCTATAGATGGTTGAAATGATCATTGGTTTTGAAGCTCCGTTCATTTTGCAACATTATAATGAGGCCCTGGATGAACTTGGTTGATGCGCACATGGGCGATAGTCGATCGCCAGCAGCCTGCAATCAGGAGGCGACTTCATAGATCAGAAGAAAGGATTTAGTCGCTCAATGTCAAAAATATTTCATATCGTGCAATGGTAAATCGGTTCATTTGTCGCGACTAGCGTTGTGGCAATATAAAGTGTCATGAAAATATTTTTTTCGACCTATCAAGGGTACGTAGATAGTATTCATTCAGCGCACTCTAGTTTAGGCATATGATTGTTTCATAAAATCCTCTTAAAAGAAATTCTGTTAACTCGACCGCCAATCACACAACTATATTTGTACTTCGATTTCCAATTTCAAAATCAAACCCCCTGTTTCGCTCACAGCAGGTGTGGTGGGTCTGTATGGGACACTCAATCAAAAAATCAAACGAAATTACCAGCCAAATAAATAACAGGGAAATTCCCTATTTTAAGATTTAAAAAAAACCTCTATCTAATAGTCCTAACCATGGTTAGATTTTAAAATAACGACACGCAGCGGTGGTTGTGATGAGCGATTTCACCGCGACGTGCGATTATCCGTCGCGCAATATCAAACATGTTGCGAGATATTGTGCGACTCGTCGTTAAACCTCAGATTAGAAATCCGAGATTTTAACTTATTAGAGCCAGTGAATATCGTTTACTTCCTGCTACGTTGATAATGTCCATCGTTAAAAGCCACGGATATTCTTCAGACATATCTTCTTCGCTATATATCGATTCCGTCGCGTATTTCGATATTTGCAACCCTCGCGATACCTTATACCGGCTATGAGTATCATCTATTACATTAGTGAAATATGAATAAAGCGAAATTAAAACGCGTCAGGGGAAAGAAAAATGGTCTATTTCATCGATTATGAAATCGAAAATCGCGATTTCGTTGTTTATCGATCGATGTGGCGCATTCATCCGTTTGCCGGGAAAATTTCCGTCATTTGTGCCAGCACTAGCCGCAGTCTCAGTTGCATTCGCGGATCAACATCGACGTTTTAATGCGACACATTCATAGATTGACATCAAATGTGTCAGCCGCATGTGTACGAGAGATGCTTGTTTGTGTGTATAAGCGATGAATGTGCATGATGGCTTCTGATAAATGACGAGTGAGTGATATACATTAGTGCTTGTTGATCTTTCTCGCGAGCAAACAATTGTAAAGAAGATTTTTTCCGAAAAATATTTCAAACATTTTTGTCGTGATATGATTTCCTACTATTTCTAAAAAGTAAAAAATAAAGCGAGACAATCGTTTTTCTAAGCAGATACCGTAGTTTCTTGTTCCCATTTGCCTTCGATGGCAAAAGCCTGCCGTGTAAGACCAGTTGTGCAGTTATCTTATTATGCTCAAATACATGAAGATCTAATCAGAGTGCCTCTTGTATATTTGCTTGAGGCGGTTATTCTAAAACTAGATACTGCAGTAAATGTGTCCGGGGGGGGGGGGGGGGGGAGGTGGGGAAACAAGGATGTTTCGACAAGGCTTCACCCTATATGACAGCCTGTGAGATTTTCGAATCTGCTAGCGATGACGGGGCATGATTCCCGAGAAACCAGCTTAACCATTTCCTTGGAGTAATCAAATAAATCATTTGATTACTCCAAGCCCTTTCAGTGTTGACTAATTAATATCTGCTGGAGATGATTTGAAAATTTTTAAAGATTCCACCCCAGTGTGTTGAGTAACAGGCATGCGGCCATAATGCATCTATGCGGTGTATTGTTAGTCACTAATATTTAACTGGGTTTTATGTAGGTCCTGCCGTCTTTCATTAGAGATAAAAAAAATTACTAATTGCATCAATACACCATAGTGTAGTGTACTAGCAATATCGATTTATACATGGCAAGCAAAAATTATATACTTGGTAATAATTTCCATGGTAAAATAACCTTATGATGAATACAAGTTGGTGGCAAAGGATATGGTTCAAATCCTAGATACCTTAGCAATCAACCGGAAACATGAAACAGATTCATATTGATATGTGTTGATGATTCGCTTACTGTCATGTACAGTGAGACAAGAAACACTGAAAGAAAGGATGCCAATTACTGATGAGAAAACACTGATTGGTATTTACTCTTGACCAAAATAAGTGAATACATTAATGTTTCTTGTTATCTAATAAGTGCCATACAAGGTTTCAAGGCAGCACACGAGCATAGTCAAGTTTTAAACATGCACAGCAATTAAGATGGTTACGTGTGACTTCAGCAACACTCAATCAGACATCCCCCTGTGATAAGACTGTTTAAAAAAGATCCAACTTAAGCCTTTCCCATCACGTTAAGAAAGTCAAATCGGACTGAGTTACCATCTGCACGTAATTGTCTGAGGCATGTTTAACTAGGGGCCTTTGAAAACCGTGACTTGGTCAGTTCGTGTATTAGTTCAGAGAATATCCAGATCCCATCGAATGGTAGCATTAACTGGGATCACATGGAGATGATTTGGCCTGGGCCAAATTGGCACGGATCAGGGTCCCGAGTCAAAATCACTTCCGGAAGCAGTTGCAATTCATATGCAGTGATTTGACCCGTGCTAAAATTTGGTCATTGCAGCCAAGTTATGCTTGGGCCAAAAATGCGCGTGATCATGGCTTTTGGGCATCGACCAGTTTTTCTGCTTTTGATTAACTAACAGAGCTGCCAACTGTTCCTGATTTTCAGTATTTGTTACTATTTCATGACAAGAAATACGGATTTGATTTGTTTGATGCATTCAAAAATATGAAAGATGTTACTGAGGGCCTTACTGTCGATTACTGATTAATATACCGATTAATTTGAACATTTTCTTTCACATATCATTGAAACGTTACTGAAAAAATTCAATTTGTTACTGAAAGTATATTTCAGAGTTGGTAGCTCTGAGCTAACCATATCAATTGCTAATGCGCATAAATTAATTTTGCAGGATTGATGGGCAGCAACTTTTTGCGATTCGCTCTCGACAACAATTTCGACAGCGACCATGTGACCGACGTGAAGCCGTCGTTCCACAACGCCGATACGACCGGCCTATCGGACATGAACGGGATGATGAACTGTCAGCAGCCGCCGCTGCCACACCCGCAAATCGATATCGCGATACCCACGGACCAGGGTAAGACGGCGTATTTTCATAATTATGGTATGTATGTGTTACACGGGTGTCGTCGGTTCGGTCCGGTGCCGATGATGATGAGTGATCGGTAGCTCACCAATTCGCGAGAGAAAGACGGTAACTTTCGTCATCTTTTCTTGTGTATCACGCTTTATTCCTCGATAAACTTCACTTCAGTCGATGTGATATGATCGGATTTTTTCAGTAGTATATCTTGGTATACGTGTTTTATCTAGTTTTTCTAGAGCATATTTAACAAAGCTATTTTCTGTCCTATTCTGGAAGAATGGTCGATGTCGGAAATCCGGAACAGAGCGAAAGAGTAACGAGCGAACTATCAGTTTGGAATACCAAAACTGGACTGATTTATTTTTACACACAAACTATTTATATACATTGAGATACGAGACAGGTGGAGACATGGAAAATGATACAAAAACAAAGGTGACGAGCAGTGACATGACAGTGAGACAAACAACAATTAACGCATTAGACACAGAGACAAACTGTCTCGAGAAACAGCTTTAACCAACTTTCGAGCAACTGGCCCCTGGGAGTGTGAAAGGTCCTAGAGAGTTAAACTTTTAACCCTTTGGAATGTGGATTAATTTTTGACAATCCACCTGGTCGACCCACGTTAATTAATCATCCCAGTCACCAGCCGAAGTTCCTCATGGAAACGGTTTTAGTTTCTAGGACTGTAATGATACAGTTTCGGTGTCTAAGAAACTTATTTAGAGTTTCCTCTAAGCTTTCTATCCATATCGGATAAGACTGTCGGAAGCCAAATCAAAACAGACTGCTGGTAGAGTTCATGAATTTGGCTTTTATGAAACCGGACCCAAGGTTAACCACAGTCTTTAGCGGGCATACGGAGTTGAATAACTCTAAAATGACAAGCATAAAGTCCGCCGTACGCGCCTCGCCTGGTCAACCTGGAAATTGATGGTTGCGCCACCGTACGGTGTGGTGTCGGAAGCAGGCCGTATCCGAAAAAATTTTTGATGGGTACATTTATACCTATAGGCAGGTTAGGCTTTATGTCATACAGGTAACGTATTTGATGGTATTATATATAACACTTCTCGCTTGTATTCGGCGAGGTATGAATTTCGTGATATTCATTATAAGGAATATTCACCATCGCTGACTACTATTCAGCCACTACCCGCAGTTTCTGAGTTGCCAGTTTTCTTCGCCGGCGTTGTTACCATATGAAGTGTGATACGAAGGCAGTTGCCCGTTAAATCAGCTAGTGATACTGCTTCTCATCTATTCGCGTTCATTCATTAAGGCTCTTCCGCCAGTAGTGAGACTATAAATCCGCAGTACAGTAGAATACTCGGTGGTGCTTTCAAGATGAGTTCATTCATTGTCCTTATGGGGAAACCTAGCAATTGTCTTCGCAACAATAGCTGTATGCAGATAGAATATACCAGACTGACAACGATCAGCGTACATGTTTTTTACTTGACTTTATAATGCTGATGTATATTCATGCTTTGACTAAGGCAGGTTTCGATCGGTGTTTAACGATTCTAGAATTCTCTTCTGACGTGTTCGTCTTGACCGGAAAAGGCTCTATTCATTCCGGTATAGGGTAGTCTGTATACCTGGCAAAAGGCTGGTCAGGAGTTCGTAATCAAGATCAGTTATTCGTAAAATGGAATACGTTAGATCAAAACCTGCCTAAAACTCATTTTATTCCCGTCCCGTCATTTCAGTTAGTATCCGAACTGCTTTCTGTGTAGTAGGCCTATGATGCGTATCATAATAAACACAAGTTCCCCAAAAGTGGTTCAAATTGCTATGGCTTTATCTACAACAAACTTTCAAGCTTTTGAGTTGGAAAATATTTTGAACTGGTTTTCAACTTGGCAGTAGATACGCATGATTTTTCTGCTTGGTTCAAATCTCAGGTGCAATTTCTACGTCACACAACCTAAAAAAACCCAACAACAGTTCATACATCTGTAGTGGCCTCACTCAAGGCTGGTTGCCTCCACTGTGACATGGTCATATTTTCACTAGTCTCGTGTTTGGATAGTTTCATAGCCATGTTTTCTTAGCGGGTTCACAGATCCAATGGCAGTTGGCAACTTGATGATGTTAAAAGGTCCTGATACTCATTACACAGCCGTCTTGTATAGAATTTAAGATGTCACATATTATGCAAAGGTCTCTTAAAACGACGGTCATATAGCATGTCACATTGTTAACTGTTCTTGGTACTGAACAATTGCGTTGTGTTTGACCATTGTTTGACATATCGTCGGGTTTCACGATCAACAATGGTAGATCATTTCTAATAAAGCCAATCGAGGTACACGAGTTTGGTCACTGATGCTGTTTCCGTACAATAGTAGTACGTTAATAGGCAAGATTGCTTCCATTCTACTCGGTGGTTGGCAAGATTGTCTGTATTCGGAATGTCTGTATTCGGAATCGGTAGTAAATTCGAAAATGCGTTATACAATAGAGGAAAATTCTGCGCCCAAAAGAGAACCAGAAAGTCGATGATTGCCACAGAGCTGATTGCCTTAGATAATCACTGGGACGATGTGTTTAAATTTTTCTATTCAAGTTCATGCGAAGTTGACTCATCGTCACCGCAATTCATTTACCTCAAAGAAAAATAAATGGGCCCCATGACATCTGAGACACGCATTTAACAGTCTTCCATATCAAATTTTTTTTTACTGAAAATAAAGCCAAAATCCACCTCCATGAGAAAGTCGTTGAAATATGTGAACAAATTCCCTATTAGACATTTTATTTACCACCTTCCTCACATTTTGCAAAAAAAAAAAATTATGGACTCAATGAACGAGAACTGTAAATCGGACAGAATATGGTAATTTTGGACACGAAATGAAGGCTTATAATGGATGGGGGAAAATGATAGAATTGACATCGACAGTGAAAAAATAACGAGGTTCATTCTGTCGTTTTCAATATCCTACTTTATGAATGGCCCACATCATCTGTATCAATTGTATATAGTTATCTGATCATCGCTGTGTGTTGTTTTTTATCGAGGACAGTGTGTTACGATGAACTAGAATCAGTGTGCTCTGCAAGCTATGGCTGTTTCGTGTGTTTCACTTTCGATGAATTTTTGCTTACATATAGTTGCTACTCGGCTTCGGCTTCGTGCTTACTATATATATGTATATATCATAGCGTGTATATGAGATGGAAATAGTTTTCTTTAATTCAATGTTTGGAATTCTTGGGCGATGATATCATTTTAAATCAATTCTAGAATAGAATCCTATGACATCAGGTCGCAAGCGCTCTCTATGTACACGGAATTGGTAGGGGATTCTATCAAAAATATATATTGCAGAGCTGCCAAGTGTTCCTGATTTTCAGCATTTGTTACTCTTTTAAAACAAGAAATACTGATTAGATTTGTTTGATACATGTAGAAAAATGAAAGATGTTACTGATTGTCTTACTGTTGATTGCTGATTAATTTGAACATTTTCTTTCATATTTCGATGAAAAAATATTTGTTACTGATAGCACTTTTCAGATTTTGGCAGCCCTGATATTGGTTATATATGCCTGTCACTGATTATATTGTTTAATTGTCTATTATGATACACTGCTTTTAAGTGCTGATATAACATTTCGTTATTATGAAGAAAATAGTTACCAGTATTTTTTTATCTCATTCAAAAATGGGCTTGAATCTATTGAATGGTCTTTATTTGGCCCCATTTTCTGGAACCGGGGTTAATTGGCATATAGGCTATACGGGTAATTGACAAATGAATACAATTAAATTCATCTAAAGCATGAATATGTGACACTATCCGGGGTCGTTTCTCGGAACGCATAACATTTCAGCATCATCCGACTGTTCGGTGCACCAATATGTGAAGTAATCTTGATATTCATTTGTCTACATACCCATATCGCTATGCAATGCATCCATTCCGTAATCATTTTCTAACCCAACAATTTAGCTACAAGATAGGAAAGGGTTAATGATAAATGTTCATTTAAATCAAGCTGAACGACTGACAATTCATTAGAATATTTCGGCAGTAGCGTTCAAAATTGTTATTTCTATTTTTACACCAAAAAAAAAACAATCGTTTGAAAAACGTCGCTTTCGATTTGTTTTTCTAGCAAATCAACAGATGTATGTACCGCATTCCACGATGAACTCGATATACATGCACAATCCTCAACAACAACAACAACAGCAGCAACAACAGAGTATGACGAGTCCGAACTCGGGCACGACGACGGCGACCGAGCTAAGTCCGGCGTGTTCACCTCCGCCGCCGCCTCGTATATATAAACCATGCGTAGTATGCAACGATAAATCCTCAGGTTACCATTACGGCGTCAGTTCCTGCGAAGGCTGTAAGGTAGGTTTCGTATGACGCTCAGAAGTTGGTTTAAGTAATCCAGCGGATAACTGTCGTCGTAACAAATAAGACTGCTTTGTAACCAATGGTATTTATTTGATAGTTATCTTAAGGCAAAATTTGAGCAACTAGCCCCTGAGACCGGTTGCATAGTCATGGCTTAGACTTAAGACCGGTCTAAGACCCACTTAGTTCTATAGCCAATCTAACAACTTAAAACCAGTCTTAAGATTAAGGACCACTTTTGGGCTTAAGTCACAACTGCGCAACTGGCCCCTGGGGTCGGTTCCGCGATGTTAATCCATAATCTAGAATGAAATTATTTCGATCTTGCTGAGCGTTTTTGGCATATTTTGATAAATTTTAATAAGTCCATACTACATCCTTATTAAGTGGCCGGTAAATTGTCAGAAATTTCGCATCCGTTTCATTGAAGGATTAAGAAATGTTCTTAAGGAATTGTGCGACAGAGCTCAAAATTTTCAAATTATCCCGCGGGAGTATCGTGATGCCTTTTCACTAGGTGCAAGAAATGATTCCTTTCCCATCCTTAATATGTTTGTAAAGCTGACCAGTTCAATCTCCTCTACTGGCTACTACTGGCCATTACGTACCCGATGTTTCATGTCATTGATCTGTTGTTCGTTGTAGGGCTTCTTTCGTCGAAGCGTTCAGAAAAACATGCAGTACACGTGTCACAAAGACAAAAGTTGCGTGATCAACAAAGTGACGCGAAATCGCTGTCAATATTGTCGACTTCAGAAATGTTTTGCGAAGGGAATGTCGAAAGAAGGTAATTGATCTCGTAGATCATTGATATTTTACGGAGCGTCTGCCTGATTTTACCACCCACGTACCCAAATTCATTTCTGCGATTGGCAAACCAGTATTCACGTAATCGAAACAACTTCTGAGTGGCCAAGTACCTGGGAAATCAGAAAAAATGTTGTGGGAAATTCTTTTCTTTAAAAAAGTTAGGGAATAAGGAGTTAAGTAAAAAAAAAACAACTTAAATCAGGGAAATTTTTTCCGACTGCTAGATCGTGCATATAATCAAACAGTTTCCGTCTATGTCTTTCATGTTTGACTGTGTAAATTGATTGGATTCTTAGCAAACAACGTGCATGTCAGGGAAAACGCAAGTCGAATAATAAAAGTGGCCACCCTAATTTTACAGAAGAACGGCTGTCATCGATTATGTTGACAGTTGCTATTTTACGGAAAGTCCCTATTATCGAAATATGACGCTATCCTGGTTTGTGGGCATAAACAATTCAGATTACTGATTGGTTGACCTGCTGTACCTGCAATCAGTGAATACAATTTGATCGTATTGACTGACTTAGTAATGAGTCACTTGTTTGAAGATGTCACTAACACGACTAGCTTCGCAGACCTGCCCATTATCTTATCTAGCCCTAAATAGCGTCCATGCTTCTACGTATTACTCATCAGGGTTTGGTATCAAACCAACTTTGCTTTAGAATAATTGAATTCATTATCCCCGTTCATAGTCTAAAGTGGTGGTTGTTTATGAATTCTATATAACTTAACGAGCCATAAGTCATGAATCCTATTTGCTAATTTTTAAATAAATGCAAATACACATCTTCATGTGGACAATGGTTGTATACTGGTTGTGTTAAGTTGATGCGTCAAAGTTGGTTTAGAAATAATGGTGCATGGTGCACGGTGCAAATGCTATCTTTGCATCTTCTATCTCTGTGATCTAGGCGGGAGCAGATCCAGACTGTATTTTCGGTTCTAGGCAATGCGATTTAGTTTTTCTTTAGTGACTTTGGAAAGGTTGGAAGCTGATAAACTGCGAAACTCAATGATTTTAACGATTAGCAGTGTCCAAACTCTAAATGCGCCGAATAAAATTCAGATTTTGGAAATGAGTTGGGAGTATAGCCATATTCTCATTTTAATGTATCCCCCTACAAATGTGCCCTTTCCAAATTATATCGCCCTTGTCGTTGGGAAGAGTACTGTTTATTCACCAATTGATGAAACACTCCATGTTGTGACGGTATACAGAGAATCTTACACTAATAGAACCAAAGATAAAGTCCGAAAAGTTTTCTTTCTATCAATTTATTCATCCGACATTTCGACTATATTCTTTTTTTTAAATCTTGAAATAGGGATTGTCCCTGTTATTTATTTGGTTGGTAAATTTCGTTTGATTTTCTGATTGAGTGTCCCTTACACACCCACCACACCTGCCGGGAGCGAAACAGGGGATTTGATTTTGAAATCGGAAATCGAAGTACAGATATAGTTGTGTGATCGGCGGTCGAGTTTACATATTTTTTCGACTTTATTCTAATAGTCATCTTCAGGTCATATTAGGATCTAGTCGAAATGTTGGAAGAATAGATTGATAGTTTTAGCTGAAAGTTATATTAGTGTGGGATTTCTCTATATACTGTTTAGTCACACTTCACGATTCATCCCCGGTTCACCAATGCATACGTGTATAGTATTTGCTTACGTTTTTCTTTTTTCATCGGCAGCTGTACGGAACGACCGTAATAAGAAACGAAAAGCGAAAGCTGAAATGTGTGCCTCGAATACGCCGTCCGACGATCTCACTCAGGAAGAACTTGACCTCATTACACTCATCGAAAAAGCCCATCTAGAAACGCTACCTAGAGAAAGCGACGACTTCAAATCAGCGGTAAGTATAGATCTTATCACAGAAAAGTAAGCTCGTATTGCCCTGAATATGAAATTTAACCATGATTTTAAAGGTTACTCGGTTGATCTAGATGTGCGATTAGTCTGACTTTTAGCTCATGTTCTGAGTGAGCTTATGTCATCAGCCACTTGATGACACCATCAACCATTCCTAAGCATTAAGTGTCAGTACCTAACTTCATGCGTCTCCAGATTTAAAACTGATTGACAAATGAAGCTGATTTTTGTAAGATAATGTATCATTAGATTTTCTTGAATACCTGACGAGTTCATAATCTGTATCGTTTAACCCTTTCAGTGTGAATACCCTGCATAACGGTGTATTATTTAATTGGTGATGAACTTTGGTAATACACCGCATTTTAGCACTTAAGAGTAACAATCGGTGCCATCTGCTAGGTTAGCTGATTCGCCAGTTTACTGATTATTCGAAATTACTATGAAAAAATTCTGGTAACCCCAAAATCGGACTAATCTTGGTTCATATTCAACTAAACTACCATTTTTGTTTGTGGTGAAAACTATTCTTTAAGGTTATAATACCAAGTAGTTAGTTAGGTCTGCTGCTGATTTGATTGCGGTAATGTCACTATCATAATTAGTGACACAAGAATTTTGCTGTGGCCAGCATCTTTTATTGGAATGATGGTACCCGGTAATGATTTTAAGTCACATAAACCTGATTATGGGCTCATTATCTTTTATGTTGCTCAATTCTATATACTGGTACAGTCACATGCTAAAACCACATCAATACACAAGCATTGATAAAAATTGTGTCATTGTCAATAGAAACTTAAGATATGTTACTATACGTAGTAATTAGTGTTAGTAGACATGAGAATGTTTTTGCAATGAAAGTAGTTCAAGGTTACTACCGTGCGAATTATGGAATAAAGTCCCACCAGGATAGTGGAAACTGGTGAAAAAATACCGCACCATGCAACACTGGCGTGCGCCATACTCGAGACAATGCCGTAAACGTCTCTTAACAATTAATCAATAAGTATCATAAGAAGTAAAAGAAGCTTCTGAAGTACTTGACATGAAGCCATTGACTGCGGAGTAATCGATAAGTCTTGTTTATACCGGGATCGATGATCTGAAGTTAATGCTTCAATGGAAGATTACCGGCATTCGCCTTTGATGTCGTACTTGTATTGAGTGTCCTCTCGAAAGCATTAGTTACATAATTGGTTTTCTGAATACTTTCTGCGATGCCAATTATGATTACCAAACTGAGAGCGTTTATATGAATGAGTGAGATGCCCATCTTAGGTTAGGGTTCTTTGCCTGCTTAAATTCAGAAACCTTTTACGAGCATTTCAAAAAAACTTCCTCTTAGATTTTCGAAGATTGTTGACACAACGCATTTAGGATAGGGTTGGCAATTACATTTTGGTTCACATGAGGCATGCAGCTTACCCTGACGAATTAGAATTCCAAGACCCTCAAGATATTAAGGATGCATAACTTATAGAAATTTCAGCGACTGCTACAAATGCTCCTTTCTGTAAAACATCTATTCATCAAAATTCATTTTTCTCTATTACGTTGTTCCTGTATATTCTGCTATATGAATGTATTGCTAAATAATGCATTCTATCAATTCTCTATCTATGCAGGAGCCGATCAAAGATGGTCAGGATATTGTTCTTTGGGAACGAGTTTGCGAGTTGTCGACGACCGGAATCGTGAAAATCGTCGATTTTGCGAAGAGAATGCCCGGATTCATGTCACTCAGTAATACTGATCAAATAACCCTACTCAAAGCTGCCTGTTTAGAAATCATTGTAAGTATGATAACTATTTATATTCTAAACTCTACATTCTGTTAGGAAGGTGCTTCTAAATTGCAATCTGGGAAAGCATCATCTTCTATTAGCCTAATACCATCTTCGTGGAGCAACCTGAATGAGTGGTTAGACCGTTTGACTCTTGGATGCCAGGCTGTGTGTCTGAAGCCCTGTGCAACACTGTAGTATCCCCAGGCAAGACTTGATTATCCTCACTGCCTTTCTCCACCCAGAGGTAAATGGGTAGGTCCAGAGCTGGTAACTGTTCCTGATTTTCAGTATTAGTTACTATTCTACAACGAGAAATACTTATATGATTTGTTTGATGCGTACAGAAATATGAAAGACATTACTGAGGGTTTAACTGTTGATTACTGATTAAATAGACTTTTTTCTTTCATATTTCAATGAAATGTTACCGAAAAGATTCAATGCGTTACTTTTCAGAGGTTGGCAGCTCTGTAGGTCGACCTCGCCCTAAAAGACGTCTCCTGAGTGCTAAGTAGCAGCTCTGGTGTTACCGCGTCCGAGTGTGGTTTCGTTCGTATTCGTATTAATCGTGTTTTATTCTATTTCCGCTGAAGGTGCTGCGATTGAGCTCCAAATACAACGAAACGGACGACACGATGACCTTCTCCAGCGGACTGACGCTGACACGTCGACAACTCGAAGTTGGAGGATTCGGATCTCTGACGGACAGTATATTCGCGTTCGCTAACTCGATGAAATGTATGAACATCGACGAAACAGAATATGGCTTATTAGCGGCGATATGTTTGATTAGCGGAGGTGGGTACTTTTAGATTTACGGCAGCATTTTTGTTGGTATGCGATGCCGATTACGGAGTTGTTAGAAACGTGGTCAAAGATTTAAATGCTTTCGGTGACATGCTAGCATCCTTCCTAGGTCTGATAGTATCATAAGATTCTAGCCATTACATATTTGCGCTTAACTGTCAAAATCAATGACAAAATGAAGCGTTAATTATTGTCTAACCTGTCCTTCCTATAAGAGGAAAAAACCCACTAAGAACGCCCCAGTCATTGAAAGTCTCTTGCTGCTAAGATGTTATTTGAAAGTAGTTGATTTTGCGAACAGAAATCCAAGTTAGTTAATCCAAGTGTCTACATATCCACCGATGAAGTAAGGCAGTTACTTGTTTTTGATAACCTACCCATGGTTAAAGTTTTGATATTGTGAGGCACGTCACTGCGTTGATGATTACTGATAATATTATTTCTATTCAGATCGCTCCGGTTTGACCGAGACCGAAAAAATCGAACGAATGCAAGAACCGATGCTGGAAGCAATGAAACATTACGTACGGCATAAACATTCTCAGCCTCATATATTCGCGAAAATGATTATGAAACTGACAGATCTGCGGAGTATCAGTGTAAAAGGTACGTATGTATCTATGTATATTTTGGTTTGTTTAAGTTTTGTAAGAGCTCTCTGTGGAGTGTAAATGTGAGACTGAGACGTGGATAATTACGCAAATAATTCTGAGATTTGATGAATTGGATTGAAAAATTCCTAGATTATGCTTTCAAGTCAATGCAACTTTGAAGAATGTAGAGGTCTTGCAGCCAGCCATATGCTTTTCCAACTATGCCATATTGGCTGGTAAACACAATAAGTAATTAACCCTCTTCTTGAGTGACCCTTGAAGTTCGTAAATTCCCTGCTTATATCCCCTGGACGATGTTGTTTGATATCATGGTTTTGGCTTATCCATATCCATGTGAAGTTTGTGTTAATGCCATAACTAAAGAACTGGTTGAGATAAAATCCTTGAAACTTTTTAGGTACATATGTGATGGCATAAAGATGAACTCTATTTATTTAGATTTTTTGCGTTCAATTCGAATTTGTTGTTTTTGCAGGCGCCGAATGCGTATTACATCTACGTCAAGAGATGCCGGGTGGCGAGGTCCCGCCGCTTATACTGGAAATGCTCGACCGTGTCGAAAACGTAGTCATTCCTAACAACAATTAAATGAAATTTAAAAAATGCCGAACTTGTGATAAATAAAATATTATGCGGGTATCTTTTCATCAAGATGCTCATTAGGAACTTCTCAGGAACGTTGCTGCATAATTTCGTAGACGTCTTTAAAAAGAGTAGTGGACGCGCCGCATTAACGCCGACGAATACTCTGGACAGAAATGATGATCGTCAAATATTTGCCGTTTTACGATTCGATGAGAGCGCTTACGCGGGTGGTTGGATTGATGCAGCACGCGTAAGAATATTCGAAAAATCTCAACTGAATCGTTGGCTAGATACTGATAGTCGAATTGATGACAATCGAACAAAGCAAATTTGACGCTTTCGTGAATTCACACTGATTCTTGCATCACATGTACACCTCGTAATCGTTATCATTATTATTATTATTATTATTATTATTATTGCTAATGTTCATATGTAGTAGATTACGGTACTTATGATTTTGGCTGCGCAGTAGAAAAAGAAAGCTGTTTTCCGCTGATTTTTTATGAAATGATAGGTATGTGTAGAACTGTAGCGAATTCGGATGACGAACTCGAAAAAGAATATTTCAAAATTCGCACTGTCTATATGATGCAAAAGCTGTCCTGAAATTCCTAAATGTCTGTGGGATTTGTTGTAAGGTTTAACCATTTTGGGGATGTACGAATGTATGGGGGACGTATGAAGGAAAGTTCCAATTGGAACGCATGCATAACGATGAACATATAGTAAACTATTTGACTGCACTTAAAACTTCTTAAATAGAGGTGTCAATCGTTATGATAATATCTCAACCTTGCACCCTAACGCGTATACAATTGTTATGGCACTGGTTCAAGGTCTACGACTCCTGGTTCGTGGTATAGGGGAGGGGGGTAGTTGGACGTCAAGCACCTATTTGTTATACTCTTGTGGTATGATTTTATGTCGCACACGAATTGCGATTTGTAGTAAGATTATTATTATATATTATAAATATCTATATTATTATTATCATTATTATTATTATGATTATTGATATTATATCATCATTACGGTATTATTGTAAGATATTTGCATGTTCTTGTGCTGTATATGTAGAATTAGAGCTACCCGGTAATCGTCGCTGTCAGAAACCCGGTTTTGGAACGTACTGTTGTGAATCATGAGAAATTATGAATATATATATGAGATATATGAGTATATCGCGGAGTGTCGGAATAAACTTGAACATTTAGCTGAATCCGTAGAAATGTCGAGTCAACATCCCCTGGCTTATTTATAACTTTATTTTATTGACCTCTGAGATTTTATATCTAACTGCGATGAATTAATGAGTAATGGGGAACCCGCAATAACCAGCTATACCACCAGATGGTGTGACCAGCAGTAGGACGTCCGTTGTCAAAATTAGTGCATTTTCAATGAACTTAGAACTGTACTCCAGAGTCCATACATTTTCACCACACCCGCCAAATATACATTCATTCTTCGACACAGATATCAGTATAGTTTTCATAGAGGAATTGATTTGTTTTAGAGAAGAGTTCATTAAGATTTACCGTAATTGAAATGTAGAAGAAATCGAACGCGGACGACCAACTATCTACTAGCGAACCTGGCGGATCCTCGCCTGCCATATGTGGAATCCTCGCTTGCCACAGTAGCACTGCGGGTACCCCATTGCTAATGAAAAGTAAAACCAATTTTTATCTCGAAATGCCTTATATGTAACTTTCGTTGCAGAAATGATACGTCAAATTAATTATTACTTTCATTATTACAAAAACCCTCTTGCTGGCCGGGGTAAGTGATGAAAGCTTTCAAATGCTAGAGGTAAAAATGCTTGCCGGTGATATCTTTTTTACTCTTCATACCGAGTGCCGAAATTTTGGTATGTGATACCCAGCCCTTTTAGTGAAAAAAAGAGTAAATGGGATGTGTAACCAGACCAATCAACGAATCATGCGACCCTAAGTAAAAAGAAATGCTTATAACTTGCAAGTCAAATTTAATTCGAACTTTTGACCTGGATCCTGTTGGCTAAAAGTAAACTTACAGGATATGTAGACTTTACGGACTGATATATATATATATATATTATATATAAGTAGATGGATAAAATTTGTCAGGCAGTTTCTTCTGTTTTAACACCCGCTCTGACAGAATTACTGCTTATATTCATTGTTATTTTTGCTATTCTTTTGCATGATCTTTCTATAAATGCTATATCACGGTCATAGTTATAGCAGTAGAGCACTGTTTGAAGTTTAGCTTGCCACTGAAGATTTAGGTATTTTGTATCTCTTGTAACTGGAAATTTGGCCGTGCTTCAAAACTAGTTAACATTGCTTATAGGAATTAGCCAATTCTAATGACTGTGAAGCCTTGAAATCGAAATACTAATTTGTTACACAAGTAGATTGCTGTGTAGGATTTGTGGCTGGTTGTACGTGTATTTTACTTTTTAGGAGTGATCCGATCAGATCATCTACACGTCTACAAAGAATTAATTTTTAATGAAATGCATGATTTTATATAAGATTCACCTCTTCAAGCTCTCTGAAGTGAATTTGCTTTCTAGTAAAATGAAAGAGACACTGCATTTGCACCAAGCACGATGTAGTTTTATTGTGAGTAGAAAAACCTCCTTGATGTCATTTTCACATGTGAGCGGCTTATTGAAATGATTTGAATTTTGTATTGGGTATAAGGGCAGCATTCCTGTATAATTTTTTTTTGAAGTACCGTAACTGAAATTTTCCTTGATTAGTTGTATAAGGGTTCGCACCCCAAAACTTTAAATACTGGAATGCTGGATGAGTATTTCGTGAATACTGAATTTTAGAGAGAGTTTAGTTCATTTCATAAACAAAGCATACTTTTCAACTTAATGAGATTCTTACTACTTTGACTGAGCTAATTGCCCTTTAATTACGTATAAGCCATGCTCAAATCTTCAGACGTACACCAGTTGTAATTGTTGACCGTCATATAACCACTTCCAGATTCCTAGATTTGACTCACTACAGATCTTGCATACCAAAAATACTGGCAATCCTTGTAATGTGAATACTGCAAATAGGTGTCATCTCTCTTGTATTGTAACAAGGTTATCGGACAAACTATATACATTTTGATGAATAAGGTTGCAAACTTTTTGAAGTGGCGCACGATCTATTACATCATGATCAACTCTATGCGCAAACTCCGGTGGCACCACCAGAACTTCCGTACTGGTATAACATCAGTTCAGCAATGCATGCCAAAATGGAACTAAGAGAGAAAATGTATTTTGGGATGTTTCATGGGATTGTCTGGCCTGTACTGGCCACTAAACGTCTAATTCAACTACGGTACACTTGAGTTATGGTATATGAATTTGAATGTAGTTTAGACTACTTAATCCAGATCAGTTCAACCCGTATTTTGATCTCGTCTCGGAACTACAGTAGACTCCTGTCAAGTCAGATCATTTAGAACCGTAAAAGTGTGTCCGACCTAAGTAATATCCGAGTGGGATGTTGTTATGTATTTCTTTGCATCACAAAAAATATTTGAGTTGATAGGATCCGAATCGGGCGGAGTTTACTGTATGTATAAAGACCACCTTAACATAGGCCTATGCAAAAATGTCTTCAATCCCGATCGATTTCTTAATAATAACGAGATGAATTTCATCTGTCCCGTACGATCCAGAATAAGTGACAGCGAGTAGACATTTTTCTTGGTCACCGATGTTTACCCCCTGTAAAATCACTTAACCGTGTAATCTGTGGAGTTGAATTGTAGATTCACGTAGCATACAGTAAACCTAGTCTTAATCAGACATGGCCAACTAGGATTTTTGAATGACTATGACTAAAACTTGATCATTTTTCTGACTTCTGAATATATTTTCCTGATTTTGCTTACCTTGGACCAATTTTCTCAGTTTGTCTGAGTCGGACACACTTCACAGAATATGAATAGGTTTTCGGAAGGCACGATGTATTAGTGGTGTTATTTTAACGGTAGTACTTGCGTGTACTAACACAAATGCACATTCTTGTCCATCGCGAGATATATATTAAATTCCCAATTATACATGTATATGTGCTATCAGTTGATTGAGAATTGTGATAATATTATTGTTATTATATAGATATTAGATGTTTGTATATGTACAGTGTGATTGATCTATTTTGACAGGACTTTTTGGGTACATCGATTTTTAAATGACGTCAACATAACTACCACATACATGTGTATAGGAACGGCATCTTGAGCACGTTGATGATCGGAATCAGTGTATTTGCCTACATGATTGACGCCTTTGATAGATAGATACATCCCGCGAACTGCATGATTTGTAGTCATCTTCATTTGTCATCAACTGAGATCATCATTATTCACCCAGAAACGTTGGACCAGGCCTGAGCCAAATTCTAGCACAGGTCAAATCATTGCGTTTGAATTTCATCTGGTTCCAAAAGTGTCTTACTTCGCTTTGTTTAGTAACCAGTGAAGGGTTTGCGTGTGAATGCGCTCTCTAATTAGGTACAGGCTAAATTTGACTCAGGCCAGATCTGTGCCAATTTGGCCAGGGCCGAGTTGTCTCCAAGTGATCGCGGCTATACTGTTGAATCTGTATGAACCTGAGAACTATTGCGCGCGTCTGATTTTGTCTACATATTTGTGACACAGATTATTGGATTTCGAATTGCAGATTTTAAAATTAGGCAATATTCTGAGTTATGCAGATTCGATCGTATATACACTATCCCTAGTTTCATGCAAATCTGTTTTCTTCTCATCCGATATGGCTGATTGACAGCCTTAATTCGCGTTGAAATACACATCCCTCGTTTTCTGAACAAGGTTTGGCTACATAGCACGGGGGTCAGTCCAATATACAGTGGAACTTTGTTATAAAAACCTCAGATATATTACGATTCATCGATTATAGATAGAATTTCATCGCAAATAGGATTTTGATAATTTCAGACTTAGTTTACCTGGTTCCACTTTAAATGGGCCAAACATTTCATCCGAATTAAGTGAAAATCCTGATTGAAAAATATAAATTAAGGAAGTTCTACTGTATAACGAACATATCTGAAGTTTGTTGTAATGAGGTGCCACTGTGGCTGGAAATATGTATGGGATAATAATTTCTCCGTATAAACCCTCATTTTTCACTGCCCAATCGTTTAGGGACCAGTCGAGAAAAGGTTAACACCAACACTTGGTCTGCATTTGCTCAGGGATGAAATAGTTTTTCAGACGTGTCTGTGATTGAAAATGATTATGAACATTATCAAAACCATTACAAAAGAAATTTCACGCATGCAGCATCGACGAATTATTTAGAGGACGTTAGTTTAAACTTTTCTAGATCTCACGCACGGAAGAGGGATTTCACTGAGTTTAATAAACCTTTCATTTTACTTAAATTCGATATACATTTCATTGAAACGATCTGCTGAAATTGATTTTTTAAAGAGTTTTTCATGAATTAGCTCGGTAAACCAACCATATAGTGAATACTGGTCGAACCTTTTGATGGAATTTTTTGATAAGTTTTAATGCAAATGTCAATCTGTATGCCTGGACACCCCTTATATCCTTAATAACAATTTTTCCACTATTTGGAAATTCAGGCTCACATGTTCTCAGGAGACTCAGTTTTGAGTGCCAAATGGACTAGAATCACTAGTCATTAGTCATTTATAATCAACGTTTTGAAAAATTACGCACTTCATTGTTAATGACTGAATGGGTCAATCCAGGCTGCAGATTAATAGCTGCAATACATAAAACATAGCATTATATTCTGCATCAAGTTTGAATTATGTATCAACCACCTAAGATTAAAGTACTAATTTTAACAGGTTTTTTTGCAACACTGAGAATTGATCGATCCTTCTGACAAAACTTCACTTGTACAAATGACTAAAAGTAATGTAAAATCCACAATTGTTGCAGTAATTGCTGTTTTATAGTAAAACTGTGTAGTTTTTCTGGACTCTTCTATACAGAGCCTTGGAGGTGGAGAATAATAAAAGTCAAATACGATTATTTTAATTCACTGGTGTTGTTTATTATTATTTTATGATTTAAAGGACTTTGAATTTACCTTTACTACCTCAAGTAAAGTAGTGCCATGTGATGAGAAATAATGAGAAAGATTATGGATATTAAAAGGATTCCATCTGTATGGTGGGGGCAGTGTTAAGTATTCCATCACTTAGGTGTGTTTGTTTTTTTAAGATCAATTTTTCAATTGATAACGTCTTGGGGGTCGTTCGGAAGTGCTGATTCCATAGCGATTCTCGGTGATCAAAAAGGAAGCACTAATGTTAGGGTCCAAGCAGCAGATGATGCACTCATGTACCTTGTGGATGCACAAGTGAAGATGAATGAGTCCCTAATCTCTCAAACCAAACGAATCAACTTCCACCAAACGAACTAAACCAACATATAACATGATGTTATTTAGATATTTCACTATGAAAGTATTTTTACAAAATTCCTGTTTCAATTTATGAATAGTTCACTCCTGATACGAGAAAGCAGCCATGCTAAAAAGTAACTAAAACTGTCTAACTAATTAAAACTGAATCGCGTCTTCAAAATTTTTAAACCTTTTTACAGTCAGTTCCATATTTGTAAGTTAATTTTGGCGCTGTAGACTACAATGACAAAAAATAACAGCCGTTTCAAAAATGTAAATTGTTATTAAACTGGGTCTGGTCAAATATTTTTCAATAACATATCAAACTGTTGCCATTTACAATAGAAAATAACACCTATCGGTAACCTCTAACTGATCTCAGACCCTGAAATTGGGGCTAGTCATAGTCTATTAAGTGTACATGAAATACATAAATAAATTCAGGAAAACAAATTATCATGTTATGCATTAGCTATTACACCTTTCACTGCACCTACCCTGTGTACAAGGGACCCACCATAACTGCGCATAGACACATTTCTTTAATTGATATCTTAATATGGAACTACTGGCCCAGGGACACCATACCCGTTTGGTGAAATGCTTGACAATATACATATATGTGAATACCATGTTATTCAGCTATTAAACGCCCCCTTGTGACAACAAACAGTAACAAATGACCTTGAAAGCCAACACAATCATAAAGCATAGGCCTATCATGAGCTATGTATTTGCAATTGATTATGATTACAAAGTATGCATAGGTAGTTTATGCCAATGTAAAAGGAAAAATTGAGTATAATTCAATATCCAACTCCCCCTGCTGAACCAAAAACTGGATTACCCCAATTCCATATAAGGCAATGCGCCCTATGAAAATGCTAACAATTACTAAATATCTAGACTATCAGTTAAAACTATCCTCAAATTTTTCTGAAAAAAAAAAACCTTTATATCCTATGCAAGAGGACTGATGACACTAATGTTGGCCACCAATTATGTGAAAATTGATCAGTCGAAATACCTATCTGATCTTATCCCAGAGTACCGTATATACATCGCAAACATACTTGAATAATGGCTGACCAACAGTTAGCTAAAAATTTAGGCAAATAATGACCTTTTATGGGCATAAAAAGGTCACGAGGTGGCCTTGGTGACTGATCAACCCAATTATTTTATGAGGATGGACCCTAAGGGATACAAATCAAACATCAAGAAAATTGATCACCGTATCTCCAGAATTTCCCTCGAAAAAACATTTAAATTGTGTAAAAAGTACTGATGAAGTGAACCGATCGAAAGATGTATAAACAAAATATCAAGACAATACATAGAAGCATCGTCAAGACTTCTCTGTAGGCCGGATTCTGTCTACAGACGGACGTACAGGCGAATGGATGGACTACGGATGAAAAGTGAAGGCAATCGCCCACTGGAAATTAAGTACAAAGTGGGCTAAAAATGGTAGCACCAATTGTTCATCTTTAACCTTAAGCATAGCTGGCAGCAAGAAATACAAGACAGAAATGCTTTTCTGGCTTGTTTCATGACTGTAAGCGGTGTTCCTTAAACCTGAAACCTTTTTTCACTCGTTTTAGTTGCTATGTGCGATGGTCAAGAGTCACAAGTATGCGACAACCAATCTATCAGCAGCAGTATACAGATTACATAACTGACCAAAATGGCAATGAACATAACCAGTAACTATGCTGTAGGTTTGTTTTGGTGTTTATCGTTTCATTGGTTTCAGGTTTAAGCCCGGCTATGTGCACTAGGCTTTAGCGTAAGTAACGATACATGTCTAGATGCAATACAAGGATACAATGTTATATAGCGCTGCAGTTGACTGAAATTTCTCAAATTTACTCCCAGCAGCATCCATTTCAATACCGCTGAACGATCAGTTCGCATTGAGGCATTGTTTTCGCAGTTCATCGAGAGTTCTTTGTTTTTCGTTCAATAATTCTCTGAGTTTTGAAATGCGTTCGATACCATCCAACCCAGCGAGATTCGTGTCTTCGTCGTCGTCGTTATCAACGTCGCCATTTGTTACGCAATCGCCCCTGAATTCCTGAAAAACGTGCGCATCGTTGCCGGAGCACTCGTTTAATCCGGGCTCGGACTTGATCGATTCGTAGCTTAAACCGCCGTCGACCGGTTCCGGTTTGACGTTATTTTTACACGCATAGCATGTCGGCCAGAAATTCTTCTCGATTCGATCGGAATCATCCGCTGGTTCGTGTTTGATTTTCTTTTCGCTCGACGCGGAGTCGACGACGTTTTCAGCCTCGCGTTTCCGCGATACTTCATCGGAAGAGATCGCGTCTGAATCCGACGACGGTTCCTTTTTAACGGTCACGCTCGATTCCTGTCGATGATTATTACGCACGTGTGTATCGCCGTGATTGCAAGTTATCGCGGCATCATTAACTGCGGGTTGTACATTCGGCACGGCAACTGACGGCGCTTTTTCCGTAGTCCCAACCGACATGCGGTTGTCGTTTTGAGACATTATCGATGATAAATCGTTAACTAAGCTCACTAAACTCGAGGTAGCTCCGTCGCGAGAAGCGCCGCCGTCATCGTGTTTCAACTCGCTTTCGGAAGACGATTCGTTTCGATACGCTTTGATTATACGCACCATCTCTGCGCACATGCGAGCGTAATGCGTTTTATCCAACAGGAAATGACCGTTGTTCACTGCCAGCAGTTTGAAATTTCGCTTCAAGAAATCAGCGTCGTCGACGTGCAACGCCACGTCCAAATCCGACAGAATCCAGCCATATCGGATATTCTTTCCGCGATCGGTGAACTTGATACATTTTCGATGGTCTTTCGAATTTTTCATCGTCATCAAAACGTCAATCAATTTCGCTTTGAACTGGCCGGACAGTTTGATTTTCGTGTTACTCGATTCACAGCAAATTCGTTTTTCGAGGCAACCGCTGCACAAACACGACTCGCCATCATCGTCGCACTCCGACGATCTGACGACGCATCGCGAGCAACGCGCATACCGCGGCGATGCCATTTTGACTTTAAGCTGTAGCGGGTCGTCGCACGTTATCACATATGTCTCGTCCGGCCGAACGGTGTCGTAACGTGGTTTGCGCTGACGCCAGTTCGAGTGTCGGTAGCGACGTTTGTTGAATTTCAACAGTTCTCGATTTCGCGCGTGAACTTTCGATTTTCCGGCGAGCGCCTTCGAAATGTCGGTAAGCCGCACTGAACACCGTCGATGCCACATGATGTACGTCTCCGCTTCTTTTCGGCGAGCGATCTCTTCGAATGCTAATTTGCACACGCAAGACGGCTTTTTTGTCCGATCAGTAGTTGAGTCCAGTTGCATTTTCACTTTAACTTTAGATTGGCTCTTCTCTGATACCGGCATCTTTAACCGGTGTTGGACACTTTCTTCGATAATTCCCTCTGAAGCATTTTGATTTACCGACGAAGCGCTCGCAGCCAGGCTGTATACGGCATCTATCCTCAATCCTAAATCGTTTTCGACTGCCTCGACACACGGAGCGCTACCGCTAGATTGGTCTGAGTGTATTAACGACTGATACGCGAGTACCGACACCGGAGCGCTGCATCGCGGCTGAACATTCGAATCGAGTTCAAGATCATTTAGTCGGCGTTGCTGTTGAACCGTCGAATCACGGGCTACCGGTTTATGATTGTCGCTCAACGGTTGTCGAAGAGGTTTCGGATCGCGCTCGATACAACTATTCTTCAAGCGAACATCATTTTTCTGAATATCAGAAGTTCCGGGGTAAGTTACAGTAGGTCTACTCACAACTTGGGACGATGAGATACTGGTACGATTACTAGTGATAGTGTGCGATGTAACATTAGTATTTGCAACATTCAAACGAACGAATACCGTGCGGCCATTTTGTTTTACCTCTTGAAATCTTTTATCAGCCGTCGGCGAATGCGCGTCCGCAGTATTCGGCAAAGATGGAATCGCACAGAAGCTTTGTTGCCCCGTCGAAGAGGTTACATTCGTCGTCGATACTACCGATCGATTAAGAGCAGACGCGCTTACTTCACCTCGCGACAGTCGCGACTGCGTTCCGGTCGCGATAGCATTATGAGCATCGGCATTTGGCTTATCAGC
This sequence comes from Tubulanus polymorphus, assembly GCF_964204645.1. NCBI lineage: Eukaryota > Metazoa > Nemertea > Palaeonemertea > Tubulaniformes > Tubulanidae > Tubulanus > Tubulanus polymorphus. The sequence continues at coordinate 11,571,130 of NC_134025.1, forward strand.
CGTAACCACAAGCGATCGCTCGCTAACAGCGCTATTAATGCCTCGTGGCTTTTCTCCGGGGATTAGCAATATAATCGATTTACCGTCTTCCGTCGACTTCTTCATAGTGTACCAAACTCTACTGCCCTGACTGCCCTTATTCTGCAAATACTGCGAAGATACGGTCTTATTGTTATCGAAATTCAGTCGGGTTGGGACAGCGGGTTTGTCCGCGGTCGTGCGCCTCAAATTTCCATCATTAGTCGAACTTATCAAATTGTTCATTGACTTACCGCTCTGAGGTGCTATATTACTGGTTGAACATTTCGACATATGCCAGTTTAGTTTACCGTCCTCACCTCTTATTATTATAGGAATCAGTTTTTTTTCTCTGACTGTCACAGTTTTCGATTTTTTTGTAAGCCAACGTGACTGCGGCGGATGTACAATAACTTTCCGTAGATGTTCGACGACGTTTGCGGACGTTTTCGTCGATGACGTTGCCGCCGAATTGACAAAGCTCTGACCGACGTTCGACGATGACTGAGCAGGCATTCTGACAGAATCATTAGAATCACATTTATCGATTTGTTTTTCAGGCCTCAAACATTTGATAATTTTCATCGGCATGCGTTGCGCAACAGAACTGCCATTTGGGCAAACGTTTTTAGCCTTCAATGCTGCGGATATCGCGTTATTTTCTGACGCCAATGTCCATACCATCTTCGTACCTGCATTCTGCTTAACTGGATGTCCAGTTTGTAATTGTACCCCGTTATAATTCCTGATGCCAGTTTTGGGCATTGCAAAGAAGCTATCACCATACGAGCTGGTATTAACACCAACAAATTGGTTTCTTTTCCCACCGTTTACATGTACTTTGATGCTTTTGTCGATGCACATGTAAGTTTGAGCTAGGTTCCTCATTTCCACACTAGAATTCATTTTTTCTTCCATCGTATGATCCAGATACTGCATCAATTTAACTTTGTAAACAGTCAGTTAATCAATCGGCTTGAAAACTGAAAATAGAAAATTTCAAACTATCATCTAGCGAAGAAAGAAGGGAAGAATAGCCGCGATCACACAGAGACAATTTGGCCATTGGCACGGATCAGGCCAGAGTCAAATTTGGCCCATGCCTAATTAGAGAGCGCGCTCACGTGCAAACCACTGACTTGATCCCTCAAACAATGAGTCATATCTAGAACCAGTTGCAATTTAAATGCAATCATTTTTCCTGTGCTAAAATTTGACTCGGGCCTGGTCCGACGTTTGTGGTCAAGCCAAACGGGCCCATTTGGTACCTAGTCCTATGTGAACAGTGTTGTTCCGGGCCAAGTCAGCGCCAGGGATTCAAACCTGATGGCATTGAGACGTACAACACCTGAATAGACCTATTTGCCCATCTTACCCAGAAAAAGACTTGTGGTACCGATCAGATGCCTGTTGTAGGCCTATAGATTGGCTAATGATGATGATGATTTCATGGCTAAGGGCGTAAATAGCTGACTCACTGGGCTGATCAGGCAGGGGTTTTTTCTGTGATGGCAGAGTCTAGCGCGACGCCATCCGAATTCCTGTCGAGGGACGATGATCACATCGATTCATGATTGGCCAAAATAGGTACCTTCACACTCATTACACGTAAGAATTGAGTAAAGCTCCTTTGTAGTGTACATTTCTCACTACATCGAGCCGAGGGCCAATATAACTGGTGAACTTACTGCAGTTAACTAAGGGACTACACAAGTTCCTACACTTTACACAAGATCCTACACTTCAAATGAACAGCACAAGAAAGTCAAAATATGGCGACCAGGCATTTTCAGCCATAGGCCTGAAATCATATTCCAACAACAGGAAAGCTATCACCAACAATGGGCATATTCAAAACATATTCTTTAACGATTATTCTTTGATATCTAGAAGATTTGGGTGCAATCGGCCACGGCAACGTTTCAGACCTCGGGCCAGGGCATACCTGGGCTCGTTTCATGCCAAATTTTAAACCCACTAGATTTTTGTCACATTAAGACCTCATCATGAGATCCAGAGCCTCTACTATGCATCCGGATAGAGATTACTTAAGCAACTCAGTAAACTCGCGTTCGACAGACACGTATGGTGCAAATAGAATCGCACTGCAACCTGAATTTTGTGCGATTGAAAAGGCAACCATTTTGTATTTTGGTCTATCGCCGAACGCACAGGCACCATCTAGAAATCCAAACCAACTCGTCTGTACGGAAGAGTTGGCTGCGTATGGTACCGGTACCCAAAATATGGTAACTCGCCTTAAAGCAAAAAATTTGTAGGCAGCGTACACTGTTATAACGCCTCTTCTAGGATTTAACACTTCCACCCTCTTGGTTGTACGAGCACATCGTGATGATGTTGAGCTTAGCCTCAGCTTAGCCTTCTCGATTTTTTTGCATTTTTTGACCCAACATTAACACTAACAATAACAATGAACAAGAAGAAGTGGTGTCGGTGTCCACTCTGAGATTTTTATATGGGGTTTAACAATCAGCCTCATACATTTTACATTTCTACGTTAATTAACTGGTCAATCAATCTCCTACTGCGAATCGAAGTTTTCTAGTGAGTTGTCATTCATTTTTCAACTATCCGGTACCAACTATCCTCAATTAATTTGAAGGGGGCTGGCAGGTTGAAGCAAAATGAAAATTCCATGGCCGAAAGTTTTACCAACTTCTAATAACGTCAAATCATATATGGTCAAATGAATAACTTAAATAATTCTTCAAAACGAAAAATTATCTCTTACTTTTTATCGTGTTTTTGCAATGAAAAAACTTATCGAAATATTTCGAAAAATTCCATATTTAACAGAAATTAGTACAGCTGCAACGAACAATTTTGTCAAAAAGTAAACGCGTGCCGATTTTTCGATTTTCTGCCTGAAATTACCATTTCAGCGCTTCAACTCAGTCGGCTTTAGTTGTCATCGTTTCAAACTATGATGAAAGATCGAATCGAAACTATACGAAGCCGTGTCGAGTTGGAAGAGCATGGTGTTTCTAATGTAAGCTTATGTAACTTGACAGTCCCAAACTACTTCTATTTTTTACCCCGACGCTAACACTCAAGAAAATTAGGCCTTCCAAATCAAATGATATGTCTCTTGAGTCCTGAGAAGAAAAAAGTGTCTTGTGCTGTACGTGTGCCAGTGGTATCAATCCTATTCACAGAATGCCAGTGGCCTAAAAAAAACAAGATGGCAGCTATTTCAACCCCAGAAAATTAGCGGTCCTCCTTATTACCGAGATGACATGAAATATAACATATTGATTTATTCCTTATCGATTGTAACACTTGAAATCATGTTTTATCAGTAATAAATGCCTTCTAGAGTCATATTTTATAATGGTTTTATTACGGTACTTATACTCTTAGAATATTCTAGTGGCTGCAAGCACTGTAGAAACCATGATCAGAGTACCCCTACCAGCGGGTCATCCTTATTACCGAGATGACGTATTTTACCGAGATGAACCGAGATGAAATGAAATATAGCATATTTATTTATTCCTTATCGATTTTAACACTTGAAATCATGTTATATCAGTAATAAATACCTTCTAGAATCATATTTTACATATTTTTTTTATAAAAAAAAATTTTGACTTCAAATACGTAAACTCGGTTAGCAATAAAATTTCATTGAATTTGATTGATCAACGATCTCATCTCGGTAAAGTTAAGTTATTTTTCTACAAAAATATCCCACAAAATATGTAAAATATGACTCCAGCAGGCATTTATTACTGATATAATATGATTTCAAGTGTTAAAATCGATAAGGAATAAATAAATATGTTATATTTTATTTCATCTCGGTTCATCTCGGTAAAATACGTCATCTCGGTAATAAGGATGACCGCTACCAGCAAGGTACAGCGAGAAGAAAATTAATATGCTTACCTGAACACCAAATTATTCTAGGGAGATAATGAGGCTCCCTCTTGACGTTGCTTAGCGGCTAGTTAGTTGTGTATCTATTCAATGACTTGTGTGGCTCTGATATTATCCTATTCAGAGATCAACAGGTGGATTCCTGAGGGACTCTTTTGTTTTGGCATTAATTTAGGACGTCCATCGTAGAAACTTTGATTCTGATTTTGTTTTCACAACTGATTACCCACCAGCCACAATCATGCATTATTTTATTGGACTACATTTAGTATGCTCTATGATCCAGGAATGATACAAAAGATTTTGCTTTCAGACACACAGTTCGGATTTCCCTGGCAATTACGAGGGTTACGACGATTCATGGAACATAAAGAAATTTGAAGAGGTAAGAATGTGCGATAAACTGGGTCACTAAAGCAACTCTACGGTTGCGAGTGAGTCTTAAGTTTTAAAAGTGTTTCCTTCAGGTTGGTTGCATAAATCAGATGAATGTACGAATATCTCATTTTACAAGTACTTGATGATTCTGGTCATGAGATTATGCTGTGATTGTAGACTACCCTGCAAATAGCTAGGAAAGCGCTTTCTTCTGGGTCAAAAAAGTGCTTACTTTTTCCTTAACCTCTCTTACTGCCGGTAACTCTGACCACATGGTATTTTCAACTGCAAAGCCCTCATTATGAAACCCAATCAATAAAACTACTCACAAACAGTATACTCACAAACTCCTCATATGCGACCAGGGCTCAGTTGCTCAAAAGTCGGTTAAGATAACCGGCTGATAAACTGAAATACCATAGTAACGATGAACTTTAAATTGTCACTATGTCAACTATCCACTAACCCTAACCAACTTTTCAGTAACTGGCCCCTGAATAGTATGTCACTTCTTAACTGTTGCGGTGTTTTTTCTTTTTTTTTAGAAATTCAGAGTTGAAGTAGTCAAGCTGACTGAGAGGGAAATGGAGTTTGATATGGTTGGGATTGATGCCGCGATCGCGAATGCATTCAGGAGGATCTTACTGGCCGAGGTTAGTAAATTATATATTTTGAACACATTCGTTTAACAAACATCCTTATGTGGTCAATTTTCTATGTGTTGCAAATTCAGTTAGTGATAAATTCTCTCAGATTGTTAAGATAAGAAATTCTCTTTAAGATAACCATAAATGATGTTTTGCAGGTTCCAACGATGGCTGTGGAAAAGGTCTTCATTGAAAATAACACATCAATTATTCAAGATGAAGTACTCGCACACAGACTGGGACTGATTCCTATATACGCTGATCCACGTTTGTTTGAATACAAAACACAAGGTATACGACCATTTTGTTGTAAAAACCTTTATTTCAGTTTCAGTTTCGGTTATCTCTGTAAGGGCGTATGGTGAAGATTACCTGGAGCTTGTGCAGATGAACTGAAGACGAAAGTAAAAGAATATCTGTGCGCCAAGGTGAAGGCAATCTGGTAGTCTGTGCTCAGTTCCAGTGAGAAGGACACAACTTTGCATGTATGGGAGCCCTACGATACTGCTGCACCATTGGTTCCTGGTATCATAGGAAAGTGGAAATAATGATGCCAATGCTTCTCTTAGGAAAGTGATAAGAACATAATGTGCTTGTAAATGTAAAAAAAATATTTTAGTCCTCCCTCCTCCCAGCTTGGCTTTTTATCTAGTGTAGCATTTTAAGATGGAGTCACCTCCAGTGACTGCACCACTGGTCCATTTCTCTAAAACTCCAGCTAGCTAAGCAATGGCTATGTACATCAGAAATACCAATTTCAATACTAATTAAATAATTGTGATATTAAGATAATAAGTTGCCAGCCCATTGAGATAATCAATTTCTTGCCCCTCTCGTAGATGAGGCAGAAGGTACAGGCGACGATACAATCAGTTTTCAACTGAAAGTTCGATGTACGAAAAACCCCAGTGCAGCTAAAGATGCCACTGATCCAAACGAACTATACAAGGACCATAAAGGTAAAAAATCCTTTGTTTCTGTTATCTATAGAAAATTACCATTTTAACTCATCTTAAGCTTTGCTCTCTTTTCATATTTTTTAGTCTTCACGAGTCACATGAAGTGGGTTCCGATGGGAAGTCAAGCAGACTTGGTATGTGCTCATTATTTTTCCTTTGCCGTTTATGGCTCCATCATTTTCCGTGTGAGTTCAAATTATGGACCTAGAAACCATTTTGAATCTTAAAACCTTTTTGATCACCAAGATGAGTCCAAAACTGATTTATTTGAGACTGGAGGTCAAGTTGTGAATTATGTTTTAAGGGAAAACAAGTGAAAAGTTCTCTTTTGATAAAAATTGCATCAATCAAGTTTCTGTTTCACCAATGACAGTTGCTCGAATCACCCTTATCTAATACACATACTATGAAGAGGACACTTTTAGACCCTGTTGTACCCTCGCATCTATTTTAATAGTTTTAACTAAAGGACCAACATCTTTTTAGTCTGATAAACCGCTACACCTGTTCTGTTCTTGATGATGTGACTTGGTGTATTTCAGTTTAAAGAGGGTGATATAAGACCAGTCGAAGATGATATATTAATTGCCAAACTTAGACCTGGTCAGGCAAGTACATATAATCATCTGTTATTCGTGATCGTGGATAAGTGAAACTATGAAAATAGTCTATATGTTTATGAATTGTTCTTCTGTTTGTTTCAGGAGATCGATGTTACTATGCACTGTGTAAAAGGCATCGGACAGGACCATGCAAAATTTTCCCCTGTTGGTAAAGGCTCATGCACATAAAAAAACTCGTAATATGTTTATGTAAATTGATTGAAATTCATACAGTTTAGTAAATATTTCTCTGAATATTTATCGATTTTACAGCCACTGCATCGTATCGCCTGCTACCCGAAATCATTCTTGCGAAACCAGTCAAAGGGGAGCGGGCAGAAAAACTGAAGAAATGTTTCGCTCCGGGAGTCATTAAAATCGAAAATATTGGAGGTAAGAACATAATTTGATGCCAAATATTCTCATCATGTATTCTCTTTGTTTGTGACTGTTTATTCATTGATTAAAGGGAAATGTGAGAATGATAGATTTATGAACTGCTACAAAATGTGCCCTCTCCACTCGATTAGCTTATTTCAGTTCATAGTATTGTCATTCTTAAGTTGATCAAGAATGCTTCTTCAATAAAAAGAAAAATGAAAATATTCTGGACTGTATTCCAGTGTGTATTTTGACTCTTCGCAGGTGAAAAAGTAGCGAAGGTCATTGATGCTAGACGAGATGTGTGTAGCAGAGAAGTATTACGACATGATGATCTGAAAGACTGTGTCAAACTTCATCGAGTGCGCGATCACTTTATTTGTAAGTCATTTACCAGTAAAATTTCTGGTTTTCAACCGCTTGGCTAGTAGGCCCGGAAGGGTATTTTCATCGCCGTCGTCCATCTGGGTGGTCATCCATTTTCTCATAACTTGGTATGTAGATTATGGAAGGAAGGAGGAAGAGCCCTATTGTTTTGACTTATGTATATACCGGTACATTATGCGAGATGGCTGGCACAGCCAAATTTGTAGAGCCTTCATATTTAGGGGCTAGTGTAGCTCTAGTCTAGTTTGTCTATCCCTTGAGAGACTTCTTGATTTATGTCTGGATCTTACTAGTTCGATACATTATGTTTTTCAAAGTCAACGAGCTTATTGCTACCAGAGGTTATCTCATCTTTATTTCAGCTCAGGTATTATGTTTTTCCTTTATTTTACAGTTTCTGTGGAATCCACTGGAGCTTTACCACCCGATGTCCTGGTCTCTGAAGCCATTAAAATCCTAATGGCGAAATGTCGTGCATTTATTCAAGAACTGTCTAAAGTTGAGGAGACTTGATATACAATAGAATAAATTTGTTTCTATAAAAAGTCAAGCATTAGTTTGAATGAATGTCATCTTTGCGTCTATTTTTGTTGGTCTATCGTGAGGTCCAGTTTCACAAACATGTTAAAATGAAATGTTTGATTTAGTTGTCATTACTTACGTCATGGTTTCAATAAGTGCAACATTTGAATTCTAACAGTTTTAAACATTTTTGTGAAATTTTTCCCTGGGTCTAGTTTCATGAAGAAGTTACTTTCAAATTTTGCCGCTCCCCGTTTTGATGGGATTTTTGGGTTTCTTATGATCAGTTAAGTCCCATCTATACAGATCTTGGTTATTCCACTATGTTGCAATACTGTCCGATCAAGATCTTCAACAAGGAAAAGAAAAATATACTTATTGGGTTATCAACTGAAGATCATGGTAGCTAATGACGATTCAAAATCATTGTGTGGTGGTGAGGATAATAAATGCCAGTACGGTAATCCCAATTCCATGTGAATCGTTGAATATCGAGACTGCAAGTTCAAACCTGTTGACATTTTTGCCCAAAAAACTTCTCCAAATACGAAAGGGAACTGATGAAACTAAGATGGCTGTTGGCTGCATCAAAACCGACCTACCTGATATGTTCAAGGTCTCCTATCAAAGTATGCCCATCTTTTTCCACAACCACATTGATTTCAATGGGCCAGGTTTTGGCCTATGTGTCTACGGTAGAAACATGCACATACATAAACCAAATATCAAGACCATACAAGCCATGTACGGTCAAAGCTCGTTATACCGCCAAATTCACCTATCACCAAGAATTTCCTTGTGCACAGTTCATTTGGTATCTATTTGAATGTAAATAGCACTCGTTATACCACATCTCACCCTCCACTATAACGCCAATGAAATCGTAGAACGTTAATATTCAAAATCGTAGAGAAAACATTCGTTATACTGCCAACAATATTGTGTCAACGTTTCCATCTTTGGGTTAAGAATTGATATCGTCGGCAGTATCACACATTGAGCTAAGACCTTTATACTTTCCTGATATAAGATCAACTTATGTCAAATATTGTCTAATTCTGGATTTGGTTAAAAGTCATGTCTTGTATACTATGTCAACTCTCATGATCGTCATTTTGTTATACCGCCAAAATTTTGACGGTCCAGGGGCTGGCGTTATAACGAGCTTTGACTGTGAAAAATTAAGAGTCTGTCAACGATTGGACAAAATACAATACCTGGTGGGGCTTCGTCCCAAGTGGGCTAAAAAGGCCATACATTACATACACTTCCATACATTCTAAGATCATGACGAATAGATGTGCCGCTTCTGGGTGATAAATAAAAACCAAGAACTTTAAAACTACATGAAGCATTTTTTTCAATCTCGTCCATTTATTGCTAGGAAAAGACTTGTATTAAAAAGTTTTGAATAAGTATACAACTACACACTAGGTGTCATTTCATGTGAATTCCTCATCTTTAACATCATGATTATTATATTAAGTCCATTATGCTGTTTAGGCTCTCTTGGAGTAGCTTATGTACACTATATATACTAACGTTAAGCCATACCTTTACTGGAATAGCGCCGAAGTCTTTCAATGTGATCTCCCAACATGTATAAATGACCGACGGTATAGCTGCATCCTAATCCCACAGTTCAGTTTTTTGTCCCGACTTAATCAGAGTAGGCCATGTCACAGTAAGGCAAGGTTTACTGTATACGAGTTAAGATAAGAAACTTGTCACGTTCAGTTATCAAAAATTTCAATATCAACTGACAACCATGGAACTGGGTCGTAACATATCAATACATTTCGTTTGTTCAAAGCCAACAATGAGGATAAAAAACTTCCCAGTTTCCCTCGTAAAAGTGTGTAAATAGGGAAAATGACAAAATTGTTCATACATGTACATAATTGTTATGTATACAGAGATTATGTATGGGCGTCTGTCAACTGGGCTTTCTAAAACTTCAATTATCATACCTATTGAGCATCACATTGAAAGAAATCGCACTACGCCTAATTCTTCTAAGTCTAAATTTTACCCTGCTAAAATAAAGAGCGTGACAAAGTTCATGTGGTGCTAAAATCGTCACCACCACACTGTTACAGTCGCGGTACGGTAAAAATCAACTTCTTCATGAACATCTTTAATTAATCTACTGGCCAAATGAATCGATTTAGATTTGATAAAAATTCTACCGGTACTCGTTTTCTGAACAGATCGAAATTCTGACTGACCGAATCAGTATTGCAGCATTGAGCAAGGCAAGTCAATGAATTAAATCATATTTTTTTGCAAGTGATAAATGCCTCTTACCCAAACCATAACTTACACCTTTACTTAATAACTATGTCTACAGGAGTCTTAATTTGTTAAAGAAAGGGTTTTTGCACTTGTTACTCGAGATAAAGGATTATTACTCCCGTGTAGACGAAGCTTTACAGTAAAATATTCTTAGAAATGTTTTCTTTTAAATAACAAGCAATTCAGTAGAGATTCTTGTTTCGAAATAACATAAACCATCATTAGCACGTGTCAATAGTTGTAAATGCGTTAAGACACTGTCGGTTCAGATTTTTTTCACAATCATCAGATCTTCTTCATGTAGGTTACCATACATAATAAATTGAGCTCTCGGTTGAGAATAAGCCATGACACAGTTTTCTTTTTTTAAATATAAATCTGACTAACAAAGTAGATAAATTCAGTGAGCATTGTACATGTATATCGCATCATCGTACTAAAATTTCACTGTATATTTATCACATCACAATCGATTAAAGCCTGCATGATCACAATTTGAGTAAATGAAAAAGTGGGCCCAATTTCCATAATCATATCCTATTCAGCAATAAGTACATGTAGATTGATGAAAATGTCAGACTTCAGAGTATCAGATCACTTAGTTTCTATTACTAAATAGGGCTAGATTTCGAGTTTTGAAGCTAGTTAAAAGGGACCAAAATAGTGTGTCTGTGAAGAAAAGTTAACTTTTTTTTATACAGGAATCTTAACTGCTTTCAACCCATTCCCTAGCTCTATATCACTGAGGTGCAAGAGTTAAAAAAATTAAAGTAATTTTTAAATTTAGTGTCGAGTTCTACATCATTTTCAAATGCAATTTCTTCTTATCTACAAGCCATATGAGAGGTTGAACAAATTTTTTGTATATTTATCTTAAGTACCGGTACATGAAGGCAGCATTTGATCCATATCTGACTGTGCATAGAATAATATCAGACTGAAGCCATAAACCATAATAGTGCTGATAATGTGGCTATATATACCTTTGAGAGATTCAATACCGTACAAGCACGTCGTAAAACTTTGCACCTTTTTTGAATTATCATCTGTGCTATGAACAAAAAGAAATAAATAATTTATGTAGTCGATATGTTTCCCTATGAACGCAAAAAATCTAAACAGCGGAATATTGGGGCAATGGTTATAGCCACGTGAAGACATCCAATCAACTCTCAATGAAGGAAATCGAGATATCTGTTCTGGCCGGGAAGCAATGACCAATTGATGTTTTCTAAATGTCGAAGCTACTCTTATTGGCCCATTTAGAACGGTTTAAGAAAACTAACCAATCAAAACTTCACTAGCCAAAAAAATTACGATCCTCATTCAACATGAAATTTACACTTAGCTTTTCGATCACGTTCGAAAAGAATAAAAATGTATAATTTCATTGAGAAATAACGGCATAATTGCATTGACCCAATGCTAAATACATAAGATCCCAGTATGCAAAACTTAAATGTTAAAGAACTTTTGTAAAATCCAGAACCCGGTAATCGTATTAAAAGAAAGCGTCATCTACTAGTTTTTAAAATACAAGTCATCACGTTTAAACAGCTTGAAAAAGGAAAATCGGGCACATTCCTCTTTAAAATTAAATACACTGATAAAATCAATATTTTCAATCAATACACAATATACATAATAAAATAAAAATACAACAAAGCCATTCAAGAAATTTTTCATTTTTGAGTATTCGTAATTCTAAAAACATTTAGAATCATTGTAAAAAGCGTGCTATATCCACTCGGGGTAAAATGTCATGTCATGATCAATCGACTTGATAATTGATTAATTATTTCAATGTAATTAAAGCACAGTACATTACATCATCATAAAATTGCGGTTATACGGATATTCATATATATATATATATAAAAACATATCCAGCTATGAGTATAATATATACAAATTAATTAATAATAAGTCTATTTATAATACATTTTCTTATTTATATATAATACAAAATCGATTTCACGCAGAAAACGCATAGTCTTCCATCAAATCCAAAATAAATACTATCATAATATAAGTCACTGTCCTTCAACCATTTGTGGGTAAATGTCCTTTTAAAAAAGAAACCTCACTATAACACATTGATGCGATGTAAATCAAATTACTGGTAGACGTTTTCTTCGGGCTTCGGTACTGTCGACTTATATCATAAGTACACACAACATAATAACGATAATAATGAAAATGATATCGGTAATACATAGCGTTTGTTAAGTTCTACACCTCATTGAATAAAATATCATCATAATGTTCACTTGTCAGTTTACGAGTACTTCCCGATGTATATTCATATGTACAAAATATAGCTGAAATACCTTAGATGTAACAAGTATCTGATGAAAAAATTCATTGCTATGGCATATTTTCAGAAGCCTAAGTATTTCAGTCCGTTATGCAACCAAAACCGAGATTTTCCTTTCAATTCACTTAGGTGCATTTGCATTGTTTAAACTTCACTAGTAGAGACAGACTACTGAGGATAATAAAAGCTTAATTTGTGACCGCAATAATCTCTTACAACATAGATATATAGGTTCACTTAAGACGCCATACTCTCTACAAATAAGTAAACCCAAACGGGTTTCATTATTTTATAGTTCCAGCACTTGTACTTCGTAGAAAAATAGTACATTTATTTCAAATGCAGTTTTTTTTTTTATTTCCGACTTTACAACACTGACAATCGCATACTTTTCCGTATATCATAATACCTAAAATATAGCGCCTCCAGTACACGGAGGAGAAACATATCTCGTTTATATTGTTTATCATTAGCATGGTCATCAGTCTATGTTGCATAGTTAAATTTCATGTCGACTCCGACGAATACAAACTAGATAATCAGCGAAAACTGGGTCTTTTCATAAATAGTGCATCTACTGTCGATAAACAAAAAAATATTTATCTTATATCATTATTGCACGATGACTGATGGCGAGGTAATACGATGATAAGTTTTAAGGAAGTTGAGAATCACTTATTCCCCTATGTTTAAACTGAAGCTAACAGAATTGGCACTCACGTCTCGAGCAAACGCACCAGACCACCCGATCTTCCACATTACAAACATCATTTTAGCCCATTCTCGTCAATTTAACTTCCCAAACTAACACAAAAATGTGTAGGACAAACTTTTTAAAAAATTCTCAATGATATTACTGCCGAAATTGTTATATGATTGAAGATACCCTATCATGTCAGGTTTGCCAGTGTCCATCTCGCCGATGGCAAACTGATCAAATCTGTTAGCCAAGAAACTTTGTATGTAGCAAAGATATACCGGTATATGAGTCTTTCAAATATACATCTATCCCATAGTCTACCCTGTATCCCATTTACGCATTTATACAAGAAAGAGCTATCCTGTTTTACCTAAACTCATTATCCCCTATTTATACAGTGAACAACAAGCAACTGCACATCTACCATTTATTTCCAAGCCACTGCATTGCAATTTTCTTCCAAATATTCTTTCCAAATCCTCAAAAAACCATAGTTAACAACATCTGCGTTTAAGCCATGTTTTCATAATACTATCTGTTGTAAACGTCACAAAATCATCAACCTTATTGCATTTCATCGTTAAATTTCAGAACAGTGTCATTTGAGCAATGTCTATTAACACCATTTAAAACAGCTATCAACTTTTTAGTGTACACGGATGTTGTTATCAGCTTGATACATTCTATGGAATTGCACAGACGAACTTGAAATAAATTTCTTTAAAATGAAACTATGTACAAACGTGTCAAGAACGAAGTTCATTTCTTTTTAGAAAAAACAACTGTATTGTATACGTACGTATATATAATGTATATTGGTAAACTCATGTTATGAAGGAAACCTTTCATTCCTCCTGCATTCTAGTATGTGAAAAACATGACTGATTTCAAGTCACATCATTCCCACCCCAAGTATTCAAAAAATTGGCAACCTGAACACCAATACTTTTTGTATTATAACTGCGTTAAATGACTGAGCAATGTTTAATACCTGCTCCTCTACACAGACGAACAGGTCACAGCAGATCGAAGAAAACTGCTAAATAACATACAGCAGAACTATCGATTGATTTCAATACAGTTATTCCAACAAGTTCATTAAAAATGCTCTGAATGTCGACTTGTATTACGAAGGGAGACCAATGAATAAACTCATTGTGGTAGGATAACTAATAACTGTGCAGTTTTAAGCCATATAGTTGATTTTCTCGTTTTCTCTTTAGCTCTATGATATTTGAACGGGATCATTTACGTACACAACGCCAGCTTCAGAAAGTTTGACAATTGATACACCCACAAGTCACATTCGATATCGTATAGCAGTATCTTCGTCAGGTTATTTGCATTTGTAGATTTTTGAACGCATCATGACTGACGCCTACGCATTAATTATACTACACACACACATACGCGCACGCTCACAATATCGTAATTCGTATAATCGTTAATATAATCGTAAGAAGTATGGACAGAGCTCGTAGATGCGCGACTATACATCGCTGTCGACCATCAGCTCGCCGATCAAAATCGACAGTTCGCTGAACGACTGGCGCTGCTTCGGCGACTGCGCCCAACACCGCAGCATGATCGCCGACACCTCTTCCGGACAGTTAGGAGGCAATTCCGACATCAGCTCACCCTGCTTGGCCAGTTTAACGATCTCATCGTCCGTTTTACGGCGATAAGGAGTGTCGCCCAACGTGAACACTTCCCACATGAAAATACCGAATGTCCAAACGTCGGATTTCGTCGTGTATTCGTCGTCGTTGATCGACTCCGGCGCCAGCCAACGAAGTGGAACCAGGTTATTGTGTAATGTGTAATACTCTCCGGCGTAGACGTCGCGGCATAAGCCAAGATTGCTGATCTTCAGATCGAGATTCGGCGAAAGCAAGACATTGCGCGCCGCCAAATCTTTGTGAATGAACCGATGACTGGCGAGGTTCTCCATGCCCATCGCGATCTGGCTGCACATCGATATTTTCTGGCCCAAGGTCAGCGGCGGGACCTTAACGTTGCGGCCATTGTCTTTTCTCATTGCACGTAGAAACTGTTTCAGATCTCCCTGTATAAGGATGAAAAATTAAAAAATAAGGTGAAAATAACGTTAATTTTCAAGTTACATCTTATGGAAAATGACAAAGTTAATTAACACTTTAATATTTTTGTCTCACAAAATGATGTATCGATGATGTAATTGAAATCAAGATGATTAAACAAGGAGTTAACATCACCTCTCCGCTACACGGCGCTAGTGTTACTAAGGATTGGGGTGGCCGGGGTTATACATTGTAGTTAGGTTAGGGAAAATCCCATCAGGGATATCAAAACAGCAGTCATCTGTATGCCAATGCTAATTTGAGTAGTTTATGGTAAAAGTAGACCTCATTACCCCTGCAAACAGGCCTAAAAAACTCAACACTTGAATCAACTGGATTACTGCTAACAAGATAGTTTGATTATTCATAACTCACCCATTCGCAATATTCAAGTATCATAAACTGGGGTTCGGTTTCGCGACACGTGCCCAACAGTTTCACGACGAAGTCACTGTCTATTTTGTTGAACATGTCGATCTGTTTACGGAAGTCGAACTGATGCATTTCATCTTTACTAAGCAACGATTTCACGACAACTAGAGTATCGCTTTCAGCTTCGCAGATGCCGTGAGCTCTCGCGAGGAATACGTCACCAAATTCACCTTTCCCTGATGTAAAAGAACGAAATTAAAAATTATCAATCAGGTACGCACTATACTCAACGAGACAATGAGAGCAACGAGTCTGTTCCCAATATTTTTGCAAATCTAACAAATAGTAAAACCAGTCTTACAGTCCAATATTTTTGGACTTATCTCAATACACTTTGGAACTGAGTTTGGAGGTCTTAATCGCCTGCATGTAACATTTGATTTCTCATTCACGTTTTTAAACTTTTCCTTCTAATAATTTCAATATCAGATGCAGCAGATCCCCTAATCCGTATCATTTTGACATGGCGAATGCTACCAATCCAGGAATTGACTGAATATTAGACCTACTGATTCAGTTCAGATGCAGCAATTATCAATATCTCAGACGCTTTTACAAAATAAAAGCAATAATGGCTGGACCTCCCAACTATTGACCATCTATGTGCCATAGGTACAAATGCATATAAATTCTAAACCTACAGAATTTGAGAACTCTTACCTAACATTCCTAGTGTTTGAAGATTATGCCTGGGGAATTGCATATCATCGACGCCATGTCCGCCATTTCGGTTCGGATACGAGAAATTCGAACTGAGCATCGACCGAGCGTCACTATCAGTTTTTATTCCTTCTTTGTCTTTATCGACTAACTCCTGTTGTTCCCTAGTAGCTGTGCCATTCTCTACCATTTCTATGAAGAGATATGAAAATCATTCTTTTACTGTATTCCAATTCTACTTATGGCTCATCGAAATTGTACATTTCTTGATTTCTTCAGCAAATTATAAATGAGAATTTATTCATCTTGTTCAACGATACGAAAATTCACACATTCATTGACAAATACAAGGTATCTCATACTTCCAGTTCTGCCAACATTGCCACTACAAGTTACCCTGTAGCCTTGTTCAATCTAAAAAAGCAATCTACCAGGTGGTACCGGTAAGTAGATATTATGAATTTACCATTAGTGTAACGACTTTTTCTTTTGTTCCGCGAACGCAAGACACGTAGACTACAGTACACTGTTAAACCGATCACCAAACCCAGGTAGGCCACGGCACTACAAACAGCGATGACGACCGTTTTCATCATGCTGAATCCTTCCTCATTGCGTTTCTGGCTGTCTCTGATGTACTGGTCAGAACCTGAAAAACAATCCACAACCGATGCAGACCAAAAATATATGTATACAGAGTTGTAAATTTAAGTGAACAGTTCACTTTACTGTAGAATGATGTCCGAAATCAGATAAGTTCCAACACACATGAACTTAAGATATGCAACTTGAACCACTGGTTAGAATCTGCTAAGAATGTTCAAAATGAAAGATTGAACCTACCAGCGACTTCAAGGAAGATCTCTTCACGTTCAAAGCCACCACTGTTTCCCGCTGTACAGCCATAGCGCCCTCTATCTTCTCGAAAGATCTGTTTGACATACAACGATCCATTGTTGAGAACCTACAGCAGAAAAATACTGCATAAAGAATAGTAGGTCTTCATAGAATACTAATAAGAAACTACTTTCAAAAGTAGTTTTCATCAAGTATTAGTACCGAAGTAAGCCAAGGTGGCTGCCTACATACAAATTTACTTATGAAATCAATGTATCGACCATATCTTTACAGAAAGGTCTAAAAATGAAGCGTGGTTTGTGGCAAAGACCAACCTTAAATCTTTCACGATCAAATGCATTGACTTGGCTGTTTTTATCCCATTGAATAGTGGGTGTCGGGTCTCCGATAGCCACGCAGTCTAACAGTACTTCGTAACCTTCATAGGCAGTAGTGTTGTGTGGCTTGATCTTAAACTTCGGTTTCACTGAAAAAAGACCAGATACCGTACATGCAAACTATTTAGATTTTATATCGATAATCCCATCACCAATTTGCCTTCTTTCGAAGATGAGCAACTATAAAGGAAGACTACTTATGTTATTTCTTCGGTCGTACTAACAATGGAATATCTATAACGAGCGATACGAAACTTAATCAACTTACCAACAACAGCCACCTCAATCGTAACATTAATCATTCCTTGAGTTGGATTTTTTGCAGTACACGTGTAGAACCCGGCATCGCTCGACATGACCTCTTTGAAGTTCAGTATGCCTTTTTTGTCGGTAACATGCGGTGGAAAATCCACGTAACCAATACGCATCCATTTGACGGTCGGTTTGATTTCGCCCTCAGCCATACAATGTATCTTCGAATGCGAGCCTAGTTCGAGTTTCGTATTGACCGGCGATGGCTTGAATTTCAGTTTCGCTGAAACAAAATAGCAATAATCATAATGATAATAATCGTGTTTACTTCTATATAGTGCCGATCTCTTTACAGACTTGTAACACTTTACAAAAAACATACAAAACTTGATGAAATAATTTGAAAAAGCTACATAAAATTTAGATTCTATTGTAAAGTTAGGCGGAGAAAGTGGTGCCCATATGAGAGAAGTTATAATGAATGATTTATTTACTTATAATATGTACATCATAAACATTATTTCTTTAGATATAATTTCATAGATAGATAGGTACATGAATAGGAAGGACAACCCCAAGATAACCCCAAGCCCTAGGGGCTGTGCCCTGTATAGAAGCCTTTTTAAAAGAATTCTCAGGGACAGTAGAAGAGAGGTGATAACAACATACTTGTGACACTAAGCTTAGCATTGCTGGATGTAACAGGTGTATGTCCACTAGTGTTCACGAAACAGGCATAATTTCCTTCATCCGACAAGTAGACATTGTTGATTTTCAAAGTTCCCAACGCTTCATTGACGATGAATCTTGGATGTGGCTGCAAAAAAGTATTCGATATGAACAAATATGAAATCTTTGGTGTTTAACGATTAGCTTTCTTGAGCAGAGTCAGGCCAGCAATCAATTATCAGCAAAGAAACTATCAATCGTTTGATCGTTTGTTAACTATCATGAAAATAATACTTTAATATGGATATGGGAAAGATTCCATAATGATCCTACATTTTGTTATTCAGCATCCATTTCAGAATTCAGAATTCATTTTTCTGAGGTTAAGTGAAATTGGAAAGTGAAAGGAAGGAAACAGAGGTGGTTCGAGCATGTGGTCTGCTCCAAGGGAACACCGGCAAATACCGTCCTACAAGGAATGGCCGAAGGGAACCGCAAGAGAGGGCACCCACCCTATCTGCTCCTGAACAGGCCTGCAAACTGGCACACTAACACACTTGGCGGAATAGCGACTTCAGTGGAGGCTGCTTGCGAAATATATTTGTGCTGCCCATGGCAGTTGGAAGTGAGAGGATGATGATGATGATGAAAGTGAAATGCATTCATATATTAAACTACCTGGTATTTCCATTCAGAGTAATTTGCCATGAGGAATAAGTTTGTTTGAAACGGGACCAAAAATTAGTAGGTCCGATTTTGAGATATTCAAGCGACTCACGCGTATAATTCTGTAACATTTACCTCTAAATGAATTCCGTTCTTGATCCAAGTGATCCGAGTCACCGGATACCTCGAACCTTGTATCTTACAACTCATGCTCGCCGACTGACCCTCCAGCACGAAGCTGGGCTTCGGTCCAATGACGATAACTGGTGCCACTGTAAAATGTAAAAAATGCTTTAACATTATATATACGTACATTTGTAATACATCAGCTTGAAAAAAAATCATTCATTCCAAGGGCAGATCCAGGGGGGTAATAGGGGATTAGTCCCCACCTAAATTGTTTGAGGTGCCCTGAAACCCTAAATTTTTTTAGGTGCCCTCAAAATCTATAAGAAATAAGTGATTTTTTTAGGTACCCTGAAAAATTTTGGGAAAAATTTTTCATAATAAGTGGAAACTCCAGTCATTCAAATAGCTTTGGTATTGATTATACCGTAATGGGTCATTCTACAAATTCCTTCAAAATTGTTTATCTCAAGTGGATTAGCATTGCACTGATAATAGGTTGCAAAATGAGTCGAGAGTCGCTTAAATCTTTTTCAGAGAACCCAAATGGCCCTCAAGAACTCTACTGATCTGTGTATCGGGCGTAAATTGTTTTGGCAAGGACGATTCGAAGAAAATCACCGAGTCTCCTATGATCGATGACTTTATTTATATCAAACTCTAATCTGCATACACGTACTTTCTTCCGGAGTTGCAGCGACTGTGGAAGTGGCAACCGTATACGAGAAACCATCATTCCATCGATAATACGACGCATTACGCCGACACAATGACACGATAGACGTCGCGTTTTCGAGGCTACATCGATTTACATACGTCAAATATTACCTGAAACTTCGATCCAGACGGCCGTGCTCATTTCGCCGGCCAGATTCGTAGCGACGCAGCTGTAATTTCCGGAGTCGTTCGGCTGAGCGTTCACGATACGCAGTTTCGTGCCTTCGACGCGAATCCGTCCCGTTGTCTGGACGATGTTACCTTTCGGATCTTTCCAGCTGAAAACAACAAGAAAAACGGTCAGATTAGAATAAGTACGGCTTCGTTGGCCCTTAGCATCTCATATTTGAGAATCGACGTTCAATTTCACGACAGACGTTGAATTCAGAATAAAGAAACATGTCACATTAATAAAGAATCTATCCATCTTAAGGTAAGGGCACATGAGCGTATTTGTTTCGCCTGATCGCTGCGAATTTGTAAATCGCCCGAAAAATTCAGCTGTGTGGCCGTCCACGGCGATGGCAATTTCGTCAGCCGACTCAATCACCCGGCAATTAAAACATGTTTGATATTTTCGCCAGATTATTGACGCCGGTGATCCATTTTTATCAACCTATAGGATGCTTTGTTGATATCACATCATTTATTAACCGTCTTCCATTCATTTGCGTACGCTGTCAGAATTTGATCGTTTGAAGGTTTGATCGCTCGTCTGCTCATGTGCCCCCCTAGCTTTATCGGTATATATCGATTTCAACTTTTTATAGAAACTGGGCCTTCGAAAAGATTCAGCCGGATACGAAATCAAATCATAAATATAGCATCGGAAAATATAAAATTGAATCGTATCCAATCATCGACGAGTGATTCGCTGATCAGTATTGGATTCCTGACATATCTGCAGTGTACACATCTGTAGAGTACTTCAGTACTCTACGGAAATCATGGATTCTCTCAGAATGCCCACAACTCGAACTAAATAAGTCCGGCGCCCGAATTTCGAGACAGCTCGATCGTCGCTAGAATATCGCATCGAAAACCTTCCCGGACTTGAAACGATTTCATTGCTTAAGGTTAATTCTGCGGCTAAATTCAATTCATTCTAGAGACAAAGCAAATTGGAAACCGCTTGAAAGCACTCGCAGATATTGCTTTCATCAAACGCTTCGTCGAAATATAATTAATTCCCGTTCGTTTTGGAACGAAGAAAAAATGCATACGCAAACGTTAGGAGAATTTCAGATGGTTAAACCCGCATCTGTCTTTGATCAGTTGTTTTTCCTGTGATTCGAGAACTTGTCTTTGTTTGAATATTATAGACACTAAATTTGATTAACAACAAACAAATGATCTAATAACCAGTGCCAGTTTTATGTGCTTTCCAACAAATATTTCACGTAAGAGGGGATTGTTTACCTCACAAATCAATTTAATATCAACTGAATTAATGAAAGAATTTACCAACTGTACTCGTTCAGTACAATCCAGTTCGTGCACTAAGATCATCATCTCAAAATTCGTCTCCAGCCCATTACAACCTAAGTACTTTTGGTGGACGTTCATTTACTGTAGTTGCTGCGTCCCTTTGGAATAACATTGATAACCACCTGCGTAATATTCACGATGTCAACCAGTTTAAACGTTCACTAAAACATCTACTCTTTCAACGTGCCTATACTTAGTGACTATGAACCATTGCAGTGCGCCGGTGAACTTATCTTTTAAGAAACAGGTGCCTTATAAATGTTTATTATTATTATTATTATTATTAACTGTAAACTTTTAGGTGACTTATAGGCCCAGCTGGTTGGGTGAACTTCGGTTATCGGAGTTAGACGACTATAGTCGAACTAAACGAAACCGAATGTCCTATAGTCGGAACTATGGTCCGGAAATGGTCGACCACGGGATTGAGCACGCTCGCTGTAGTTCCGACCCATTTCCAAGATGGCCTACACTGTGGAATACGTTACGACCGAACTATAGCGCCTTCGGATATTAGTTCCGACCACTAGTCGACTAGCTATGAAAACCGAAGTTGGCCCAGGGTGTTGAAATTTTTATATTCAAAATAATGGGATACCCGAGGGAATGTGCCAGTATCGCTAGTGGCACTGGGTAACCGCGCTTCAATTTCTTCTACATTTCCATCAAATTCTAATGAACTTATTTGATTATGAAATCAATTATCAGCGAAATCTATACCATACACTGAGTGAGAAAGGGAATGTTATATCTATCCGATGACTCGTTTGATAATTTTCGGATTTGGAAAACGATCAAGTTGAAATTTCATAAAAAACGAACTAATTTTCGCTACAAATGACCCAGTGTTTTGTTGCGCCATCTGGTGTTACCGGTATCCCATCACAAATTGATATCGTATAGAAACATGTCACGTTAATAAAAAATCTATCTATCTATCTTATCGATCTAAATCTAATTCAACTTTTTGGCCCAACACTGGGCCTTCAAAAATAATCTAGCCGGATGCGAAATCGAATCATAAATGTAGCATCGGAAAACATAAAAATTGAATCGTATCCAATCATCGACGAGTGATTCACTGACCAGTATCGGATTCCTGACATATCTGTAGCATGCACAAGTACGTCGGTACTACTACAGAAATCGCGGATTCTCTCTCCTCCCGGAAAACCGTAGTTTCAGAAAGCATTGATTCATCGACATTTTTCAGATGAAATCATCGCGGTCAGAAAAGACATTCATCATTTTCCGTCTGAAAGCCGTTTGGTGTATTTACCCGACAGTTACACAAACGGATGGCATACGCGCGTAAGAGGCAACTTTCCCCACCCCGTTAGTCGGCCAGTGAAAAGAACCTGTCATCCCTGAATCTGGAACTACTTGAGACAGGTGTAATGCAGCAGCATCTCTTCAATAAATCCATACTCATAACGCCCCAGCTGCTGTCTGGCTGCTGTAGTTCACCGTATAAAACAGGTAGAATATTATTGCAGAGCGATCCATTATCCGTGCCTCTCGATAATCATGTATATACGTCGATGCGATGTCTCAATCTCGGACTGAACTGAGATTTAACCTTTGGCATAGCGGCAACGAAGATACCCTAGTGATCCCGATTATTATAGATTTGATATTTCTTTTCTGCGGGTTAAAGGATTGACAAAACATTATTTACAGTCTAACTGTAAATAAAGGATCACCATTGAATGAATGCATTTTACTGCTCAATAGATATTACGTGATGTACATAGTTACAATATGGAATGCTATTTATCGAGAGGAAAACCTGGTTTATGATTATAACTTCCGTTAGTTATAACATGTCTGCTTCACCAGTGATACAATATGACAAATTTTGTCGGTTCTAAATTGTACAATACTCCTGACTTTTTGGTCATTTAATCGAAGGCAGTCGATAACATCATTTTAATAGACTTTGAACAAAATTTACTGACATCGGGAACTCAAAATTTCGACCCAAGACTGCGGGCGGCAGATGATCGAGGGTTGTACACAATATGTAGGTCTGCGTCATATAACCAACTACATCCCTATCTCTTTATCCATCATAATTCTACTAACAACAAAACAATGATCTCAAAATCTACCAATACCCGTACCGAATCTTTCCCATTAGCTCAGGGCTACCAACCCCTGAAAAGTGCTATCAGTAACAAATTGAATTTTTTTCCGGTAACATTTCATTTGAAACATGAAAGAAAACGTTCAAATTAATCAGTAATCAACAGTAAGACCCTAAGTAACATCTTTCATATTTCTGTATACATCCAACAAAAAATCAGTATTTCTTTTTATAAAATAGTTACAAATATTAAAATCAGGAATAGTTGGCAGCTCTGTTAGCTGTACCGATAAGTTTTAGCAAAAGAAATTCAACTTAACAAAGGGATGCTTTAATATGATGGCTAATAGATTTTTCCCACGCAGATGAGTTTGAATATAGAAATATAGACATTTTTGCAGAACTGTTACCTAAATAATGTGCCTTTAAATATTTGGCAAATAGACAAACTAATTTTCTAGTAGGCAGTATTCTGTTGGAGAATCTATCCGTTCAAAAACTTCAACAACGCCCAAAATTTATCGATGAAAAAACATTTTCATGTGACATGAAGTTCTCAAAGTCAAAATGGTGAAAATTGAAAAGATATTCATGTTGACAAGTAGTCACATCCTATATTACAGTAAGACTAATATCGGAGATAGATTAATTCATTCCAATTAGGAAGATTAATTTGAAATTTAATAACTGAATATTCAACATTGTACTGATTCGATTAACACTCATAACTGGCACGTGTTGTTGGCTTATATAGTAGGGGTATCGATGTATTATTGATTATCATAGAACTTCGACGATCATCAAATATCCATCATAATCTCATTAAGCCAGTTGCTTATTATATTTCAATATCGATAAGAATTCTGAACGTTACTGGAAAAGCGTAACACCAGATGGCGTGACTGATAGTCGGTCTTATTGTATATTTCATAGCCTCCCACTGTGTACCATAGAAATGGTTGGAGTGTAAATAAAATCCTTACCCTTATGTTAGTCCAAATTGGTTAGTATTATTCAACTATGAACTGGATTTTCAGGCTCTAGAATCCAGAAATCATCTATCATACTTTCTACTTTGATAATTGACCTGGTATACTTAAGTTTGCATGATTTAAAAATTGAAATATTGGAGAAATTCAGAATGGGAAAAATGCTGACAAACCTGGCCCAAGCACATGGGAGCATTGACACTGTAGGTCGACACTGTAGGTCTAGCATTAAGAAGCCTTGCAGGGTGGTTCAGGATCTTTCAAGTGAACATCCAAGTCAGTTATGTTGTTATGCTAGTTAATATATTGATTCATCTTCTGTAGATGAAAGCTTCAGAAAATCGACACATTTAAAAAGGATTTGTCAAAAGGAAAGTTTACCGGGGTAAAAAGGGCCGAAGAATAGAGAGAATAACGTGGTTCGGCCGAATGGATGAATTCTCACATTCTGGCTACCAATCTGAATATACTAACATCATACAAGTCATACGACTACAATCGAATATTTAGTCATATAGCTCAACTTCAATATCAATCTGGTTAAAGGAGTTTGGATGAGAAGTTGTAATTTACGACCGGGTGCCATCTCTCCCCGATACTATGCTCACAAGCAGACTGTAAACAACACGTAGATTATATCGAAATCCGTATCGGTTCTATCCGGATTAAACGGATTCGACCGTACTTAAACCGTAATAACGGAACTTCAAGCCGACTGGAAATCTTCGTTCGAAAGTTTAAAATCTCATCAGTCTCCGTAGTCATCAATTTCATCTTGGCAGTCGGTAATTGAAGAACTTTTTTCGCGCATGAAATTGATGATTGAATAACGCGTTCAAAGCAGAGTCGAAAAAAGAAAAAAAACCAAACTCATTTTTCATTTTAAAACGCGGTCGATTCGCGATCTCCGCGAGTTAAGTAAAATCGACTATGACCGGGGTTAAGTAAACTCATGTTTCAATAATCTTTGATGTGGCGATGCGTATAAAATTACGCAGATTATCGAGAGTTGTTTACGAGTGCTAGTACATTCGAGATTAGCACTCTCCACAAATCGAAGTCTTATTCGTGTTCAGAGACTCCGCGTGGACATTACAGCTAATAATCGGGCGCGGCTTTGATGTTTCGCGGGATCGCCACTTTTTCGAACGCCGACTAGCTAGGGGATATATATATATAGCTCCATATATCAAGAGATTTTCGAATATCAGGCCCGTCTTGAGCGGTGACGGCGGCCAACGCTGCGTGCGACATCACAGGAGACGATTATGATTAATAGCCAGTAATGCATTATCCGTCAAGAAATAATAAATGTAACGAAAACGTCGCGACGTTGATAAATCGTCGCGGCCTCTCTCTCTTCGTCATTCGTCCCCGGAGACACGAGCAACAAAGATTTCGCCACGCTGCTGGTGGTGGTGGTGCATTGGTGCCTTCGTCGCGCGTTCATCCCTATCAAGGATTGGGTTTGCGTGTCCACCCGCCGGGGATCGTGATCGCGTTTAAAGATCACCGATATGAGTTCCACCAAACCAAAACTTTCAAAATTCGAGGCATATCAAAAATCAACCCAGCATTATACAGTGAGCCCCCCCCCCAGATATACCGCCCTCCCATTTATCGCCACCCTCGCCTACCGCAAGGTTTTCTCAATGTACATCTCAATACAAATACATAGTAAAACATCCCGAATATACCGCCATACTATCTATACCGCCATAGCGGTATATCGGGGGGGGGGGGGGGGGTGTTGACTGTAGCACTTACTCAAGAAAGACATTTCGAAAATCTAATTGATAATACAGCCAAATATAAATTTGCGAGATTGCAGATTGAAGACAGTTTCAAGGAACCATTATAATCAGCAAGGAGTTGTGGGGGAATTGATTGAATCGGGTTTTTCTATACCTCATCAAGAACTGAGCTAAACCATCAATCAATCTATCCAGAGGCCCAGATATACCGATATGGCTGTTGCGCTCACTTCCAATACTTTGGAAAAGTATTTCATTGAAATTTTGAGAAAAAAAATGGAAAGGATAAAAGCGAATAACTGCTAGTAAAAAATTGCAGACGCTGGAATCCTCACATGCCGCAGTTGTTTTCATTGTGGCATGTTTTCAGTATCTAATAGAACGAAAAAATGTACGTATCGACTGCAAAACCAAATCAAAGAAAAATTCTATTGAGTTGAAAATAACTATGACGTAAAAACCAATATATATATATAGCTTAAAATATATGGTCGACATTGAAAGAAGGTCATCACACCCGTTAACAACCCGACTGAGCCTGCGTATCAATAACCACTTGTCTTAGCTGCCAGGTTTCTATATATATATACATATATATTAGTATATAGATATCAATATCATAATAGCAAGTTCTCTGTTGATAGTGTCGTATCCGAAGACCAACTTTTTTTTCAGCCTTAAAAAGTTACGGCTTCGATGGGTCAATAATGTAAGCACTCGCTGCATATTTATCGCGATTATCACACTTGGAAAAAACAGGGCGATCGACGTCAATAGAAATTACGATATCACAACTCAGGCGGCTGCGGCGCAAAAACGCAAGACGAAACTGTATACAAACAAATCTACGATCGGATCGATGGAATTTTTCTTTTAAGTCACTGTCTTATCTGCGCGGTGTAACCCTCGTCTAATATCGATGATCAGGCGATTCACGCACGAAATGTTGAATAAGGAAAAAATATATTTCACGAATACGAGCTGCTCGATGGTATTTAGATATGTTATAGGTTTAGGCATTCAGTGTCCTCTACGAAATCGTCTCTACATATCTTCTTATCTCTGAACTCCAGGTGGAATGACCACGATATCGCCGCGATCCTGATAGTTAACCGTGCAATTTTTACAGAATGGTTTTTGGTAGGGGCATACGAGCGTATTTTTTCGCTTGATCGCAGGGAGTTCATAGATGGCCCAAAGAAATCGACGACGATGATTTCACTGGCCGACTCGCCCAAAATTGTTTGATATATTTGGCCGATTATTTACACTAGCCATCGGATCGCCTGCAAATTCACTCGTCGGCCCTTACTTGGTGAATTCCGTAGAGAAATCAAATTCTATCGACTTATATCCATTTTTGATATCATGTGATTTGTTAACTCTCTCCCTATAAGCGGCATATGTAATCAGAACTTTCTCGTTATTGCACCCACTTGTATCGGGCGTAAAATACGCTCATCTGCCCCTAGCTTCAACGATCCAAAAGATATTTGCCGACGAGTCGAATAAAGTTTGAATGCTAGAGATAAAAACCATTGGCACTTAACTCTCCCTACCCCTACTGCGATTAGTGCGCGAAAAACATCAATTCGATAGAGTGAAAAGCTCCGGTTAAAAACATCGCTACTCAAA
This sequence comes from Tubulanus polymorphus, assembly GCF_964204645.1. Classification (NCBI taxonomy): domain Eukaryota; kingdom Metazoa; phylum Nemertea; class Palaeonemertea; order Tubulaniformes; family Tubulanidae; genus Tubulanus; species Tubulanus polymorphus. Next base: position 11,599,044 of record NC_134025.1, read on the forward strand.
AAAAAAAGTTTTAAAAATCTCTTTTAGATATACTCGTTTATTCGCCCTATCGCGTATAGTCTTTTTATTAACACTATATAATATTTATTTTCGAGTGTTTGTTTTAACGGTAAGCTTTTAACCGAATGAGTAAAGATAAACATTTTCTTTTCTGGAAGATGTTGTTTACGTGCGCAGGATTTCTGTATGTTTATTATAGATATCGGCGAATAAGACATCTGCAAACTACGCTTCTTCATCTATTTTCTTGATAGATTGGTCTATTAATATCATTTGTATACTACAACCAGGCTTGGCAGAAAAGTTACAAAATAAAGTTCTTTCGATGTGCCAATGCAACCGTGAAAGTGTGAATGTTCATTATGAAGATAGTGAAAACATCGATACTGTATAACCGGCACACGAAGACACGTCAAATTTGGCCTGAGCCTAATGAGGGTGTTCATACATAAGTGAGTCACTTCCAAATCACGTCCGAACCTGTAGCAATAATTAGACCCGTGTTAAAATTTGGCTCGGGTTCCGTCCAACGTTTTTGGTCTAAGCCTGGGCCCATTTTGCACCTGTGTGAACAGTTCTTCCAGCCCTAATTCGGCACGGGCAAAAAACGCTCGCGCGATCGCGGCTTATAATATTTCGACCATGTATGAAGAATATTCAACACGAACTAAAAATAGACTCTTTTAGCGGATGAAACACCCAACAAATGCCCTTGAAAATCACGCAAGATAGATTTCGTCTTCAATGCATATCCGTCAATAATTCTAACCTACTCGACATTCATGCCAACGAACTACATTAAACATGCATATACACATCTTCGAGATCATTTCAGATAAGCGAATGATGACACATACAGATGGAAATAATCCGAATTATGTTCTTTTTTTTAAAGAAAAAATCTCGGCAATAAATTAATCAATTAAATCATGGATAAGGCGACGTATAAATCTACGAAGCAATAACAGACACTCGCCAGAAAAGTATTGGCGATCACTCGCAAGATAAGCTGTTGATCGCTAGAAGAAGTAAACGCTTGATTTATATACACACAAAACAACCCAATTAGTACGTAATAATCTACTCCCGAGAGAGCGTATCCAATAAATCTAACTGTTGTGAATGATTCACCTGCTAATAAACCGCGAAAAGCAGCAAATAAAGCCACCAAATGGGAGCCCTTTAAATCAAATAATGACGGTTTTATTGCCGTTTGGTTTAGTGAGGCACTAGACTTTCGAAACACCTGATATCTCGCGGGTCCATGTCCGAACAGCCGCAGGAATTCGAATGTTCGCCGATAAACTTGACTGGTTTATGCAGCGAGCGTAGAGTGCCCGGTCTAGATTATCTAGATTATCGTGTGAATATAATCCGCCCGTGATAATTTCTGATTTACGCCGCCACGCGTGGAGAAAAGATGTTAAAGAAGAAAAAACATTTCGTTTCCACCAGACAGACAGACGAACGTTGGCGATTTTATCTGCTCAAATCGTCGAAAAAAAATTTCTCTACGGCAGTCGCATTTCACAACTATACAAATATCTGTATAAATAAACATAAAGAAATCGGCACGCGTAAACAACGTCTTCCTAAAATGGCCATTCGCATGATAGAAGAAGAACATGGCTTCTCACCGAATAGGTGGAATGAACATTAAACGTAGAATGAAAATGTTGTTAAAAAACTGATACAAACCATCTAAAAATACGTTCCGAAGAATTCACACATACAAACGTTAAAGGCACTCTCGATTTTACGTAAAATGTGGCTGAATAACATAAAATGCCCCCCCCCCCCGGCAAACCATACATGGAAATTAATGCAATCTAAGATGTTACATTTTTCCAGCGTTAAAGCGTTAATTCATTTCAATTGTGGGATTTCATCTTCGTCGCGAAGCGGACCGGACATTGAATTGAACGACGTCAGAAAATGCAATCAGAATCTAATACAGAAAGAACGACGATGACATGACGACGGCGAAACACCCGGCACTGCTGTAGGCGGCGGAACGAACATGTCAGACTGATCATGCTTATTTACATAACACAGAGAAAGTCCCGAGAATGTATCAGGAATTATATACACGCGCACAAAAACCGAAATATTCATCAACTCTACAGGACTGAAGAATAAAATCGATACACCGCATATCAAACCGCAAGCAGCACCACCGTCATATATCAATTCAATGAGGATATCACGCTTGAAAGTAATTCAAGCGACTACTTCAACAAGTCCTCATTGATGAATTTCTACTATGGTACGCCTTATATACGATACGGTCTTAAATTACTTATTTTACTTGCCCCGGAATCATTAGGCAAAACACAGTTCAGCGGCAAATCAATCGGGGCAAAATTTGGCTCGCGTCAACAAAACAAGTGGAACTTTTTTCTAAATTGCAGTTTGCCAAGTAAATGGTCAAATATTGCCAAATATTGCCAATCTACCAATACCTCATAAAGGGTCGAATTGGTTATGGTTGAAATCATGATCACGGTCAAGAATTCATATCACGATTCAAATATGCAAATGGTCACCTAATCCAATTCAGAGACCTTCTGGAAGTTGGCCCAAGGACATGCCAATCAACTCATAAGCCAGACTCAGGTCACCCTACGACATGATGGACTGTGATTACAGTCATTCATTGATCAATTGACAATTAAAGGCTTTATTATACCAAAGAATCTTAATAAATTTTAAAAAAAGATAAATGAGCACCCAAGTGCACCTCCTTCCAATCATCATGTTCTTCGTGCTACCTAGAAGTGCCATCCGTGAAACTTATCTAAATTTCAACTTGGCTTCATATAAGTAGCATGCATCACGATAAAACCCATTCAAACACAATAATATTGAACGAAAACTGCAGAGAAAATCAGCACAGCACACGCGTGGATTCGAACCTATAGCTGTAATTTTAAACGATCATCAGAGCCGTGATCTGGCTGTGATCGATCGCAGAAGTGATTAGGTCGACTCCACGCAACCAGTCATACGATCTATCGGTCGCTGGCAGTTGGTAGATACGCTCAGGTCGCCACAACTGGGGCCAGTTGTTCAAAAGTTGGTCAGAGATAACCACCGGATCAATACCATAGTAACAATGAACTTTTGATCGTGACTATGTCAACTATCTACCGGTTAGCCCGAACCAACTTTTGAGCAAATGGCCCCTGGTCACTGGAATAGCCACCAGCGAACAGTCATTCGAAATCCCAGTCATTTCTAGTGCCGTCGCATTGTATAGGTGCGACCTGAATGGCGCTTTAGTTTTGGCGTTGGTATGTATACCAAGTAATCAGTTCAATCGCTGGTAGATCAGCGGTAATGCCACCCACCCTCAGATTCTTAATTTTTCCACCTCTTCGATACACTTTTAAAAGCACACTTACTGGTGGGTCGGTTGAGGAATGCCTTTTGGAATGAAACAGCGAACTTCAAATTTTCCATTCGTCGGCACAACCATCGGCTGACCTGGGATAAGCTGAGGTTCAAAGTCTTCGGGCTTAATGCGACTCAAATCTGCAAGGAAGAGAACAATTCGTATAACATTAAGCTTTTTTGAATCGGCGCTCCGGTTTTCCTAAAACTCTTGCCTCTCTTGCATTTTAAATGACAGAAAACAAGGAACGACTTGCTTACGAACTAAAAAATGAAAAAGAAAAAGTTTTATAATAGAAACTAAGTACCAGACAGAAGTGTCGCAGGGAAATTGATTGGAGCTAAAACAAAATACGTTCCTGGGGGACACAAGTCCCTGGAACCTTTGCATCGTCACTTGCCCGGGTTTGATTACCTCATGCCAAAGCTAACGCAAATAAAACCCTGGCCGCAGTTCCCTCATTAGTATATTACACTGCCCAAATTTCTTAGGCAGACTTGTTGTTGATGCTCAGTGGCCATAGGTCTATACATCTAGCAAATCAGATGCGTTATCATGCTTGAGCAAATCTGCCGGGCAAAAACTTAGTTTTAGTGGCCGCTGAGCATCAAACCAAGAAATTTTGGGCGGTGTACTAGATCAAAGAAGGAACCTGTGGCCGGAGTTCGTATTGGCATGAGCTTCAGTGTAAGGCAATCAAACTCCGGCTAGCAAGGATGCTTTAATTGATGCGTGACAGGGAAAATCGTATGGTATGAAATTCTACAGGAAACACAACCCATATCAGTATCATTAGCTCGTGTAGTATTTTCATATTAATCTACTTGTAGTAAATGCTCCGAATGCCAGGCAGGTTATCACAAAGTTCAGAGGGATTCACAACTCTCTTCCGCCGGGAGAATTTAACACATCTGGAAAATCTGTTTGGGGGGGATATCTTCCGATCATCAAAACAGCACCGTTATCATCGTTATCGTTGCGGTACGAGTTGAGGGGATGGCAGTTACTCGTATCCGACGCATACCTTTTCACGTACAAACAATGACAAACTAGTAGGTATACATACAACGGGGCGCTCGCGGGAAAACATGGCTTTACATCGCCGCGAAGTGAATCAATCCCGCTCGTCTTATTTGAAAAACACGCGCGCAATCTCTCGGAAAGTGCGGCGAGCGGTTTTATCAGGTACTTTACTTGCAGCCAGCCGCGGATGCCTAGTCTATAAAATCTATCTAATTTGCACCCCGCAGATGCCGAGCGCTAGGAGGGCTGTAGTTATATCGGGTTGAGAGATTCAGCCGACAGCGGGCGGAAAAAATCTTCGCCGAAGTTGGCGAGAGTTTCGACTATCAGCAGTGTTAACAACTATAAACACCGAGATTGTATTGAACGCGCAGCGAGGAATTTTCTATCATTTGAACTTTCTTTCGCGCAATCAAACTTCGCTAACGCTATTCATCGTTATCATCTTATATGTACTTCAATTGCCGGGGGATAGTTTCTTCGAAATATGTCGATTAAATTGAAAAAACTACCCATAAAGATCAAGTAGAGATAACCAGTTGATGAAACGCTATTGCTATTCCGTGTTGTGACGATATATACAGAAAATCCCACGCTGATAAAATCCCACGCTGATATAACGAGATATATCATTAATGAAAATGACTATTAGGATATAGTCGAAAAGTCGGATGAATACATTTATAGCAGAAAGGAAACTTTTCAGACTTTCGTTACATCAGTGTGGGATTCTCTATATCAGTTAGAGATATTTCCTAAAATAATGATAATAATAATAGGCATTTATAGGCCGCACTACACTGCGTCTCATTATGCTTAAAGTTAAGTTTTAAGACGATTAAGAGGTAGATTATTCCATAAAATTAGTGCTGCACGCACAAAAAGATCTACCGCCATATTGTTTTAGGTAAAACACGACACAACACAACTATTCACCGAGCGCAAAGAATGTCTTGGCTCATACAGACTCTCCAACTCCAAATGCATCTATTTTGCTGCTCAAAAGGTACTTTCTTGGCAAAAACTTGAAGACAGCAACCTCCCATTCAACTCACCGGTTGCCGTATAAAGGATCAGGGCAATTACGAGGAGAATGTGCCGTTTTTATCGATGATATCAAATCGAATGTACTTTTTTCGCGAACGCTGACCCCCGACACAAAATGCGCTTTTAATAGCGCGCAGAGAAAGCCCGAAAAGCAAATTTTCCCGACACAATTCTCGATTCTTTTTAATCAGACCTTCGGGCTAAAACTCGACAGTCTGTCACACTGCGCCGTAATGAACAATGAAAAAACAAATTATGTACGCAAGTCTGCTATGAAAAATGGCCGCATAGGAAACTCTACTAAGATGTAGTCTTTACCGTCGAACAAGATTTCCTAGGTGAAATTAGTAGACCTAGCCAATTACACCTAATACATTTTGGCTATATCTAAAAGCATAAGTACATTAAAAGATATTTTTGATGTCAATGATATCAACCCGGCTCAATCCTTAAGTTTCCGAAACCCTTATTACAATGACTGGACAATGCCAACTCGGAAAACAGACAATCTCTAGTTAAAGCTTTTGATGTAGTTTTTCAGCGGTGAGTATGCCTAGTTCTTGAAACAGAGCCCATGTATCATTTACCATCAACGGGGAGGCCCTCTCACCTAAAACTATGCTTATATCTAAGTCGATCTATGTTAATATCTAGTAAAGTGTTGTGTCTAATCGGATGATACTCTTAGGATGTGTGTGCGTAAGTTGGAGTTATCATAATAATACTTGGTGAAATTTGGTGTGCATTCCATACAAAATTCATGATTTATTCATACATTAATCATACATTACACCCCTAGGACTGTATCACCAGGCGAAACCTAGCGTAACAGCTTTTAAACAGTTTTGTCACTATTTACCTTGTCTGATTAGGCTTCTAACACAGGGCACCGACTATGATTGATATTACGAAAGGTGAATTCGAGGTCAGAAGGCATACAAAACGTGAAGTCGAAATGAAATCTTTTAAAGTGCCGACATCAAACGTGAAAACCGAATTGAAAACCTATTGTAATATAAAAAGTAGGATGTTGATACTTACTTGCAACTATCAGATCAGAAGAGAAAGTTTGCATCGGCCCATTTTCGCTGAGACCCAAACACTTATAGGATCCGGCATCTTTATTACGTATTCCCGTTATGTACACAGAGCCATTGTTGAATACTTTAATCCTAAAAAAAGAAGAAAAAATGTTGATTATTTATCGAAGGACCTGATAGCGACCAGATTGAAAGTGCCTGACCTTTTAATTTTCATGAAAGAAACAAGCTTGATAGATACGAAAACTATGGAAATACTCAAATTTATTCGAAATACATTAAAATGTGATGCTAAAATTTAAGGCAAGATAGTGATATCCATAAGAATATCTAGCCTAAACAATTCTAAATGAAAACCTCCATACAAAATTAACCTACAAAATTTTTAGTTGAAAATTATATGAAGCGTCTTACAATCTCTTTATATCTGATTCTGTGCCCTAAGGAATAATTGACAATACAAAGATGTTCTTATAAGGGGGGCTGATTATGGCAAGTTTCGGAAAAAGCACTTAGTGGTAAAGAAATACGGTAAACCATGGGTAATGTGTAACTTCAATAAGTTAAATGTTTAAGGTCTGGGATATTTTCTAATGACTTAGTCTGATGATTTTCAAGCCTTTGAGTGAAAACTACCATCTAGAAAAGGGACAGTGCTGAATTTTTAGTACCATGTATAGACTTATCTTAAAACAATTGCAGATCCGAGGTCTATGTGTATTTTACACAAATACATCATGTTTGGCTAGTTGACTGGAATACCATATGCATTGCATCCTTTCTGAGACGGTTGCAGACCTGACTACCTCAGTGACATCGAAAATAGCAGTTTGATTTAAAATGAACAAGAAATGATTCCAATTTTGAGAGTATTTTGATAAATTTGGTCTTTGAATAGTAATGGTAGTCAGGTCTGCGAATGTAACATAAAACTGCTCTCATAACTGACAGAAACTAGTCAAAAGAAACTAGTCACACACTGTTACGGTCCATCGTTTTGCAGTCGACCACCAAATCACCCATTTGCAATCAGTCGCAAGTTCGTCTACGCCAAAAACGATTGGGGGCAAAAATATAGCTACAAAATGGAAATGTACCTGCTTGTGTTGACAAGTGGTTTATCGTTGAAATTCCACTCGGTGACGATCGCGCCGCTGTACGCGCAATCCAACCTAGCGTTTCCACCCAGTTTGACTAATTGCATTTTAGTGAATCTCTGCTCATCCAAATGCGCCGCGTTCATACCTGAAAAATACGATCAAGATTTTCTGATGAACAGATTTATCGCTATAAAGATTTCGCCGTTAAGTCAAATAAACAATGTAATATGTTTGACCCGTGATTCCCAGTCAAGTGAAATTACTGATGGTCAAATTGATCAACCTTGATCAAATTCCAGTTACATAATTCAACGTTTCTTCAAATGGCGCCAATTTGGATGTAGTAAGTGTGTAGTATAGCGTTTCATAAAAAATCGAGGAAAATAATTGGCCCGAAAGCTTGAGAGATGAATATAAGACCGATGTAGCTCTAAATCACTCTTTTTAAAGCCTGACCATTCTACATTGATTTCAACTATTCTTTGCATTAAGAATGTCTAAAAGAGCAACATATTTTCTGCATTAACCAAAACCTCCTGCGGTCAGTCAGCATTAAGGTTTTTTGGTTAAACTGTATCCGATGGTTTGTTTTTCATTCACTTCTTGTTTCCCAAAAAATCAAATTAATGCAAATACGTAGATCATTAAATTGTTGAATCTTTCCACTTCATCAACATGTACCGACCACGGTCTTAGATGATGGATTTTATGTATAGCTATAGGATCTTCGTTGTCTTTCTCATTTAGATTTGCGGGCTCATTTGTGGCACAGATGATAATGGGTATCCATCAACAGATGTACATAGGGAAACGGTTACTACCAGCCTACGAAGGGACCTATGAATAATGCTATTTGCAGTTAGTCTTAGCATTTCTGCCGACGCTCATTCGATGCTTGCTCATTGAGTAAATGACGGATGCGTATTCATAAGTTATTGGCAGATTAATGACTCATTATTATTGCTTTACAATTATTTGCAATGGTACGATAATAACAGATTGACGGGACCTCGACGCGCGGAGTTGTTGAACCCCGCACAGCTGCGGTCATTCTCAAACCCATCGACTCATAATGCGTACATTAGTTGTTATTGAACCTCGTGTAGAAATTGATAGTTCCCAGATTTCCACATAAGTACGAAGAATGATCACGATGAATAAGTCCCCTATGCCAAAAATTGAACTGAGATGGACCCCTCCTGGTAGACTTAGGCGTGGCCACCCCAAAACCACATGGAGACACACCATGACCACTGAACTGTCTTTAGCTGGTCTTATCTGGGACACACAACACATAGCTAAAAACCAGTCCAAGTGGAAGAAGTTCGTCACAGCCCCCCAGAACAGATGAAGAGGATTGAGTAAGTACATAGAATGATACTGTTCTTGAGGATCGTGACCATAGGAGATCTCCGCGGAGAGGAACCATTTCTGATGTTATATTTAGATAGATTTTTTCTACCGAAATGAATAATGAATCAACAGATGAAACTCGAGCCATCCCCGCGACGCCGTTGTTCATTATCAATTCCATGTATTCATTCGATACGCAATCGGGTACCGAGACAAGGGTCGCCAATAACAACCACCACCACAACTGAGAGCGAATCAAATTAAATTAATAAAAGTCGAATCGTGATTGGCATGCGCGGGCGTGATGGCAATCGGCGATGATTTTACCCCCTGTCGAAACGTGTCCACTCATCCTTCCAGTGTCGAAGCGCTCTAATCAGCATTCATAACAACCCACAACGAATTCACGACTACAGCCACATGTTGCTGCCGCTATATGATAATTTCGACGCGCGTAGTGTGAACTTAATCAAATCTCAGTGAAGAAGAAATCAGGGAAAGTGGTTTCCGGCGCAGCGGCTAATCAATTGTGCCGTCCTATTTCCAGTCACACGGACGCAGCGCTGAAATTCGCCTCGGAAAAGTCAGAGCAGGCACCAAGCATGCCCCGAGAGAGATAGATGCGATCTTTGTGTTTGATGTGACTTACGGATGCTATGAAAAGTTTCAACGAAATGCATTATCATTGACTGCTACTAATAAGTTCTATTCAGATTATGGTAAATACAAAGATAAATAAGAAAGAAGAAACTAATGTTTTTTCGACAATTCAAGAAAAGAACCAAGAGCGAGTTGGTTTCAGTAAATATTTTCTTAGATAACGTTGATTTTTGTTTCAGAGCAATGCGCACAATCGCAAGACTATGAAAGAAAGTGAAAAACTATAGCCAGTGAACAGTGGAAACGATTCACTTCGTAAGAATTAGTCTCAACTGAACAGTGAAATGCGTCAGCACACAATCGGTTTCTGGTTTTGATTTTTTGATGTCATAAAGCCGTTACAATAATGTTTATACACATTGATACCTAGTATCAAAAATACATCCTCTTGATGTATTTTTGCTAGTTTGCGCTATATAAGGGGTTCTGTGTGTGTGAGTCAATGCGCACTACATCATCAATATTGGCGTTTCAAAATAACAATTACAAATGTGAATCTTGGCGTTGATTTTACTCAAATATACTTCTTACTTGATAAATTTCAATAATCATTTGTGAGAGGCTGAGCGCTACGTCATCAATATATCAGGGCTAGACTGGTTGCCAGTCAATGTAAATTCAAAATCACTTTATTAATCCCAAATATCATCATATGATTTTCATATTGAGTTATATCATTTATTGTTGGCGATATTAAGCAATATGTGCGTTATTATTCAAGGCATCAATAAAACTAACAAATCGGTTTTCTAGTTTCTTGCTATAAGCGCCAGGCTTACCAGGTCGCCCTACAACACGACGAACGAGGAATTAAACCATATCGGTCGTTTTTTTTTTGACGCGTGAAGAATAACTTTCGAGGATGAAAAAGTTTCTGCCCGACGACAGATTTTCAGCGAAGCAATTTTTCATAACACGACGATTTATAAAACAACGACGACGACGACGTTCAACGCAAGGAATATTGATGACGACGTTGTGTATAACTGGCTTTTGATGACGAACGAACGCCGGCTGCCGGGACTCGACGCCCGACGACGATCGTTACGTCGCAACCCGTTCCGAAGGCCGAACGCGTTATGAGCGCGATTTAATCAAATTTTAATTTTCCTGTCACCGACGCTGCCGCAAAGCTTGAAAAATCGCCGCGCGCCGAAGACCGATGAGGACTTAGCCGGTATTACAAACAACTCGTTTATCAAGCGGGTTTTAAAGCGGCGAAGAACGTTTCATTATTCAACCGCGCGTCACGATATAACTAAACCCCCTGCAGAAGAAGTTTTGAAGAAGTCGACGACGACACCCGCGCGACGAGACCATAATCGCCCCGTACCCTCCGAGACGCTCATTGATCTTGGTCGGATATATGCCGTTGTTTTCGTTGTTGTAAAAAGTAAATTTATTACAGTTATCCGGGCGAGATTATGTTATTATTTAACTCACTCTCGTAATCGATGCGAAATTAATTCCGTAAATAATGACGGATTTGAAAACATAATTCCGCCATCTCACAAGTGGCAATGAACTTACGAAGAGCGACGACACCAAACCCGAGCGGTTATTATTTATAGTTATTGTGTAGTTTTGGCAGCTTCCGCCGGAGATTTCGTCGCGAAAAATTTGTCTCCGATAGAAAACATTCGTTTTCTTTGTAAGAACGAATGACACCGATATTAAGTAGAGAATTCGAAAAGGGAGTTTGTTAATGAGATCATTTTCGTATGCCTTATCGATATCAGCTGATCTTAACTACAGAGAGTATTTGTTAACCCTTAGCACTCAAGTCGCCCGAATCTGCCCTGATACTCTTTTCTGTCTGCTGCACAAAAACGGTTTTAGTGGGATTCGAACCGAATAGCTTAGGATAAACTAGACACCCCAAGTCCTCAGAATACCGTACAGAAATCAACATTTTCCTGTTTGAAATTCTCAAGTATTTGAAGTGTGACAGATCAGAGCTCTTCAAATCCAAGTAAGTCTGGGTGAATTTCGGCGGACCGAAATAACATGGTTTAGGTGGCCCACTTCATCAAATCTTAAATCATATGAAAGCCTTGACTATTTACTACAAAATAACAGGTAATACATGAAAATAACCTGGGTATGAACTATTCTGTATCGCGATAAATTTAGATTTTCCCATGAATTTTCTCTGAGGAGTAATAGACTCTACATAGTGAAAAGTGCTAATGGGTTAATATCTTCTTTATAAATTTTTGCTAAGAACTAATGGTCACCAAAGGATTTTTTTCATAACTAAAACTTTTCAGATATTTGTTGATTTTCTCATGGCCTATGTAAACCTTCCGCTGATAAAAAAGTTCAAATCCAGAAATTGGAACCAGAACTTCGAGCTACTTTTTTATTGGAATTGGTTAGAGCATCTTTATAACTTCGATGAATACAAATCGCGCTGTTACACGAAAATAAAGAAGCTCCGGTACAATAGCCGCGATCACACGAGCGTTTTTGGCCCGGACCAAATTTGGCCCGGACCAAATTTGGCCCGACCAAAAACGTCAGACCAGTCCCGAGCCAAATTTTAGCACTAGACAAATGAATGCGTTTGAATTGCAACTGGTACTGGAAATGATCCACTCCACTTTGTTTGAGCATTGTTTAGTATCGAGTGAATGGTTAGTGTGTGAACGGGCTCTCTGATTAGGCACGGGCCAAATTTAGCTCGAGCCTGATCCGTGCCGATTTGGCCCGAGCCAAATCGTCTCCGTGTGATCGCGGCTTATTGAAGTGTCCCTCGGTTTGTAAGCGCATGATAAGCCGACGTCTGCTGAGGTTTCAAGTGCCGTACACCAAGGTCAGCTGTGCAGGTTTTTGCATAAAATCACGAGTCAAATAAATGATTGATGAAACTTTTCGTTAATCAAACATTTATTCAACCCGAATTGAATTGTGTCGCCGGATCGACTATCAATAATAAAACTCAAGCTAAACTTCGTCGATTTCGAAACTTCACAGTCGTACGTACGCAACATAGCCTCGGTCAAATTCCTTTCTCGATGGGAGGACAAATACTTAGGATTCTAGATTTTGAGTGATAAACAAAAAGATTTTTCTATAAATAACTTATCATACGATATGATTGACATCATCGATACGTTATGATGACACGCTCCTCACTACAATCACTATCTTCACTAAAACATCCCTTTTTGGCAATTAATGATAGGGTTACACATAAATTTGCTCAAGATGGATCATTCTGGATTAAAGAAATTTGACTCTCTTCACTAAAACATCCCTTTTTGGCAATTAATGATAGGGTTACACATAAATTTGCTCAAGATGGATCATTCTGGATTAAAGAAATTTCACTCTCTTCACTAAAACATCCCTTTTTGGCAATTAATGATAGGGTTACTCATAAATTTGCTCACGATGGATCATTCTAGATTTCAGAAATTTGTTTAGAGTTGATCAACATCCAATTGAAGCAATCTCCAATTGGGAATAGTTAATAATTGATGCAATTTGAAAAAGTATCTTCAGACACTTCCAAATTACGCTGTAATCGGAGATGATCAGATTTGACAATTAAGAATTGTCTCTATTTCGCGATCAGAAAAATTTGGAAGTTAAGTCATATACTTAGATTTGAAAAATGAGAGACTTAACTTTTAATTGTATCTGTCAGGCGAGAATTATTAGCAAAATTTGCTCCGTGTCATTACTGTGATATAATTGCTGGATTGCATGTGAAATGGTACAAGTAATGATCACTGCAGTTGTACCAAATATTCATTATTATAGTCATTCGCCTATCTATCATTCAATCGAAATAGATTGAATCTCGGCAGTTTTGTTAACTCTTCATAATTCAAAGTAATAGGAGCGAAAAGTGCATATAATTCTTATATCAAACGCGCATCAATCTAATCGAAATGGTGTCTTTACGCTAGATACAATTCCATAATAAAAAGAATGATATTTGTTCTCCCGCGAAAGAGATTCGAACGCGTTTTTGGTGTCGATGTTTCATTTTTCAAACCCCCCAGTTGGCCCGGATTCCGGGTAGCGCAACAATCTATTTGAAAAAGAACGCTAAAAAGTCGCACACAACAACATACAAATCCGAAACTGATTCGGGTCTATGACGCATTGGCATCTATGACGCAATGCTACTGTGGCAAGCAAGAATTTCGCAGGTACGCTTATGGTTAATGGGTTACCGTGATCAGCCATGTGATCTGTCACTGCCATTGATTGGTTTCACCATGCTGGTTTTGGTAAACTGTGTTTCCAGTTTCCAGTCACAAAAGCATTTCTTTTTTATATAAGAGTTTATTTCTTGCTCTGGGCGCTGGGCCTTTTGATAAAACGCTCAGCAAAAAAACTAACTTAGATCTCTTTTTCACATGGGGTCAGCTGAATGATGCAATATGCAAGGGGATAGCCAATCGGGGCATACTAGCCGAGAGCTATCAGAACCCGATATAAACATGGCTTACATGTTAAGTTATTAAACCACTTTGGGAATTAACTCACTTGATCGTAACATCAATAAGCCCTGAAAACTAAAACCCGAAAATAGTATCATGCGCGCAGCTAACATTTAGCGTTTTTTTGTAACATCCTTTCATGTCGCGATGCACCAGGCTCCCCGTAGATGAAAACCTCGATGATAAGAATGCGAAAGAAAATGTCATCGGCGAATTCCAAGAACCAACTTCACACACAACTGAGGATTCATCATTTTAGTTGGCAGTGATGCAATTATGCATATGAACTGTTTAAAAAAACCTCGCCGCGTGGGAGTAATTCTGAATTCTCCATACAATTCTTTGCTTCTTCCACGGAGGTAAGACTGCCATTTTTTGTACTAAGTTGGATTATGGACCACGGCACCCTTCATTTCTATACATAGATATGGGAAAAAATATTTGCAATTTTTCCCACTGCTCGTTTGTCAACTTGACTTAACGAGCAGTGGGAAAAATTGCACAAAGAAAAATTGCGTTGGACATTGGTATTTTCAATCACTACCTAACTGTTACACTGATGTGTCTAGGATGTTCTTTTTTCTAAAATTACCCACCCCAACCCTAGATTGGTAAAGAATTCAGTATCTATTAAGAAAAGAATTACTCATTTTATTTCTCGCATACTTTCTGAGTTTGAGAATAGAATAAATGCCTCCATCCTTATCATTTCTGCAAATTGAATCAAATCGCTGAACATGCGGGCATGGGCCTGAATATCTTATCTAACTTTTAACATTTTTGATCACAAAGATTCTGCTTTACCTAGCATGACTAACGGTTACGGTGAAAAAAGATTTTCTCAAATTCTAAAATCAAAAGACAATTCTACATAATCAACTTCAACAGCACGGCGTACAGAGGTTGGCGCGATCAGGAAATAAAAACCGATGAAATTCATCGCTTAGCGTTCAAGACGAAGAAGCAACCAAATATTCATACGTCAGCGAGCGAAGTTAAGCAAATTCAAATGCATTTTGAACAAGCCGCATCATATATCCATTTGTCTTGAGCATTGTCATATGCAAAATGGAACTCGAAACGAATCAATCTATTTTTTGAAAGAGCAAAGTCATTATACTGTAATGCTAATGCGCGGTCATCTATCATCGAAGTCGTACGAACTTTACACCAAACAAAGCCGTCAGTTTTCTCCCTCCGAGAAAGAGAGCTCGTTTTCTCAGCTTCGAAAGAGCTGTTTTTGATAACTAAAAAACATAATAATAATAATAATAATAATAATAATAATAATAATAACAATAATTTATTTTCTATAGTAATAATAAAAATAATAACAATAATTTATTTTCTTATATAGCGCTTAACTAAAAATCATAATCTAAGCGCTTTACATTATAAAACATATGCAGCATATTAATTTAAAACAATTGTACAATTATAGATAAGAACAAAAAAAGGTATGTTTTAAGGCAAGCTTTAAAAGAGTCAACCGAGGGACTTTCATGGATGTTGGTCGGAAGAGTATTCCACAAACGAGGAGCGCAGTAGCTGAAGGCACGGTCACCGAAAGAACGATTTGAGACAGGAACAATAAAACCACTGAATTCATGTACTAATGATACACGTTACACAGAAAACAACTAAGGTGGGAAAAGACGAAAACGACATCAGAAATCACAAAAGTTCTCATACTTTTTATCGCAGAGTTCTTTTCATTTCAAAAGATATTTATTCAGGAAAGCAGTGCTTGAGCGATGAAGGTTTCGTTAAAATTTGGGCTCGATTATCCACATCCAATCCTAAAAATGTACCGTTTAATCAAATAAGGCTATGTCAGTTCTATAAGTAGAACTTGATTTTTTTCAAAAAATACTTATAGACTTATCACTTTATATCAAAAGGGAAAGACTCGAACATTTTTTAATCTTCATTCAATCCGAATGAAATTTTTTTTTTAAACAATGCTGTTATCCTGGGTAGCGGACCAAGGCGGCATTTTATATGCGTATGATAGAAAATGAATTCGTGGTATGATTCATAATGAACAATCTCTAGTTACTTAGAACAAAGGATGAGCAATTATCCGACGATATCTAGGGAAACTTGACATGCTCGATCAAATAGAGTGGGTGAGTAAATTGGCAAAAGTTAGAAATACTTGAAAGTCTGAAATATATGTTCAACATATTTGAACATATTTCTGCATGCAAATCAGACTGCCTGGTATTTCTATCTGTTTTCCATAAACAGGAGTAATTTGACATTTCAATTGAAAATGAACTTGTCTAATATTACTAACTATTTTTTGGAGTTATTGGGGCCTTAAAAGAGTAGGAAACTAATCTCAAATAGTAGTATTAGCAGTCATGTCTGGACATAAAGGCCGCATAGCGTGATCGCATTAGAGGCTTTAATGAACTCAAGATTGTCGGCACGTTTGTGTAAAATGCTGTCGAATCGAAAAATTTCGACGCAGTCCCAGATTATCGAGAACTGCCAGTCGAGGACTTCTCTCGACGGATTCGTCACTTCAGAACCAAGGACAACAACAGCGATGGCGTCGGGTGAACAGTCATGACACATCTAAGTGCAACGCAGATGAAAACTCTAAGTCGATTGAATCATCGTATTTGATTACTCAACGATACACTAGATTTGGAACACTGGCTGAATTTGCGCACCATGAAAATAACCTGTCAAAATTTCATGATTGATTACTTAAGCGCAATAAATCAACGCGCGAGTACCAACTGCTCCGGCAACTCCAGCCCGGCCTGCCGTCATTGGAAACGATCGGAAGTGACTTGTCGTTCCGACCAGGGGACCGAGGAATTTTTGCGCGCTGCACACAACACGTTGCGTCTCACTACCGTCTCAATATCGCAGCGTACGTAATGATATCGAAAAATATTCACAGCTCAATATCGTACCATCGGGCGACGGAAAAAATAATCAATTGAAAAGGAAGATCGCGTCGTAGCGACTGCCGGAATATTATCATCGGCGCGAAGCCACCCGCAAATGTTGCGCAATCTGCTGATCGATATGATGCTATATTTCCGATAAATGGCGAAATATAAAATGACAGGAGAAAGATGACCAACGCGTTGACAACAGCAAACACATTGATAATACCAGACATTATCAAAGCCATTGAAGAGGAGTTCATATCCGTCAAAAAGATATTATGTCTAATGCTGGTAGGGGAACAATGATAGAATTGCTGTAATCGGTACATGATGGACTGCATACTATTAACTACTTCCGCACTTAGGCGGTCTAATCATAAAGGCACAGTGGTCGAGTGGTTAAGTCATTGGTCTTTTTACATGCTGCTTTCACTAATCCAGGGTTTATGGGTTTGAGGGTATGCAGGACCCAGGAAAATGAGCGGAAAAAATAATAGGCATGCCAAAACTGTACTCAGTAACCGTTTGTTCACAAAATGTGCATCATGTTTACTATATTGTTCAACAAGCCATACCGAACAAAGGTTCCCGGGCTTGGGCTCGAACCTGTTGCCACTGACATAAGCATGATATGCTCTAAAATTCCCATATAGCTAAATTTTGTCAAGACAACCTCTTGAATTTCAGCCCCATTCCTCACTGATGAGGTCATCTTCAAGGTCATGTCACTGAAAAAGCTTTCAGTGCCTAGTTCTGCCGTTAGGTGGCGCACTGGCCCCATTCTTTGCACTGCACAACAAGACTCCCAGTGTACCCAAATTTCATCGAGATCAACTCACTGTTTATGAAGCTTAGTCGTTGAACGCCAGACACACATATAGACAGACAGATGGATAGTATGAAAATAAGGGTCTGAGAACCTAACATACAGAATCAGGCTTTCATCGCAATCTCCACCGAACAAGGTTCCTAGAGAAGTAGTAGGTAAAACGAACCCTAGAAAGTTTTCGGATTTAGCAGCTGAAGCGGCGGCGGCGAATTGCGTCGAAATTATGATATACGACTTGAGCGCATAGCAACTTATCAAACAAATTAATGTTCCCAAATGGCATCGATCAATGTCAAACGCTGCGAATAATCATTAGAACACGACTAATTATCAAATACTGAGAACCAGCGCCATAAACGTCGACACCAGTCGTCATTATTTTCCCATTAATTCGAAACGCTTTTTAGACCTGGTCAGCGCTGCACGACAAAAATTGAGACGTTAATAAATAATTTGAAAATGATGTCTGAAGTTTCTATCTGGATAGTTATAGGACTCCCAACAAGTGACAACTTCTTTCTTTCGAAAATTCCAATACATGACATGATATATAAGATATTTAGATATTCAAATTCATTATACTCGAATCTACAATAACGAAATCTACAAGGGAAAGCGAAATGATAATTATGATAAAACAATGCCCATGAGTTCATGATATAATGAAGGATGCTTGTCAAGCATAAAGACAGTGCACGAGATGTGGACATGAGTGAGTTCCTTTTGGTTACAGGAGATGACGATATAAACCGGAGAAATTAATCCAAATTTCCTTTAGTCCATCATCAACTGCTTTTAAAAGACGTATAACCGTTTATCCGTCATTATAATTGCAGGATCTTGCTACCAACTATATCTCTGTGTTATCAAGCTTCCCATTAAGCTAGAGGCACATGAGTGTATATTCTCGCCCGGTTTGATATTTCGTCTTGCAACCACACCAGAATTTTTGGCCCATGCTCACGGCAATTGTTCCCACCAATGGTCTTGTGCCTGTTTGACACGACCAAGTTCCGACCGAACAAAAACATCGGACCTGAAATGCAGCCATTTGGCCAGCAGAAGATGAACAAGACACTTCATTAACATCTTGTTGTTATAGATCTACTGAATGCATGGAAGATCAATTTATCAGGCAAAGGCATCTGTGGAAAATTTGCATCTGAAAGTGAATCAAGGTCTTATTAATTCAACTTTATAACGCTTATGAATACGTTGATAAGTCCCAACAGGACAACCTATCATAACAGCGGACACTTTTCATAACAGTTGCGCCCAACCGATGGTATTTATAATCTAAAACTTATCAGTTCAAAAACCGCATTTTCCCACCAGTTCAAAGCAAACTCTTTACTTCGGGGCAGACATCGGAGCCCCGGGAAGAAGCATTTTTTGTCTGCAATGCGGCCGGTTGGCAGACGGAAGATGAATAGGACAGTTCATTAACCTTTTGTCGTTATAGATCTATTGAATTCACGGAAGATCTATTTTTCATAACAGTTATAAACGAGGTTTAAATGGACATGCGAGACACAAGCAACCAAGCTGTTCTCGCCGTAGCGTAGCAGGAGATACGCCGGTTATTAATCTCAATGATCGTGCAACGATAATAAACCGTGCGCATTTCAGTCGTCCGGGTGATTAATAGACACGTTGTGACAAAACCTCAATAAACACATGTTGTCCTGTTTTGTCGTTATTTTCCACCGGCAAAAGGCAAAAAACGCGGCTCAGTATCCAAGCCGCCGAGCTTCACAACCCGAATCTAGGATTATGATAATGATAGTAATAACAATTGCCATTTATATAGCGCAGGTATCCTAACCAGAGTCAGTTCGAAATGTGCTCCGAATTTGGTACAACTTCTCCCAGCGTATAACTCAATTCCATGTATCGGTCATCTCTCCCTGGGGAGAAGTAACATCCGAGCAGCTGCTAGGCACTCAGGAGTCAGCTATCAGGCCAGTTACCCATTTACTCCTGTACTTTTTATCGGGTGGAAAGAGGCAATGAGGAAAAATATCTTGCCCGGGGACACTACGGTATTGTACGGGGTTCGAACCCACAATCTTATTACTAATTAATGTAATTAACGGCCAGAAAGAGAAATGCCGTGGCTGAGAGAGTTCGAACCAGTCCTGGCACTAGTATTGCAATTTATATCAATCCAGGCGTTTAGTCGATGTTGCCAATTGGGAACAAGAAATGGCATACCAAAAAAGATACGCATGTTTATACAATGATTTCCTTTAATCAAACCGTGGACTTCAAAACTGTTTCGTTTTAGAATCCATGATGAAACCATGCTTAGATGTGACAATCGACTCGAAATCCTACCAACTCATATCTCCACAGTTACGACTGCTGCAGTTCTGTATGCTGCAGTTCCCTATGCTAATGAAATATCTGTGATTTCGACCCAATCCGACCGATCCGTCTGCCATCAGCGGTTAGGGAATTCATTCAATCAGAGGAATTCAAAATACAATAATTCACCGCCCGACTACCACTGCGCAATGAACTACCGAGCGAGAAACCTTGACCCGTTCGAATCTTCGGCAGAATGACTGATCGAAAACGCAACGTTTTGTTTTCGCCGGGCACGCGCGCGCGAATGCAACCGCACGAACTGGAAGACATCGGAGAAATCGTCGAGGGCACGACCCGCGCACGATGCGAAACCTACGGAGACATCAAACGTACATCGAATCGAATAAAACATAACCGGATTAATTGCCAGCGCTGTCCGCCATATGACGAAAGCAGAACTGCGAAATCCGAATACGAGAGCTAGATCAAAGCGTATCTGGTAAACCTGATTTACGTTCATCTTGAACTCATCTGGCCGAGCAGATTCGATGAACAGATTTCGCTCGCCGTAATCTATCGATTGCTCACAGGTTGAGATGAGTACAACTAACTGAACCATCAGAATCTTCTTTTTCTCGTTCATTCATTATACCATTCATTATACCAAGTCATAAGTAAACTTCAAGATTCGGTGAATAACCTAAACTTAGTAAATGTGGGCACGATTATAGCGTTTGATTCGTTTCCTAAAGGAGTAAAGGCTCATCAACAAAACTGGGTTCACTATTCATATATGCTCGTACTTCCGGTTCTGTAACCAGTACCACAACGAATATATTAGTAGCTGATTTTTCGGTATCATCACTCGTTTCGATGTACTTCCCAAATCTGATCAAACCAGTAAAGCAATCCAAGGAAAGTCAATATGACCACATCGTCATCCGCACATGGTAATAACACAGTTCCTGATTGGCTGGCAATATGAACGAACTCTGTTTCGTTCTCAATGCTCATTGGTTGATTTTGAGCTAAGGCCGACTACGTAAGGATGTCAGCACCAACCTACGAGTATACTGTTAGTGGCAATTGGGGGCAGCACTGTAGTCATCACGGCGGCAGCGAGCATGCTAAAACCCAGTTCAAAATAATCTCTCCGGGCCCAGTATTTCCACCTTCTAAGCATGGATTCCAATCTGATAGCATCGCAACTATAAAACCCAAGTAGAGCACCAGTAGACCCAGTGCACATAGAACAATTTACTGAGCGAATCATATTGTCCATTCAGGTTGCCCATTAAATAAACACTTTGGCAAGTTTATGTATCAAAATATATGACCCAAACCAAATTGGAATACATTTTGGATTGACTGATAGATTCAATACTGTCGCACAGTTTCAAAAGTTTCGAAGTTTTCCAATTCCAGGTTCGGAAAAGTTGAATTTGTAGTTTCAAGTTTCCTCCTTCAAGTCAAAACTGCCTTAACTGCTTGATGGACAGTACGAGTAGCACCACTTTCCGGAATTATCGGAATGGTTATCGGTTAATTCGATTGATCCGCGCTCTTCATTGAGAACTTTCTCCCGAGTTGTAATGACATGCAAATATAATGATTCAACAGTTCATTTCGGATGAATCCGGCGCTATCGAGATTCGATTACGTGCGTTCGAGAAATATGCCCCGCAGCCCACGGCGAAAATCATCGTCCATACAGATTGACCACGACGGAATCATCAACGCGTTTCTGGCTACGACGATGTAATTCACTCATAGCTGAAATCATAGCGATACACTCGAGTTGTTGATGTAAGTAGGGGCGATTTGAAGTAATTGGAATAATTCAGCAAAAATGAAGGATCGCCTATACAGCATAATTATGTATGGGACCTAAACCATAGAATATAAATCGAATAACGCCATGGTCGTACTGAAACAAAAACGATGAACACAAAACGCATGTTCACGCATTTTGGTACTTACTACCCATTATAAACGATGTGGCCCAAAGCAAGAAGCGTACAATCTGATAGAACCCTCTATGATGGCAAGGTTATCCCACGTGCAGGGTTCATAGTGTCCATGACCAATCTCATTCAATGACTTTATAGGATATTTTTGACTCCCATTCCAGGACTTATATATAATCATGGTATATATATATATATATATATATATATATATATATATATATATATATATATATATATATATATATATATATATATATATATATATATATATATATATATATATATATATATATATATATATATATATATATATATATATATAATCATTATATCTGCATTGTCCAGAAGCATTGTTGTCATTGGAGTTGAGATACATCATCAGACTAGTTACACTAAATCGAACAATGCCACGATCTTATATAATGTACCCTATGGATATGTGACCAAAAGCTTCAAATTGTATTTGCCTGGTTAGGCGATGCCATTCCAGGACCATGACCATGATTAAAGGACTTATGAGCCCATTCCATGATACTCTTTAATAGACCCGTTCCCATTCACAACTTTGAAGGACCTTCAAGGACTATGAACCCTACATCGACCCTACTGTGGCGACGCCCCAGTGCGACACATTATGAAAAAGCAGCTTTCGCCACAAAAAGGTTAGAACGATCAATGATAAACGCAAACTTACCGGGAACATTAATCAAGAAGTTGTACATGCTGTCAACTTGACCAGCTGGATTCTCGGCGGTGCATGAGTAGACTCCATTATCAGACGCTTGCACTCCCGTTACTTTCAGTCGCCGACCACTATCAAATATCCGAGTCTTATCATTGTTGAATAACCTGAAACATTTCACCATTCGCTAATTAAGAAAATACTACGGAGGAGAAATTGTCAGGAGTACTACGGTAAATTCTAGGGGCGTAAAGGAGGAATTTCTGTTTTAGGACAATTAAACATTTGCCCTAGCCTCACAATCAGGTACAGTCGGCTCTGCCTGGCTTTAAATTTAATCTCTATAGCCATGATCACGAGAGCGTTTTTGCCCAACGCCATATTGGGCCCGAAACAACCATTCACACAGATTTGGCCAAAATTTAGCATGGTCCAAATCATTGCGCATGAATTGCTATCAGTTACCGAAGTGACTCATTTTGATTTGTTTAAGCATTGTTTAATATCAAGTCACTTCCAGAACCAGTTGTAATTTGAGCCGTGGTATAAATTGACTCGGGCCGGGTCTGACATTTTTGGTCTAAGGCTCGAGCCAATTTTGCACCTATGCGAATGGTTGGCCCGAGCCTTATCGTCACAGGCCAAAATAGGCTCACGTGATCACGGCTATATGTAGCTGGTTCTTGATACAGTTCTCGTGTGCAAATATTTGATTCGCCCTTTGCGCATTATTTACAGTATTTCAATACCGATTGTGAACTCACCTAATCTTATTTCTAAACCATAAATAAGAAGGGTCGGGGTGACCCTCGACTTGACATTTCAACGTCACATCGTCCTGCTCTTTGATCAGGTCGGGTGACTTAGGTTTATGCAATAATACTTCGGCTTCCGGAGCTATCCCTAAAAAAATACAACAAAATAATACGTCACTTAGTAAATTGGTGCGGCCAACGGGGTATCGCTGCCAGTTGCCAGTCGGAGTTCATTTTTCTATCCGTCTCGAACTGGATCTTCAAACGCCCAAGTCCATTATTCCTTTCAGTGCGTCTACACCAGTGCGGCGTATGAATCAGTGATGGATTTTGCTAGTACACCGCACTGGGGTGTATTGATTTAATTAGTAATTACTAATATCTCTCTTGTAAGATGGCAGCACCTGTCAAACATAGTGAAATATTAGTAACTAACGATACACCGCGCCAGGGCGTAGACGCACTATAGTGCTATTCCCCTTATTCAACACACTAGGGTGGAATTTTTCAGAATTTTCAATTATCTTCAGCACTATAGGGTATTAATTAGCCAGCACTGAAAGGGATAAATAAAGTGAAGATCGGTTATTTTTTACTCATTACCCGGGAGATCTGTAACTTGGCCCAGTAAAAAGGTAATAAAAACACAAAAGACAGATTTAACATATAGGCTTATCACACGAATTCAAAACCAATACTGTAGTTATTTAACTGAAACATTATTTGCCAAAAATGTTGCAGCAGTTCCGACACCTGTGGTCAGAATCAAGATACCTTTCTCAGTCTCAGGTTCACTGTTGCAATATATGTGCAACTTACAAAGATTATCGAATATTTACTTTAATCTGGACATATCTGCATGTGACTGGAAAAGTCAATCATTTGACTTCAGCTTATTTACATGGAAAAACTGTCAAATTTAATAGTGCATTCTAAACTATATTGATATACCTTTTTAACCATTAATCATTATAGAATGAAGTTTATCAAATGAAAAGTCAAGTTTTTAGGGCAGCTACACTTCTTAAACTAACTTTCTCAAGTTTTAAGTCAATAGCACAGTTATAACAACTTTCATTCTGACACAACTCAAAGTAACAGTTTTCCGCAAGACGTCACCGTTGCGAAAATTCATTTTCAAAATTCTTTCCAATGATCTCTTTATGTATACAGAGATTTGACAAAAGGCAGTGCATCTACACTTTATTGATGATACTGTACGCGACGTGATTATCAATCTTATAGCCAACAATGAATTGAATATCAACAACTAGGCTTTCATATCGACCAGGATATATTCAGAATCTGTGTCTATGCATCTGTGAGTCCTAACAACTCTGCCTTGTTCCATGAATGAAGTAAACTTTTTAGCATAGATAATAGGTATACTTTCAAAATGTTCAGCAAAAACACTAAGCTATATTATCATTTCAAACTTATTTCTGAGTCAGACGTCTCGGGGAACCAAAATACGTTAACTGAACCCTAATATTTCGACAAATCACCAATCTACAGAGATACAGAAACTTCTCAAAAATCCTACATAGAATGTATCTATTACTAAGACTTATCTTAACAAACTCAGGACCTAGTGTCAATGTTGTGGGTTAAAATTTGTGACAACCATAGAGTCTTGCCTACATCTTTGGAAGTGGTCCAAGTCCAACTAATACAGTTAGGTGTTGTCAAAAAATGATTAATGATATCTTTAAAAAGAACTTTGCTTACTACAGGTACAATGAGGTCAAGTTTTTTTCTGAAATAGGGTGACCTTCTTATGTGGTACTAAGGATCTGGAACCCCCATCCAGTATTGATGGTTCATCCAGTTCTTCCCTTGGGACATAAACTGGCCTATCTACCCTCCTGTAATCCGTATTGGTATAAGCTACATTCAAAGACTGACACATTTACTTTGGAAAATAAACTAAATCAGCTCCAACAAGACTGGCTTTTAATGTTTACCGATAAACGTTTATAAATTCAGTGATCAACCAGAATGATTGCATTTCAATCCGTTCCGTTTCGGCTTCTGGGAGAACCTGCATTTCGGATAAACACCGCAGTAGCGACCGACCGCGAAAACAAAAATCATCGTAACACTCGAAGATGAGAGGCCCCAGGCGTAAAATCACGGATATAGTGTATGCGTGTATGCATTTTGAACTCGAGAGAGAGACACGAGCTATAACATCGATAGATAGCCGGGGAAAGCGGAGAATTACACGAATGCCTGCACCGACGAAAGGTTAATTCTTTTTTTTTAAAGACGGGTAGAACACATCGGTTCGGTTTCTTAGATCAAAGAAATGTAAGCTTATCGGCGATGTTGACGCTTCAAAAACAGATTTATCTGACTATCTGACTGAAGTCAGATAACACAAATAAATACGAGGATTCCTCTCTTCCGATGCCGACACTACCGCACGAATAAAAGCCATCGGCGATACGTAGTAGTTTTATGCGAAGTCGGCTTTTTAACTTCACACAACAAGCGCGGGATGGCAGCGGCAACAAACACGCGCCCCGCCATAAACAATACGAGCCTCTCAACCCCGCGCGCCGGCGTCAAAACTCGCTAGATGAGGAGTAGGACGAAAATGGTGGCGATAACCGGACGAAAAAAGCGGACGAAAAAAGCGAGCGTTCACAGAAAAAAAGAACTCCGATGCACCTGACTCTCTCAGTAGAGAAATAAAGAGAGAGTATCGCTCTCAGTAGAGAGTATCGCAGAAAATAAGTACACATTGTTAATCGGTCGCTTTACGACACTCGACAATATAAATAGAGTGATAAAGTGGCTGCTGTTAACAATACCTCTTGAAGTTTCAGGCACTATTCAGCGAAGTCTCGAGTTCGGAAACACGAGAAAAAAAACTAATCGTTCTTTTGTGACGGCGCGATCATTCGATCTCGTTAACTTCCCAATATAAAACCGGAGACAAAGTTTCCCGAGGAAGGACATTCTTAGCCGAGACCAAACCAAGTCTGTCAACTTCAAGAAGCCAAAACCAAGTCCGTCAGCTTCAAGAAGCCAAAACCAAGTCTGTCGGATTCAAGACGCCAAAACAAAGTCTGCCAGATTCCAGAAGCAGAAACCAAGTCTACTTTCCAGTAGAGCTGGGCCGAATGTCACTATTTGTAATCAGGCAGTCAACTTCAACAGCCGCGATCACAAGCATTTTTGGCCCGTGCCAAATCAAGACCGGAACAACTGTTTACACAGGTGCCAAATGGGCCCGTGCATGTTTGGCCCTGACCAAGAATGTCAGACCAGGCACGAGCAGGTCAAATTATTGCATGTAAATTGCAACTGGTTCCGGAAGTGACTGTCTAGTATCAAGTAAGTGGTTTACGAGTGAACGGGATACCGAAGGCACGGCCAAAACAGACTCGAGCCCGATACGGGCCGTATCGTCGCTCCACGTGATTGCTGCTAAAACATCATTCACGAATCCTTAATTCCATTAATAAAAAAAAGGGATCGTTTACATCTAACAAAACCATCGAGCATATGTTGATTCACTGGCGTGTTAATGACTATGTCTCCGATGGCCGGTTAATGGGGCAAGCGCGCTTCGCTCGGCGACGAAGTCTCCAGGAACCTGCGATCACGACAGCCAGGCCGGGAACATTAATCGCCGTATCGTAGGACGGGATCAGCTCGTCAAGCGATTTATGACGACTGCGTAACGCGACCGAGAAGCGGCGCAAATCGCGATCTGATGAATTCGAACTGAATCCAACGGTGATAAAGATGCGAAATCGTTCCCAGAAATGAAATTAGACGGCGACGAACGATACGTATCGCGACGACGACGACGAATCACTGCCTCGTAAATCCTAAGCGTCCGGACGCACAACGCGAAATCAGCAGATCTTCGATGGCATTAAGATTTTCGGAGATGCAGAATTTGATACAATGCGGACTGGATAGCATAAAATGCATGTAGGCAGGTCTGAATTTAAGCCATACAAGTTGAATATACTTTTGCTAATTGAAAATTACTTTATATAAGAATCCCCTAATCAAACTGCTGTAATCATAGTTTTATTATGCGTGCATTTTTTTGTGTTGAGGGTTGAGTGAGAGCGTGTTTTTTACATTTCTCTTTTTTTCTCCACTTTTCTCTTTTTGAGGGACCTGTATATATACCTGTTTATATAAATTATTTCTTAGTTTCCATAGACTCCACAAGCCTGATATACTGTATTTTGTATTCTGCCATTTGTACACCAAACCGTAAATTATATTTGAAAGTACTAGCAAATAAACACTACTCATAAAATGAAAATGAAAATTCTTCGATGATTTTCTCCATGATCTTACTTTCTTTCCTATTTCACCTTCCCTCTTCCATTTAAGGGCGTTTACGACAATAGCCTCGGCCTGCACAGAAAACCTATTACATTTCTCAATTTCTTTTTCTAATTCATCAATCTTTCGTCGAAGATAATATAACAAATAAAAGAGAGGCAGGCCTAAAATGGAACAATACGTTCGTATCTGCAGATTTTTTTGCCTAATCCTATGATCGCTTTGCTAAAATGAATACGAAAACTGAAATATACCGGGGTAATGCTTACACGAATACGAAAACAAAACGTCACAAAGAATCTTTGTTTTCATATCCAGACGAGTATTTTTTTTCCTCATCTATTAGAAATTTTCTCCACTTTTTTCCCCCCGACGATCTTTTTGAAGACTCAGACTTGAACTAAACACGCGCCGGATCGACGACGACAAACGAAACAATGCCTAAGCGTTGAATGCAACGTACAATTTCGAAGGGGCGAAAAAATGACGACGACAATACGCAGCGCGCAATATACACACCGGGCGTTACACCACCGGTGAATAATACGATCGTACGCGTATACGGCACTAGTGCGGAGATGTTACAGAACTATACCAGTCTCAGTCGGCATCTCAATAAAGAACGACAAAACGTCGCCGCGAGGCACGAGGGCCGGCGATTTCTGAAATGCGACATTTTACGATACGCACCACGCTCAGACTATACACGCGCACGCGCGGATCAAATAGCGGATAAACATTGTTTCTTTCGGCGAGTGAAAGAACCGGTTCGTCGTATCGATATATACAGACATGGAGCATTGATTTTGCGATGTCGCTGCTGCGGCTGCTGCTGCTGATGCTACGAGAGAGAGAGTTGGGAGGAGAAAGCCGTGGCTGCAGCTTCATGGAAAACAGGAATCTGATGCATTGACAGAAATCACCTGAGTCACCGTATACAAATCTATGCCGTGGCATCAGTCGACAGCAGCAGCAGCAGCAACACTGATGATGAAGAATACGATGAGTAAGAGGGCTCGGCTGATAAACCTGTATGCCGATTCGACGTTTTTTGTTTGGGTTCGCTTATATGGACAATATGTTCAGCTAGATAATAGACGCTGATAAACGCCTAGCAATAACAGTCGCAGTTGTCGTCGTTGGTGTCAGAGTTCTCCACGGGGCCGTATAACCGATGTCTCTTAAATCAGATGCGCAGTCGTTAAAGTTACTCAATCGTGAGCTATTTACATTTCTTGATGATGTAATAAAAGCAATTACGACAACGATTAGCAATATGTCCGAGAAAAATGATTAATAAATGTCACGTATTCTGTTATTCTTTTCACTTGCCCCATTCCGCAAACCGGTGATTTGCTCGTCGAATGCCCTCGTGAAAGATATCACGGTTCGGGCAGAAAACTGTTTAATCAACAGTTAACCATACGAGTGAAGCTCTTATTCCTCATATATGTGTATCGATTGAATACGATGTATCTTGGTCGACGGAATATACGGCAGAAAATAATTCATTATAACAAAGAATCTAGAGGGCTTGACGGGTTTTATTCTTTCCCGGTATATTAGACTGCCTTGTTCGACGCAACAAAAAAAAAAAAAAAGTCTGCCTAGGGGGGCCGAAAATCCCTTTTTCATTTTCATACTCGAACCATATGTACTTACTGTGTAAATTTGATAGACTTGTTTTCTTAGGCTGGCTACAAACAAAATTCTTTGTTTACCATTTTCGTGCGTATAATGGGCGCGGATCGCGGCATTGAGCGATTTTCTATGGAAATTTCATGTCGAGTCTTTGATATCTAGTCTTTGAGTAAGTGGTTTAAGCTAAAAACACAGGGCTGTTTGACAGGCACGCAAATACGTTCGACGTTCCATAACAAACTCTCGCATGGAATAACCTGAATTCGTCAGAGACACAAAGAATATCGCTTGAAAAGCGTCGTATAATACGTTATGTAATGATGATTTCCTTATTTCCAGTTATTTCTATCACATAATATTCTACGTTTGCCTCTAGTTTCTAAGCCCATCGTCATGAACCTGTAACATATGGCATAATATGGTCGTCACCAACTGCAGACATCCACAGATCTTAAATAAGGTATCCTGAAGTTGTAACTGAAGCACTACGAACAATGATAAGTTCAATGATTAGGAAATTAAAATGTTCTGAAACTGGATAGGGCACAAGATGTCAACAGAAAATGTCGTGACTACTTCAAGGGGGCAACAATCATTGAGAATGAAGATGGAATGGACATGGACCCTCTCCGGATTCATTAGCTATCGATACTTTATCCAGACCAGTAGTTAAATATGAAGCAAAGTTTCCATGACACAACAGATATTCTTAACCACATCCGCCCATGAGCCAAAGGCCGCCTAGATTTGGATACCAAAACATGGCTTCACACGATCATACCGAAATAACTTTCTCATTGAAAGTGATGACTTTCGAAAGGCTCTTTCTTGGACTTAATATATGGCTAAAACAAAAGTGACAATCAACTAAATGGACTTCATCTTCAGGGAATTGAGGAAGTCCATCAGTAATACAGAATTGCACAGTGTTTGGTCACAACGTATTCTTTATAAAGGACATTATAATTTATTCACTTAGAGTAAATGTATTATAGTCTATGGACGAATCAACACGTAAAAATAAATACGAAATGGACAACGAGACCTGTCTTGAAATGCATCAACTTATGGATGAATGGCCTAATACATACCCACATGTTGCTGCTTTACGTGACTAACCATAAAAGAGACCTGTTACATATTCGCCTGAGAGTCTCATATGGGAGCTTCTATCACCAAGAATATCAACACCAAGAACAACAGTATTTTGTCGAAAAATTACTTTCTCCAAGTAATTATGATTTAAACTTATAGCAACGGGAATCATCCATCCTCCGAGCTAGAATGGATATAAAATGATGCCTCCCTATTCCAAACAGATCGTTACCAAGTCTAGACTAGATATTATAAGACAACAGGTTAAGAGGTTGTTTAATAAACCTAAGTTTGTTGCGCCTCAACTCCATCAGGCTCGATGTATTTGCTACCAACTGATCTGAAACTGCAGAAATCAGCCATCAAACTAGAGTTCATTGGCAGCGAACAGCTCAAGTCCCAATCGAACGAATTATTTAATACAAATCACCGTATTAGCCAGAACTACAATACCGGCTAATGACGAACTAATGGAAATATGATGGGCAAATAATTGCGACTCTTATTTAATTGTCCGTGCACGGCATATCTATTCTTTCAATATATTCAATATCATTAGTTAGTATCATGAGTTGGAGTGACCATTTTTTTCGCAGTGTTATCGCAAAAATCTTCTCCAGATGATTGATGATGCTAGTCGAGTATATGGGTACAAGCGAAAGGGTAAGATATTACTAATACGGCGGAACCTCGTTACAACGAACTTCAGGGGTCAGATAATCTGTCATTGATAGTTAGTTGCATCCAATGGAAAATCGATTAAATTGTTTTATGCGCGATGAAATGTTCAGTTTGTCGTACGCGATAAATTGTTTCATCAGAGTTCGTTATAACGATGTTTCACTGTAGTATTAAGTGGGGTACCCAAATATAGCTACGAGACAGTGATACCATGTTTTCTGTCACGTTGATCTATGCCTAGCCCACAAAGTTTCACTGGACTCATCAATCTCTTATCAACGTATCCGTTGACCAACATTGGGCAAAAATGAACGTACAGGTCTTTCCCAGTCCAGTCAGTAGTGGAAGTAGTATGAACTAATCATGCCAATCAATGTAAACCCAGAGTTTAGCCCTTTACTACAATGCTGTCAATGAAAGTGAAAGCCTTTATTTTCTTCATTTCAATTTTCATCAGAATCATCATCAATCCATTCCTGAAACATAGGTACTTCATAAGAAGTGCCACCTAGGGAGTCATGGATTAGGTATGCGGACCGGACCTATACTAGACAAATGGATAAATATGGGCTACTATTCGAAAGTACCCACGTACTAAAATTGGACAAAAATGAACGTACAGGTCTTTCCCTATCCGGTCAGCCAGTGGAAGTAGTATGAACGAATTGTGCTAATCGCCATAAACCCTAAAAGAATTTAGCCCTTTACTACGATGCTGTCGATGAAAGTGAAAACCTTTTATTTTCTTCATTTCAATGATCACACCGTGGCTCTTGTGCGCGATGCTATACATCTTTAATCACAAAACCACAAATGAACTGAAGGCCATCTGAAACTAACTGCATAATTGCCATGTTTACTCGCACCAAATCATTGATCACCGAGGGTGAGTCAACATGCCCCGTCAATAGTTTTTCAATAAAACACCAGTTCACACTGACGCATACAACGAATATTACACACAAAGTAATCGCAACTTTTTTTGCCCGACGACGACAACTGCGCAAGCGAGCTCAGAAATCACTCGGGATCGCGCAAAAAACTTATCCGATGATTGCATTGATATTTGCCCTTTGAATCATTTTCGCGCAAAGTGGTCCAGGTTCGGCGTAGTCCCTCGCGTGCGCGGCTGCCAGGTTGTCACAACGCGTTCGTTTTTAAAACTTCAATGAAGCGAATTTAAACCTGCGTTTCTGGCATCAGCACTGTCAATTGCGAATAACTCAACAACATGCTTCAATACTGTTACGCTTAACTCTATGAACATATTCAATTATCGGCAGTCGAAAAACGAAAAAGGTATCGACTAATATGTTGCCACCACACACCACCTCCCCACCACCCTCGGGAAACAGGTGAAGTATTGTTCAAAATGTGTCGTAATAAATGAGACGAACTATGAATTTTTGATGAAGTCTAAAAAAAGATTGATACCTCATTTCTTATTTCTGCTGAGCTTAAAAGTTGACCTGGCCACTTATCTACCCTGTACATTACTTCTTTAAAAATCGTGATCAATTTTACCCGGCAGCTATAGAAATGAACTGATTACAAATCTCTAAGATTATTTTGTATTTTACAAAATGACCCGGCCGATTAGGATTTCATTTTTGTTTAGACTAAATAGAAAATTTTATATGGGGTTTTGCAGTCAACGGTCAAGACTAACCAGATACAATAATCAACCCCTGACTGTAACACCATCCTCCAGTCCTCTGCCAGTGGGCTATTAGCGCGTATAATTTTTCTTTCCGAAAAGTATTTTCTACGGCTTACCACCAGCTATCCGGAATTTCATTTCATCACCTTGGTGGTGCGTGCGATATGAGAAAAACAGGTCTGCCGAGGGCGAAAAAAATCTGCGAATGAAAAAATCGGCGAGGACTCGATGCGCAACACCAGATGTTAACGTGCTCATTTGTTCAGCTTGATCTAAGAACATCGCGTTAAAGAGATTCGTATACCTGGCTCATTAACAGTTCAAAAACATTCCTCTATATGTTTCGACAGTGATAAATGACTTTCAAATATGCATGGGAACAGAAAACACCCCGAAGAAGAGTCATGAGCGTGTATACACCTAAAGAAAAAATGAAATCGGTGATAGATGTTTTTCGCGACCAAATTCTCTATCCCGAGCATTTCGTTGGAGCATACCTCCAACCCGATCAGCAGCATCGCAAATAAGAAGTTTCTACCAACGTTCATTTTCGCAGGTATGATAATGGTTGCCGTGTATTAGTTTAATTGATGATGTAGCCAATGTAATATAAGTCTTCGTATGCACGTTTCAAAAATGGATCAAATAGAAAATTCAAAAGGTCACACCGACATCAAGCTGTATACGTGTTGTGCTGGTCGTAGACTCGCTACATTTCCTGTGAAAACGTTACCTCTAATTCAACTTCACATTCAATGAATACCATTAGTACTTAATCTATCATTTTTGATATCTTTTACTGGATTGTAGCTTTTTTTGCATTCACACCCGCCAACCCGGGAGGAAAAGTGCACAATATTCTTATTTAAATTGATGAGGGCCCTCGCTTAATTTAGAGTATACAGCTAATTCATTGGCGGGATAAAAAGTGACTGACTGAACGCTAGCCGGCGCGCGGCATGCCGGTAAACATCAAAGAAGCGCACACGGAAGACTGAGAGGTTTCTATGGTAATGCGTCAAAAGGTCGCCAGTTTTCCTGACAGAGATTAATGACATACCCCGAAAATTGACAAGCGCCGAGCGGAGAACTTAGAACTTGCGCAGTATTCTCAACAAATGAAATCTATCGTGGTGCCCCCCCGGAAAGTGCGCCCACATCCTACGGAGAACTTTCCTAGCCGCCAAATGCCGAAAACATTGCAGGAACGAGAATACTCGCCCCGCCAGCCAGCAAAAAACTGGTTTGGCTCGGTGAAGGCAAACAGCCCAGTGAATGAATTTTTTTCATTTTTCCATCTTTGAGTTATAGAAGCTCATTTATTCTCATTTACGAGCCATCCATCATCAGAGTGACAGCTCACTAATTCAACATGACTGTTCGGCTGGACAAACAGTTTTTCAAAATTCAAAACCAAATATTTTGTAAAGGCCTAGATAAACAGTTCGCCGAAAACCGAACCAACAGGCTTCATTGTTCCGCTTATACCCGGCAGCGAGCTACCTTTTCGAATTCAAATAGCATTTGAAGGCATAACGATAATCAAAATTGATTCGATAATCGAAATCGCTACACAAAACGTTTTTTCGAGTGAAGCGCAATGTCTGACTCATGGCAAAATGCATAGACCGGCAGGCCTAACCTCGCAAGCCAGGCACGAATGACACTTATTTCCGAATACTTCTGGATGATCGACTAAATTTGTTTTACGTTTTCTTCATAGAGTACGAAGTCATTAGTCGCAGCCAAAATATTTCCGCCAGATGTCTAGATGACCTCAGTAATTGTTCAACATGGCCAATTTGATATTCCAATATCGCATTCTGTGGGCCATTTTCAGAATAGGAGGACATTGTGATGATTTATGAGCATCTCTCAAAACATCGAACTACGTTTCCATCCATATGGATCAGTCCCTTCTATGAAACAAAAGAGATTTGATCTACTATTACATGTATGGCTGATTTGATGATACTATATTACTTAGCAGATTTTAGGGTGCCATCTCCACACCTGATTTATCAAAACTAGAAGTAGAACTATGTGGCTTCTTGGGATGAAACATGTTTGAAAACTTTTTAAAAGGTAACTTCCGACAAAGATGCTACTGTAAATAGGGAGGTACCTCCCTGCTATAAACAAGACGATATGAAGTTTTGAACTTGCTTTAAAACTTTTGTTTAGTTTTGAACTTGCTTTGTAAGGTCATCATCTGTACGACGCTTTTGAAAACGAGTTGATAAAACGTAGAGCTTCCAATCTGGATGTGCTTTTTCGACTACACAGCTCGAAGTCACAGTTTTTCGCTTCACGATCGCTACCGTCACGACAGCTCCCGATCTCTTTTAAAACCGATGAGACAATAATTGAGCGAAGAAATGCCAGATGCACTATATATACATACATATATCGAACAAGGCTCGGCTCGTTGTTGTTCGTTGTGTCACATGAAACAAACCGATCGAAGACAAAGATCGCAACTTCGGTTGGTACGGCTATTGTTTCCGACGTGGGGAAATAAAGAGACGAATTTGTAATAATCATCTACATATACAGATGTAAATGACATGATAACAGATTAGTTTCTGCGCGTGTTCGTTCGCTCGGCGCGCACAGCTAAGTACCTATATCAGCTGGCATTTCTTCAACTATACAAGGTTTAGTTGCACATGTATGTAGATATACTTAAAAAATTTTGAATTTTCTATATCTCTTTTTACTAAAGACATCTAAGACTCATCGTAAAAAAGTCTAAATTTGGCGAGGATTACCACAGTTTAGCATTCCCATTTTTATGCACGCGGTATTACTATATATAGACAAATGGTTCTGAATCATACGGATACCAAATAATAGTTTACCTCGGAGGTAGTCCATAAATTACCAAATAATACTTGATCATTCCATAACTTCGGGCAAATAATACATAGCCTATGTTTGGCCTATACACGTCCACGCCATATATAAGCAATTTTTTTCATAACAGCTCAGCCCTAAGCTTTTGATAAGCTCCGAGCCCTAAGCTTTTTTGATTACATCTTCAGCCCTCACCCCTCCCTGAAGCCAAAGTAAAATACGTGCATATAAACAACTAAGAGCGATACTCCCATTGAATGTGAAGCACATTCAAAATCTAACCTTTAAATGTATACATTAAATTAAATGATACAAGATGAGAAAATTATATACACTAAATTCAAAAGAATTTGATCAACTGAAATAAGAATTACACAATTTTTTTTTCTCAAGATAGAATGAAATGCCATGCGGCACTTTGTAGCACGCTTATTTTACAATCGAATCACAGCGGCCTAAGGTTTGGACTATTTATTAAAATGTTTTTCGAGGATCATGATTAATCGAGTCAACCCTTCTCCAATGCACAATACATAATCAATTCGCTGTTTATACGTATTTAGGATTTGGCATAAAACTGGCAATACGGAGCGATTTGGCGGGGGCCAAATTGGCATGGATCAGGCCCGAGTCAAATTTATTAGAGAGCTCATTCACATGTAACGCACTCACTCGTTGCTAAACAATAAAAGTGAGACACTTACGGAACCAGTTGCAATTCAAACACAATAATTTGGCTGGCCTGGTCCCATGTTTTTGGTCGGGCCAAATAGGTGCTCATTTTGGCACCCGCGTGAACAGTTGTTTGGCCCAGGCCAAAATTGCTCATGTGATCGCGGGTTGTCATGCTAGGTACCCATTTACTCCTGGGTGGGAGAATGGCAATGGGGAGAAGTGTCTTGAATGGGGACACATCAGGATGCATGGAGTTTGAACCCGCAACCTGGCTTCCCAGAGTACATAACGTTCAAATCACTCGCCCACGAGACATCGACGATACTTACATAATATATTCAGGATGGCCTCCGTGCTTTTTAGCGAATAACCGGTCGTCACATTCGTCGCAATGCACCGAAATGCGCCGAAGTCCTCTTCGCGGTTGACGCGCGCGATATGCAAATTGCTACCAGACTGGAACCGGCGCGACGTGCTGTCGATCTGAACGTCGTCTAAAGTCCAGTGAAATCGTATATGGCGACGATTCGACACGTCACAGCGCAGGATCACTTTACCGCCCTCGGCGATGTCAGCCGAAATGGGCTTCACGCTGAAGTAGAAGTTGTCCTGACATCGGATGTCTAAAACTGAAAAAGAAAGATATGAAAATTCAAATTCAATTTCTGCAGTACTTCTTCTTAATCTTAAAAATCTATTTTTCTATTAAAAATCCATTAAGTGGGAACCAGTTGCAATTCACACGCAATAATTTGACCTGTGCTAAAATTTGGCTTGAAGCTGGTCCAGCAGATTTGGTCGCGCCAAACAGGCACGGGCCCATTTGGCATCCGTGCACACAAAATGCTTGTGTGATCATGGCTATTGATGTTACTTAAAAGCCCTTAACTTATAGACTAGGGCGTGGTGAAAATTGGCCAATTCTCCCCCATGGACACGATGCATACATGGGGGAAGGGAGCGTGGGTTTAAAGATCAGCATAACTGTTTAGCTCTATACGAATCCCCTCATGTCATATACGTGCTAATCAGCTTGCCTTCGCACAAATACCTCCAACCACGAGCAAGAAAAAAATGCATATACGAATAATTAATCGAATCGTATAATTTGAATTGAAATAAACGTCACTTAGATCAGTTAAGATACGTGGATCTAAAAACACCGAACACCGAAACTCGAATATTAAAACACGCCAATAAGACACATGCTTAACTTCGTAATTCGTAAAATAAGGCACGAATGCACTCATTAAAGGCAAGTGCGTACTTCTCACATTACAAGTACACCAATTGAGTTCGAATGTTCGAATGAATTTTTCATCGACTCTTTAACAACGGCAGAAAAAAATGTAATGAAAAGTGGAGAAAACTACAGGCAATTGAAACATGGACTTTTTAAACCGGGTCACCGGGTACGCAGAAAATCATAGAAACGTTCATTCTCATTAGGAGACTCCACTTCATATGAAGGCTTCCTGAATCAATCTCGATAGGCGAAATTGATACTGGTATATCTGACTGTTTTTTTTAAATCTAAACCTAACTACAACTGAAACGCTCTCTCTACAACCACAAAAACCTGGACTAAAGATTCTTATAAACCCAATATGAGCTATCGTGCTACATGATAAGTGCAATGTTTTTCTTCGTCGAGAAAGCCAGTACAAATGAAGATCCCACCAGTATATTTGGCACACGTTTTTTTTTTTGCTAGATTTCAAGATGATTGGTCTATCCAGGCCACTATATTTCATAGATATTTATTTGATGATACTACTAGCTGACCCCGCTTATC
Source organism: Tubulanus polymorphus (assembly GCF_964204645.1). Taxonomy (NCBI): domain Eukaryota; kingdom Metazoa; phylum Nemertea; class Palaeonemertea; order Tubulaniformes; family Tubulanidae; genus Tubulanus; species Tubulanus polymorphus. The sequence goes on from NC_134025.1 coordinate 11,637,293, forward strand.
ACTATACCAGACTGAATAGGGACCCTGTGCCATCAGCTATCCCACTAGTTGGTGCGTGATAACAATTAAGATACCTCCATCAAAATTGAGTTCACTCACAACTTTCATTGTCTCAATTTTTACCTACAGCATGAACAATTCAGATTGGATGATCTTTAAGGCTTACATGCATATAGCACTATGATTTACATTCAGCAATCATCAATTTGAGAAATTACAAATAGATTTTAATTGAATCAGGGAAGAAAGCTTTGTCGAAATTTGCAGTGTTGCCACCCAGTAGATCCTCCTTGCCACAAACAAAATCTTTTATTACCACAGTCGACTGGCTTTTCAGCGCAGATATAGTGGTAGGTTTTGCTTTTTCCATCAGTTAACTAAATCTGAAAGGCCGATCTTTTTAGACAGGAAAAACGGGTGAGGGGGAGAGAGAGAGGAAAAAGAAAGGAGGGGAAAGAGGAAAAAGGAGGGAGGGGGAGAGAGAGAATTAATACGCAATAAGATACAGATGACAAAATCCCAACAGCGCCGTCTCAAACAGCCCATTCGTAGTCAAGTGTATATACGAGAGTAAAGTTCCACTTATGATTAATTGTCACTCATCGATTGGCTCATTAACCAGAACTTTGATCAGTCTTGCTTTTACGCAGCAGCGGAGTTCCTCTGTGTAACGTATCGTGCCACACCGTTAAATCCCGTCTTCCGTATATGACAAATTTTATTGATGAGCCACTTTTCTTTCATTCCAAAAAAAGCGAACGAATGGAACGAACACAGCGGTTGACGAACTTAAAGTTAACGAACCTAATTAAGATATATGTCATCAATAACGAGATGAAGAGAAAGAGGAATATGTTGCGTCAAATGATATCGGCAATATTGACGATCTAAAAGGGTTCCACCACGAAATAGAAATGAGGGAAATTCTACATATCTTTCAGTCGACTAGTCATAACTCAAATATTGAATTCCTTCGTTCTATGAAGCAATGAATGACAATTCGATGAGGTACTACTACTGGTAATTGAGGATTCGGCGAGGATCTGGCAGGTTCACGGGCTTCGAACCAACTTTTCTCTTGAATTGCGTTCATCACTTATCGATGAAAACGCAGAATCACCAGACCAGATAGAAGTGGACCGAGTCAACTCATCTATTACTGTTGTGCCAGTGCACTATCACCGAAAGGAAATGGTTTTCCTAAAAATCGAAATGAGCTCAAAAAATCTTACTTCGGCTAAGTTTTGATTAGAGCAGTAGTGCCTCGGTGACTGCTACTAAGCGGATGACGAAAACCAAGTAGTTGAAATCATTTCAGTAGCCATTACTCCCTCTAGAAGTTGAGGTGATACTTCTTGTCCGGGGGTACTCCGAAAAATTGTCTGTGCAGTTAGTTCCCTGTGGCGGGTATCGATTTTCGCATGAAACTTACATACCATTAACTTGTAATCCACTACTAAGGCATGGTATTTGTACAGAAAAACCAGCCTTTGGTCAGCATTCAAGAACAAGATCTTTTAGAGCAGCTCACAAATGATTTCATAAGTTAACAGATAACAAACTCGGTGTTGTAAGATGCAGCGATAGCTGATAACCAACTAATTATCATAGTGGTATCTATAACATAGCCTATAGTGAAACAATGCATTCAAATCAAAATTCACAATCAGACCGGTTTGGTTTCTTGGTTTCTTCATTCGATCATACTACAACACCGAGCTCATCCATTCTCGAAGAGAACAACAGATCAGATCATGACTCACTCGGGATAGAAGGGTTATCCTGTTGAATCCAGTGTGTGAGAAGCGTGGAGAGATGCAGAGACGGAGAGGGAGAGAGAGGTGACTAACATAAATCTACTCGACACTGACTCAAAATGACAAACTATCTCCGAAATGAAAAAGTATACACGGTAAATATCGGTGTTAATAATATCGCTGACAGGGAAATTACAAATAATAGCAATACAGGTGTTAAAAAGAACCGATACATAGCCTTTCCATTCCAGATATAACGCGCCAATTTTCAGTAGTTGGCGACGATTTCCTGGCGCAATTACCACTGTGCCTGCACTAGCCGAAAAGTGGTCACTCTGTACCGTAACTTATCATAACTACAATTACTGATTCTTTTTCCTGCGTGTGCAAAACCTTGTACGTGTGCGCCCGTTGAGTGGTTTTGAGTGACTTATTTTCATTTTGAATGACCGCTTTTATATATATATATATATATATATCGAAGTCAATAACAGCTCCCTCGTTGAACGTGAAACTACAGAGCGTTTTATTATAATCGTTGTAATGAATTTCTTTCCGAGCGCAAGCATCAGTTCGCTTCAGTTCACGATAAGAACAGAAACCCTCAAAATATGAAAATCGACGTTTGTTAGAAGGCGGGGAAATGATCTGGATACTTGAATCTCTCACCTTTTTACTGAGTGAAACGGGCATCGAAGAATGCTTGCAGCCCTGTGTACACAACTAGGCAACTCACAAAAGATACAAGTGAAAAACAACCAGAACTGCACCACACTCCGAATAGTAGGCAGTTTTACAGGTTAATTCGCCTTCGCACCCCAAACTCAATACAACTCAAGCAGCTATAATTGAGCATTCCGGGCTCTCAATAAAAGCCACTCGTACGCTTAATCGACAGGTAACTTTTCAGTACCGATACTCTCGACTCCCCCCCCCCCAAACATTGGCCACGATTTGACCCACGATGCTAAGAGTCACGGCATTCTTTCCGCACCGAACCGAGCCACCCAGAAAAAAAAACCAGTATCAGATTCTATACGCAAGAGGTCGACTTCTTTTTACACCTTACTACTAAAACGGGACTGCAACAGTCAGATTTCTCTCGATATCCTTGCATCAGCCATTTGATTTCTCATTGAACTCTGCTGAAGTGTGCAGTATATACCAGAGGGCCTTATCTTATCCGTGTCTTTAGGAACGGAATATAAAATTGAGCAGACTCTCGCTAAGTATTACGCGCATATGTATACTAACCGTACCGTGTCCAAACTGCATCAACGATAAACGGTGCAAAGAATTGGGGGGGAGTAGCTAACGCAGAAGTTTTCGAAATAAAGATTTGGTGTACAGATATGTGATGGCAATTGCAAAATAGGCCTAATGAACTTTCACCTCCCTATCATACATTTCTCGAAATGGACATTCCGTCGATCTAGATATTTCGCTCTAAAAAGTTTTCACAATGTACGAAAACAGGAAATAGGAAACTTCCGAAGAACATATAAAGTCCGTCCCCAGCGAGAAACCAGACAAACGAAAATGCCTGACCAACCATCGAACAAAAACGCTATCCCCTTGGGTTGTTTTTGGGCTAGGCGAAGAAAAGGCCAGTGAAGCACCAGAGTCGTTGAAATTGAATATAAGCCCGCCTGAATTCAATGGTAGCGCTCATTAATCATGCCTTTGTAATTCGCCCCAACTCTCTCTAGTTCTGTGAACAAAGGAACCCGATCTATGTGAACGAAGCATAGTGGTTAGGCATTGGCAGAATTAATCATACTGTCAAAATGAAGGAACTATCGGAACTGAACGAACCGACCGAAAAACACGGAGAGAGGTTCGGATATAATTCGATCAAAATATCAGACACGCGGTAATACCGTTTTAATGACGCATATTCAAACGGGAAACCTTGAATTGATCATACATTTCACTTACGCGAAGAGAACAAGATCAGGGTAAACCTGGTGTCGAGTTCCGTCTACGTTCAAAATTATCGAATCATTCTAGACAAATAATGGATTTGTGGATAATTTTGCATCAGGGTGGGTTATTCACGCATTGGCACTAAAGAGTCAGATTGAGGCATAGGCCCAAGTTCATTCAAACTTGAAAGCCCTTACGTGACCTGAAGCAGATGATACAGAGAAAATTCATCATCAACACTATTGATAGAACACTATATCCGTGTTGACGCGATGTAGAGAGAATCCCACAATGATAAGAAAAAGTCCGAAAATGTAACTTCGAGATAGTAGTTTACTCAACGTTTCGAATAGGCTATATCCTAATAGTCATCTTCAGGATCATTATTCCTGAAGATGACTATTAGGATATAGTCGAAACGTTGAATAAACTACTATCTCGAAGTAACATTTTCTGACTTTTTCTTATCATTGTGGGATTCTCTCTTCATCATCAATTATAAAATCAGTAGTTCACAGACCAACAATAGTCCAGCTCAGGTCACAGACACCTATCACAGTGACGATTTTTGGGTTGCTGGCGGTCGATCCGTAGGACACTGAATATATATATATAAGTGGAATGTATTGAAGGGTACTTATACATTAATATTGAGATTTTTGGTATGATATAGCCGTTAATAGTTCTAATGACCAGGCGAAGTGGTTAGTGGCGACCTGAACAGAACACTGTGACTAGCGACTGATCGCCAACAATCGCTAGTAATATTCAGTCGTAATGACCCGAACACTCTCCGGGATCAGTCGCTCTTGGTTCTGTCGCTGCGCAGTCGTACGGCGACCCGAGTCCCACTTCAATGCAACCACCTTTTAAGTTGTGTGGTTATCCGACTAAATTGTGGTTCACCAGATATCAGTTTACTACATATAGGGTCGCAACGGATAACAAAATCATTATAACCTAATGCATATATGCATTAAATACTTAACCGGGGCGGTAAATGGAACGAGAGACTTCGGGGTGAAGACATATTTCTAGCATTGCACCGAAACCGTCATTGGCGCTTAATGCGGTATTGTACTTTTAACGATGATAGATTTAGCTGACCAGATCAACATGGCCTACAACACACGAACCATAGCTCGGTGCCATAAATCAATCCCATTGTCAAATTACTTCCATCTGGCCATAAAAAGGAAATGTTCAGTCACCCACAAAACACCGGGTTGTAAAAATAGTTCCCAGTTCATTTATTGATTCTTCGGTTAAAGGAGGCCCATATTTGAGTGCCTACTCGGATGTGTTAAGTCTAAGGAGTTTTGTATGGTTTATGGTGATGAGATATATAAACCGTCTAATTTTCTACTCATTACTTTCACCGGTCGTAAACCTGTCAAACGTTTTTACCCATTCTTCTGAGCTACTAAATATCATCGGTAGTAAATGTGCAGTTATACTGTTTCTACCAATCACGTTATACAAACGCCTGGTTTGTGATGAATACCTCTATTAATTAAGAAGGTCTGGTTAGGAAAGTGGAAATTGAAATAGAAGGGTTGTTTTTCTAAATTGTTCAATGCACTCCCACTAATTATGGTGTCTCAGAGATTTTTAAAGAACATTTCATTAATCGTACAGCTGAATAATTCATAAAAAGCTTTGTTCATTAGAAATTATTTTTTTCAAAGAAGTTTTTCTAAATTCTAATATCACTTTTGTACCGGCCAATAGAAATAAAATCACTCAAGGTTTGTTTGTCTCATTGTGTTCTAAGGCTTTAAATGGTTATAAAGACCCCAGGGGGTCTTGCATATCTATACTTCATATCACAATGTTAATGAAGTGAAGGACCTTCTACATAATGCCACAAAGACTGCACTGATATATACACGTTTGCCTTTTAGTTGTAATTCAACTTTCAAAATATGAATCTTCGAGCTCATCTGACAAGTTGGCCTTCTCCACTCAAAACTGAGAGGGGTTTAGTAGCATTTAGCTATATTCAATTTAAATGGAGCTAAATGTTGCTCAACTAATATGTGTTCATTCTTATTCTAAGAAAAAACAAACTTTAATTTAATGTCCGATAAAAATTTTTTTAATAACATTCATCAATAAAAGATGATACAGGCCTAATAGACGTTGTATACTTCAAGGAAAAGGGGTCTTCAATTGTAAAATTTGTAAATGCCTTGTATCTTCCTTAGGGCTAGGGAAGGACACGGACTTATGAAAGTCAGTAAGAAATTTTAAGTGACATCGAAAATCTCCATTGGTATCTCAATTTTCATTCTTATTCCTCAACAATGGTTTTTTCTAGTCTAGCTACTCCGTGAAGAAAACCTTTCAAACAGGTCCGATAATGCAATCATTTTGAATGAATATTCAAAAATTTCTCACCCCGGGGATACATATTTCACGGTGCCTTTGACTCACAACTCACCAATACTAAACCCTGGGTCTGCATTATAATTCCACTATTATAAAAAATATGCGCCTGGAAAGCATTAATTACCTGATACAGATGAAATACGGGGCAATTACTTTAAGAGTTTGGGAAACATTGAATTTTATAGTCGTGGCTGAAAACTCTTAAGAATCTGAACGCTATTCTGATTTTATTTGTTCACCACCCCAAACCTTGGACACCAATGGAAGAAATACAGCTTCACCCGAGTAAAGGTTCATCGGTTTACCAGCATTGTAGTTCATTCGCTGACCTGAATTTGCAATTGTGTATACTCTACGCATACAGGCTGGTTACTACTACCACTAATGAAAAAGCATGTGTCGTACCCGGCAAATAAAATCCACACACCTCCCAAATCTAGTAGTCTCCACGCCAAAAAATTAGCTGACAAGTAGTGAAAACCACATTCTTTATGACAGCCACCATAAATCACTAATGGCATATAAAATGAAAAAGGTAGTAGGGGCTTCAGTAGCTTTAAACATTTACCATTACCAAAACAATGTTCTATTCACCAGCAATGACTATCGGGATGTCATTATCACCATATCTTTGGTGGTTGTGTACAACAATTAGATAAAGTAATAATGTTTGTATCATTTAGAACAATTAGAGATTGATACCATCACCGAACAGTCACCGAACCCTCTAGTCTTTGGAGATACCACATTCATTAAATTGTATTCCAGCATTAATGTATTCTAATATTAATTCTTCGGTACCAATTCTTCTATATAAGCTAACTTAGTTAAACTGAATCTATTCTACCATATTTTCTACTACCTCTTCTAATTCCTCACACGCCGAACGGACCATTGTTGTCAAACTACCCATTCACCACAATGAATCCGATTTTATATCGTATAGAAATAAGGAAAATAATGTCTCAAACTTACCGAATACAGCCGCTACAAACGCGGAAATATAGTAAAATATCCTACAAGATCGCGTAAAATCCATTGTGCTTTTTGTGTAGTTGTAAAAATCGTGTATATATCATCCGATATAGTATATATAAATATATATTGGAGAAAGGAGAGTTGAGTTGAACTCAATGATCGAGAGCCATGATTTACACGGAGCGATAGTAAATATAACAGCGCGACAGTAGAGGCGCCGCACTCGACTGAGAGAGGAGTACAACAATCAAACCAACCTACTTACTACTACACCGGTAATCCTTAGTCAGCCGTCGCGTCTAGAAATAGTTCGATATTCACACAATGTCCGCGCGTTTGAACGAACGAAAACGCTTACTTTAACTTTTTCGATATCGAAAATAAGTAACGCGTTCTATATTCGTGTAAACGCATACTATTTCGGGCGTTTGTCGAACGTTTCGATTTGATTTCGCTTTATTTTTCATCCGTATTTATTTTACGGGAATCAATGCGCCGCGCGGTACACACCCGAGGCGACCAATAAAGCGAGCGCTCATCAATTAGCCGCCGGATTTTTCTTTCTGTCGTCGTCTTCGTTATTATTTTTTTTTCGTGAGAAACAATGAAAGATGCGTAATAGTGAAAAAATACGATCTGAGCTTTTCGATACGTTTTGAACGTACGTAAAAACCCAGTTAATTTGCATATACACATTGCAACAATGCTGCACGATATAAAGTATCTTTCGTTTACTTGTTTCTTTATGCTAAGCTAAAGATATAAAAAGGCATATCTTTTGTGAATATGAAATTTACAGAACTATAATTTCATCAGGAATTTTTTTCGAACGTTTTGAAGTGTTTCAAAATGTTCCAATTTCGAGTATATAAGTAAGTGAACTTTTCTAAACTAAAAAAAGAATTGAAATCATTACGCTGACATTTGAGCAAATCAAGAAAATCAGTATCGATTCAACTTTTCTTAATGTTCTCTGTAAAACTTTCCAATGGGCAAAAGCGGTTAAGGGCAAAACTTGCTTATCATTTCAGGGGCGAATTTCAGGGGTGGTCTCGGGGGTCCGGACTCTTGCCTTCCCATTGAGGTTGCCCTTTTCATGGCTGTTTTATCCGAGAAATTTCTTGTTTTCCTTTTGGACCCCATCAGCTCTCCGATTTTCCAAGATCCGCCCCTGCTTTCCAGCTAAATATAGAAGTATCAGAAGTATATATATCATCGCACGTGAGAGCTTATACTAGTGTTCCGACAAGTTTGTTGCCGACACAATTTTTGTAAAACCTACGTACATCGCCAGCCAGGGGTATCGAGCAGATAACGCAATCTAAACTAATCGACAAACGAACAACATGCATTGGAAGTAATCCATCATTCAAACTGCCAATGCGGGCCAAGTAAAAACATGGTTTCGAAATGTTGTGACTCAACGTAGAGAGGGAATGATATGCATTAAAACCGGGGTCACGACGAACACGTTTCACATATGATTTACCACATCATCCTCGCTTGCCGGGGGTAGTTTTGATCGATAACAACCAAAAGTACGTCCTCTATATGTTAGTAGTTGAATAAACTACTAAAATCCCTGTAAACTATAGATGAATGAAGAAGCCTGATTTTCGAATTCTATATATACGAGCGTATATGTACCATTTATATGAAATTGGTTAAAACGAAAACAGAATGTTTCGACTTTTGAATAACAGCTATCATCAGATTGTTGACTTCTTAATTCATCCCCGTGTATTTTCATAACACGTACCACCCTGAAAACGAGATCCACTGTTAAAATTTTATGGTAGAAAAATGAACAACCGCGTTACGCTTAGATTTTATTTGCATACGTAAATATATGTGTATATATGTATATTACTATAAACATATATATGTATCAACCCCAAACCGTGTAGTAATATTCTTATATATATTTTGATAACAATCACTTACAAAAAATACTGCATCAAATATTACACACCATGTTGTAAACTGTTAAAGAAAATGTGACTCAAATGTGACAAAAATGTAAGTCAAATTCGTTTATTTCCAATGTTGTAACTCACAAATCAGGGAGGTGGCGGTGAATCTCCCTGGTCAAATATAAACTGGAAAACTGGGTCCTGGATCAGATTCACAAAGCATATTAATGACTGGGTTACTGAATGCAACCTTCTCATATTTAGTAGCTTCAACAATGTGATTTGATGAAACCTCTAAAGTTTCCTCATTACAACGTTTTGAACAACTGATACCAGGTATAAGCAATATTGAAAAACTGCGATGATCAATCAATACGTTCGATAACAGTGGGTCGGCTGATCGATTCAGGAAGCATCATAGCCATAGTCACGAGTTTATTCGTTTCTTCGTATTCATGTTCGCCATACCTGCAATATCATAATAATTCATTAACTTTTCTTTTATAGATGGCGGATAAATCAAAAATTCTCAGATATGATTTATGAACAAATTGTACGTACCAAAAGACGACCCATTCGCCATTGCTCCAGCTCCCATCAGCTCTCTGAAAATACCAGGCCGAAATGTTGTTATCGGCCCTGCAACGCCAAAATAGTTTTGGGTACTTCCTTGTTATATGCGCCCACATCATCTCTCCTGTTCCAAGACCCTATATATAGATAATGCCATTTAGAACCAGCGTTTTTTATGACTAGAATTATCAAACTGGGTGGTGTAATTCTAAAATCATGGATATTCAGCCCATCTTAGCATGATGAGTGCGTGGAATTACCACTCGCAGGGGCGGATCCAGCGGGCGAATTTGACTATATTCCTAGAAATTACTGCTCGATGATCTGCCAACGAAGTAGCAAGCATTGCACGCGTGAAGCTCATTTAAATGGGGTTTGGGTCCACCCCAGGAAAATTTTGAAAAATAACTCGTTTTTCTTGTATCTTGCGTTCGGGAGCTTTCACATTATGTACTTCTAAAGATTATGTTAAAGTCACATTTTTTTCTGACTATATTCCGGAATACAGTGGAATATAGCTAGGATCACCGCCCCTGATTCGTCCAGTATGACAGGGTAGCCACTTTTCCCTGACTTATCCATGACGTGCGCGATGTTTTCCCTGACTTGATCAAATATGTGACTCATAAACGGAAACTGTTTGATTTCACCATGGACTTTAGAGTCCACGATTTTACGCGTGATCTATAGCTGTGTAAACAATTTCCCTGACTTTTCCCTGAATATTGGCTTTTTTTCACAAAATTCCCTGAATATTTGATGACTTTTTTGTAAAGAAAAGAAAATTCCCTGAATTTTTCCCTGATTTCCATGTAAGTGGCCACCCTGTATGAGTAGACGTTTGCGCACACCATTTATAATGTTTTGAAAGTGCTTTTCGTCAGTGTGAAGGTAAAAATAGGAAAAACGAAGAGGGGAGCGCAGACTTTTGCTGTAGAGAATTTACCTGTGTTTTCTGGTCTACGGCGAATTTACACAGGTACGGTACGTCCGTATTCGGGTGTTTGGTGATGATGGCGACGGCCGAGTAAGATTCAGAGATAAACATCTTATGCAGGCTAATTTTCAACGAGTTGAAGTAATCGGGAATCATAGGGCTGCCGAACGATGTACTGAGCAGGTCTACCAGTCGAGGTACGTCGATATTGTCCACCGTATCGTACGTAAGTATTCTTTCCGCGCTTTTGAAATATGTCCCCGCACCTGAAATTACACCGTAACAAAACTCTTGATATTGTACTTAATTGTAATCAATCAAAACACGATCAATCGAATTTTTTTCGTGCAAGTTCCTGAATCCAGAAATCAACAAAAAGCGATGCAAAAAATCGTGACAAATGTAAAAAATATGTATTCTTGTAATATACACGTGAAAAAACAATATACATGTTTATTGATACTTGAATTGTATTTAAAAAGATAGGCTAAATACATGCATATATCCTGCAATCGTCAGTAAGGACATCATAGCAGGATTTAGGAAAAATCTAAGGGAAAGGAAACACGGCTTACGATAGGCACTTCAATATATACATATACATTTTAGATAATGATTTCATACATAATTCAAAAAGGTTGCATTCAAAGTTCGCTGCGGTTTTCTGTGAAAAATTTTGTAATCTATAGAAATATTTAAAAATTTAAACGGGAGCTAGAATTTTGATCGCCGAATAACAGGCGATTGCATTTCAAGGTAATTGTTAGGTTTTCATAAATTAGTCCAACATAAAAAACATGTATATAATATGTTCGAAAAACACCTAATTTGCACACTATTTTTCATTCCATTTCCATGAAAAGTATATACACGCGTGTAAAAAGAACTTTGTTCGTGTGTTTTCATAAATAGATATTGATATCAACAACGCTTTTTCGGCGCAAAGAGGAACTATCATTTGAAATGGATATATACGAACCATGGTGTGTAAACAGCTCTTTGAGCAGAGCATTCCCTGAGGTGACGACGATTGAGCCATCGTCGGGTAGGTAGTTTATGAGACTTGCAATCCTTTGAATCTGAAGAAGAAACGATATTGTATATTGATGCGCATGTACACGGAATCAGAATCGATCAAATTTATTTTCAATGTCAAGAGCTTTCTAGCAATTTCTTTAACATAACTTAAAATGCCAAAAGGTATCCCACCCGAAGGGTTTGTGGAGGCCAATAGATATTTTTGTATGTATTATAGGGGCGGCCCCTTAATGCTGTTAGCGACAAATGTAAATACGTTAATTCGTTGTGTTTTCTTTTAGATTTTAAATCTGAAATCTAAAAGTCTTCTTATACATAGAACTGTCTTCTCGAAAAAGGCCCCTTTTAGTTATATTTCCGTCCGTTTGTCCGTCTATTTCGCGTTACATTTACGCCACCGCAAAAGAAATTTCCCTCCGAACAGAGCCAGCCATCGCGGCAGCGAATCGGGCCGCTGCGAAAAGATCTTTGAGGGAATCAATCAAGATCTCACCGTTAGTGGATCTGACACGAAATGCCAGTTACATAATATACCAACTGCAGAAGTAATATACTACGCGGTCAATAAATCATCTTGATTGCTGCTTGCGAAGGTAATTGGTCTATAATTAATCGGAATGATAAAGTGATTATTTATAACGGAGCTAGCTGCTCTCGCGGAAGCCACGCAGTTATAGACTAACCTTTTCCTTGATGTCGGCGTTGCACCAAGGCTGGACGAAACAGTGGTCCAAATCGGATGGCAGATTTATCGAGGAGACGATCTTGCTTCGCGAATCGCGAATGCCGCCGTAGTTGTTCAGAAACATCACTTTCCGAGGTTTGATACACTTCGAAAGGCCTTCGGTTACCTATAGCGAAAAAGAAGAAGGAAATACGTAAATCATAAGCAATTTGAAACAAGAGACCTTCTCATGCCCATTCCTGTATTCCTGTATTGTTATCCGACAACTGCACGTAAAATGATGAATTAGTAGGCTGGATTGATAGCAATGGCATTGCTATTTGATGTAAGATAGTTTCCCGGCCTCTAAGTTTAAAACGAATTCACATTTAATCGTATTCGAAGTAACTGCAGCTGAATAAATCAATGTATTCAGAAAAATAGTAGAATAACCCGTACACTCCGACGTGGAGAATAGATAATAAGTTTAAACCAACTATATACAAAATTTAAAAACTTAAAAGCGAGTTTTTATTCATCAAAAATTAAAATCAAGACACCAAGTTTCGAACTCTCGCTAGAAATCATCGTCAGGTCTCTAGCGAGAGTTCAAGACGTACGTGTCTTTTGTTTACAAAATGGCCCATTTCTTTATGTACAACGAGACTTCTTCTTCAATGCGAAATGGGCCGAACCCGGAAGCAAACAGATGAAATCATTGATATCAGAACGTTAATATTGAACCAATCCCATGGGGATCAAACCTTGAACACACCTGAGTAGGGTCCACGAGGAGAAGCTGGCCAGATTCTGAGAATCCAACCGCTTGAACAATCGGAATATGATTGCTTTCCATGCTCCAGCTGATTGGCTCAAGGTAGAGTTTCTGTATTTCTCCGTGAAACGAATTTCTACATTAAAAAAAGCATTTTTCGTCGTAAATTCTATCAAAATAATCATATCCCGGGGTATCAAGAAAAGGAAATTTATTTCCTATGTACTTTTGTATAGGTTGCGCTTTGATTATTCCGTTTCCGTTGAACATTGGTCTCGTTTCAGCGCCCTCTGTCTCGATGGCGTCAACAAGCAAGGCAGTATTTCGAAATAATCCGTTTAAGATTCCCTGTAGAAATAACCGACAATAATGTATAAACTGAATATCCAAAATACGAATTCATTGTTGGGAATCAAGGCAAATCGTTTCTCGATGTATATATTTGGCAATAGATATTGACATATCTATTACATGTATTCATTCAAATCATCGTTTCTCTATTTTACGTAAAGGTCATTGAATTTACCAGATATTTGTCGGTGTGAACAAATTCTGTTTTGTCCATATAGGACCAAAGCTTGTGGCCAGAATTTACGGTTGTATATCCCAAAGTTAAGACTACTTTTATACCATTTCGGTGAAGAAACGAAACACTTTTTCCAATGTGCTCCACCTAAAATGAGAAGCAGTTGCAAAATATGTGGACAGTATTATAAAAGAAAAGATGATTCAATCAGAAAGACGCTGGCAAACCTTCTTTGGTTCATTGAATATTTCTTGGTCGACTTGAATGACGGCAAAAGGTTGCAAGGGATTAGTGGCACTTTTCTTGAATTGGTGCAGCCAGTAACGAGCTTCGCGTTGAGATGTTCCGACCTAGATTTATAGTGAAGAAACAAATAGATGGGCCTGTATATATGAAGAAGTCAGTGAAGGTGGTTCGCGGAGTCCAACCCACAATCCACACGCATGTTTTTTTTATACCTCGTACAAAAACGTCATCAAATCTTCATTGAGTCTACCATTCCCATTGTTGTTCATGTGCTTATTATAAGGTTTGCTGAAAGTTAGAAATTTAAAAAAAAACATGGATATCTGGGGGCTTGGTACAAGGAAATCGACATTTACGACACTCGTATAAATATCCAACAGATGTCTTTCAACAAAAAAAATATTATTGTCGTTATTGAATGTCTGGCAATCAGAGTAAAGACCAAAATGCCAAAGGAATACAATAAGTAGAAAATATATACATATATATATATATTTCAGTCGTTCCTCTGATTTCATTTCATTTACTTCAGGACAACACGCAGCTAGCAGTATATACATGGAAAAATCGAAAAATGCGCATGCATCATGAAATATTAAATTTCATATTTCATTTTTTTGATACAGTAAGGTACATTGACCCCGAAAATCATACATACGTACGTGATGCTAATATTACTAGAACTGGCCAGGTGGTGATCATTTTCAGTACCGGTATTCGTAACAGCTTTGCTCGATGGGTTGTCAGCATCGAACCACGAACAGGAACCTTTATTCGTGTGGATGCCATATGAATGTGGCAATAACCGCACGGCTGATTGTCCCCGAAACCAACATGAACCGATTAACCCTGCTGCACATCGAATTTGTCTCATTCTGCAACGAAGGACCGACACGTCAAACCTGGACTTATAAACTAGTTTTATACGTCCATAGTAAAAAAAAACACGTGTCATTAATGCGCTATAATATGCTATATCGACTATGGATCGTGGGCTCCGCATTTTGTAGCAAAAACTAAATCCAATCGGAACACGATGTGTATATTTACCTTAAACCGGAACGTTTATGAGAACCGACCAAACTGTCAAGAGTGCGCCCTGTTCATTGAATGTTTGAGAAAACCTAAACCCAGGGATTGAGTCACATCATAAAATCCCCCTAGACAGATAGAATAATAAAACGATAGTCGACTTCATACAGCTGTTGACATTCTGTACCAGATGGCCACAGTCGCTTCCTGTTTTCTGAAAAAAATGCCACGACTTCCAAGAAAGTGTCGATAATCAACTTAATAGTTTGAAAATATGTTTATGCTTCAAAGAGAAATATCTATCAGACTACGCGCGAATTCAAGAAATATCAACAGTTCAGTTGTATCATCTAAAAGACCGATGGTACCATCCAATAAAGTTATCAGGAAATAAAATACAAAATGCGAATAGGATTTTGACTGTAGGCCTATATAATGACTAAACATCTGGAGCGATATAAGCATTTACCACGGTGACCGGTTTGTCAGAAAACTAGGCCGCAGACAGAAGTCACATTGGACTCGTAACCCGACAGCTTAAGCGACTACTCATAATATAGATAATGTATTTTATTTTAGATGAACATAAAATTAATCAGACATCGGAAAATTCTTAGCCGCTTGAAATTTTTGAATTAATACCGGGGTCGAGGGGCTTTGCGGTCTCAATTAAGAGGGCTTGTCCAGATTTTGATATTGTCGGAGCGACCCCGTGCATGTCCTGGCAAGTGAGTGGTACAAAGCGTCTATAGAAACAAAATGGCGGACGCAGAATGGAAAAAGGCTCCATCAAGCAATGCAGTTGTGGATATCACGGCTAATCTACCAACTCAACAATTTGAAAGTGCAATTAGCGAAGAATTCGAACAGTATATGGTTCTACGCAAACGATCGCATGCGATTAACTGCGTGATATGTGCCCAAACGGTGTATTTTTGTACAGTTTTGAATCAAGTTCGGTTAGTAAACAAAAAAGTCAACTCACAGTCACAAAACTGTCAAAGACAAGTCAAAGTTAAAGACATCAAAAAAGATCTTTTGTTCGTTGATCTGGACCAAGACAGGGCCTCCCCTACTCAAAACTATATCAATTAGGAAGCGGATTTTCGCCAAAGAAAACATATAAGACAGTCGATAAATTTGCCGACACTGCGTGCATTGATTATTCATATTAATTATTATGGCTATGTTGCCCATCAGTTGTTCTGATTGGCTTACTACACTTGGCTATGCATACGAGGTGCATGAATTAGAAAATTAAAAAATTCAGTCAAAGATGACTCCTGGCTTCTGTTGTGGCCGGTGGGCAGGGGAGGAGTTTGGAGGGTTAAGTGCACTATTTTGATTTGTATCTCTAAATTTGGTCGATTTGTTGCAAAAATATGATTGGTTTCTTTTCTGCTTGAACTTGCAGTGAGAAAAAGGAAGATTTGCAGCACCTGAACAGGAACAGAGCCACAAGGTTACTGATGGAGGGAATAGAACGCGATCCATTGTTAGTTGGAATTATCGGCGGTGGTCGATTAGGATGTCATATCGCTAATGCGTTGATCAAATTTGGGGGTGTCAAACCAGCTGAACTAAGTATCTCCACTCGTAGACCGGAAACGCTAAGTAAGAAGATAAAAATCTCTATAAAAAATGTGATTACCCTAACTATCTCAGGGCCCAGTTTCTCAAAAAGAATGAACTCTTAGATCTATTAAGATGAACAGAATTAATGAAAAAAATTATATCGATTTGAGCATTAATCCTTTTTGAACTGAACCCTGGCTCTCTTATTGCAGCTGTTTATCTGTTGTGTGTAGCCGCCCCTCCAACAATCGACAGACTTCCAGACAAGTCCCTGTCCATCTTTGAATGAAGAAAAGCCACATTTACAAGGAAATACTACAACGTATCTCAATGTTATAAGTGAAATACTGTGAGCCATTTTCAAAAGATTTCATTTCCAAAGATAACTGAAACATAACATAGGGCACGGATTAGGTTACTGGGCAGAGCCTGTTGTGACAAGAATACAGTTTTAGAGCAGTTGATTTCTAAGTTTAGAAACGTAAGTTAGAATGTCCCCCAAATCAACATTAGACCTTGTGTAGCTGATGAGATAAACTCAATGGGACAGTTGTCTCATGATAGGTATCAATCTGTTGCCTGGAGCCACCCCTCTCAACGCTTTGTCACCATACTTCCAGTTTCTGATAGTCAATACTTCACCTAAGTGTTCAGGATCTTATCCCAGACATTTTGTATCAAAAAATTAACTAACAAATGGAATTCCAGACATCAATTTCATCAATATGCAATAGTCTCCTCCTAACTAGAATCAACTGGAACCAGTGATTATGGTTGAGTAAGACCATAGAATATAATTCACATTCTGTTGTAATGGTTCTTAGTGTACATGAAAGCATTGGAGTTGAGAGAAGTCTACTGTACTTTCAAAATGTGATTGTCAAAACTTCAAACATGGTGGTTTACACAAGCAGGCCTCCAGTGCATTAAAACCATTTCAAGCTTACTTAGCCTACAAGTAAAAATGTTATCAGTCAGTGCAATGTGTGTATAGCCTAGACCTTTTTTTTTATTCATCTGAATTTTATACTTGTTGTACAATTTGTTACTTTCAGGTAAACTACAAGCTAAAGGTGTCAAATGCTATTACGATAATGCCAAATTAGTCCAATCTGTACATTTGATTTTTCTGTGCGTGCTTCCGGCTCAACTTCAGTTGGTCATCGACGATATCAAAGGCAAACTCACGAAAAAGACAGTGCTATACTCGTTGGTACCAGCTGCGCATATCACGCGTTTGAGGCAACTACTGAACTTTCAGTTCATCATCAAACCGGACATCGTATGGAATTACGATGGCGAAGATAACTGGGATTACTCACTCGGTTTCGATGAAGTGTTTGAAAAGGAATCGCTCGTTAAACAAACTTGCCCTCTTGGCAATGCCAAAAAAAGTATGTTATAAGTAACTACCATTTTACTCAGATCATATGGTTAATAAGCCTGCTCGATAGAATCCTATCCATTCTATTTATATCTACAGACTTTTCCTCAATGTATAAATCTTAGGAAGAGCATATTAGGGTCATTACAAAGTACATTTCCTTTACCCCGGAATCGATTGCTTCGGACAATATGTTACAAATTTTCTCACTCCATGTCATCTTGATAACGACCTACCCCTGAATTCACCTACATGAGAGAGAATACATTTAGGAACAGGAGTTTTTATTGATAATCTACTGAGAATATTTGTTATCACCTTGAAGTTCGAACCCCAGATCCAAAATTTCCAAATAAGCAGAGATAAACGTGAACACAGATAGCTATGAACTAATTTGACTGTAATTAATGATATGATTTAACAAGTAATTTATACTTTTGAATAGGTTCTATGGTTCAATGTGACAGTAAACTAGCCGAAATATTCATATATGCCGTAGTGAATATATGCACGCAGTTCAAGATTTGCCGACGCGACACGTTACGTATGGTTCACGACGTAATATTCGATTTAACCGATGACATTCCTCTGAAACTGAAAGCCGAACATTTCACACGAATGAAAGAAGACGATACTTCAATGTAAGTAGTATTCATGTCATGAGCGTGGAAACGACTCATCGGAAAAAAAACGGACCAAAATTTTTAGATTCGTTTCATTCTATTTATGATACAACTAACAGATTTTTCTGAGGCGCATTTGTTTAGAGCAAACTGGATAGGTTAAATGGATTGTGAACTTATTTGCTCACACCGCAACATTTGGTTTGTCATAAACCTAAATGGTTTTGATAGTACATATAGCATTCGAGGAGATGGCGACATATTCAAACATTGAGATAAGTCATCATCTGCTGTCTTACTTAAACCGGAACTCACTGAGCATTACATTTGTTTACCGCACATAAAAATGGTTCCAGTGGCCTCTAAAATTGAATAGATCAAAACCTAATTAGTTCGTTCTAAAAAAGTACACCTCTGGTCTCATGTAAGAAGAAGGTTCCACTGTATACACATCAATGCTTTCTTTTTGGATATTTTAAAGTGATGGTATCAGCCTTCATAGTTTAGATATTAGCAATGAGTGATGCAAAGTTCTGAGCTCATGATAAAAACTTATCCCTAGATTTATATAATTTTTCGCAATTTGTCATTGTACCGTCTTGGTAACGAATGACACTTTGTACTATTAGAAATAAAAAATGAAGATTCATGCGTGTTTTTCGCATGACAGCAACAGCTTGCGTATAATCGAAAATCCATTCATTGTTTATCAATATAAAAAATACATTTATTTTTTATCAATGTTGATCTTTTTGCTGTAATAAATGCAGTTTTTGTACATGTGCCATCTACATTAATCTATATATTTTCAGGCCATTTCCGATGTTTGATTTAAGTCTCATCGCTGAAAATGACACGCCTCTCACGAAGAAACTCAGTCAAGTGGATATTATTCATCACTACGTAAAAAGATATTGTGCTCTATTCGAGGAACATTTCTATAAAGCCAAATGGGGGCAAGGAACTTCACAATAGATGATTGTAGCGTACATTTTGCCTTTCTCCGTAGCATCGAGACTGTAAATAATTCAGAGTTGACTAGGCCTACATGCCAAGTTGAGAATGAGGGGTGTAGTTTATCCAAATAAAGTTTTTGGAAAATGCACCAACTTGGACAGTTTACCAAAAAGGCTTGTGAAGTTTACTGAATTGTCGAGACCGATACATTTGTTACACCGTATTATGACGTTTATTAGCAACTTTTTTGTTAATTCTATACACATAGTTTATGTACATATCAGAATTATAAATAAACTTTATTTTCCATGAATTCGAGTTGCATTGTCGATTGTTTGACGGGATCATTCATAAGTTACATCCATTTCCAAGAGAAGCCGATGACCCCTAAGCTTAGTTGGAATGCACACTGGGTTGTTCAAGGAACGCAGTGGAATTTGAAAATTAGCAATGAAGGTCTGGCATATTGTTCTGATTAACAAATCTTTATGATCATTTGAGGATTTTTACTTATTTCGAACTCATTAAAAAGTAATGATGGAATTAATGGATGATAGATTTCAAGGATGAAGATGCCTTAGAGGATATAAGGATATGCATATGAATAGGATTATTTATATGGCGTCTCATTCAAAACAGAAAATCCTTTGGAAGTTGCTTGAAACTCCATCTTGGGGTCATTCATTTATCACGTACGCAATAGGGGAGGGGTCAGTGCGTGCAATTGCGTACTGTAGTGCTTAATGTATACGAAAAAATGGCAAATTTTGCATACAGAGGGGGGTTGAAAAACCAAGCTCTTCATACATGACCTTTACACATGCCTTCGTAGTTCTGCCACATCGATTAAAAAGAAACAAGCAAAGATTTTCTCGCCAAGAAGATTTATTACCATGTTGAATATTCACAAATTTTCTTTATCATTTTAATGGCATAAATATTACTCATCAATCTTGTCCATGATAACATATAGCAATTATGAATTACCCAGTAGTATCCATATATGTACAGTTGTATACGAGTAAAAACTTTAGCATAATTTATTTACACAATGTATTTCAAAGGGAGTGGTTCGAACACAAATGAAACGAACCCTCATATAAATGAACACGTGTAAGGTATCTAAGTAATGTCCACTTTTCAATATTTGATTCGTTCACCTTTGACCACACATCTACATGTGAAATGTCTTAATCCACAAAAATATCCAGTAACGACAACTAGAATTTGAATTCTTTGTATTTTTTTGCAGCTTTGCCAGATTCTTGTTGCTGTTTCTTCCGTTTCTATAAACAAACAAAGAGTTGGACATACATTAATGACAAAGTACCTGGTAGTTATAGATTAGAGTGGTGGTAAAATCTGAAAATGTTCATTTTACCCCAAAGCAAACAGTTAGCTTATTTTAATATAGAAGATTCACACACTTCAATATTTCAAAACGATATCTATAGACATATTGTATTGCTGAAGATGACTAAATAGGATTTAGGATAAAGTCGAAACGTTGAAATAAACCATTCACTCAAGGAAACCTTACGGACTCTTTCTTCGTGAGGAATTTAGATACTAGCGTTACAACATTGATAGTGTTTTTTCATCAACGGATAATTTTGTTGAATTAATAAGCGCCAAATAGTGTAAGCATACCTTCGTTTGTTTGGCCTGATGTTCGGCCACCATATCGCTTAGATCTTCTTTTTCGAGTTGTGACTGTTGTTCTTTCAACGTTTCTTCGTATTTTGCTTGCATCGCGGCCGTGTCTAAATCTAACTCTTCAGGGTTAAGGGCCACCTCAACTCCTTCAGAAGCCAGTCGATCCTTTTTAGCGGCAACCTGTGAACATAACGTGATTTTAGAGAATATTTACATACGAATATACAAAAAATCTTACGCACTGAGGAGATTAATAAGAGTGTTCATGAAGTACGCATGCGAGCAGCAGCTAGAATGACAAAACTGCTTACATAGCTTGGTAGCTATTTACATTACGCGTCTGAACTCTATGATTGATATATTATCTCTAATGATGTTGCCGAATGTAAATGCATAAAAAAGTTATGTAAATGGTCTTGTTTATTGTTGCATTTTTGGGTTGTTAGTCTATTTCATAATAGAGTAGATCTCGACGGACATATGACTTTCAAGTCATGGTAATATATGTGTTCACGAGGAAGGAGGTCATCATCCTTACAGTACATTATGTATACATAAGCTAGGAAATTCAAAATCTGTTCCTTTTTTTTATGCACGTACATAATATCTGCATGTATCATAATTTTGTAATGATAACATCCTGACGATGACTATGAGAATATAGTTGAAATGCTGAAAATATATTGAATATATGAATATACACGGACAGCGTTACATCGATGGTACATAATGAACACTCCCTGACAATACAGATGACAACCTCGCCTCCCAGAGTTGCTTGTTCTAACCAAGTCTCGACACACTGCCAACATGTTTGAACAGCCATGTACTTACAGCCGTAACATCGTAGACATGCGCGGAACCCATCATCGCGGCGCCGACTGTCGTTTTCTTCTCGGGTAACACTTGGTAAAGTTGCGGCGTCTCGCCACCTTCCATTAGATCCTCAATCTTCTTCTTACGCAACTCGATCATGTCCGGCGTTTCCATTCCGGCAGGTATCGAACTCAAACCGCTCGGTGTTATGCCGCTGTAAATAAACGAGATATACAATATCAACCACTACACTTTATAGCTTTGATTTTCTGACTTGCCTGCAGTACAGTAAACTTCACTTATAAACACATCATTGGATTATAAGTCATCACATTCAGTCAACCTAACTTAAGTCATCCATCTCTATTTTGAGTCCCAATTAGTATTTCCATTTCAATTCACTAAGTATTAGTCATGATTTGGATAAGTAAAGATCATGATCTATTGCAACGTCTACTGCACATACAATAGCACTTCGTTGCAGTAATGTATTTCTTAAACACGTCTGCCCATAATTTGCAAAATATACATGTATACGAAAGATACATCAAGTTGTAATATGTATTTATGGCATCATGCTTAAAAGGAGAATTAAGCCATATGAACACCCTTGTAATGTCTGGTATTATCCTTGTGTAGGTTCTTGTTTTTATAAGCAATGTTGGTTTGGGTACGTATTTCCTACATCATCGCAGGAATATGGAGTGGCAGCAGGGGATAAACAAGCTGGCACAACTGCGTGGTTTCGTGAGACAGGGCAAGATATCTGTGGTGCAGATTTCAATTGCTTAAGTTGAATATTTTCGTGAGAACACGACAGATATGACAATTTAAGAATTCGTACCCATCAGCTGGAGTAATGAGACCAGTTTTGTCCGGTTCTTCCTCTTCCTCCTCTTCTTCTTCTTCACTCTCTTCTTCCGACTCGGATTCAGATTCCATCTCGCCCCATAATGTCTTATCAACCTCTTCCTCTTGAACTGGAACCTAGAACGACGGTCGCAAACACTATATTGTTATGAATAATGCACTTTTTCAGAGTTAGTACCATAGTGCTTAAGTTATTCTTTCAACAAAATCAGATTGTCATACATTAAATGCAGAAATTTTGAGGGCTTCAAGTAAATTTCTATTTTCATATTTGCG
This sequence comes from Tubulanus polymorphus, assembly GCF_964204645.1. Taxonomy (NCBI): domain Eukaryota; kingdom Metazoa; phylum Nemertea; class Palaeonemertea; order Tubulaniformes; family Tubulanidae; genus Tubulanus; species Tubulanus polymorphus. The sequence goes on from NC_134025.1 coordinate 11,660,206, forward strand.
TACAGAGAAGGGAGAAAAATCAAAGAAATTTTGCCCATGATCCAAAAAATAAATAGGCTTAGATGATCCTTAACCATTTCATAAGATGATTTCATAAGAAACGAAATAAACATCTTAAGATTTTGTTATTTAAAGCTAAAAGTATGAGTCGGTTCAGAAAAGGACTCAGGTAATAGAGAAGCATTTTTTATACGTTAGAAGTACAAAATATCCAAAATGAGGTAAGCCTGGCTCCTGGTTCAAAAACAGAAGGGCTTTCTGATTTGATCGGGTTCAGTTAAGACAAATGCATATTTTGATAATTAGAATGCGTCCAGATATACGAAAGAATACTGGCAGTTATTTAGGCTACATACTTGTAATTCTTGAGTAGTCGTTCCGAACACATCTCCATACAATGGTTTACCAGTCTCGTCGACGGGTGGTTTACCCCATCCACCAGCGTGATAACCAAATGAACAAGACTGGAAATATCATAAATCACCATAAATATCATTGATCTGGATAATAAGGATATACACTTTTACCTGGGACTGTCAGATTATATACAAGAAACAAGAGTGTCTTAGTCACGCCAAAACCAAATCCACTGAGAGGAACAACACTTTGGCTGGCCGAGTCAACCAACCCTGCCATTCAATCAGTCATCTCAATCAATATGGCAACACTCAGGATCAGTCTTCGAGGTACTATACCACTCAAACATTTTCATCAGCTGCGGGGGACGCCATCAAATTCACAAAATTTACTGAGTCACAGAGCTGATTCATTCAGTCACGTCTGAGCTAACAGAGGTTCAATAAAACAGCAGATTTTGGTCCAACCGATTCTAACTATCTCTGTCTGAAGAATATTCTCATGCAAGAACAGACCGTCAAAGTCACTACTGTTAAAATCTCTTTATTGTGACTAAATGTGATCGAAAAATAACAGATACCAAATACAAAGACATAGACCTTTTACAAAATGACGATATTCTTAAAACTTCAATATACTTACATCGGGAATAGGCGCATTGAGGCCAGGAATTTTCAGGTTGGGATATGATGGCGGAGGCCCGTATCTTTGCATGGCTATCAACCATGGAGGGGGAATCTTATCCGCACTCTAAAAAGAAGAAACTTTGTTCATCAGATGACATAGACTAGAACTACACTGTAAGTAACTCAACAATCGTATAACAGCGAAGTAGGTACACACAGGCAAACAGATTGATGATCATCAGCAATTAGAAAATGAAACGTGGTTTGTGAAATGTGCTTTTTAATTCTAGTTTTCCATACATATTTTCACAGTACATGTACAATACATGTATAGTGAGGGAGCCATGATAGTTATTTATCATTATATGGATAGATTGAAATAAAACTTCCTTGATATTAACACAGCTTGCGCAAATATGACCTTGTACGCAAGAGGTTAACGAACAATTATCTTGAATTTTTACATTTCATCATCATATTTATTCAGATTTTCACTTTGATGAGACCCCTGCTATTGCTACAAAATATCCCGATCCCCTGGAATTACTCTGGAATGGGTGTAAACTTACAGATCCGATGGGCATGCCTAGAGCTGTTCGCAGATCGTCCGAAAGATTACCAGGCTTTTTCTCTTTCAACCGAGTTTCGAATTCTTTCCCCTGAAAATAATAAGATCACGCTTTAAGAAAATGACATCAGACTTAAACATTTTGTGAACTGGTTACCGAGGGGAAAAGCTTTTTAATAACTGCGGTTATGAAGCGAAGAAAAACCTTCCTAATTACCAGCAAAACGTAGTAAAATAATAACATAGGTATTTCTGAATCACTTGTATTACAAGATAGATTTTTGTCTAGAACGAAAGCGAGTATGATTTCAATTACTGGTAATGAACCTTTGAACTATATTAAAACAAATAACAATGGAACGGGATGCTGCCTTTCCATGTTTTACCCGCAACTAAAATTTCGGCAGTCCACTAATACTTCAGTAGCATACCTCATAATAGAGATCGCCGTGAATCGTCATTTTCGGTTTCGTCAACCACCTAAAGAACGCGTCGTGTAATTTCTGATAATCGATGTCGATTTTACCCATTTTCGGTCGGACTTTCTCTCTCATCTTCTGCTTCATCGATTTCTGATCTTCCTGTAAAAGTACATATAAACATGAGTATTAGAAAACGATAATAAATACCAACGCGGGTATGGAGACATCTGTAATCCAACATTGATAACAACTGAATCGACTAAAACATTTTGCGAATGGCTTCATCATCTATTATGCTCCAAATATTCAATCATTATACAGTGGAACCCCGAGTAGAATGATACATTGATGGTTTTCAAAAACCTAGAATTTTGTACCAAAATAGGAAGATTTTTTAACTTGATATTAAAAACCATCGGTTACAAGAAAACAATTTTATGGTTCCTTTAGAATTCCGTTAGCCTAGTTTGTTGTAATGGGGTTTCACTGTACTGGTACCAATCTCCAGAGAAACCACCTGGGCCCGGTTTCACAGACTGGTATCAAAGTTATCCCCAAATCTGGGTAATAACCACCATAATAACAATGAGAAACCATGGCTATAACCGATAAATTTCAAAATGTTCCCAGGGACTATTTTGCTTCGGCATCTATGAAACCCAGTCCTAGATTCTAACCTGATGATTGACTGACATTTCATTCAACATGGTTTGTGTACAGTACTCCTAAAATTCATTACCTTTTCTTGTAACGCCTCTCTCATTTCCATGATACCAGTAGCTTTGATGTATGCAGGCAGTTCGAAAGGTGGCTTTTCGATACCACGTTTGCCTTGCAGATATTTTCGTTTGAAACACCAATGTCGCGGTACGGGAACCGTATTACGAGTAGCCTACGGTAGGTCAAACAAATTCAATTAAGTTAACAGTAGAATATCGAAAAAAATATTGAACTTATGTCTCAACTTATTAAAAGAATTAATTGGTTTAGAAGATACTCGAATGAGAAACAGTCTTCTTCAACCTAAAATATCGCCCCTCTAAAAACGTACCTTCAATGCGACAAGAAGTTTTGGATCTTGAGCAGTTACATCATGCATCTCCACAACATCTGGTCTACTAACAAGCTAGAAATAAAATACAACAGCAATTACTCACTCAACTCACATTAGTTTCTTCATATAAGCTTCCGTTAAGAAAATGCTTAATAATAATAATTACACTAAACGACCTATCAAATAAGGAAACCAGAAAAAAAGCTTCCATATTCAATGCCATAGTCGACGTGAGGTCACCCTTTGATGTCTGTGAATGGCATGATTTGAGCATTCCTAGAGCCAGCCCCACTGGATACATGCATAAAAATTGCAGATGCTTTGACGCATTTCCAAAGTTCTCGGCAAAGTTCAGTTTCAATGTGTCTAAGAATCTTAACCGTGAACTATGGAACCATGTTCCAACTACTAGAATTAGTTTCAAGCCAGTAATTCGAGATGATTTTGCGTACCTGTTTCAATTCTGCAACGCTCAGTCGATTCATTTTCTTTAACTTTTTCTTCGACATTTTCGGTTTGCCATCATCCACCTGCGATGCAACAAAATATTTTGCTATGAATACATTTCTCGATATAAACACATTGGATCCCTTCAGCGTTAGCATAAGTAAATAGTATTTACTTAAAATCTCAATAACTAGTGAATTAACGATTTAAAAGGCAGCACGACTAGCTACAAAAAGAACCATCGTCCCATTCTTCCATGACGGGATCAGAACATCGTGGCATCATAATTCTGCCATTCTAGGAACCCATACACCAGGAGAATGGCCATACAAATAGCTGCATACCCAGTTTACTAGGAAAGTCTTGATGTCATCGAGTACAAATACCCTTCATGCAGGATACCATTTACTAAGAATTCAGCTACGGAATCAAGGACTACAACTGTAAATCACCATATACAGTTACCGAAAAGCCATTGACAAATAATCCAGCCCGGAGAATCCGCTGAAAGATTTATTATTCTATAAGCCATACCTCTTCCTCTTCTTCTAAAACATCAACCATGTCCATAAGATGTTTACCCTTGGTTATTTCCTCTTTTTTCGTCTCTTCCTTTTTTCCGTCCTCAGATTTATTCGCTAGTTTTGAATTGTCCGTATCAGTTATCTACAGAATTAAGAAGAGAACTTGATTGCACCATTCATAAAAGACGCATTCAAATACGCTTAACCCTTATGCCGGCATAATCCACTGACCCTATACTGTGTTTAGCCCACAGTGGGGAGTATCAGTGTTATTTTTGAAAGGTAGCAGCAGCAGCAGCAGCAGCAGCAGCAGCAGCAGCAGCAGCAGCAGCAGCAGCAGCAGCACCTGTCAAACATAGTGTATGATTTTAGTACACAACTGATACACCACACTACTAGGTAGACACAACAGAGTGGGACAACAAGTGAAATTTTCAAAAAAGATTTGATTTTCTCGAGCAGCTCAAGTGGAAAACTGTCAGCACCGAATAGATTAACCTTCTGCTGTCTAGATTCCCCCGCCCTATTCTCATTTAACCAGCGCATTCTGCTGCCCTTTTCATCTCTATCTTTTATACTAGTACATAGATTCAATTGGGACATGAACCAACTAAACACAATAGGACATCGTTGATAAATGATCAAAAGTACACTCCCTAAGAATTACATGTAGTTGAAGCAGTACTATAAATTTCCTACGTGCTATTCGGTTTAAGGCTAAAGTTTAAAATTCATATTATTTTGAACAAAATACAATAGATATGCACCTTGCTCAATATGAACACCGAAGTTTATGTCCAAATAGCGTATTCTTAGTCGAGCAAGTTTTATTGTACATAAACTGTGAAAATATTTCAAATGACTGTACCTTAAAATTTTCAAGAATGCGTGCAAACTGGTAATACATAGGATCAGTATAAGCGAAGTCCAGGCTCTCTGGAATATACCTAAAGAATATGAGATTTAAATTAATTCTCTATCATGCAACTATAGAATCGACCATTGAATTGAAAGAAAAATGAAGAATTGCATGGACAAAAGATGAAATTCAAGTTTTTAAGCAACATTCTTTAATTATCAATAAACATTGTGGAGAATGCTGGAGCCATGAAGAAAGTGGGTGAACAGGCTTTAGGCCATCTGTCCCCTTCTTTGCAAAATGGTCTTCCAAGAAATATAATGGACTGTCCAAATGTTTCTACTTATAAGCCAGTCACGCCTAAAAACGTAAATGTTTCAATCTGTTCTTAATTAGTTTAATCATCTTTTCTACTATGACTTCCGGTCCAAATACTCAGCCTGAACAATATTCTGACGAAATAAACAAACTGACAAATCTATGACAATCTAAGACGAATAAAACACGATTGGATTATATGAAACAGATGCCTCTGTCGATCTACATACAGGCAGATGAATGGCCGCTAAAAACTCACTCGATTTCAACTTCGTCTTCCGGATTTTCTTTGTCCTTCTCTTTTTCCATTTCGATTTCGTCTTCATCGATGGTTTCAAAAATGACCGGCTGTTTTTTCAGTTCCTCCAACTTTCTTTCCTTCGCCCGTTTTTTCTTCTTCTTTTTGCGTTGATTCTTTGACTGAAAAGAAAAAAACCAACCATTTAAGGCCGCGAGCAAATAAATGACAAAATTTTCCCTGTTTACTGCAGCTGTACGCAACTTGTTAGACAATCAGGTTGAATCTACCTAAAACAGCATCACAGCTTGTGTACTTAGTATATAAATGAATTTTTTATACTCTACCTCCAGAAATCAAGAAATCAAACTAAAATACCAGAAATCAAACTACTTTAGACCTATTCTAAACTAGAAAACTATATAACAGGGTTCCTGCACTTGGCTATAAACAAAATTCCAGGTTTTTCCAGGAGCGAGTTTTCCAGGATAAATCCTCCATTTTCCAGGATATTTCTAGACTTTTTGAGAATCATTAACAATAGATCGACACGCAAAAACCGTAAAGTTTCCCAAGTCTCTGTTTATAACGCATTCACATTAGTAAGTGTTGGGTAAATCCTCTAAGTCCAGAAATTAGATGCCTGCGCATGTGTCGCTACATGTGTATTTTTTTCTAAACTGGGTCATGTCAGCACGCTGAAACATAGAACTATATATAGTTCACGCAGGTTCATTCCGTTATATAACGGAATGAACCTGCTTAGAACTTTTCCGGAGCGGGAAGGCACAGTTTGTTTGGTCACTTAAGAGGATCATTTGTATATTTGGGGATGACAGGTGTTCAAGAGGTCTTGCTGTAAGCTATATATCGGTATATTAAAAAGAACGAATGTATTTCTCTGTTACGCATTCCGGATTCAAACCTTATAGCACATACAAGTAAACCCTGGGTCTATCAAAGTTCATTATTTCATATTCGGGATGCTGTAACTTTTTTACTCGGCAAACAAAAACCAGCGACCCTTAGATCATCAAAGGTCATGTCGCAATGCTTGCAATACGATCAGTAATTTTCGGAATTCGAACCTGATACTAGCGTTGGAAACTACAGCCACTTGTAGTCATTGAAGTTCACATGCTGTTCACATGTAGTGCCGCATGCGCAATGTGCCGATTTCTCGACTTAGAGCATTTCCCAGCACTGACTAATGCGCATGCGTTAGCTAGAAACGGAGACTTGGGAAACTTTACAGTTTTTTGACGGCGCACGCCATTCTCACTTCCGGGTTGAAATTCTTTCACGTGGATATACACTTATGGCAAAATCCGGACATGCAGACCCGATACCGGACAGCCCTGACATGAAAGATCGCAAAACATCGTAGATCCACAGCTTCAAAATTTATTTTTGATCACAAACTGCCACATTCCCAGGAGTTTCCTGGATCTGACTCTAAATTGTCAAAATTTAAGGATTTTCCAGTCCTGGAAAAACATTTTCTCAATTTCCAGGATTTTCCAGGAATTCAAGGACCCGCAGGAACCCTGTATAATTTCCAAATTTTTCTTTAAATGACACAAAATTACTGATTGACGTTTTGCTTCTCACCGCATTAGGATTCAGAGACCAAATGCCACAGTAATGGAAGGAATGTTCTGATGATAACTTCATTGAGGATGAACTTCTCTTTTGGCCGATATATAATGCTGTATTTCCTTAGTTTGAATACTTTATGAAATTTAAGTCTTCTTTTGTAGAGATGGTAACAATAAAATATGTGGTTAAGTATTATATTTAGTTTACTCTTAGAATTGAATTGGTCTGTTACTCTTATGCTAGTAGTAGAGCCACCTATACGGGAACCTCATATTATAAAGATCTCAGATAGGCCTATTACGATTTATTGGTTACTACAAACCTAGAATTTCATCCTGAGTAGGTGAAATCTAATTATGTCATGCTGGATAATCATAACAAACTATTGGTTATAATGTTCAAACACATTTTTTGATATCCTGAAATTCGTTGAAACGAGGTTCCACTTAGTTAGAATTATACGAGCTTTGTACTTGTTATTCATTTTTCTCATATCGTGACCATTTTCTGTTAGTATCGCTTCTCCGTAAATTCATTGCATGTATTTTTGTTATAAACCATGGAGCGATAAAAATTCAAGTTCAAGTTTGTATAATTATGAACAACGCGCAAATAAAAATGAGCAGGTATATTTCGACTACATTTACCTCTTTCGTTTTTTTCGTGGGTTTTTCTACGACCACTTCTTCCTCTTCTTCATCGTCGTCGATATCATACCCGGTATCAGGAATTTCGGGTTCTTCGTCGGCTCCGGCGGCTGAAACGTGAATACCACGCGATAAAGCGATGTGAAAATCTTTTCCCAGTCTCCCGAGCAAACTCGGGGTCCATGGACACCATGCCTATGATTTATGAGTAATTAGTTTGATGTATTTAGTTAAGTGCAAGTCATTGAGTTATGATTTTGTGACTATCTGCTCGACTCAGTTGAAAATTAACGTATGTCTCTAACAATCACATAGATAGGGCCTTTTTTAATAGCTTGGCTAATGGGGAATACCTATCCAAAAATCATTTCGGCGAAATAAATTTTTCTTTAATACTTCCCTTAGCGAGATAAAATCATTATGCAAAGGAGGAGAGAACTGTCGATAGTGCGATCCATAAGTGCAAACAAAAGATTCTTGGAACGTCGAAACCGTGCCCAATGCGATCAAAAAGAACCTTGTGTTTATAAATTTTTCAGCTGGGAATAATTTGGCGGTACAAAAAAACGAAAAAGTTTTTTTCGCTCATTGTTTTAACGAATTTGTTACCACGGATGGTAATAAATGGAAAAATAAAATCTATTTTCAATTGAAATTACGGCGAAGGTCAAGTTGAATCAATCAATAATAACAGCTTACTTCTAGGAATGTGATGAATATCATCTGGATTGACACCGATCTGTTGAGCACGTTCATATTTAAACGCCAGAACTTTATCCAATGCTGTAGGTAACTTAATGATATCTTCATCTTCATCGCCTTCTTCCTCGTGCAGCTGAAATGGCAAAAAATACCACCGTTAAACCTTTTAAATGTGAACATGTTTGGTCACGGACATTAAAAATGTACATATTACAGAGGAGTTCATATCATTGAGGTTTTCGAACAGATGTCTCCAAGTAAGAACTAAAATGCAAATACCAGGGTAAACTCTTGTCAAACTTCTATTTTGACCTTAATTTTTTATGGAGTTACCTGAATACTGACTAAGAGATCAGGGAATTTAGGATTTTTGTCTTTAATAAAGATCATCAAACATTAAATATACACTTAGGGGTCATTCATTTATTACGTACGCATTAGGGGAGGGGGGAGGGGTCAGTGCAATTGCGTACTGTAATGCTTAATGTATATGAAAAATGGCCGATTTTGCGTACAGAGGGGGTTGGAAAATTCAAATCTTATGCGTACGTAATAAATGAATGATCCCTTATGACAATTTTCATGACATTTGATTATTTTCATGGTGGTGCCACAAGCTTTTTCTTTTTACTTTCGCTAGCCTTCAGAGTCTTATTTTATAGCGTGTCTTTTAAAGAGTTTACATTCGAAAAGAAAACATGTAGCCTAACTTTATTGTGGATTGATCGTCAAATTACATCGGATCACAGGGAAAGCAGAGATTTATCCTCATATATACTCATAGAGTAGTACCTATCTCTATCGGCACAAGGTGGGCTTCAAATTTACCGTGTTAGCCGGAGCAGCAGATGGATTTTATCATAGAATCCACCGAGTAAGGCGGTTTACTGAGTAGAGCAGTACTGAGTAGGGCAAAGTTAAGCATAGGAATCGGAAAAATTTTACGGAATTTCATCGACGCGGCCGGTTTACTGAGTCAACCAGTACCAAGTACGGCGGAGTGGAGTCTACAATAGATACCAACCTAATAATTACTGATTAGTGTGCATCTAAAGCTTACTTTGGGTGTTATTCATGACTTGCGTAGGGGAGTTTCAATATGTATGAAACCTTATGATATTGCTGGATAGCGTTTTTACCCAGCTCTTGGTATCTGAACGGGCGTTAGAAGTTATGACGCAAGAAGTACAGGTAATTGCTTTGTAATTTCGCCACAAATACCGGTATGCTCAAGATATGAAGGGAAACCTAGCTGGACCGGAAAGCATGATCATATCTAACCAAAAAAACTTCAAGCATATCTTGCTATTTGCATTCCATTCATAAATGGTTTAGGTTCATATAAGTTATTTTCTTTTCACACGAACAAATATAATCTACATATTTTTCACCTCACTTTAAGGTATTTAGGTACTTACAGGCATTTGCGGTGGTCTGGTCTCGATTGACATCAGTGGCACTGGTTTGATTTCTTCCGACTTTGAAGCCATTCCTTGTTGGCCCATGCTATTTGGAATGTCATTCATCTGTATAGCCTGAGATCCCATAGCCGAATTTGGTGGTGGACCAGACATCTGCCCATAATCACCCATAGGACCACCCATCATGGCCATCGAGCCCATACCACCTATCTGTCCTGGAGGACCTTGCATTTGGTGGCTTGGAGGGCCTGACGCCATTCCCATGTTCATGCCCATGGGCTGAGAAGTTGGGGGTGCAAACTGTTCCATCTGATTGGGCATTGATGTCGGTGCCTGACCCATGTGGGACATTCCTGGTGGTGGCGGCATTCCTGGTGGACCGGGCATCGCAGGTGGTGGTGGCACAGACATTGTAGATTGCGAGGGACCAGGCATCCCAGGTGGCGGACCTGACATTCCTGGAGGACCAGGCATAGATGGTGGTGGTGGCACTGACATAGCTGACTGTGGCGGACCAGATATACCTGGTTGACCAGGCATTACAGGAGGCGGTGGTACTGATGACATTACAGATTGTTGCCCAGACATGCTAGGATGTGGTTGACCTGACATAGTGGTTTGTGGCAAGCCAGGCATTCCTGGAGGTGGACCTGACATTCCTGTAGGTGGTGGACCTGACATCCCTGGTGGAGGACCTGACATTCCTGGTGGTGGACCCGACATTCCTGGTGGTGGACCAGACATTCCTGTTGGGGGTGGACCTGACATTCCTGGTGGAGGACCCGACATTCCTGTTGGTGGAGGACCTGACATTCCTGATGGCGGGGGACCTGACATTCCTGGTGGAGGACCTGACATTCCTGGCGGTGGACCCGACATTCCTGGTGGTGGTGGACCAGACATTCCTGGTGGTGGTGGACCCGACATTCCTGGTGGTGGTGGACCAGACATTCCTGGTGGTGGTGGACCTGACATTCCTGGTGGTGGTGGACCAGACATTCCAGGTGGTGGTGGACCTGACATTCCTGGCGGTGGTCCTGACATCTGTTGAGGAGGGCCTGAAAGAAGAAAGTAGAAGCAAAGGCTGAAAAAATAATCATTTAATCATCCAAAGCTGTCTTCAAAAATGTTTATTACTTATTGCTATTACAGAAAAGTCCAATGGTCAATCACTAACAGATCAGACAGCAATCCAGCACTAGCATACTGAGGCCCATCAAACTACTAGTATCAAAAACAAGCCATACCTTGCATCATAACAATTCCACCTTGATTTGAACCGGAATTCTGATCTGGACCAGTTTGAAACGAAGACTGGTGAGGTACTGCTTGCGACGATTGCGCCTGTTGCATACTGAACGGTGGCATCTGTGGTGGCGGCTGCTGAATCATCTGAAACATTTAACCGTTAACCTTCATAAATAACCATCATCAGAGGTAAATTAACCACATTTTGAGGATCATCTCATTGAGCTCTACTCGATGTATTGTGCATTATGGTATGTTGGGCTTCTTCTACAATCGCGATAAGATGTCCCTTAATCAAACATAGGTCCTGCCAGTTTCTACTAAGGCCTTTTTTGTTTAATAGCTTGGTTTACGGGGTAGACCTATTCATATTGAAATATCATTTTGGAGGAAATTAAAATTAAAAAAATTCCCTCAGTGAGATAAAATCACTTTTTGAAGGAAGTCCAAACAATTAATTGTTGGAAAGTTCGAATTCTCCACACTGCGATCTAAAAAGAACCTTGAGTTTTTGTTCATCATTCAAGCCAGGATTCTAGTATGGTGCAGATGAAAATTTTTTTCTTTTTGCTCATTTTTTCGCCCAATTCGTTCCACAGACGGGAATTTAAAAAGAAATAATTATTGACTTTCTTCAAATTTCGGAGGCGGTTCCCGTAAACCACGCAATTAAAAAAAGCCTAAGCTCTGGAAGAGTGAAGGTTCATATAAGAGCTTCATTCTTTGGCGATATTTCATCATCCATTGTTGGTGCACGTCTCCCAAACAGCAGTGTCTTACCGTTACTTTTATAGCAATAGTAACATCCAGTGGAGAGTTGGCCCTCAAAGCCCGGCTACCTATAGCTTTAATGACCAGTGCGCGTCTGCTAAAAATTTCTGAGCTGTTTTTACCTTGCTTATAGAATTTCACAAGCAGGTAAGTGATGCATCTGTTTTCAAATAACTAACAATTCCCAGTTCAGCTCAAGCTTCAAGTTAACCATTCATCGAGTCCCTTCGTGTATTAAACCATGTATTCGTCTAACAATACCACGGATAATGTCATTTCCAGTGATTTCACATTGATAATATGACAAACTTTACACTGCAGACACAGCATAACACCTGACATGTAATACCTCAAATCACTATTCGAGGCAGCACACCGAGTTATAACTGGGCACAGCTTGACATAATAAAGATAGGTAACATTGGGATGAAAGTAACCTACATAATTGACATGAAAATTCAAGGTAAATCTCAATATACACGATTTAGATTTGATTTTCACTATCATTCTAATTCAATATTACATACAAATCTATTCACATGTGTATTTATTTAAGGCATATACATTTGGGCATATTCTTTCACTGATGATATTCAATAACTTTGTTTCGGGTTCATTTTGTATCATCATTCCAGTCAGTGTAGGATTAAACTGCCATATTTCAATGCAGGCACATTAAAATAGGCCTACAGCCACTATGTATTAATTACAGTTCAACTGAAAGTGTTCAGGGATCCCTAACTAGCCCTAATACTTAAAGTACTACTTATAGTATAAAGTTGGCTCTGAACCCTGTCAGTGCGTCTACACCGCAGTGCAGTGTATGAATCGGTGATGGATTTTGCTAGTACACTGCATTGCAGTATATTGATGTAATTAGTAATTAGTTTTTATCCTTATTAAAAGATGGCAGCACCAGTCAAACATTGTGAAATATTAATAACTAATGATACACTGCGCCACGGCCACGGTGTTGACGCACATTAGTGGTATTACCGTTATTCAACACACCAGGGCCAAATTTTTCAAATTATCTCCAGCACTATAGGATATTGATTAGTCAGCACTGAACGGGTTAAAAGATCCACATAATAATACTGGTTATAATATTCTAGGCTTATATGGCAGTCCAGACATGCTGCTCAGAACATTTCTCAGCGCTATAACCATGTATCAGTTGAGAGAAGAACAGAGAAATGACATTCGAACAACTCTACTCATAACCCAAAGAGTCATCTATCGGACTAGGTGCAGTATCCATTTACTCTTCGGTGGGGAGAGACAATAATGATTAGCACAGGGTAGCCACTTTTATTTGACTTCCATTTTGCCTGACTATTCCATGACGTGCACGTTGTTTTCCCTGACGAGATCTGCTAAGAATCCAATCAATAAACACAGTCTTAGACGTAAGACATAGACGGAAACTGTCTTATAACATTATGCGCGATACAGTAATCTCAACATATTTCCCTTAGGCCACATCCCTTATTTTTTGGTTTGGTTTGGGTTTTTTTTTGTACTAAATTCCATGACTTTCAAATACTTCCCTGATTACCTTAGTATGTTGCTTAGGGACACAATGGGTATGTACTGGCTTCGGACCATGACTCGTCACCCAAGAGTCGAATGCTTTTTAACCACTCGTCCACGCCACTGGGACTAGATACATTCTACATCAACCAAGAAATACGCACCTGTTGCATCTGATGACGTTTTTCCTCTTCGAGCAGCTGCTGTTGATGCATTGCCTTCTCCATCATGTCGGCCTCGTGTTTGGCTTGTTCAAGCATGGCCGCCTGTTGCATGCCCATCGCTTCTTTCTGTTGATCCAGCATTTCTTGCTCCTGAATATCCTGAAATAGACGTGCATAATTTTGGATATATTCCCAATAGGCCCCCGTGGCATTATATTCTTTCCAACTTTCTTTCCATATTTTGCATATGACGCAATGTAATTGGTTACTGATGTTGCACGTGCGCATTAAGGTGTTTATTTGGGATTGAATCGTGCGATTAACGTCTCGAAACATTGAACGAGAAGGAAAAAGCGTACCTACATACCTGATAATAGCCCCATAATCTTGCAATCAGATCTGCTTTTCGTCCTGAATTTTTTCCGAAAATAAACAAACAAAATAAGGTCTTACAAATTAAGTTAAATTTTTGTGACATTCCTTTGGGTCTTAGTTCAAAGGGCGAGATCCACATCATTATACGCATTTCATAATACCAGAAGGCTATTCATAAACTAGAATGGTTAAACAATCCATGCTTCGGCTCGATCGACCTATTAGCCGAGTCAGAGCACCAACAATTACGTGCTTCCAGTTTCAACTGGGACAGGGTTAAACGAAATGGGGGATAGCAACGCTATATCGTGCCGGATTGAACCATGTGCGCTCAGTCTTACGTTGTCAAAAGATGCTCCTATTATCGATCAAATTTTGCTAGTCTACTCAGTGAATGGTATTGTTTCCATTCAAAATTCATTCATTTAGGAAGTGGATAATCTTGGCACCTGTCAGTCATTTTTGTAGTAAATGCACTATTGCTATTTCGACAATGGAATATACATGGCCGCTCACGTCATTTTGAATAGACAAAGATCTGCCCAAAATATCAAAATATTAGTAACGTTAAGTTTTTTGGTGTCTTATCGCGTTCACCATCAGGTAGGCTAGAAGGCCGATAGCGTCACTAAATTATATCAATAACGTCAGGTAAAGGGTCAATATTCATTGTTTTTCGATTCAACAGGCCTCTTTCGAAAGAAATAAACATGTTGGGAAGGGGTCATTCATACGTACGCTTTAGGGGAGGGGTCAGTGCAATTGCGTGCTGTATTAAGCTTAATGTATATGAAAAAATGACCGATTTTGCGTACAGAGGGGGAGATGAAAAATTCAAATTTTATCGTACATAATAAATGAATGATCCCGAGGGGTTTGTTTCAGTGGCCCCGGAGCGGAATTCAATCTTTATTAAATCCGTAAAGTGTACACTTTATAGAATAAGACAAATTTTAATTAATAAAGAAACAATACAATACAATACAGTACAAGGCAAGGCAATTTACAGTAGGCCTACAATAAAAATTAAAAAACATTAAAGAGACATGAAAACACAAACAAAAGTAGCCCATTATTACTACATGGATGGAAGATACAATACGTAGGCCCGTCCTCGCTTGCCAGGGATACTAACAAGGACGGTGGGTATGCAAGTTTGGTTTGGTCAGAATTCTAGATAAGCGAAATTTAGCATATCGATAGCTAGTAAGGGATTCGAGTTCAAACTCCACCAGGTACTCAGACTCAACAAGAGAAAAGGGTAAGAGCCAAATAAGAACGTACCGCCAAGTGGCAATCCGAGTTCTGAAAGACGTTCTTTCAGATCAACAACACGCAACTTTTCAAGTTGTTCGTGAGTCGGTGCTGACGAAGAGGACGCACCCGAGTCCATCTTACTCTCAGTCTCACCACGGGATGGATGATCAACCGACTTATTATACTAATTTCGAACAGATTAACACCAAAAACAAATCGAACAACGAAAACACAACGTGAGATGCAGCCTTCTGCAGATAATGAAGATAGATACGAGTTCTGACAAATTTAAATTCAAATATTTTATTGATCCTTGTACTAAAGTTTACGGTTTGCCAGCAAGGCCTACAGTTAGATTTCACATTTTAACTTGCCATTACAAATTTCCCAATTTTTCTATGTCCATTTTCTTTTCCTTGTTTCTTTTTTAGGGTGCTAGGCTAGCGTATTTAGGGCGCTGCAGCTAAAGTTTATTGTCTATTGAATTGTGTTCTGTCCTATTGTAGTGTCCTATTCTAATAAAATACGAAATGACATGATAGTAGATACGCAGCACTACATAAAGTGCTGTCATATTATTTTGTATTCGAAACGAGCGGGAGTTAGTGATTTCGGCAAATTGTTTCTATTCTCGTTTAGTTCTCGTACTTATGCGGCGGCGAGTCTTATCGCGGGCGTGTCGCTGTTATAGACGGCAGCACTGTCTGGTCTAGAAATTCCGCATCCGCATCGACCGATATCCAAGTAATTGCAGCGGTGTGAACATTTTATTTGAAAGTCCCTCGAAGTGTCATCTTAGGTTTGTTGATTTGTTTTAATCACGTTGTATAAAGCTTGCTAGTGGTGCTAGTATTTAATTCTGACTGTCGTTTTTCGTGAACTAATTCAGCCCACAGGCACAGGGCAGGGACCTGACAAAAAAAAATTTTGACCCCAGTATCCTAGGTAGCTATATCCATAAAAAATAGCTCCAATCTTACTGAAAGAAAGCTTGTTGGTATGGGGAGGGCTCAAATAACAAAATGTTTTTTAAATTTTTGAATTATCTTCAGTAGTTTTCGAGATATCACAAATTGGAGTTTGAAAATTTGAGCGAAAAGTGTCTTCATGTAAATGTTTCAATACGCAAAAACTCTGATCTCAGAAGGCAATATTTCATGTAAACAAACTTCAATATCTCTTAAACTAAAAGAGATAGACTAGAAATTTAAAGATCAATACACTCATAGCACTTTCAGGTGACGGTTGAAAGACCCAAAATTTTTATCTGCTCCAAAATGCCTATGGTGTCCATGGAAACCAGCCGAAAAATGGTAAAATAATGAAAATATCGATGTTAGATCAAAAGTTATGATGTATAAAGGGGATAGAATATCTAGTTATCAATAATATGTTTGCCCTAAGTTTATCTAGGAATGTATATTATTATATATATTATTTGGTTTCCATGGTAACGGCAAGAAAAATTGTGAAATATTGAGAAATGTTGATATGATTTCAGATGAAATTATTTTTTTTCAGTAGATAATTTTTTAAATGAATCAGACATGATTGTCAAGGCCTGTCAGTCAGGTCTATAGGCTCCTATTGCAAATTGATTTAAATATACCAATTATATAGGCCTATATTATTTGCTAAATGAATTTTAGTAAAGAATAGCAGAAAATCAGGCTTGGCTCAAAACGCTGAAATTTGAAATATATTCATGATGTCATAATAATAGCAATCAGTTTAGAAACATAAACCAAGCAATAGTAATAATACTACTAATAATAACTAAATAATAATCCATTTGTTTTGTTTTGAGCTAAATTTCAACAATATTTTATATATATTTCAATTTTGCTGCATTTGCAAAATCCCCTCAGGAGCCTCACTGTCCCATCACGCGCCTCCATTTTTGCCCACCACAAGCCTCAATTCATCCCATTAGACGCCTCCCTCTTTCAACAGCTGCTTTACTGACGAGAGAGTAGTGGCGGTCCGCAAAAAAATGTTTTTACCGACCATTTCGCTAAATCTGTCCTAATATTCAGAAATATAGTGATGAATAATTATGAATCGGAAAATTAATAACAATAATTCACCGCTAGACCGATGAATAATTGTGAAATATTGATCTCATCACGAGCAGCGCGGCGCGTCGTCATTCAATAACAAGTACTGGCTGCCATTTTGTGTCGCTCGCTTCAACGCAAAACTTAGACATCGACTTTTCCGGCAGCAATCGCTCAGCCCCGACACGAAATAAAATCATGCGGTCTTCAGTATTTGAATTTTAAGATCCTAAACCTTCCGATTCCTGATGATTCGTCGCTTATTCCGGGTCCTAAGCTGACGAATTTTGCTCTTGAAAAAGGGTATTTTTCGATTTCTATTTGACTAAAATGCGGATTTATACACTAAACCAACCCCCAAGTGATAAAGATCGATTTTATTGGTTGATTCCAAAAGATTTTAGCTCATTTGCATTGATAGACAGGTTTTATGAATGATTTTACTACGCGATGTCAAAACGCGTAGTAAAAACGCGCATCACACTTTTCCAAACCAACAATGGTCGTCACAAACGATAGTGGCGCCCCACGCGGACATGAACATATCTATCCTAGGTACTTATATATAAAAAGACAAGGGAGCCAACTCTCCGTCAGATCGGTCGATAGGTATGTCACTGCAACAGTTCGTGACTTCGTTAATGATAATCCAATCCGCTTCAAGTAAAATCAATCTTAAAGATAACGAATTGCTGCGTTAGACTGGGTGGTTTGAGAAAGATTTGAGTGCCTTTGAGATTGTTAAATCGTTCGATTAGGCCTAATCCGAAAAAATCGGCAAAATCCGTCTGTACCGCACCAGCCTGGAAGTAAATATTTTATCATTTAGTTTATGAATATACAATCTACTCAATTTAATACTTAAACAGTTTAACAATCTAACACTGAATATAAATTTATAAAATAAAATAAAATAATTATTTGAAATATTATAGAGTTTAGAATATGTATAAGTGTATTAACTTTTTTATGATTATTTTTATTATTATTTCCATTTAACTTCTTTAATTTCTTGCTCAATTTCATATTTTCATTCATCAAATCTTTACTGATATTTTCATAGTAAAAGTAAAGTGCAGCTAATATTAAACCTCCAGCAACTAAATAATGTTTCAAATCACTACTTCCGGTTGGAATGAAACCATCCATTTATTTAAGAAAAAATTAATAAATTGATAAATATTTGATATTTTAGAAATATTAAACTTTTGTATGTTTCAAATCAAATAACAATTAAAATTACTACCCAACAGTTATTCATTAGGCTAAATAAAAAGAATTAGTTGTTTATCGTCCCCGCCCGACCCTACGAAAATACCCGACCCAATTTGGTTCCAATCGAAAATATTTGCCAAAGCTACCGTTTCATGTCGATTGTAGGACAGTATAGCAGCAAACAAAACGATTTATCGATCGACGAAGTGCGTTCACTGAATAACAAATTGAAGTCAATATTCGGTTATGGAGTGTACACAGTGTGGATTTCCGGTTGTGGAGCGTATTTAGATCGATTTTAAAATCTAAGTTAATAAAGTTCTATGAATTGAATTGTATTTGTATTGCTTGTGGCGCCACACTTCCAGTCGCGTGCCTGTTGTGCAAATTGAACAATGCCGCTTGTAATAGCTTCGATCGCTCGTGACGGGTCTTCGAGTCTTCTAAGAGAATGGTTCGCTTGCAACGTAGAGGCCGATGTAAGCATTGCAGACTTTTATGCGTATGAAGAGTTGAAATAAAGAATGTTTCGATGGAAAACCTGCTTTATTTATCAATCGTATATCATTTACAAAAAAACCTCCCGCCCTACCCAAGCTTTTTGAAAAAAAGGACAAACAACTAATTTATTTTATTTGGCCTTAACTAATTTCTCAATGCTTAAACTACTATATATTTGAAACATACGGCTTAATCTTATTTCAATTTATATTTATTATTCTTTTCATATTCGATATGTTTAACTGTTTGATAATGTTTTGATTTATGTGATCTTAAATATTTACCTCCACAATCACAATACACTTTTTCATTAGGATTGAATTTTCTAAATTCATCATCTAAATTACATTGAACTGCAACATCTTTATATGAATTATCATTAACTGATTCACATTGAATTCCAATATTTGATGAATTTTCATTATAGATAATTTGTTTATTATCAAAATTGAAATAATATAATTGTCTTTTTTCAATTCTTAAGTTAATCAAATCATTGTAACCTTTCGAAAGTATTAAATCACTATCTCTTTCATTAAAAGGGGTTTGAAGAATATTTATTATGTTTTCATCCAAAGTTCCTTTATGATTTAAAATTGTATTGAATATTTTAGGATTTTTAGCACCATTATCAAAAGTATCAATTAGTTTTTTAGCCCACTTGGGACTTTAGTCCCAGTGGGCTATTGCGTTCACTTTTCGTCCGTAGACGGAATCCAGTTATTTTGGGAAGTTTTGAAGACGCTTCAAAACTTCTATTTGGGTTACACATGTATCTACCCTAGACACATCTTCAGCCCAAAAACTGGCCCTGTCAGAATCAAGATGGCCGACTGGCAGCCTTTGTTGTTCGCCAAAATAGCACTTTTTATACATTTTTGAACTTTTTGAGGGAAATTTTGAAGACGCTTTGATCAATTACCTTGATCTTTCGGATATATGTGAATCCCCCCAGGGCCCATCAACATAACAAAAATTGGGTCGGTCGGACTCAAGATGGCCGTCCTATGACCTTTTTAGTGCCCAAAAATGTTAATTTTGGCCCGAATTCTGAGTCCTGTAGCTTCCTACTGGTTTGCCATTTCTCATTACAATTTGTGATGGGTGTTCTTTGGAAAGGGATGTTTTATACCTGAGACAGGTATTTTTCATCAGCCAATTATGACGCAATTGGCGACCATCTTGGTGTCACCAGTACTCATTCGTAAGTGGGAAAAAGTTTTTCCACATTATATTGATACATAAGCGTATTTTGATACCACAATCAATTAGAAAGTTGTAGCTCATAACGTATTCTATGATTGTGGTGAGTTTCAAGGTAATTGGATTTCGTATATGGCCACCAGGGGGCGTTGAATAATACAATATCTTAGCATTTCTTTATTATATTCGTACCTATGAATATTTTGTAACCACAATCAATTGGAAAGTTGTAGCTCATGACATCATCTATGATTGTTGCGAGTTTTAAGGACATAAGTTTTTCTATATGATCACCAGGGGAATAGTAGAATAGTAGAATAACTTAGTATTTCCTTATTTTATTGGTACCTAGGCATATTTTGTTACCATGATCAATTGCAAAGTTGTAGTTCATGACATGTTCTATGATTGTGGTGAGTTTCGAGGTCATTGGGTTTTGAATATGGTCACCAGGGGGCGTTGAATAGTAGAATGACTTAGTATTTCCATATTAAATTGGTAACGAGGCATATTTTGTTATCACAATCAATTACAAAATCGTAGCTGCTGACATGTTCTATGATTGTGGTGAGTTTTAAGGTCATTGGTTTTTGTAAATGGTCACCAGCGGGCATTGAATATTGAAATTGTTAGATTGTTGAGCATTTGAAACCACTTCCCAAGTGGGCATGGTGTCCCTGGACCCCTAGTTTGCATTGTGAGCGGTATTCGCTTTCGTCCAAGCAGATTTTCTTAAATCTGAGAGCCTGTGCGTATGCGTATGTTGTTGCTGCAGTGAGGTGGGTGACACTATTCTTTGTGTAGGAGGGAATGTGCGTCCGTTGGTTTTGTGTACCGGGGTATACCCTTGTTGAGAGTTTACCTGAGTTCTCAAAATCTCTCCCTTTGTAGACTTCAACGTCTAGGAAGGGTACCTTCTCCCTTGATTGTGTCAGTTTGTATTGTATGGTACGGTGTAATTGGTTCATATGTTCGAAAAATCCGAGTAGTTTATCTTCACCGTGGGTCCAGATTGAGAATATATCATCTATATATCTCCAATATAACATGGGTATAGTATTGTTTGGTGCCGAGCGCAGACATTTAGTCTCGAGATAATGCATAAATATGATCGCTAGACTTGGGCTGACTGTCGTGCCCATGGTGCAACCCTCTATATTTGAAGGCGGTGTTCGTTTTTCCCGAAAGAGAATTCATTTCTCTTCAGTATTAGATTCAGGAATTGAACGAAGGGTCTTTTGTCTGGACGGCGAACTGTGTATTGTAGCTGGAAGTCATCTAGACTCCTTAGGATGCTACTGATGGCTTCTCCGTGGGGGATGTTGGTGTATAGACTTTTGACATCCATTGTCACCAAAATTGCATCTTTGTGGAGGGGAGGGAGTTGATTTTGTTGAGAAAGTCATTAGTATCTTGGATGTATGTTGATACTCGACTCGCGATTGGTCTCAGAAAATAGTCCAGATATTTGGATATCTTTTCCGTGGGGCCATTGTTGCCGCTTAGGATCGGTCTTCCCGGGTTGTTGACCTTGTGAATCTTCGGTAGAAGGTAGAACTCGGGGATTTTGATATCAGATCCCGGTGTTAATTATAGCCACATAGCATGGTCTATTTCTTGGTTGTTTCTCATATCGTGTATGATTCTTTTTATTTCACTTGTGACTGAAGTAGTGTCGGGTGGGGCGATTGACCGGTAGCTGTTGGTGTCATTTAGCTGTCTCAGAGCTTCTTTTTTGTAAGAGTCTTTGCTCATGATAGCTATGGCTCCCTCCTTTGTCACAGGGTTTTACAATGAGATCATTATTCCGATTTAGTTCCTTGATCGCTCTCATCTCGTTTTTCGATAAATTGGATTTGAATTTTTGTGTGAGATTGAGTTTTTTTAGCTCTGTACGCGTTAGTTCAATATAACGTTTGAGCCGGCGATCGCCTGATGTAAGCGGATTGAATTGGCTTTTCCCTTTGAAGGGGTGCAGTGAGTTTTTCTCACGGTTAAAAAATATATATCTCAACCTGAGGCGGCGGAAGAAGGCTTCGGCGGTTGTAAGAAGTTCGTCCTGCGTCGGTGCATTATTGGGTATGAATTTCAGACTCTTGCTTAATGCATTAATTCTAGCCAATCAGCGCGTAACAGTGATAATTAGCCTGTGAAACAACAAGCTCTCCGATTGGTGCCCTGCGGGAGCACCCAGAGAGTATAAATAGTTACTTATTCGCTAACTAATCACTAACTGCTCTACATTTGACTCGCTCTGTATCAGTGTTATGGCTCTTGACGACATGTTCACAGAAACCGAAATTGACGAGATGATGAGAGACCTGGACTCAACCAACGCTACCGCGCCGCCGCCATCAGAACCGCTGCACCCGTCTACAGAAACCAGATCTACGAGACCTGAACACTAATCGGCTCTGAAAATGTACGAGACGGAGGGTACTACAACACCAACATCACGGCTCGTTACTAAGAATCGGTTTGGTCGCTGGTGAGGTGCCGAAACACTTCAAAATCCACCTACCCATCAGACTGATGGAAGCAGACAGGAATCCAGATGTCACGAAAGACTGGATTCGCAGACTCCACCAGACGAGTCTGGATCTCAAGGGCGGATCTAGGGGGGTGGACCAGTCCACCCCTTGAAAAATCAAAAGTGCCCTCCTGGCTTTCAGAAATTTTCTGTACGGAACTGGACACTCGCCACTGGAAAGATTGCTTCGAGTATTCTTAATCTTAGGATGCCTACTCAAAAGCGTATCTGGAAAGAACGGGAGCGTGCTTTGCAGTGTGAAGCAAAACGCTGCAAGCCGTTAATGAGTTTTTTGTGAGTTTTTCATCCCTCTTCTCACAGTCGTCTGAAATGTTTTTCCTCGATAGTTGAAATTATAGGCGATTAGGGCTAAAATGCTGCGCTGTTTTATGTTTAGCAAAACCTTTGAAAATGGCATTCATGCTGTGCTGTCATATCTAAGGGCACCTATAATGCCCGAGAAATTTATAATAAAAAGGGCACATCTTATAAGCGTATATAGACGATGAAAATTGTGAGAAGGGCGTGAATTCTGAAATTGGGGCACCTATCATGCCAGAGAAATTTATGAAAAGGGCACATCTTATAGCGTATATACAATGAAAACTGTGAAAAAGGCATATTCTGATATATCTTTTCTGGAAGGAATAAGGGCACGTGCAATGTCAGAAAAGTTGATAAAAAGGGCACATTTTATAGCGTATATATACGATGAAAACTGTGAAAAAGGCATATTCAGTTATATCTTTTCTGGAATAAGGCACGTGCAATGTCAGAAAAGTTGATAAAAAGGGCACATTTTCTAGCTTATATACGATGAAAACTTTGTGTAGGGCACCTATCCATTTAATTTTTTTATGACGTGGCACCTAGGCCTAGTGTCCGTATTGTATTCAGTTTAAACATACCTGTATAAGATGTGTATTCTATGTTGTAAATCAAGTATATAGGCAACGCAACCCCATGGGTACGGGCCTGAATAAGAAATAAGCTTGTGAAACTGAAGATTTTCATTGACAATCGTATTCATTGAGGATACATCTTTTCATGAGGTGCTTGTTAAAAATTTGTACCTACGTAGTTTATGACCTTAAGACTTTATTTTGTAAGAAATGCTGTAGTTTAAAATTTGAATATTTTATCAGAGGGAAGGAAATGCAATAAAACCTGACAAATTATTGTGCAATTACGAGAGTAGAGTATAAATAAAAAGATGATGTGTATGAAACTCAAATTTTATGTGCTTGTTTTTTCCCTATATGTGGCACCTTCCTGGACCCTAAGGTTACAAATTGCAGTCTAAATATTGACTTCTTTTCTCCTAGAATGGACCCTCTGAAATGCGGGAAAACACATTTAAGAACACCAAATTTTCATAATTTTCTGGTGGTGGTCCCCCAGATGGGGGTGTGGGCTTCGCGCCTTCGGCGCTCGCAATGTGCCTTCGAAAGGTGTGCCCTACTTTGTCCTGTCCACCCCCCTACAAAGATCCTGGATCCGCCCTTGGATCTGATGAAAATTTCGGCCTGCCACCACGAAGTGATGGCTGACCAAAACCGCCTGAAGGTGGAGGAGATTGCAGCTGAGATCTTAAAGAAGCCCAGCTGAAAGAAGCGGAAGCTAGTGCCGTCACACCGAAATCAGCTCCAGCTCAGCCGACACCAACCCTACGACGGCACCGAAGAGACACCCGAGTAGGGGACATCACCAATCCGGCGGCCGCTCTAACTACCGGGGCAAGGGACCGAGAAGAGAATAAACCATTTTCTCTCTCTCACAACACACACTCTCTCAACAGTTCTTATCAGGACTACCCCTATGTCCTAGACAGACTTAGTCCATCTCAGTCCGACGCAAATCTATTAAGTGTTTAGAAATAGATTTCTATCTGAACAGTCGTTCCCTTGAACCAAACTCCGACGTTAACCGTCCGCGTGTCTAGAAACAAGGCTCATATATATGTGTTCACAGTTTATGTGATTTTATTTTTTATTAGGGTTTTCTGTTACATCACAGAAAACCCTATTGAGATTCGCGTGTTTCTTATTATTAGGGCTTTGTCAAATTTGTGTTGACATATCGCGATATATCGCGTCAAGTCGACATATCGTGACGTTTTCACGACAAATTTCGCTTTTTCGCCCATTTTCCACGGGACAAGCCGTCATTTGAAGATACGCCGAAATGTAAAATGAGGACGCCAGTAATATGTCGACTGAGTTTCAAGTCGTCATGAATATGTCGACTTGTTGCTAGGAAAATAGTTGAGAAAACGAAATATGTCGTCAAAACGTCACAATATGTCGACATATTCATGTCGACTTGACGCGATATATGGCGATATGTCGACATAAATATGGCGACTTTGTCGAGTTGGAACGCGACAACTCGAGGCCCTTTATCGCTTCCGTACTTCCGTATATATGGGACCCGTACAAAACCGTTGCGACCTTTTATCACGATGAAATCATGTCGAACAAACGTGATATATCGCGATTTATCGACATAATTAAGTCGATATATCGTGTTAATATCACGATATATCGTGTTAATATCACGATAAATCGTTATACGGATCACGCCTTTCACCAATGTCGACGTCTGTATCTCAACATAACCGCGTACCGTCGACATAATTATCACTCCTTTAGCTAAAATGTCGTGATACGTATGACAATTTATTGAGACAATATCGCGAAAAGTCGACATAAAAATCGCGACATTTTAAATAAGGTCTTCCTAGTTACATTGATATATTGAGATAGTTAACCTAATTTCAATAAGGGGACGCATACGTAATGATATTTAATGTTAGATGAATATGAAAGAAGAAATAAAGTTGGCAGAAAAATTAAAATGACTTTATCATCACCAGAATCTGGTGGACATATTGAATGTTGGGGTTCAAGTAGAATGACCCCAAATGCTGGGGCACAATAATAGTGTTCGGTACATGGTCGATGAACTAAATAGGTCATTCGCATCAATACATTGTCATGATTGATTTGCGGCATGCGACAAAACCAAAATATTGAATTGTCGCGTGCGACAAAACCAAAAAAATGAATTGTCGCGGACAACAAAACAAAAATATTGAATTGTCGCAGGCGACAAAACCAAAATATTGAATTGACGCGGGCGACAAAACAAAAAAAAATGAATTGTCGTGGGCGACAAAACCAAAATATTGAATTGTCGCGGGCGACAAAACCAAAATAATGAATAATGAAACTGGTATTTCATTAATTCCTAATGACTTAAGCTGGGCGTAGGTCGGCCTTGCGACGGCTTGTGACTCACTGCGAGGCCATTTTTTTTTTTTCGTTCAAAAGACCTTTCACTTGAAAATTCTTTCGTCAGAACAAAATTTATTTCATTCGAACCAATAATATTCTGTTCGATTGAACCAATTTGAAAAAATCGTTAGAAGAAAGTTGAACAAACTTTTTTTCGTCCAAACGAAAGGTTTTTCGTTCGAACAATAATTCGATCGAACAGAATTGTTTTAATTTGAACAGTTTTTCGTTTGAACAAGTATATTGTAAAAAGTTTTTTCTCCGAACCAAGAGTATTAAGTATTTGTGCAATCGAACAGAGTTGTTTTCATTCAAACATTCGTTCGAAAAAAAATTGTTTTCGCTCAACCAAATGTTTTTGCCGGGACAAAAAGTTTTTCATTTCAACAATAACATAGCTTTTTATTCGAACACATTTTTTTGTCAGAATGAAGAAAAGTTTTGGTTCAAACAAAAAGCGTATTGTTCGATCAAACAGAATTGTTTCATTCGAACAAGATTTTCTTGTCGGAATATTAAGTTTTTTGGTCGAACGGCGTGTTAAGGTCGTTTTGGAAATTTACTCGGTCTGGTATATTTTGGATTACTGTGTATGTCATTTGTCAGGACATTAAACAGAAGACGACTTAGGATACTACCTTGCGTGACTCCACTAGTTAGACCCGCGACAATTCTTTTTCAGTCCACTTGGGACTTTAGTCCCAGCGGGCTATTGCGTTCACTTTTCGTCCGTCCGTCTGTCCATAGACGGAATCCAGTTATTTTGGGAAGTTTTGAGGACGCTTCAAGGTAATGTCTTGATATTTGGTTTATACATGTATCTACCCTAGACACATCGTCAGCCCAAAAACTGGCCCTGTCAGATTCAAGATGGCCAACTGGCAGCCATTGTTGTTTGCCGCTTTTTAAAGATTTTCGAAGTTTGTTTTGTTGCCCCCACAATTCTTTTTTTGGTTTTGTCGCCCGCGACAATTCATTAGTTTGGTTTTGTCGCCCGCGACAATTCAATATTTTGGTTTTATCGCCCACGACAATTCATTACTTTGGTTTTATCTCCAGCGACAATTCATTATTTTGGTTTTGTCGCCCGCGACAATTCTTCTTTTGGTTTTGACGCCCGTGACAATTCATTATTTTGGTTTTATATTTTGTTTTTGTCGCCCGCGACAATTTTTTTTTTGGTTTTGTCGCCCGCAACAATTCATTATTTTGGTTTTATCGCCCGCGACAATTCAATATTTTGGTTTTATCGCCCGCGATAATTCATTATTTTGGTTTTATTGCCCGCGACAATTTATTATTTTGGTTTTGTCGCACGAGACAATTCATTATTTTGGTTTTATCGCCCGCGACAATTCATTATTTTGGTTTTGTCGCCCGAAGAAAATTTTGATCAATTACCTTGATCTTTCGTTTATATTTGAATCTACCAAAGGCCCATCAGCATAAGAAAATTGGGTCGATCTGACTCAAGATGGCCGTCCTATGACCTTTTTAGTGCCCAAAAATGTCAATTTTGGCCAGAATTCTAGGTCCTGTAGCTTCCTACTGGTTTGCCATTTCTCATTGCAATTGCTGATGGGTATTCTTTAAAGAGGGATGTTTTATACCTGGGACAGGTATTTTTGATCAGCCAATTATGACGCAATTGGCAGCCATCTTGGTGTCATCAGTACACATTCGTAGGTGGGAAAAAGTTTTTCCACATTAAATTGATACCTAAGCATATTGTGTTACTATATTCAATTGGAAAGTTGTAGCCCATAACGTGTTCTCTGATTTTGGTGAGTTTCAAGGTCATTGGTTTTTGTATGTGGCCATCAGGGGGCGTTGACTGATACAATAACTTAGTATTGCTATATTATATTTGTACCAAGGCATATTTTGTTACCATGCTCCATTGCAAAGTTGTAGTTCATGACATCGTCTATGATTGTGGTGAGTTTTTAAGGATATTAGTTATTCCATATAGTCACCAGGGGGCGTTGAATAGTAGAATGGCTTAGTATTTCCTTATTAGATTGGTACCTAGGCATATTTTGTTACTATGATCAATTGCAAAGTTGTATTTCATGACATGTTCTACAATTGTGGTGAGTTTTAAGGTCATTGGGTTTTGCATATGGTCACCAGGGGGCGTTGAATAGTAGAATAACTTAATATTTCCATATTAAATTGGTAACGAGGCATATTTTGTTATCACAATCAATTACAAAATCATAGCTGCTCACATGTTCTATGATTGTGATGGGTTTCAAGTTCATTGGTTTTTGTATATGGTCACTAGAGGGCGTTATGTATTGAAATTGTTAGATTGTTGAGCATTTGAAACCACTTCCCAAGTGAGCATGGTGTCCCTGGACCCCTAGTTTGGTTTTGTCGCCCGCGACAATTCATTATTTTTGTTTTGTCGCCCGTGACAATTCAATATTTTGGTTTTGTCACCCGTGACAATTCATAATTTTGGTTTTGTCGCCCGTGGTTTTGTCGGAACATTAAGTTTTTTGGTCGAACAGTGTGTTAAGGTCGTTTTGGAAATTTACTCGGTCTGGTATATTTTGGATTACTGTGTATGTCATTTGTCAGGACATTAAACAGAAGACGACTTAGGATACTACCTTGCGTGACTCCACTAGTTAGACCGTCTCATTCCAAGACGAGGCGTTCCATTGATTTCGGTTACAAGTTTCTGTTCAGAGATAACTGCTGAGCCATTTGGGCGACCTATCATTGATACTGTTTCCTAATAGCCTGTTTAGTAATGGCTGATGTTGAGCCTTATCAAATGCTTTGTTGAAATCCACCGTCGAACAGGATTCTAAGACTGTGCAGAAAACCCGTTATCGCTGCTTTGCAGCTATATTTTCCATTTTATTTTTTCTTCACAACGAACACACACGAGCCTCCAGCATGCATTATACATTATATGTATACAACACACGCTCACATACAGATAACAGTGTTGGTCACACAACTAGGTCGATTACCTACCTATCGATTACACTCACAGAGCCACTTACAGCTAAGCCCTTTGTTGTACAGCTGTTATAAACCCGATCTACTCAGCTAATCCAGCAGTGTATCTAACCATACAACACACGGAACTCTGCTCACAGTATCACGCACACACATTCAGTCTCACTCTCCCTCTTGGGGAGAAACAACCAATGGAAAAACCACTCAACTGGGTCACGCATCAGCCGAGGTAAACCCTCCGCTACAACTGCCTCCCAGCACAACAGATTTGTGGTCAACCTATCAGATCACGTGGTTAGCAAAACCATCATTAATGCATTAAGCAAGGGTCTGCAATTCATACCCAATAATGCACCGACGCAGAAGGAGGAACTTCTCACGGCCGCCGAAGCCTTCATGGTCGACCCTAGTTCCAGGACGCATTAACTACCTTTCAATTTTCGGTAACGGATACACTGCAGACTTAGAATTCATTGAGCCAAGGTCGTTACCGCTACCTGGAAAGGCCATATAAACAAACAACCGTCCGTCTCCTCTTTATCATAAAAATCTTTTACCCTCCTTTTAATGTAAAATCCTTTCTTGAAATCCTTTTGCAAATCATTGATAAAATGATGACGAAAAGGCCGGAGCCCAGGTCCTAGGTCCTCATCTCTACAATCCACCAATGCAATGTCCAATAAAAAAACAATACAACAATACTCTATTTTACTGCAGTAAAAGATGGAGTAAAAAGAATAACAATATATTGATAAAAGATTTCTCGAAAATGCATAGGCCTCCCAATAGATTTGCGGTGTCGAACATCTTTCTTTAAGCCAGTGTTTCCAATCTGAAATTGATTCAAGTATATTATCATACCTATTATTTTTATATAGTAGGCTAGGCACTAATTTAGCACACACATAATAGACATAGGGCCATGTTGTATGAGTCCAGGGTTCATAGTCTCCATGACCAGTCTCATTCCATGATTTTCAAGCACCTTTTCAAGCCGAATTCAATGACCCAATGTTACTAATACTGAAACTTCGATAGCATATTTTACACCTGGCTTCTCTTATATCATTACATTTATCGATCCATAGGCTATAATCATCATGCTTAAGCCAAGAATCCTGAAATCTACATTTTCCAGGCATTCTTACAATCAGTAGATTTTAAGGGCTCTAACAGTGAACTTGTAACTGTGACCTGCAGATGGTAACAAATGACTGATCTAGTTTTTGAAAATTTGTCTCAAATGTTTTCAAATGAAAAATCAATTGAAACATCAGTAGAGTCAAAAGAACAAAAGCAGGCCATGAACAGATCACACTTAACGTTTTGCCTATAGCAAATTACATTCAATTGGAATATAAATTAGACAGTGTGTTGCCATATATTTGCATTGACCAGACAGAATCATTGTTTTCATTGTAGTTGAGATAAATTAAGACTAGTCAGAACTAGACCTAACAATACAATGATCAGATCTGATAATGTATAATGCCTAAGCTATAGATTATCTGTGACTGACCACTTTGAAATCTATGCACGCAGTAAGGTAGATCACTCTCAATGACCATGACCATGAATCAATGACTTTAGAGGCAATTCCATGACTTTCAAGGCCTTGAATTGACCTATTCCCATTTCATGACTTTCAATGACCGCTATGAACCATGTATGACCCACAGCCCCCGCCCAAGTTGGCAGTTGAAACATTGACATTGATGGTCCCTGGTCCCTCACAGTAAACTGATAAACTAGCAGCTGCTTATAAGCCTATTCTTGTCCATTATAAAATTGGGTGCATTAAATTGTCTTTCTGTTATTGACAAGTCCAGAAGGGAGGCTTTTTTAATGATTAAAAATGACACCTCTCAATCAATTGAAAACATACCTTCATTTCCGCTTGTCTTTATGCTGACAAACAAATTCAGTGCCAGTTTCGGCTTCGTATTCAGATATGTTTCTGAACACTTCTTCAGCGCGTTTAATATAACCGGCATTTTGATAGCAAAAACGACCTTGGAATCTAATTGAACACTAAGAATGTGTATCCATAACCGAAAATTGAAAGGTAGTTAACGCGTCCTGGAACTAGGGTCGACCAGCCTTCTTAGGAACTAAATCCGAAGAATGATCTCATTGTAAAACCCTGTGACAAAGGGGGGAGCCATAGCTATCATGAGCAAAGACTCTTACAAAAAAGAAGCTCTGAGACAGCTAAATGACACCAGGGAGGTGGGAGTTCACTCCCACCTCCCTGATGACACCAACAGCTAACGGTCAATCGCCCCACCCGACACCACTTCAGTCACAAGTGAAATAAAAAGAATCATAGACGATATGAGAAACAACCAAGAAATAGACCATGCTATGTGGCTATATCTAACACCGGGATCTGATATCAAAATCCCTGAGTTCTACCTTCTACCGAAGATTGACAAGGTCAACAACCCGGGAAGACCGATCCTAAGCGGCAACAATGGCCCCACGCAAAAAGATATCCAAATATCTGGACTATTTTCTGAGACCAATCGCGAGTTGAGTATCAACATACATCCAAGATACTAATGACTTTCTCAACAAAATCAACTCCCTGAATCTCCTTCCTGAATTATAATAATAATAAAAATAATCATAAAAAAGTTAATACACTTATACCCATTCTAAATTCTATAATATTTCAAATAATAATTTTATTCTATTTTATAAATTTATATTCAGTGTTAGATTGTTAAACTGTTTAAGTATTAAATTGAGTAGATTGTATATTCATAAACTAAATGATAAAATAAGAAATTAGACTGTTAAATTAGCTAAAAATATAAAATATATTAGTTGAAAATATAAAATATATTGGCTGAAATATTAGTTAATTAAAAAGGGGGTTTTAAGTATTAAGGTATCTAATACGTATTAAATACGTATCAAATACAAATTATGCTTTATTTCTGAAATATTGAAGTCTCATAAGTAATTTATTCATATATGATATTAGTAGTATCTTTACGCAGCACTAGACTAATATGAGTGATACTAAGTTAGTTGGTTTATTGTTTTTCTAGTATTATTTTAGTCAAATGTAAAGAAACTTAAAGTAAACAAGAATTAATAAAAAAACATTAGAATTATAATAACTTTCTTTAACCAATACTATCATATTCAATTCTAATGTTTTTCTAGTTGAATCTATTTAAAATATTATTTAACCCAGTTAGCAAATAGAAACAATAACTAGTATCATTGTAAAGATAAATAACATATTCTAGTGCTGTGTAAAGAATATGATATTTATCTGGTAGATTCAT
Organism: Tubulanus polymorphus; assembly: GCF_964204645.1. Classification (NCBI taxonomy): domain Eukaryota; kingdom Metazoa; phylum Nemertea; class Palaeonemertea; order Tubulaniformes; family Tubulanidae; genus Tubulanus; species Tubulanus polymorphus. The sequence continues at coordinate 11,692,413 of NC_134025.1, forward strand.
AGAATTACTATAAAAATAAATATATATTTGAATATAATTTATGCCTTTCCAGTGTTGAAGTATAAAATATATTGATAGAAAATATAAATTATATAAGCTGAAAATATATGATATATTAGTTAAAAAATATGAATATGAAAGAATTTAGAATGTGTATAAATGTACGAGTGTACAAATGGTACGAATGGTACGAGTTCTTCCAATTCTTCCAATTCGTACACTCATACACTTATAAATATTAAATTGAGTAGATTGTGTATTCATAAATTAAGAATAAGACTGTTAAATTGGTTGAAAATATAAAATATATTGGCTGAAATATGTTTAAAATATTAGTTAATTAGAAAAGGGGGTTTTAGGTATTAATGTATTAAATACATATTAATACGTATTTAATTTATTTCCTCTGTGAAATTTAAATTATTATATTGCTAGACCCTCGTGAAACTGGCTGTGTTACCCAGCCTCTAACTGTCCAGCGGACCCGAACATCCAAACATATAACTTATTCAGTTTTATTTCTACTGTGAATATTTAAACTACATACTAATGTATACATATTGCTATACCCTCGTGGAACTGGCTGTGTTGCCCAGCCTTTAACGGTCCAGCGGACCCAAACACCCAAACAAACCAGTGGCGTAATGACTCACCACACCAGTGGTTGTAGTGAACACGTATATTTGCGACTTGAATATCTGTCACGCATGGTTAGAGGTCATTTTTGCGACGTTAATTTACGTCACAAGTGGTAATGAAGAGGTTAAAAGCTAATCACCACCTAGTCAGTAACCTGTCTGTGGCTTAGTTTCACGATTGGATATGTTGGTATAATAAGCCCATCCAATTATAAAAGGCTTACCACCAACGATTAGGTAACTGACTAACCACCACCAACATTTAAGTTACTCCAGCAAGTAGTATGCCTGGTGACTAATTGGGCCATAGGCCTAATGGATTTTCTACCTGATTTTCTATTTGAAAACAAATTTTCTATTTGTTTTGGCGCTATAAAAAAATGATGCTTTTATTTTGCGAGGTCAAGAAAACAAATATTTAGTGCGAGGAAACAAATTTTGCCTTGGACTATTTGTTTTATTGCTATGAAATTGGTTTACTCGCTGTAAGATTTGTTTTGGTTAGGTTGAGAAGAGCGGTGCGATGCAGATTAGAGCAATTCTATATCTGACTGCCAATGGAAACGTGTTGTAGTAGCCTTAGCCAGGGCTGCCATTCTGTGAAATGTATTAGTACTATCAGTAACAAATCGAATGTTTTTCAGTAACATTTCATTGAAATATGAAAGAAAATGTTCAAATTAATGAGTAATCAACAGTAAGACTCTCAGTAACATTTTTCATATTTCTGTATGCATCAAATAAAAAAAATCATTATTTCTCATTACAAAATAGTAGGCCCAACAAATACTGAAAATCAGGAACAGTTGGCAGCTCTGCTTTAGCGTGTTCATTGCATATAAGAATGGCAGACAGCTTGCATCTCTGTAGATTCACACTTTTGACATCAACATTACATGCATGTATCTACATAGACTAGAATGATGTGGAGAAATGAAATCTGATTAGGGGCAGTCCATAAAAGACTTCCACACAAGATAACAAAAATTTTACCCCATGTCCACAGAATGTTTTCTTTGCACTAACCCTTGTCCATCAAACAAAAAACAAACAATTAAGGATATCGGATATCCAGATTAAACAAGGATGTTCATGACAACCTCCCTCCCCTTGCCGACGAAATTCAAAATTTCACAAGCTCCCCTCCCCGCTCGACCTTGGAAATCTTTTATTGACAGCTCCTAAAGATAATACTTCATTAGCCGAATCAAAATTTGTATCCTTTGAACAATAATTCCAGATTATCGTCGTAGGAACATGAATGCCATAACAATTCCATATGTCTCATTCAATAGATTGATAAATTGATTTTAAGTCAGCTAGGCTGCCATCGCATCACTTATCATCATAATGACAAACATGTGTATCATGTCAGTTGGTAGTCAGATGTTCAACAACTGACCTGACCTTGTATCGTAATGACATGCCTGCACTATATTCTCGACCTCACCAAATTCAGTCTCGAGAAATCAAATATTCAGAGAGAGAAAACAAACTTGTTTTCTTGCTATCGTACGAAATTTCTTCCACAGTGTTTGCCCTTGAATCAGTCACAATAGCTAGCGTAATGCGAACTTGAAGTAATCATCATTGCATTAAACTTGAACTTAATAAGTAGAGAACGCAGATAGCCTAGGTTACCCATAAAAGATGTCCCTTTGATGATCACCTGCTTGATCACCTGCTTGAAGGAGGATGTCCATAACAACACCCCCTAATTCCCCTTGTCCACTAGTCCAAATTTCACTAAACCCCCCCCCCCCCCACTCGACCTTGGATATCTTTTATTGACAGACTATAAGTCTTATAGCGAGAAATCAAATATTCAGAAGAAGAAAACGAAATTGGTTTCTCGTTGCCGTACAGAATTTGTTTACTCAGTTTTTGCCCTTACACAGCGCGATACACAGTTTTTGCCCTCAAATCAGACACAATAACCAGCACAATATATGTTGAACGGATGGATAATGACATTGATTTTTTGGGGCCTAGCTACGGCTTGTTACTAATGAATATGCTCCCTTCATTTTCAGGTCCTAATTACGCAGCTGAACTGAATGACGTATGGAGAAATGGATATCGATGGTGTATACAGTCACATCGGTGAATTCGGCCCACGACAGAAGAAAATATTTTTTTTCCTACAACTGACTCTGCAGCCGTTCCTTTCGTTCCACGTGCTGCATATGATATTCATCGGAGCCGCAACCAATTTCACCTGTTTCGACAAGGGTGGACGCGAATTGCCGGAGAAAGACCAGTGTTCCGATAAATGTCGTGCCAGCAACGAAGGAACCATTTATCTGTATTCGAGTAAATTCACGTCTATTATGAGTGAGGTAAAAATTAATTCTGTTGCATCTTACGCAGTGTTTTCTGTATCAATCTGCAGCCTGGTAAAACCGTCTGCCCTCTTTTCGCCAGCTGAATTCATGTCAATTACTTATTCAATATTTGAAAGTATGTTCATAGATAGTTGAATGTGTAGGTTTGTTGTCCGTTTGTTCGTTCATATCCAATTAACCCAGTTGAATTCTGGTCGATCAAAAATTGAATGAATGGTGATAAAGTAAAGAAGGTTTTAGTGTACCCAACTTGACAAGAGTGAACACTGACAAAACCTCATAATTGGAAAAGTTATCATTTAACCTAAGGCATCTCATATTATTTTAATATTGTGCCTGCCTAGAACTCACTATAACAAGCTCACACATTAGCAAAATGCAGTGTCTTAGGATTAAAAGAGGAACAATTTCTCTGTTCATGGAATTTTGAACATAGATGAAGGTCCTCAGACCCTGCCGCATACTTCAGCTCTCTCAACTGGTAAAAGAGCTGCCGTTTTTAATGCTGTTCCAAAATCCTTAGAATCGACGCTTTTATTTTCATAACTAGTGGAATCTGGTCTGCGACAACTCGTACAAAGTCGGACTCGTGCAAAGCGTATTCATGTCCGGAGCACTAATCAGTGCGTTTGTATTTGGAATATTGGCCGACAAGTACGGACGCTTGAAGATGTTCTACTACACTCTAATCGGAATGACAATTTTCTCGACGATGAGCGCATTCGCGCCGAGCTACACGACGTACGTCGCGTTGAGATTTTTCACCGGTTTCCACTGCGGCGGCTGTAATCTGGTGTCGTTTGTTCTGATGACTGAGATCATCGGAAAGTCATCGCGCGGATTGTGCGGTTTTCTGATGCCGATATTCTTCGCGTGGGGTATTCTCATCTACGTGTTGTTGGCGTATTATATTCGCGCGTGGAGACACTTGGCTTTTGTGACATCGGCTGTCGGATTTCTCGGTATGTTTTACTATTGGTAAGTTATGTCTTGTTCATGTGCCTCCTCAGTGAAGAGGCAACAAAAACCAACTTAAAAAGAATTTAATAAGTAACTGAAAATTTTGTCAACTTGGCATTGTTTAAATAACCAACTGTCATTGCACAGGCCAAATACCTTGCTCAAAAGATCTTATGCCCTTTGTACATCCCTTTCTGTGCTGTCAGTCACAAATGCTCTTCGTGCAACGTTTTTGATCCATAGATAGATTTTGAATCGCTTCAAAAAAATACAAATAACGAATTTTAATCGTAGATGGACATCGCACCTTTTTTTGTGGCAAAGCCTTTAGCCAAATGCTGGAATTATGGTTCCACTGTTGGCAATTAAACTATGATATGACTGTTCATTTTGATTGAATGCAGAAAATTTGAAATAGATGTAAAATGTATTCTAATTTCACTAGATTAATTCAATAAGCATTGTACGGTATGATTAGCATTGTTTATTCAAGGTTGTTGCCAGAAAGTCCTCGTTGGTTAATTGCTCAAAACCGAATTGAGGAAGCGGAAGTCATTCTCAGAGATATCGCTCGGCGTAACGGTTCATCCTATCCGCTTGACCAGATCAAGTTGGCGGCTCCGAAGAAAGGCAATGGGCAGCAGAAAAAATATTCGATGAATGATATTTGGCATTATCCCTACATAAGGAATTTGACTTTAGTACAAATTTTCTCCTGGTAAGTCACTTATATCGTTGATTAAGTGGTTTTAATCTGACTAATCCTTCTTCACAGTTACAGTGTATGCAGTACTGATCCTTACACTTGCGCTGCTATGAAATATTCCAGCACAATCCACCTGCTTGCTTTATATTATAACCTAGCAAAAAGAATTACGGAAAATATTTTGATGAGATTTATCTGTTTATTTTCTTTGTCAATGTCAGGTGTTCGTTTGTGGTGCTCTATAAATACAATGCCATTCATCGTTAGCAGTGTAAGAATGTTAATTTCGAGTTGTTTTCTTTTTAAAATTAAAGGTTTGTTAACAGTGCTGTGTACTATGGTTTGACGATGAGTGCCGGAAACCTTGGAAGTAACATGTATATAAGCGTTGGGCTGTCGGGACTTGTTGAAGTGCCGTCGTACCTATTTTGTATAGGTTTATTGAACAGGTTTGTATGAAAGTTATTTATGAGTCGCTAACTTATCAAAACCCTGTAATTTTCGTTGAAAAATGTACTGCACAACATGTCAATTTTTTCAATGTTTTTCTTCCCAGAGTTGGGCGAAAACTGATTATATGTATGTCTATGTTGGTTGGTGGTGTGTCTTGCATGTTGGTTATGCTAATTCCACAAGGTAACTCATTATTTCACTTCTGCATTATGCCATTGGTATCAAAAGCAGTGAAAGAATTTTTTTCAAGGAGTTGATAAGCGATGACTAGTCATGAAGGGTATTGCAAAAAGAAAAAGAGAGGGCAGTAGAGGTGGCAGTCAAAAACACTTTCGTAGTCCCATTTTGAATACTGTGGGTTGATTTTGCTTCATTTTTTCGCATAATCCAGCACTTGTGTTCTCACTTTCTATTTCAGCATATTCAACATTTGCAACAGCTTGTGCACTGATTGGCAAACTAGCAATTGCAGCATCATTCGCCATTATTTACGTACATTCCGCAGAAATATTTCCAACTGTTATTAGGTACGTGATTGTATTGCCTTCGCATGTGTTAACATCTGCGAACTTGAAGTTGCTTAAAGATAACACCGGTGGAAATAGCAATCATCAATCATGGCGCGCATACTGGTGCGAATCTGAAAGTTTGTGACGTCATTTCATAAATAAATAAAGAAGGAAGGCTCAGAGAATATCCAAATCACAGGTTACTGTGAATAACTGGGGTTCGACCATTCACAAGTTAAAAATGTACTTCCTTGTTTGTGAAGTAAGTTTATTCAAACTTTTATTAAAAGCAGTCCCTTTTAAACATTCTATCATAGTATAGTTTTATTCGTGGATATCAATACTTCGAAAAAATCAACAGCGGTTTATCTATTTACCGTACCGGTACGCATTTTCTTACCGGTAATTGAATTGAATTGGTCCAAAAGGCGGGTAGACTGGTCGCCTGTCCATTTCTGCGCCACCTGCATTCGCAGTCAGAAGAACTGAAGGTAGAGACCGGCAACCAGTCTAAAAGGCGGGTCATACTAGTTAGCGTCAGAAAATGTCAGCGTCGGTGATACCTTGTTATCGTCGATATTAAACGGTCTAAAGTCAGTTTATACATTACATACATTACAAATTGGCGGTCCCTTGTACATGTACATCACATCGTGACGCAGCGGCGATGGTTATGTCATAGAAGAACAAAGTCAGTTGAAAACGTCAATTTCATATGTGAATTGTAGTCCCCATCTGATCGCTTGACTTGTCAGACTGACTTGTCACTCCTCTACTAATAGTAACACTACAAGGCCTTCCCTCCTGCATAGTTTACCCTATAGGCCAAATTTGTGCTTTGGGCCAAATTCGGTTTTCTTAACTAGTCGACTTTTTTTGGAACTAATAACAACCGAATATGTGCTTAAACTGTCACTAGGAATTGGTAAAATCACCATAGCTTCGTTCTTCTCGATGTTATTTCCCCCAAAACCTGGCACATTAGTACTTTGCGCGTAGTAGCACATGTGGGTCAACATATCCATGTTGTGAGTTGACCCCTAGGTGGCACTCATTAAAAAAAATGGAATGTAACGAACTGATTTCGGGGATCAGCTGCGAGTTTCTTCTCATCATGAGAATCAAATCGAGTACAAATTAATTTATTACTACCAGTGATTTGGCTGCAGGCTCCAAGCAGTTAGTTTAACAATACCTATTTTTCTTTACCAAATTAACCGTGTTATTTACTAAGATAAAATCATTAGTGTACCGGGGAGTCGTAGGCCTAAACTAAACACGCCGAAGAGATATAGCGGAGAAAAGCTGTTGTGTCGACGAGGTATCAAAATAAAAGAATATATTACTTTATTCGGCCGCGGGCTTCAACCTCTATATCAATACCATCAATACTCTATATTTCCTACAGTACATACTGATCATTGTCAAATGCACAAGGTATTTACTAAATACAAGTATATAACACACTCCTATCCGTATGCTGGACTCACACTTGACATTCGGAGTAAGCGTTCGCTGTGGGGGAAAGGAGATCGTTCGCTGTCTCGCTTGAAGTATTTATCGAGTTTTACGCGACCTTAAGGATTTAGGCCTACCGGTACTGAGCTTTACTGTCTCAAACAAACACAGTATAATGGTTGCGTTTATTAACAGACTCATTGGATTGAACTTCAGAAAAAAATTTACGATATTTAGGTGGGTTGTTATTCAATAGGCCTACGACCAATCTGTCCGGATGTTAGGACTACGCATATACATAGGCCTACATAGGCTAGTAGCCTCTACTAGGTTAATGCTGAGTTCACTTAAGTAAAGGAGGAATCAGATTTATTAAAATGCATGTTAATTAGTGAATAACTGGTTGTGACTTGCAACGATCAATCACATTTTTTGTCAGAATGAAGAAAAGTTTTGGTTCAAACAAAAAATGTATTGTTCGATCAAACTGAATTGTTTTCACTCGAACAAGATTTTCTTGTCGGAACATTAAGTTTTTTGGTCGAACAGCGTGTTAAGGTCGTTTTGGAAATTTACTCGGTCTGGTATATTTTGGATAACTGTGTATGTCATCTGTCAGGACATTAAACAGAAGACGACTTAGGATACTACCTTGCGTGACTCTACTAGTTAGACCGACTTATTCCAAGATGAGGCGTTCCGGTGATTTCGGCTACAAGTTTTCGTTCAGAGATAACTGCTGAGCCATTTGGGCGACCTATCATTGATACTGTTTCTTAATAGCCTGTTTAGTAATGGCTGATGTTGTGCCTTATCAAATGCTTTGTCGAAATCCACCATTGAACAGGATTCTAAGACCGTTATCGCTGCTTTGCAGCTATATTTCTGGAATTTTATTTTCATTTTTTCAGGAATATGGCGCTAGGCATATCAAGTTGCGGTGCTCGATTTGGTGGCATAGTGGCTCCTATGATTGCATCGTTGGTAAGGACATATTGTACATTGAATTTGTACACAAAACATATTTTGTATGAAAATGTTACATCATATGTTATCCTTGTATATTTCTAGTCGACAGTCAGTTCAGCACTTCCATTTCTGGTGTTTGGGTGCATGGCATTTTCCGCAGGAGTTCTGAATTTCTATTTACCGGAGACGAAAGGCCAGCCTATGCCGGAAACCATCGACGATGTTCTGATGATGGGCCCCAAAAAACGCCGACAGGAGCAACAACTGAGCAGTTCTAAGAAGCATGTTGTTAAATTACTGGATAGCCCTGCGAACGGCGAAAAGCTCAGTCAGGTTTTAAGCCTATAAAGAAAATACACTATGTGTATGTAAAATGAATTTTAAATTCATGATGAAGGTATCCTAATAAAGCCACCATGTGGTGTTCATTTTTGAACTGCTGGATATCTGATTGATGTACTATAGTGAAACCTCATTATAGTTATATTTTAGTTATTATAGAAAGTTATTTGCTTTTTTTATCACTTGAGTACTGTTGTTCAAAGTTGCAGCCGGGTCTCCAGCACTATAGGGTATTAAATAGTCAGCAATGAAAGGGTTAACCGTAGAAAAATGTTTAGATGGCGCCACTCGCCATGATTATCAGTATATACTAGTATATGTAAGTGATTAGAAGCCTTCAATAGAAGATGCAAAATGTTAGAAAATTGAGGATAGAAACTGAGGAAAATGAAGTAAGTTAGTTCTATATAATGAGGTTCCACAGTATTTAGAAAAAAATGAATAGAGAGAGTGGGTAGCATTGAATGATTATTTGTGATGTACTCTTTCGAGCCACAGGGGTTAAATCGTTGCCAATATCTCACAGCCAATACGGACTAAATTAATAAAATGTGAAAATTCAAAATCTCTCTAAAATTACTCTAAATGTTAATTTTTGTTGATTAAACGCATAAATTTTGGTCAATTTTAACCTTAATAATTTGAAACAAGAATAATATCTGCATTGGCATCAATGTCAGTCCAAGTTCAAGTCCGAATCCGTAATTTACACTCCCCTCATGCACCACGAAAAGCCGCCATATTTGTTATGTTGCTCACTTCAACTATTTTTTGAGGCGACTAGTCAAAAGGTTTGAGCTACTACGATCGTCAAAAGCTACTTAGGATTACAAATTTATGCACAAACAATAGTTTACTTCCGTCTGATTACAGAGCAGTCAGTTTGAGGTACCGTAAGTTGATGGTGTTTTGCGGGGTAAAATAGACGCTCAAAGCCTCGTCCCTCAAAATGAGGGATGAAAATTAACCTAATATGAGCACTTTCGCCCTAGACGTATGGCTAGGTACTAGTCTAACTCAAAGGGTACGTAACTCAATTAGGTTCAAACGTTATGTATAGTCTAAATGCAATTTTGATGGATTATGCAAGATAATCTTGTAAATTTTGTTATCATTGTTACTAACAGTACTGTTCGGCATCAGAAGTGAACCAAGTTTGATTGAGTTAAGATAGTTTATTTTCAATCATTTATCATTACTGACAGCACCCTTGGATTTATGCATATCTATCAGATATTTTTCTGGATCTATTGATTTGAATGTTTACTTGCACATACTCTCTTAATATGTTTGTCAAAACAAACTGAGACAAATGCAAGTGATCTAGATAAATAATAGCGGTTTCACATTTGGTGATATTTTGAATGTAAGAATGATAATTGTCATTTATAAAGCACAGGTATCCTGACAAGAGCCAGTTCAAATGAGCTCCACATTTGGTATTTCCCCCAACCTATGACTCATTCATTCAATGTATCAGTCATCTCTCCCTGGGGAGAAGTAACATCTGAGCAGCTGCTAGGCTGAAACGAAAAGGCTTAAACTGTGTTTTCGTCCAATTCGACGATCAGCAGAAAGGTGTGCTCTACTATCGGAAGCGATCCTTTGTCGAACGTCTCTTAAAATCAGAATCCAGATGAGGAGAATACTAACTAGTATATTTCGATGATCTGACGTGAATATTATTTATTGATGTATGTCAAAGCTCGCGACTCGCAGGTCGGCCTTTTCGCTATAATATCCGGAGCTCACGACTCGCAGGTCGGCCCTGTTCTGATCTGATCTATCCTGAACTCAACTGAACTGAACTGGACTGGACTTCCTGAACTATCTCAAAAATGTTAATTAAATGTTTATTAGTGATGACTAGAGTTGACATAAGCGTAAAACTGACATGTGAGAGAGTGCCAATCTTACAATAAACTATTCAGAACTATGATGATATTAATTATCTTTCTCCAAAGTTGGTAATTACTAAATCAATAGAGTATCTACTTCAATTGTTATTTTACTGATAATCATAAGATATACATCTGACATTGAAACTATAGTGTAAAATCCTCATTTCATAACAAGGCGCTCAGGAGTCATCTTTCGGGCCAGTTACCCCATTTAAGTTGAAAAATGTATTTCACGGTACACAAAATGTACACAATATATTACAACATGTATGTAAGGAAAGGTAGCCTGCTTTCATTTCCGCATTGGCTGGTTGGCACACATACATGTCACATGCAAGACCTCTATCCTGGATGTTTTAGGTGTCCGGACCCCTGCCTTCCAGTCAAGGTTACCCCTTTCATCAAAACAGAGATCATTAAAACCTGCAAAATTGATTTCTTGGAAATTTCATCTTTTCGGAAGTATTTCTTCAAAAATATCGAAGACCGAGGGTCCCCGCTTGTGGCCTTCGGTGTGGCTACTCTGGACCTTCCAATTTTTGCTAGATTCGCCTCTCTATTCATAAAGTAGATGTTACCCGACAGCTCCACTTGCTTCGATCTTTTTAACGAATCTCTAGTCCTCTAAAATTTTACAAATGCAGCTATTCGAAAAAGAGTTCTGGTCTTTTGCAAAGAATTACGATTAAATCAAATATCATTATATTAACTTCTACTGGTATGATTGCATTTGGCATAGTTAATGTCTCCATTTAATCTCAACGGTAATTCAGTATGTATAGCTCATTTAGCCAATTCGAATGTAGAATATTGATTCAAATGTTATTATGTGAAATCTTAAAGGTAGCGGTAATAGAATTAGTGAAATGAAAACTTTTCACTAAAAATTCTTGGTTCACAAAGTCTTAATTGTAAATTTACCGGGTATGCCCATGTTATCTTTGGGTCTGGCATCCCATTACTAGTAGGTGGTTTTGTGGGTTGCAAGTTGTTGCCGAATCTCACAATTTGACATTTGACTAATGTTACATTAGGTATACCTATGTTACACATAACTTCAATGTTGTTGTGACATTTGAGCTGGCAAAGGATATTTGACTATGTGGAATTTGGGAAGTCTGTCAACTTTCGTTCTATAATTTAATATACCGGTATATAGAAATTAGAGGGTTGATAATGAGCATTCTTTGTGTTTGGTGTTTTATTGCCATGTTGTTCATATCTATATGTACTATATCTATATATTTATACAGTTTTACCGAAAAGTTTTTAAAAATTATACTCTAAATAAGGAAATGAATAAAGTCATTAAATGGTTATTCATTTATATTTGTTGGTTATAACATTCATTATTCTTTTCATTCTGGCTTTTCATTCTATCTAGTGAAAAATTGCAAGATGGCGGCGCCCATAGACGTCATGTTCTCATCGCTGCACTAAATTTAACTTAAGTTTGGCTGAATAGAATACTTTACCCGGAAAACTAACTTTGCGCAAGTTGCGCAATTGTAACTGCATTACAGGGGATCATCTTGATCATCTTGATTACGAAGATATGTGTACTCCTTGCCGTACAAGGTTAGGAGACCAAGAAACGAACGAACTAACTATAAAGACGAAGGCAAATCAAAATGGCGGGAAAAAAGAAATTATACGCCGTAGCAAGAGGTCGAAAACTCGGAACCTTCGAAGACTGGGATGCATGCAAAGAGGTAACCGAAGGTTATTCTAATGTTCTACACTATAGCTTTGCAAACATAATCGATGCCGCAAGATTTTTGGTCAAGAATGGCGTGGCTGATATTTATGTCTACCATGCGAATGCTAAGAAACCTGCAATGACTCTTGCGGAATACTGCGATCAAATGGGCATTGACACTCCTGAAGGTGTACCAATCGTTGTCTCACCCAATGATTGCGAATCTGACAGTGATCTCAGTGAAAATGAGTATACTGATGCCGACGAATCGGATCCTGCGATGTCCATTGAAATATGTTGACAGTCCAAAACCAACCTCTCCGTCCATTCATGTGCAAACTGACACCTCGACACTGATAAAACTGTCTAATGCGAGTACGTGTACAGATACACGGAGTAGCAGTGCCGACGATGCCCTCGTTTCGGTGCTGCACGAAATGAACAATAAACTGTTAGGGCTATGTAGTTTCCAGGATGCGATCCGAAACGTAGAAAGCAAGCTTATGGGTCGACTCAAAAAATCAAACAATGATTTGTTCTGTAGTAAACTGGAAACCGTACGGTAGAGACACTAGCTGAAAGTAATGAAAAAATAAACCGATTGATGGACGATCTTAAGTCTAAAGATATTCAGCTTGCGGCTCAGGATAGAGACCTGCAATCCCTCCGTGAACCATCTGCTTCTTGTCAAGCTTGTGGAGAACTCAAGCTGCAATGTTCGAAACAAGAAAGCAAAATACGATCCCTTAACGGCGAGATAAACACTTTACGCAGTGTTAACCGCGATCTCAAAAATGAGATTGAGACACTTACCAACGCACATACGGCTTTCGTGAAATCGCTTGAATACACAGAAAGCATGCTCGAAAAAAAGAACGAAGAATTAGAGCGTATCCAATCCAGACTCGACGTAGCTCTGGATGAATTGCGACAACTTCAACGGACACAGTCAAGAACGCCGGAAAACACTCGCACCTCAAACCGATTCAGCGTTCTCAATGTAGATGCTGAGAAAATTTCAAGGACCTCGAAAGGTCCAGCGAATAGTTTAGATAATTCGACGCGAGACGCAACTGCCAACAACACCTTCGATGTGGATTTACTGGTCATCGGAAACTCCCATGTAAGCCGACTAGACCCCGCCAAGATGTACCGTAACACAACAACCAGGATCATTCCTCTGAAGGAAAAGACCATCAGAGGCGCATCTGATTTCGTGAACACGAACAATCTCTCTCCGCGCGTAGTTGTACTGCACGTTGCAGATACTGATCTCGTGAACGACAACGTTCAAAATTGCGTAGATAAGACCCGTGATCTTATCACTCAGTGCAAGAACAAGTACACTGATTGTCGTGTGGTTATATCATTACCACTGCCGCGTAAACTTAAAACTCGTCCGCAGACAGAATCGTACGAAGCGAAACGTTCACAATTTGGCTCACTGATAGCCTCCGCATGTGACCATATATACTGTTATTAATTATTCCATGATAACTATTATACCTTGGATGGAGTTCATTTGAATCGTTCGGGCACATGAATCTCGTGAAAAACATTAAGCAAATCGTCAACCCGTTGATTGGATTAACACCGTATAGCGAGTACAGCGCTGGTACTAAAATGTCTTCAGGAAGACCGAATAGCGTGCACCGTCCCACAAACTCGCGTGATTTCACACAGCCGCGGAAAAGTTTCCACACAAGAAACCAACGATCATCGAACCAGTCACGAGTACAGATCAAAGAAAATGTATTATCCATGTTAACAGATCTACTTGTTCCTAAATATTGATGTATAAGTATAAACACATTGTATTCTCTGTTGATATTTTTCCTAATTATAATACTGATTCTGTAGTTAGATAACTGTATGCTGCTGATTGTGGTCCACACTGAACCACACTATATTATATTATTATCTCCGGGTAAGACTCTCTAGAATAGGTACTGTAATACTTAGGGTGTCAACACTATGTCGCCAAACTTTTGTTATGTTTTTTTTTTCGTTGATAGTTCATTATGCCATCCAATGTTTTTCTAAATAAGTTAGATGTGGGCTATTGGAACATCGATGGAATTTTCAGTGTTGTAGATAAACATCGTGTGTGTAAATTAGATTTCGATGATGTTCGTAAAACCATAGATAAGTATGACATAATCAGTCTCTCAGAAACCCACTGTAGTGAAAAAGATCAATTAGATTTACCAGGGTATAAGATAATTCAACTAACTAGGAAAAGGAGCTCAAATGCTACTAAAAACTATGGGGGTTTAGCTATATGCATAAAACTACCCATTTTCCGTGGAGTCAAATTATTATCAACTAATTCCTCGGAATATACTTGGCTGAAACTTGAAGTCATTTTTTAACCTTGAAAACGACCTTTACCTAGCAATTGTATATATTAGCCCTGAATCATCACCTTTCAGTAAAAAAGGGGATGATATTTTTGAACTACTAGAGACTGATCTAGCACGGTATACCTCCTTGGGCCAGTGCATTGTGTTCGGGGACTTTAACGCAAGGACCAATGTGGCACCGGATTACTGTCCTAATGACCTATCCCCCAATACCGGCCTCTTATTTGAGAGAGACTGCCCTCTTGCCAGGAACAACCTAGACAAGAGCCTGACGAATAATCACGGTAAAAAAAATTGTTATCACTGTGCCAGTCCTCCAATATGAGGATTCTGAATGGCCGTACTCTTGGAGACACACTCGGGCACCATACCTGCTACAGTCATACTGGTAAACCAAGCGTTATTGATTATTGTCTTACTTCTGTAAATATGTTGAAATATAAATACATTTCGTGTTCATGACCCGCTTCCGATGTCAATACACTGTGCTCTAATAACAACTCTAGATACTGGAATGTTTAAACCAGAAATACCTGTAAAACCCCCCTGTAACAGACACAATCCCTTTGTCTGGTCAGCAGGTGACAATGAGAGATTCTTTGAAGCGCTCAATTCTAGGGATACAACTAAACGCATAAACTCGATTATAAACTCTGAACTTAGTGTAGACGAATCAATTGAATCCTTGAATAAACGAAAAAGTCTGCTAACGAAGCAGGAGTTAAGCGCAAATTAAGAACCAAGAAAAACCTCTCTGTGCGCAGTCAAAAAGAGGAAAGAAACAAAAATTGGTTTGACCTTGACTGCAAAAAGGCTCAGAGGGACCTTAGGAATCTCGGTAGTCTACTTCGTAAGAATCCATATAACATTTCTCTACTTATGAAAATAATGAAAAGATCTTCAATGAACTTAACTTTGCTATATCTTTTAAAGAAATTAATACAGCTATCCTGAGTCTTAAAACTGGCAAAGCAGCTGGCCCTGGTCACATTCTGAATGAAATGATCAAGACAGGTCACTCACTTCTTCTAAATATCCTACACAAAATTTTTAACAATATCTTATCCACTAGTTTTTTCCCACAGGCTTGGAGACACAACATTATGACCCCCCTGCACAAGAAAGGTGACAGGCATGACTCAAAAAATTACAGGGGTATAGCAGTTGGCAGCAACTTGTGTAAGCTTTTCTGTCCGGTTCTACGTAATAGACTTGATAAATTTGTATCTGTAAACAATATTGTACCTAAATGTCAAATTGGCTACATAGCTGGCCACCGTACTTCAGACCACATTCTTACCCTTAAGTGTGCAATTGACAAATATGTGAACAAGGCTTCAAAACAACAACTATACTGTTGTTTTGTAGACTTCAAAGCTGCTTTTGATTCGATTCCTTGCAATGCCCTTATATATAAACTGCTGACAATGAATATTGGTGGAAACCTGCTATCGTTACTTCGTAACATGTATACCTAAGTATGGTACTCTGTCAAAAGCAATGGTTGTTGTTCAGAACCTATCATTTCAACTGTTGGGGTTAAACAGGGGTGCGTGTTGAGTCCTTTATTATTTAACATTTTTACCAGCGACCTACCGGGTATTTTTAACGATTGTGATCCTGTTAAGATGCACGACATACCACTGTCGTGTCTAATGTACGTTGATGATCTTGTAATCCTTTCCACCTCATCCTCTGGACTCAAAAAAGCTCTTGACCGACTCCAAAAATATTGTCATTAATGGGGTCTATCAGTCAACTTGAAGAAAACCATAATCATTATATTTAACAGAGGTGGAAAACTGATTACCAGAAACAAATTTGTCTATAACCATCAAGAAATTAATTGTGTCAAATCATATTGCTACCTCGGTATTGTGTTTTCTGCATCTGGAAATTTTAAGGATGCCTGTAGCAGACTTATCACCCAGGCTTATAAAGCGTTCTTCAACCTCAGAACAATCAACATCAGAGAAAACATTGGACAAGCTTACAAACTTTTCGACTGTCTTGTCCTCCCCATTTTACGCTATTGTTCTGAGGTTTGGAGCCCTCTAGATATAAACTGTAAAACAGTCTGCAACTTGAATCAATTATGTGATTCAAGTCCAGTCGATAAACTTGAAATTAAGTTTGCTAAATACCTTTTGAGCGTTGGTAGGAAATCCACTAATTTAACAGTCAGAGGTGAACTTGGACAATTCCCTCTTCTTTTCACTTTTTTAAGCCAATCTGTTAAGTACTGGCTACATATTTGTAAATTAGACTGTAACTCCATGGTCAAAAAAGCCTATCTGGACAACTTAAAACTAAATGACCAGGTAAACTCATGGCCCAAGTCTATGAAAACTCGTTTGTATCATGTACATCTTGATCATTTATGGGAAAATCAGGGCACTAAAACACCAGCTCGAGATATTAGAATTCTCATTAGAACTCTCTGTAACTGGTACATATGTGAATGGCTATCGAAGATTAATGATTCTGATGCAAACCCTAAGCTACGCACCTTTAAATTATTTAAGACCCACTTCGGAGCTGAAAATTATTTACGCTGTTCAAACTCTGCCACCCGTAGGAACTTCTCAAAATTACGCATTAGTGCCCACTCGCTCCGTATTGAAACTGGCCGATATCAATATCCGAAACTACCCGCAGAAAAAAAGACACGTCAGATCTGCCAATCTGGCGAAGTAGAGTCGGAATTCCACTTCGTCATGGAATGTGCGGTTTACGGTGATCTACGTGCTAAATGTTTTTTCAAAATTATCAAAATTTACTGATTTCCTGGACCTTTCGGAAGATACTCAATTTCAATTTATTATGTCTTACGGTCGTGGTGACACAGACATTTTTCCTATAATTAATACATTTATAAATAATATCTTCATTAAACGTGTTAGAAATTAGCTTTAATTTATAATTAGATTATTAAAAGATTTTGTCATATAAGAAATTATTCATTAGCTATGGTTTTTTGTATTTGTTATGATTTGTAATTTCATACTTTCTTTGTGTTTTTTTACACTCTGCAAGTTTTGATATGGATTATAGATTTATGCGTAGGCGAATGCCTTGTATCATGCCTTAACGGCTCAGTAACTTTCGGCTTATATAATGTTTGATCAGAAATCTGTGTATTCAGCGTCAGCTCTACCTACATGTCGCACAGTGAACATGAAATTGTGAGTAGCCTGTCTTTAAATATGAATATATCAATTATTTCAAATGCTATAATTTGTGGTACATGATGTAAAAATGAGCGTAATTATTGTTGCTGTAATGTTTGTTTGTTTATTCTTTGTAGCAAACCATATGAAAACATAATAAATAATGTGTTTGAAACGTTCGCCGTAGTTGATTTAGATCGTTACCAGTCGCCGGTCAGCCAAGGCACGACAAAACGGGAATCGCTCGAGTCGTGAACGTGTAAAGTTCCATTTTTTCATTACTTGTAAATCGTATTTTTGTTACATATGTTTTGTTTTTTCTTTTTTTTCTCTCTTTCTTCTCTTTTTCAACTGGTCTCTCTTGTTTGTAACTGTGATTGTAACATGTTCACTTTATTGTTGTATATCCGATGTTGTAATGTTTCGACAAGGATCAATAAATTATGAATTGAATTGAAATTGAGTGTCCTATTCTAATAAAATACCAAATGACATGAGGCGTTTTTATTTAAGCAACTCGTATAAAATCGCTTTGCTCTGTCGATTACTGCCACGTGGCACAAATCGAATCGCCTTAAATAAATGACCCTACTCACCACAACTGGAATTTTCTGCGATTGAAAAAGCCGCCATTTTGTTTTTGATCTATCACCGAACGCTCCACACGCACAGTCGTAGCAAAATCGAATCAAAGCGCTTCGATGAGCGATTTGGTTGCGTTGGGTACTCGCGTTGGCGATTTGGTTAATTAATAAATGGACGTTGTAGGCAAATCGCTGTAGGCGCGTTGCTTAAATAAATGGGCGATTCGATCCGTGTTGATTCGAGTTGCTTAAATAAAAACGCCTATAGTAGTAGATACGTAGCACTACATAAAGTGCTATCATATCATTTTTTATTCGAAACGAGCGGGAGTTAGTCATTTCGGCAAATTGTTTCTATTCTCGTTTAGTTCTCGTACTTATGCGGCGGCGAGTCTTATCGCGGGCGTGTCGCTGTTATAGACGGCAGCACTGTCTGGTCTAGAAATTCCGCATTGACACATCCGCATCGACCGATATCCAAGTAATTGCAGCGGTGTGAACATTTATTTGAAAGTCCCTCGAAGTGTCATCTTAGGTTTGTTGATTTGTTTTAATCGCGTTGTATAAAGCTTGCAAGTGGTGCTTGTATTTCTGACTGTCATGTTTCGTGAACTAGCCCACAGGGAAAGTCACAGGGGCTCGTATCAGTGTTGTAGGTAATGTGAAAACGATAATCTGTTAATCCAATGTATATAGTATGTATAAAATAACAAGGGGGCTAACGACGCTCACAAACTACTCAACTTCAGTCGCTTACTATTTCGTTATTTCTCATCCGATTTTGATAATCCAGGCATGATATAAAAGCTAATAGCTTCCTGCTTCTAACGAAACTAATCCTGTTAACTTCCGATGAATAGTTCGTGAATTATATGTCTTTGAACGCGAAATTCAGACCGAAATCGCCTGGACCGAAAATGCTATGACGCCGGTTTTCGTCGATTTCGAAATTTCAAACGTTGAGTTCGACGCGAAATCCTTCACCGATATTCATATGTTGCAGTTCAATGTAATTTAGATGATGAATTTAGAAAATTCAATCCTAATGAAAAGGTGTATTGTGATTGTGGAGGTAAATATTTAAGATCACATAAATCAAAACATTATCAAACAGTTAAACATATCCATAGAACTATAACGGAAGGGAAGGCCGACTCCTTATAAATCCGCTAGGCACCGCTAGTAATCTTGTGTTTATTTGCAGCGCAATCACCGGTGGCGATACGCGTCAACTGCATTCCAGCGCTAGATCTATGTGCTTTGTCTTCGACTATAGCTAATTTGTACTTTAAAATGCCTAAGGGTGGTCGCAACTGCTGTATTCCTGGATGTTCTAACTATTATGAAAAAACAAAGGGTGAAGGGATCGGATATGTCGCATTTCCGAAGCGGGGTATTGACGAAGAAACCAACAAGTGGAGAGCTCAGCTGATCGCGGTTGTCAACAGGGCCGATAAAAATTTCAATCCAAATGTTCAGCATATATGCACTTATCATTTTGAAAAAAAGTGTTTGCTTTTTCACGGTAGGTCTATAAAATAGCGATGTCCTCCGTTATAGTTCTATGACATATTGAATATGAAAAGAATAATAAATATATATTGAAATAAGATCAAGCCGTATGTTTCAAATATATAGTAGTTAAAGCATTGAGAAATTAGTTAATGAATTACTGTTAGGTAGTAATTTTAATTGTTATTTGATTTGAAACATATAAAAGTTTAATATTTCTAAAATATTAAATATTTATCAATTTATTAATTTTTTTTCTTAAATAAATGGATGGTTTCATTCCAACCGGAAGTAGTGATTTGAAACATTATTTAGTTGCTGGAGGTTTAATATTGGCTGCACTTTACTTTTACTTTGAAAATATCAGTAAAGATTTGATGAATGAAAATATGAAATTGAGAAAGAAATTAAAGAAGTTAAATGGAAATAATAATAAAAATAATCATAAAAAAGTTAATACACTTATACCCATTCTAAATTCTATAATATTTCAAATAATTATTTTATTTTATTTTATAAATTTATATTCAGTGTTAGATTGTTAAACTGTTTAAGTATCAAATTGAGTAGATTGTACATTCATAAACTAAATGATAGAATAAGAAATTAGACTGTTAAATTAGCTAAAAATGTAAAATACATTAGTTGAAAATATAAAATATATTGGCTGAAATATTAGTTAATTAAAAAGGGGGTTTTAAGTAATAAGGTATCTAAAACTTATCAAATACGAATCAAATACAAATTATGCTTTATTTCTGAAATATTGAAGTCTCATAAGTAATTTATTCATATATGATATTAGTAGTATCTTTACGCAGCATTAGAATAATATGAGTGATACTAAGTTAGTTGGTTTATTGTTTTTCTAGTATTATTTTAGTCAAATGTAAAGAAACTTAAAGTAAACAAGAATTAATAAAAAAAACATTAGAATTATAATAACTTTCTTTAACCAATACTAGCATATTCAATTCTAATGTTTTTCTAGTTGAATCTATTTAAAAAATTATTTAACCCAGTTAGCAAATAGAAACAATAACTAGTATCATTGTAAAGATAAATAACATATTCTAGTGCTTTGTAAAGAATATGATATTTATCTGGCAGATTCATAGAATTACTATAAAAATAAATATATATTTGAATATAATTTATACCTTTCCAGTGTTGAAGTATAGAATATATTGATAGAAAATATAAATTATATAAGCTGAAAATATAAAATATATTAGTTAAAAAATATGAATATGAAAGAATTTAGAATGTGTATAAGTGTACGAGTGTACGAATGGTACGAGTTCTTCCAATTCTTCCTATTCGTACACTCATACACTTATAAATATTAAATTGAGTAGATTGTGTATTCATAAATTAAGAATAAGACTGTTAAATTGGTTGAAAATATAAAAATATTAGCTGAAATATGTTTAAAAAAGGGGGTTTTAGGTATAAATGTATTCAATACGTATTAATACATATTTAATTTATTTCCTCTGTGAAATTTAAATTATTATATTGCTAGACCCTCGGGAAACTGGCTGTGTTACCCAGCCTCTAACGGTCCAGCGGACCCGAACATCCAAACATATAACTTATTCAGTTTTATTTCTACTGTGAATATTAAAACTACATACTAATGTATACATATTGCTATACCCTCATGGAACTGGCTGTGTTGCCCAGCCTCTAACGGTCCAGCGGACCCTAACACCTAAACAAACCAGTGGCGTAATGACTCACCACACCAGTGGTTGTAGTGAACACATATATTTGCGACTTCATTATCTGTCACGCATGGTTAGAGGTCATTTTTGCGACGTTAATTTACGTCACAAGTGGTAATGAAGAGGTTAAAAGCTAATCACCACCTAGTCAGTAACCTGTCTGTGGTTTAGTTTCACGATTGGATATGTTGGTATAAAAAGCCCATCCGATTATAAAAGGCTTACCACCAACGATTAGGTAACTAACTAACCACCACCAACATTTAAGTTACTCCAGCAAGTAGTATGCCTAGTGACTAATTGGGCCATAGGCCTAATGGATTTTCTACCTGATTTTCTATTTGAAAACAAATTTTCTATTTGTTTTGGCGCTATAAAAAAATGATGCTTTTATTTTGCGAGTCAAGAAAACAAATATTTAGTGCGAGAAAACAAATTTTGATTTGTTTTGGTTAGGTTGAGAAGAGCGGTGCGATGCAGATTAGAGCAATTCTATATCCGACTGCCAATGGAAACGTGTTGTAGTAGCCTTAGCCAGGGCTGCCATTCTGTGAAATGTATTTGTACTATCAGTAACAAATCGAATGTTTTTCAGTAACATTTCATTGAAATATGAAAGAAAATGTTCAAATTAATGAGTAATCAACAGTAAGACTCTCAGTAACATTTTTCATATTTCTGTATGCATCAAATAAAAAAAATCATTATTTCTCAATACAAAATAGTAGACCCAACAAATACTGAAAATCAGGAACAGTTGGCAGCTCTGCTTTAGCGTGTTCATTGCATATAAGAATGGCAGACAGCTTGCATCTTTGTAGATTCACACTTTTGACATCAACATTACATGTACATATCTACATAGACTAGAATGATGTGGAGAAATGAAATCTGATTAGGGGCAGTCCATAAAATAAAAGACTTCCACACAAGATAACAAAAATTTTACCCCATGTCCACAGAATGTTTACTTTGCACTAACCCTTGTCCATCAAACAAAAAAAAACAATTAAGGATATCGGATATCCAGATTTAACAAGGATGTTCATGACAACCTCCCTCCCCTTGCCGACGAAATTCAAAATTTCACAAGCTCCCCTCCCCACTCGACCTTGGACATCTTTTATTGACAGCTCCTATAGATAATACTTCATTAGCCGAAACAAAATTTGTAAAAAAATAATTGTATCCTTCTCAATAATAATTCCAGACAATCGTCATAAGAACACAAATGCCATAACAATTCCATATGTCTCATTCAATAGATTGATTTTAAGTCAGCTAGGCTGCCATCGCATCACTTATCATAATGACAAACATGTGTATCATGTCAGTTGGTAGTCAGATGTTCAACAACTGACCTGACCTTGTATCGTAATGACATGCCTGCACTATATTCTCGACCTCACCAAATTCAGTCTCGAGAAATCAAATATTCAGAGAGAGAAAACAAACTTGTTTTCTTGCTATCGTACGGAATTTCTTCCACAGTGTTTGCCCTTGAATCAGTCACAATAGCCAGCGCAATGCGAACTTGAAGTAATCATCATTGCAACTTAATAAGTGGAGAACGCAGATAGCCTAGGTTACCCATAAAAGATGTCCCGTTGATGATCACCCGCTTGATCACCTGCTTGAAGGAGGATGTCCATAACAACACCCCCTAATTCCCCTTGTCCACTAGTCCAAATTTCACTAAACCCCCACTGGATATCTTTTATTGACAGACTATAAGTCTTATAGCGAGAAATCATATATTCAGAAGAAGAAAACGAAATTGGTTTCTCGTTGCCGTACAGAATTTGTTTACTCGGTTTTTGCCCTTGAATCAGCCACAATAGCCAGCTCGATACACAGTTTTCGCCCTCAAATCTGCCACAATAACCAGCACAACATATGTTTAACGGATGACATTGATTTTTCGGGGCCTAGCTATGGCTTGTTACTAATGAATATGCTCCCTTCATTTTCCAGGTCCGAATTACGCAGCTGAACTGAATGACGTATGGCGAAATGGATATCGATGATGTATACAGTCACATCGGTGAATTCGGCCCACGACAGAAGAAAATATTCTTTTTCCTACAACTGACTCTGCAGCCGTTCTTTTCGTTCCACATGCTGCATATGATATTCATCGGAGCCGCGACCGATTTCACCTGTTTCGACAAGGGTGGACGCGAATTGCCGGAGAAAGACCAGTGTTCCGATAAATGTCGTTCCAGCAATGAAGGAACCGTTTATCTGTATTCGAGTAAATTCACGTCTATTATGAGTGAGGTAAAAATTAATTCTATTGCATCTTACGCAGTGTTTTCTGTATCAATCTGCAGCCCCGTAAAACCGTCCTCCCTTAAGTCTTTTCGCCAGTTGAATTCATGACAATTACTTATTCAATATTTGAAAGTATGTTCATAGATAGTTGAATGTGTAGGTTTGTTGTCCGTTTGTTCGTTCATATCCAATTAACCCTGTTGAATTCTGGTCGATCAAAAATTGAATGAATGGTGATAAAGTAAAGAAGGTTTTAGTGTACACCAAACTTGACAAGAGTGAACACTGATAAAACCTCATTGGAAAAGTCATCATTAAACCTAAGGCATCTCTGTTTTTGAGTACCAGTTCTTATTTCCAATTTAAGTTTACTGGGTGTTTAAAGTCGATCACTTTGATGATGGTCTAACAACTACTCAATTAGCAAAGTCATAGGATTAAAGGAGGAACAATTTCTCTGTTCATGGAATTTTGAACATAGATGAAGGTCCTCAGACCCTGCCGCATACTTCAGATCTCTCAACTGGTAAAAGAGCTGCCGTTTTTAATTCTGTTTCAAAATCCTTAAAATCATCGCTTTTATTTTCATAACTAGTGGAATCTGGTCTGCGACAACTCGTACAAAGTGGGACTCGTGCAGAGCGTATTCATGTCTGGAGTGCTAATCAGTGCGTTCGTATTTGGAATATTGGCCGACAAATACGGACGCTTGAAGATGTTCTACTACACTCTGATCGGAATGACAATTTTCTCAACGATGAGCGCATTCGCGCCGAGCTACACGACATACGTCGCGTTGAGATTTTTCACCGGTTTCCACTGCGGCGGCTGTATTCTGGTGTCGTTTGTTCTGACGACTGAGATCATCGGAAAATCGTGGCGCGGATTGTGTGGTTTGCTGATGCCGATATTCTTCGCGTCGGGTATTCTCATCTACGTGTTGCTGGCATATTATATTCACGCGTGGAGACACTTGGCTTTTGTGACGTCGGCTGTCGGATTTCTCGGTATGTTTTACTATTGGTAAGTTATGTCTTGTTCATGTGCCTCCTCAGTGAAGAGGCAACAAAAACCAACTTAAAAAGAATTTAATAAGTAACTGAAAATTTTGTCAACTTGGCATTGTTTAAATAACCAACTGTCATTGCACAGGCCAAATACCTTGCTCAAAAGATCTTATGCCCTTTGTACATCCCTTTCTGTACTGTCAGTCACAAATGCTCTTCGTGCGACGTTTTTGATCCATAGATAGATTTTTGAATCGCTTCAAAAAAGTACAAATAACGAATTTAAATCGTAGATGGACATCGCAACTTTTTTTGTGGCAAAGCCTTTAGCCAAATGCTGGAATTATGGTTCTCTATCAAAATCCACCGTTGGCAATTAAGCTATGATATGACTGTTCATTTTGATTGAATGCAGAAATTTGAAATAGATGTAAAATGTATTCTAATTTCACTAGATTAATTCAATAAGCATTGTACAGTATGATAAGCAGAGTAGATGTTTGAATTGTTTATTCAAGGTTGTTGCCAGAAAGTCCTCGTTGGTTAATTGCTCAAAACCGAATTGAGGAAGCGGAAGTCATTCTCAGAGATATCGCTCGGCGTAACGGTTCATCCTATCCGCTCGACCAGATCAAGTTGGCGGCTCCGAAGAAAGGCAATGGGCAGCAGAAAAAATATTCGATGAATGATATTTGGCATTATCCCTACATAAGGAATTTGACTTTAGTACAAATTTTCTCCTGGTAAGTCACTTAATCCTTCTTCACAGTTACAGTGTATGCCGTACTGATCCTTACACTTGTGCTGCTATGAATCATTACAGCACAATCCACCTGCTTGCTTTATATTATTTTTCTAGCAAAAAGAATTACGAAAAGTATTTTGATGAGATTCATCTGTTTATTTTCTTCGTCAATGTCAGGTGTTCGTTTGTGGTGCTCTATAAATACAATTTATGTTAATTTCGAGTTGTTTTCTTTTTAAAATTAAAGGTTTGTTAACAGTGCTGTGTACTATGGTTTGACGATGAGTGCCGGAAACCTTGGAAGTAACATGTATATAAGCGTTGCGCTGTCGGGACTTGTTGAAGTGCCGTCGTACCTGTTTTGTATAGGTTTATTGAACAGGTTTGTATGAAAGTTATTTATGAGTCGCTAACTTATCAAAACCCTGTAATTTTCTTTAAAAAGTGTACTAGACAACATGTCAATTTTTTCAATGTTTTTCTTTCCAGAGTTGGGCGAAAACTGATTATATGTATGTTGATGTTAGTTGGTGGTGTATCTTGCATGTTGGTTATGCTAATTCCACAAGGTAACTCATCATTTCACTTCTGCATTATGCCATCGGTATCAAAAGCAGTGAAGGAATATTTTTCAAGGAGTTGATAAGCGATGACTAGTCATGAAGGGTATTAGCAAAAAGAGAGGACAGTAGAGGTGGCAGTCAAAAACACTTTAGAAGTCGTATTTTGAATACTGTGGGTTGATTTTGCTTCATTTTTCCAGCACTTGTGTTCTCACTTTCTATTTCAGCATATTCAACATTTGCAACAGCTTGTGCACTGATTGGCAAACTAGCAATTGCAGCATCATTCGCCATTATTTATGTACATTCCGCTGAAATATTTCCAACTGTTATTAGGTACGTGATTGTATTGCCTTCGCATGTGTTAACATATGGACATTATAAACTGGGACCGATTACAAGCTGCTTACAAACTATTTCGATATTCAGCTCTTCAATGAAATTATAAGCCCAAATAGAATAATCCATTATCCATTCACTGATTGATTTTCTATTTGCAAACCGCCCTGCTAACAATGAATACTTCGTTAGAGATTTTTTCACCCTGTACTGAGAATGGCTGGTTCGCGTTATAGGGATACCAATAGCTCAGTGAAGAAATTCTGTTACTGTGATAGAATCTCATCAGGTGCTAATAGGGTCTGTGTCAAACACAGTAACAGATAACACAGTTCACACGCATATGTACACGCCATCTACTGCAGCCAACTTCAGAAATCTACCGAGATTTTCAGTGATCTAAATTTAGTGAAATTAGATGTTGGAGCCAATCAAAATTTGTTTCTTTACTATAAGATACTATTCCTCTGTGTATGTGCCAAGTTTCATGCCAAACAACGAATAGATTTTGCGCAAAGTGGTTATGAAAAATGACATTTTCCCCTTTATAGTATCGATTAAATGAAAATGGAATTCAACGAATTGACAAAACCAGTGCAATTTCGACTTACATGATGGAAAACTGTAAATCCCGAGAAAAATGGCAGTGAAATAGAATTTGGACTGAATGGATGGTTTGAAGCTATGCCCCTGAATGAATTTCATTTATCCAATGCCGGGAACAATTATGATATCCAGTTTGTATTGATTCCAGGCAATGAATAGCATTGCCATGGGTTTATTTATAACAGTATCATTCTGGAATTTTATTTTCATTTTTTTCAGGAATATGGCGCTAGGCATAACAAGTTGCGGTGCTCGATTTGGTGGCATAGTGGCTCCTATGATTGCATCGTTGGTAAGTACATATTGTACATTGGATTTGTACACAAAACATATTTTGTATGAAAATGTTACATCATATGTTATCCTTGTATATTTGTAGTCGACAGTCAGTTCAGCACTTCCGTTTCTGGTGTTTGGGTGCATGGCATTTTCCGCAGGAGTTCTGAATTTCTATTTACCGGAGACGAAAGGCCAGCCTATGCCGGAAACCATCGACGATGTTCTGATGATGGGCTACAAAAAACGCCGACAGGAGCAACAACTGAGCAGTTCTAAGGAGCATGTTGTTAAATTACTGGATAGCCCTGCGAACAGCGAAAAGCTCAGTCAGGTTTTAAGCCTATAAAGAAAATACACTATGTGTATGTACAATGAATTTGAAATTCATGATGAAGGTATCCTAATAAAGCCACCATGTGGTGTTCATTTTTGAACTGCTGGATATCTGATTGATGTACTATAGTGAAACCTCATTATCCAAAGTTATTATAGAAAGTTATTTGCTTTTTTATCACTTGAGTACTGTTGTTCAAAGTTTATACCGAATTTCCGGCACTATAGGGTATTAACTAGTCAGCACTGAAAGGGTTAACCGTAGAAAAATGTTAAGATGGCGCCACTCACCATGATTATCAGTATATACTAGTATATGTAAGTGATTAGAAGCCTTCAATCGAAGATGTAAGTTAGTTCTATATAATGAGGCTCCACTGTATTAGGCAAAAAATTAAAAGAGAGAGTGGGTAGCATTGAATGATTATTTGTGATGTACTCTTTCGAGCTTGACAATTCAGACTCGAGATGAAAAATGTTTAACAACTTACTCAAAGGGTACATTACTCAATTAGGTTCAAACGTTATGTATAGTCTAAATGCAATTTTGTTGGATAATGCAAGATAATCTTGTAAATTTTGTTATCATTGTTACTTACAGTACTGCTCGGCATCAGAAGTGAACCAAGTTTGATTAAGTTAAAATAGTTTATTTTCAATCATTTATCATTACTGACAGCACCCTTGGATTTATGCATATCTATCAGATGTTTTTCTGGATCTATTGATTTGAATTTTTACTTGTACATACTCTCTTAATATGTTTGTCAAAACAAACTGAGACAAATGCAAGCGATCTAAATGAATAACAGCGGTTTTACATTTGGTGATATTTTGATAGTAAGAATAATAATTGTCATTTAGAAAGCACAGGTATCCTAACAAGAGCCAGTTCAAATGCGCTCCACATTTGGTATTTCCCCCAACCAATGACTCATATCCATGTATCGGTCATCTCTCCCTGGGGAGAAGTAACATCTGAGCAGCTGCTAGGCACTCAGGAGTCATCTTTCGGGCCAGTTATCCCATTTAAGTTGAAAATGTATTTCCTGGTACACAAAATGTACACAATATATTACAACATGTATGTAAGGAAAGGTAGCCCGCTTTCATTTCCGCATTGACTACATGCAGTTAGGAGGTCTTGCAGCCATGCAGGCCTACTTTCTTTCTATGTGACTACACCATATTGGTTGGCAGACACAATAAGTAATTTACATGACACACCCTCAAAGTTACCTATGGCAAGTCTCCAGCACTGGTTGGCACATACATGTCACATGCAAGACCTCTATCCTGGGTGTTTTAGGTGTCCGGACCCCTGCCTTCCAGTTATGGTTACCCCTTTCATCAAAACAGAGATCATTAAAACCTGCAAAATTGATTTCTTGGAAATTGCATCTTCTCGGAAGTATTTCTTCAAAAATATCGAAGACCGTGGGTTGCCGCTTGTGGCCTTTGGTGTGGCTACTCTGGACCTTGCCTTCCAATTTTTGTTAGAATCGCCTCTCTATTCATGAAGTAGATGTTACCTGACAGCTCCACTTGCTTCGATCTTTTTAAGGAATCTCTAGTCCTCTAAAATTTTACAAATGCAGCTATTCGAAAAAGAGTTGAAGTTCTGGTCATTTGCAAAGAATTACGATTATTATGAAATTGATTAATTCAGTATTTAATCTTGTCATACAGTATTCTCTAATGGACATGCAATACTGATTAATGTGGTATAGTTTTCCAGTGCAAATGTTGACTCTAATATCATTATATTAACTTCTACTGGTACTATTATGATTGCATTTGGCATAGTTAATGTCTCCATTTAATGTCAATGGTAATTCAAATATCAGAGTATGTATAGCTCATTTAGCCAATTCGAATGAAGAATATTGATTCAAATGTTATTACTGTATGTGAAATCTTTAAGGTACCGGTAATAGAATTAATGAAAGTGAAACTTTTCACTTAAAATTCTTGGTTCACTAAGTCTAAACAGCAGCTTGTAAATTTACCAGGTATGCCCATGTTATCTTTGGGTCTGGCATCCCATTACTAGTAGGTGGTTTTGTGGGTATCACAAGTTGCTGCCGAATCTCACAATTTGACATTTGACTGTTACGTTAGGTATACCTATGTTACACATAACTTCAATGTTGTTGTGACATTTGAGCTGACAAAGGATATTTGACTATGTGGTAATTTGGGAAGTCTGTCTACTTTCGTTCTATAATTTAATATACCGGCATATAGAAATTAGAGGGTTGATAATGAGCATTCCTTGTGTTTAGTGTATCAATGCCGTGTTGTTCATACCTATATGTACTATATCTATATATTTATACAGTTTTACCGAAAAGTCTTTAAAAATTATACTGTAAATAAGGAAATGAATAAAGTCATTAAATGGTTATTCATTTATATTTGTTGGTTATAACATTCATTATTCTTTTCATTGTGGCTTTTCATTCTATCATCATGCAATGATGTTTAGGTGAGGTGACACCACGAAACAAAGGCCCCAAACATGTTTGAAGTAATGATGTTTTACTGGAAATGTAAGTCTCTACTTACCAAGTGGCATAAAACCGTAGTCAATCAAATTTCTATGATAACGATTTCTATTTCTGCGGCGTTTTGATAAGTGGCTCTCATGTAAGGTAATTGTGGAATGAACCAATCTATTAGATTGATTAGATTAGACTAACCAACAACTGTAGAACTGGCCACATATATAAGGATTTAAAGCCTTGCACACGATTTAATTCTATATCCACTTTTTCCATACATGTAAATATTTTGAGATTTGGTAACTTGCATCAGTGTTAATTTTTTTCTACTTCATTGTTATCCTATGTACAAAAATATTTCCTGTACACTATTCTTTCTTTTGTAAATTTTATTCTGTTTATCAACAATCGTGCAAGATTTCATGATAAATAAATATTGAATTGAATTGAATATATCACTCGCCTGATATTCCACAGGAGACGGACAAGAATCAGAGAATAAGGACAGATCCCAGTATCATCTGTAGCCTGGAACTAATCCTCTTCTGAAATCTAGATGGTTGTGGCACCATGAGGTCAGTTTCAATAAGAAACGTGTAAGGTGAGGTCTGAAGAAAAACTGGAACGGTATTTCTGTGTCTAATAGGGGATTTGGTACAGACCATAGAACACCTGAAAAACTATAGCGAATATATTTGCCACACAGCTTTAATATATCCACAGCTTTAGTTCAACTCTTACACAACCAGATGACACACGGATTGAAGAGTGACGAGATATATTTCACAGTACATGTTTACACATTTATTACTTTACAGTAGCATTTACAAGTATATACATAATATATCTGAACAATATATTATCAATAACCTCGACTAGTAATATGTATATAATAATACATGTACAGTTATATATTTACAGTCACTTTTTATCCCATATAAAGCCTCATCTTAACAATTCCAAATAAATCAAATATCGTCATCGTCGGTTCATATACCGGGTATATCTCATCACATAACCATTTATATACATCTTTGGAATGTTTATATGCATATATATATATATATATATATATATATATATATATATATATATATATATATATATATATATATATATATATATATATATATATATTACGCTTCCATAAATAAATAAATAAATAAATCTATTCACCTATAATTTAGAATTTTGCAGTCGCAGTGGATTTTACCGGTTAATAGACTATCATCATATTGCAAAACCCGGTATAAGGTTCTATTTTGATACCCCTAACTTTTTTTAATCTTTGCAAAATTCACTAATTTCGAAGTTGACCGACGATGCATAAAGTTGATAAGTTCTATCCATGAGAAAATACAGAGATTTATGAGACTGAACTATTGTATTCCGATGTTGTTTGAAAAGGAAATGTGTGGGGCAAAAAAGGTCAACAAAAGGTCCAAGGCGATCAATATGACACGTGTGAAGAACTTAACCTGCCTCTTCGACAACAGATGGGATTTTCTTAAGGTACTTAATGTGTACTGTTGGTGTGTGGAACTGGATCCAGTGTCAAATAAAACTCACACACCACTGTGGTCCTGGATCCAGAGTCAAATTCATCGTTCAATAATCTACGAAAACGATTCCCTGATGCCAGATCTCATTCCTCATTAAGCAACCTGTTTCACATAAAATTCAGCACAACTGTCACAAGACTAGAACAAAATCATAAAATTGTAGAGATTCGTATTAGAGAAATACGGTTTTTGAAAGAAACCTTCATTTCCATAGTCGGGTCTTTTGACCTAAGTGAGAAAATTCAACTAAATATCGATGAAATGAAATATCAGTAATAAACAGATTTTCTAGTCATGTGAAATCCAATTATTTACGCGTACTCTCTTTCATGTATTATTCATATTCCTCTGTAATTTGTACTAGAAATGTATAACCTTAGTACCACAGCTACATTAGTCCAATACAGAATGGTTTACCCTATGATTACAACTATAAACCTGGGCCGCCTTCTCATATACACATACACTATGTGAAATTAATACTCTAATAATATATCATCCCTTATCCTCTTATTATGATTGTTATAAGGGGGTAGTAGCCGTATCTATGATATGGCCTCAGGGCACCAATCTTATAGAGGTAAATCATATACAGCAAATTTTATAATTAGACCATAAAACTGGCACCTCGGTGAACATAGGTGAAATCGAACAATGTTATGGTATAAATGAATGAATACATTCCGGGTTGTCTGTGGTGAAAAATACATGAATATCTCCAGCAATTTCCAATGAAAACTGCAGCGAATGATAGCTCATAGTTCATGTAGCAAAAACACTAAACCCCATATGGGATGTAATTGTGACTCAGTGTCTCTTAACCTGCCACTAGCTACCAATGATCTGAACGAACTGAGATAACAGGTAATTTCTACAATCAGCAGAGATATTTACCGCTTCTGGCAATTTGTATGCAACCTCTTAAGATGTTGATTCAAAATCGAAACACAAAGTGGGCGTCACTAATCATTTCTAATGTTGCTAAATTAAGATCACATTTAGCAGTTTTAGGGCTAATACTATCTGGTCATCCCTGAATTTGAGGATTTTTAGGAGTATTCGGGGGGTAAATGTCAGCTATCAGGCAGGAATTATGAGCCTAGCTGATTATCTAGAAACAATATCATATATGCGGTCCAATCCAAGCACTTTTCCGATTGCCCGGGACAAGTATATTCTCATCAGGGCAAGTAGGTTATCATTATCATCACTTGTCCCGATACAACGGATGATAGTGCCACCGATCGGACAGCCTGTGTAGGGCAAGTAGCTTTTGGAGGGGGCAAGCAAAATTTCAGATATGCTTGCCCCCTGGGCAAGTGGCTTTCATTCCTTAGATCGGACCCTGATATAGTAAGTCACAAAACATTGCATCATGCGTGTGCAGAGGGGAGTTCGGAACAAACACCCTTTTCTGGAAAGTGCCCCCCACAAAACCAACTTTATGGACTTATGACGAATGATTAAATGGCCAATGAGTAACTAAATAGAAATAGGTTTCTAGTCTTGTTCTTGGGGATTAAGATATCATTTGGATATGTAAACCTACATTTTATAGGGCGAAACAGATAACTAGGGTCCAGGAACACCATGTCCGCTTGGGGAAATGCATGACGATTATACAATTTCAATATTCAACACCCCTTGGTTTACAAAAACAGTCATCATTGAGCTTTTGAAACTTTTATCACAATATGCATACGTACCAACACATATGGAAATACCGCATTTTCCGCTTTTCTACTACCCTGGACACACACCAAAACCAATGACCTTGAACCTCACCATAACCATAGAGAATGTCACACGCCGGAGTAAAAACATGCCTAAGTACAAATATATAGGTCTTTGGTAAAAATGGATACCATATTTGCTCGCTAATGCCCCCTGGTGAATATATACAAAAACCAATGACCTTGAAATTCAGAAAGCGCCCGCTGGTGAACAAATAACCTTGAAATTCAGGACAATTATAGAATATGTCACATTAGCTAATGTTTCGTAAACAATTACGTACAAAATGGCATCTGAAATGTTCCCATGTCAGTTTTTGGGCTGGGGATGTGTGTGGGGTAGATAAATGTATAAACCAAACATCAAGATAATCCATCTAAGTGTCTCAAAGCTTTCTAGAATAACAGGATTCTGTCTAGGACTGACTATCCTCCCTCGGCAGGGATTCAAACCTGATGGCATTGAGATCGCCATGACACGAAACCCTGCCACACACTACATGCCCAGTTTAGATGATGTCATTATTATCCTATTTTATTTTAGCCCAGGTCTTTACCCATTTACAGTTATTCTGCGAAATTTGCCTCAGCGATTATACAACGAGCAATCTGATTGGTGCCGCCAGTTTTTGTGTGGTAAACCTGTGCATGTACCAGCGCCGTGCGCCCGGTCTAGTGTTGCAGGGGTTCATGTCGTGGCTGAGTGTAGTGATGCCATCAGGTTTGAATCCTATCCAATAGGGGATGAGGACCAATGGACACAGGCGGTTGGAAGGACAAATGAAAGCAATTGTCCGCTAGGACTCAACTCTCAATTGGCCTGAAAATAGGTAAAAAGTGTGCCCTTAGTCTATCAAGAGTGCCTTGGATTCGAACTGGCCCCATCAATGTAAACTCAGCACACCCATGATGAATGACCTACAATGACTTAAAAAGAAAAAAAATTTCTACCAGTAGTATTTTTCCAGAATTCAAGGAAGTTTCAAGGAGTTAAAGTGCAAATTATTTTAAATTAAGAGGAGATTCGAGGTCCTTGAAAGTATTGAGGTCCTCAAAAGTACTTGTTCAAATTAGACAAGTTTTCAAGGAGAATCAAGGAATGCTAGTACATTGTGGTATGAACACTGGGTTCCCCTGTTAGTCCATGTATGAGCTTATAACAAGACAACGTGAATCCTAAATATCTTGCTAGAGCAATAATTGACAAATTCTACCTAACATAATAAGCCTCGCAAGGTTTTCCCGCGATAGGAATCTTAACCAATTTTTATCAGTAAACCTTACTTAATCCTGATCATTTGGGACCTATGAAATCAATCATGTTCAGGAAAAATCTGCATAACCAGCAAACATAAAAATGCACGCATATATTTATGTATTCATTTTAAGTTGAAACATGATGGCCGGATTATGGTAGATCAATCTGCTTAAACTGATCTGGCTAAGTGAGTTTACCGGAAATATTGATAATATCTCTTCGAAAAAAAGGTTGGTACTTGTGCTATACAAGCTGCCTTTCAATCAGACAATCTAGCTGCCTCTTGTGAAGGTGAAGTATCAGTTGTTGTCGGACTCGTCAGCGGAAACATCAGTACGCCGGCCTGCATGAATGAGAGATTCTGCAATGTCGCCAAAATGCTTGTTGCTTCAGCGGTCAAATTCTCGTCATTTTTATCACAAACTTTCATCGTTGGTTTCATGGACGCCAGGATGCTCTCAAGTGCATTGATAGGTTTGGTTTCTGTTTGCTCTTTCGGTGGTTCAATAGACGATAAGAACTCACTTTCGAGGGCTATTGATAAAAAGATGGAAAAAGATTTATTATATTACTCTCCTTCAAAAATTGTAAATGGGTTCATCTAACTTTCCACTGCTATTTATCATTTTTTGGTAATTATCATAAACACTAGCAACCAAATGTCTTGTAAACAAAAAGTGCAAGTCTACAAATTACTCAACTGGGCACCCATAATTCGAAGCAACATTGGGGCCAAGTGAACTGAGTTGAAACTGTTCAACCACTACTGATTTCCTTTTGATCCAGTTGTAGGACACTAAAGTCACATTCCGTCTTAAGCCCAGAGTTATGATAAATACCAGTCATATGTGATGAGACATCTCCTGGGGTTTTAATGTGGACCTTTAACCCGGGGGGGAGGGGGATTGTTCAATTCATTGTCCCAGTTTAAAGTTAAAACTTGTCTACAAAACGAGTACCCAGATATTAACCCTGCTGTCACACCCTCCATCTCTCTGCACCTGTCTCAAATAATGACTAGAATGTCTGACCCACAATGCTTTGACCACTCATGTTTAAGAAACTAATGGTCACAGGTTTGACATTAAAATTTCTAAAATAGTTTTCCATTCCAACTGTGTAACTCGGTCACATCGTTGGTCTCATTTCAGTTCATGTGTAAACAAAAATTTAGGTTTCTCACCTAATGATAAATGTTTATCATTTTATTTACTCGCCAGTCAAAATAACATAGTTCATTATGCTTGAACTGTTCTGTATTCTAACATAAATCTGGCATACCCTCATATAATACTGGTAGTCATTCTATGATATGATTTTAGAAGACTGAAATTGAGAGATTTTAGATGAATTTTCACCAGGCATGAATTTTTATTTTCCATTGTGGATCAAACATTCTAAATATCCGAAACCTTCCACAACCATTCTACATTTTGTATTATTCTTTCTAGAGACAAATCAGTTATTACACAGTGTTTTACTAGGTTGCATCAGTGGCATTACATATAACAGACTTTGTATCTTGTAGTTTTTGATATAACATACTTCAAACAATGAAAAACATATGAAAAAACTCATAACAAATCAAATCCACTTCATGAACATCAAATGATGATTGAATCATGAGTAAAGTGGATCTCATGGGAGCCATTACATTTTCAACTGAAATATTTGAGTATCATATGCACAACAGGAAAATAAGTCAGAGACTACAAATAGATATATAATCCTGCATACATATATAATACTGCATTTAACTGTAATGTTAAAAGCTCATATCCTTTAACGGATAAGTATGATTACTAATGTCTAATACCGCATGAAGACTGTAAACTGAAAAGGTCTGCTGAAACGGCATTCTAAAAAAAGATGTTTACAATTTCGAATGAAATGTATTGAATCGATTTAAGTGCAAAGAGTTGCTGAATTTACTGGAGGAGCAACATAGTTCTTTGAAGTTGTAAGATTGAAATTTTGGTCCAACTACATGCACAGGTATACAGATGATTGAACTAAATTCATCTGATGAACTCCTATGACTATCCAGCTCATATTGTTTGGTCAGCATTGACCTATTAACCTAACTCAATGTCCGGCCAGTCCTATTAAATCGAATAATCACTTGCACAATCCTAGGACCATTGCTTGGTACGTATCATATCATAATTTGTCTAACTCCTATATCATGATCAATAAAGTTGAAAAAAATCACTGGTCTCAAATCAACTCAAATTAGGAGAAGTCTACCGTACATATCACCCAAGCCAGACATATTCTCAGTCTAGAAAGATCCGACTTGAGCAGAGTCTACGGTAAGGCTGGTTAAAACCAATTTACAAAGCTTACAAAAACTGATACACCCCCAGCTTACAAACACTGATTACATGAACAGAAATCATCGACAACAAACTACATGTAGTTTTCACTGAATACACATATATCAAAAGAAAAATTGTGACTCGATGGTGCATAAAATAAAAGACAAAAATGGATTTAAGTACATAATAGCAAACGAATAGTTACACAGTAAATCAAAACGGCATGCACATGCTCCTTCTAACCCCAAGCTACCATAAGAAAAATAACCTCATCAGTGGGAAAATAGAAACAGGCAAATTGCAGGTATCTAAGATAAAGAGTCGACAACCATAAGTGATAGATATGAGATGTGCAAAGTTGTCAAAAATTGTAATTTTCTTTTGTACAACATTTAAAAAATTAAAAGAAAAAACAAAAAACCAACATGGCCGCGTCCTAACACCGAATAAGATTTCAACTGGATCACCATATTAGAAGCTACTGACATACCTGACGGCTTTGATTTGACTTCGGCATCCATAGAGGAATTTTTGGTAAAGAAGTCCAGGTCCAGTAAACAGGAACTGTTTGTCGCTAGAAATTAATGATTCAGTACGATTTTCGTTTTAGGAAATGGAACCCAATTCAACTACAAGCTTGAAAACTCTACAGTTGACTGTGGCAAACGAGAATCCACCAGGTGACCACAATGAGCATTTTTTAGGACGATGAAGCCGGATTTCTTCTCAGTTTCAATTAAATCATAATTATCCATACATCTCAAATTCTAAGAATGGGGAATAGCACTATCAATGAACCCTAAAACACAATCTGAATTCATCAATTATTGCCTGATTTTTTTATGTGGGAGGCTAAAAATCTATATTTAAGTTAATTAATAATGAACTAAATTTTGACTAAGATGTTCCAATCTTACGCACGCCATCTGGTGGGATAGCTGGTGACACAAGGTCCTCATTAAGTTTTATTCAATTGCAAGGCCTATCTAACTAAGCACCTCTTCGTGAATTCAAGAAGTAACATGATATATCCTGTTTTATGAAATAATGTGATGGCTCATGAAACTCCCCAAGATGTAAATGGACTTTTAAATACCTAAATCCAAGTTACCCATTCTTAAATGTATCATTTGTAATTATTTTTCAATTTTAAAAGCACTGGGTTATATAGCAATTTCGAAACATTGTAAGAGATTTAGCAACAGGGACATCAATTCAGTTCAAGTACAGTAGAACAGAATTACTGCCTATCATGAAAAACAAAGTGTATCCCTACAAAATCTTCCTAATCGAAATTTTCATATCTCAATTTATAGAACTTTTGTACTGCTTTTATATCAAACAGATTCAAATTAACTCAGTACAATATCCTACTAAAACAGATTTGTCAAAACCTTTTTAAAAGCGGTCACATTCCAATTCTTTCAACACCCACATGGGAACAACGATGATATCGTATCAATACTGAATTGTGTGAGATAATTAACAAACAATATTATAATAAATGATGCTTACTATCCAAAGGGTTCGTGAGTCCGCTACTGCCCCAGTCAAACTCCACAGGTGGAATCGACTCCAGTGGCTGAAACAGATAGCAGTACAGTTTGTTTCAACAAAAATCAATTACGTCAGACGAAATTGATGTTAAATGTACCTATTTGAGCATGGCATGGAATGGTGATGAAAAACATATATAAAGCACACATACAAAAAACAAGGGTAGGAAAAAGCCCAAAAGAGAATTCATTAGAACAAGTGGTTCACACCAATCAATACGCATGGCACCTTTATTTCATACAAAAAAAAAGTTTCACCTCGGATATACCATAACCTTAGATATCTACATTCTATAGAGGTCTTGCATGTCACGTCACAGTTAATTTGCCAATGAATGCCGAGGCTTGCCATAAATAACAACAAAAAACAATCAGGGGATGTACAAACTTTGTGGGTCTGTCATGTTGATCACATTGTGATTGCCAACGAAGATGGCAAAGCACATGGCTGCAAAACGTCTATATGAAGTATCTATGTCAACATTTTTTCTAAGAGTGTGTATTTCTCATAGATAACAAACGTCCGAAATTCGACGACCACCGGTGTACTAAACTGATATGATGTCGAGTACCGGTATGTATCAAAGTAGAAGACTGAATTGAATTTTGATCCCCAAACCGCATCGAAGGCCAATATAATAACGCCAATACATGCTGTAGAATTCTTTCAGTTTAACAGTTTATAGTAAATAAATGTATGGTGCTATGACATTATTTCGAAGGTGCGTGCGTTAGTGGTTACATTTAATACCGGACAGTGGATGACAAGCAAAAAGATGAAAAATGAGCTCGAGAACCTTCATGCTACGACAGTTGGCTCTTCACTTGTTAGTAAATGAAACCATCTTCAGTATATCTATGGTATACCGGTATATGAATAAATTGCAAGCTGTTATGTTTAGAGTAGGGTAGATAAGACAGGCAATGAGTGAAACCCAAGTGTTTGTTTACCCCAGTACGTTCCTGGGTACCGGTACTCAGATACATTTGCATACATAACAGAAGCGGGAAATCATCCAAATAGTAAGTTCAAGGTAGGACCACAATCTAAATCGGCAAACGTGCCTGATGAATGATCTCTACTACCGGGTAGCAGCAAAATAACTACTTAACTAAAATTTCAAGCATGTTACCCAGGTATAATAGACATGAGAAAGCATTAACTTGTGCTAGACAATGAAGGTTGCTAATCTTACGGTAACCTATTACAGTATGAGTAACACTAAAACACTCACTACATGCTGTTGTGTAGGAGATTCCTTCGATGTGTCAACTAATGTGGCGTCGGATTGCGGCTCGATCTTCTGTACTGGCTCGCGACTGGGTTCTAACAATCCGAGATTTGCTGCAAAGATCGGTATGGCCGGTTTCTTGTGGCCATGCAGCTGAAAAATTCATGGAAAAAAATACATTTGTCGAAATATGAAGTTGTACACCTATTTAAATACACTACAAGATGGATTTGTGTCAAAAACAGTCTCAACACATACGATATTTCGCGGATCAATATGCAAAGCGGTTAGAAGTTTTCCGTAACTTTTAGAATCCGCCCATTGATGTGTCAACGCGTTCGTATTTTCGGAATCATACAAGTTCTTCCACACGTTCAACTCTAACATCTGTATTTGACTGAAAATAGAATATTCAACATTTCATTCAGAAGAATGATTCTCGAACTATGGAACCGGGGATACCATTACAACTTGGTGAAATGCCTGTCAATCCGACAATTTCAATATTGAATGCGCCCTGGGGAACAAATACTGTTAATAAATTGGCTCACCATAGTCATAGAACTTGTCATCAGCTAGAATTTTGCAATTATTGATTAATAGGGCCTATATAACATATAGCCCCCATAACTGTATTTCGTCTAAGAACGGATGGATGATGGACGAAAAGTGAATGCAATAGCCCGATGGGACATAAGCCCCGAGTGGGCTAAAAGATTAGCCCATAAGTATTGATGTTACACGATATTTCAATTTTTAATTTTGAACTATATCTAACGCAGTACATGACATATTACCTCGATTTATTCTTATGTTTCCCTTCGGTCTTTTTCTCATCCTTATTGACAATCACTTTTCGATCCTTAATGATCACTTCGGCGAGTTTGTAAATTGTGGCTCCAATGGAATCTTCATCATCATCATTAGTGAAGCATTTACTGATGACAATGCTGATTTTGGACTGGACAGTAACCTGACAACAGGGTAGGAAATCACTTCATTACAAACGGATAAAGATGTCTCTCAAATAGGCTTATTACTGTCAACCATAAGCCTCAATTTTTAATAATCACTCAATCCATTTGCCACACATTATTTCAGTCAACTCCAGCTTACATTTCTTACTACCATCTGATTTTGTCTGAGGTAGCCTTTGCACAATTAGCAAATTTTGAATCTTAAATTTTTTCATTCAAGGCAATTTTGTGAGGTAAGGCCTCGCCACGAAGTTCAAGGTATCTCATTTTATTTCATTCCTCATTATAGACAAAGAAACTCTGGTGCCACCAGAACTATGAGCACTTAAAGGGGTGATGAAGAGGTTTTAAAAAAACTTCTCAATCTTATTTTCTTTGTATAAAACATTCACAACATTCAATAACAACTGTTGGCTTCCTAAACTTCCGACGTTTGATTGGAATCTGATGTATTTGAGTCACTATTTTGCACTTTAATCGCTGTTAGTATCACCCGTTTCTATACACTACACCATGTTGTTTTGGTTCGGGTTCTCAGAAAGACGCCACACTTCCGGGTTAGGAAGGAATCAGCGCGGCCGATCAAAAGTCTTGTTTTAACACTAATTGAAGAACTAAAAATTAATTTCTTGACCACTAAATCAATAAATAGGTTATAATTGATGATAAAAAATACTTTTAGCCATATCTCAAAAACCTCTTCATGACCCCTTTAAGGATAGTGACCAATACAACACCCCTGTCATTTCATTGATATTGCCCCAATCTATCAAATTCTAGGGAAAATTACTGTTGGATAATGTTTGTCAAAGGTAAGCCAGGACATACATTGTACACAAAACCATCAGAAATTCAATACAGCTTAAATGTTATAGGCAAATTAAATGTATATCAACGCATGTTTTTCAATGATCTGTCAGTACATCCTATCACTCAAATTTCCAGGCAATCGATTGCCACAGACGATTGCTAACCCCGGTCAAAATGTTTTAAAATAGTTTTTGATGACCCATTATTTTCACTGACTGCCCTGCAATTCGCCTTCTTGGAAAATATTTGTCTTGCAAGAAACAAGTCTCTGCTGTAGAACGATAACCACACTCAAACGTGGTGAACGGATGATAAGATAATAAATAGTGGGATTTTATCTTATTAAGTCTCTGCTGTACTACAAGGAGTCCATTGTATATGGTTGTAAGCATTTAGGTCAAAATGAAGTACAACAGGATGACCACAATCCTTCCACATCCAAATTGCTGGTGTTTTCGTGGTAAAAGCACTTCTCACCCAGGAGTCAATAAGTCCCTGGCATTATTGATGACTCCTGAAGAGTGCCTAGTAGCTGCTCGGATGTTACTTCTTTTCGCGCCATTGAACATTGTATCACAGTGAAAAAGAGCGCTATAGAAATCAAATAACTATAACTATTACTATGACCAGAGAGTTTTTATCTTGACAGACCCAAAATTTTCACTTTCAGCTGATATTATTTTTTTTATAGGGATTTTAAAATTTACCATATAAAACAAAAATTGTAGAGTTGTTAAGTTCCAATGACAGGACGTTGCGACTATAAAATTACAATCCGTTGGGAAAGCGGGCGAGTGAAATAAACACCATTTCCTGTGTTTACCAGAGTTTATCCAATTCCCTGTTATGTTTTCCCTGTTTTCCAGCATCGTGGTCACCCCATACAATATCAATGACATATTCATTCATCAATCCCACGAAAATATCAGTCCCCACATGATTAAAATGTTATAAATTTCGATTTAATCCAATGATTGGAGGTTTGTTCCAACGATTACAATGACAAGACATTTTTAGTTCAGTTACTTACTGAGTTCTGATGATTTTTCTGTAATGACTCGACAGATGGCTTAACTGCTGAGCTATCAAAGTCACCGAAACTGTTATCGCAATCTTCAAAATCACCGAAATTATGCGCTGGCGCTTCAATGGTTGTTCGAGTAGCTTCTTCAAATCCTCCAAAATCGTCATCATCTACATCATTATCTTGATCAATTTTCAATGGTTCATCACTAGGACCAGCAAAACTGGCCCAGTCACTCTCTTCTGTAGATGCTGTTGTCAAACCATTATCAGCTGTATCATCACTTGTAGCAAATGCTGCCCAATCAGAGGCACCATCTGGCTTGGCAACACTTCCGAAATTATCCGCAAAGGATGTAAATTCAATTTTTTGGCTATCAGCGAATTGGAAGTCATCGAAATCATTTTCAGCATTTACCATGTCAGAAACTTTCTCATCCTCAACAGGTTTATGATCATCTACTTCTTGATTGCGGATTTCAAGCTCTTGCGGAGATTGAAACTCATCGAAGTCATTTTCAGCATCTGCCATTTCAGAAATATTTTCATCTACACCAATTATTGGATTATTGGTATTCGCGTCTTGATCGGAAACTTTGAATTCTGGCCGAAATTGAAAATCATCAAAATCAGTCTCAGCATCTATCTTTCCGGAAATATCTATATCGTCCAAATTTTCTATAGATTTTAAATCAACAGTTTCTCGCTCATGATCGCGAGCGGAATCCTTGTGAACTTGTTTATCATCGATTTCATTAACCATTGGACTATGATTGACGTTAGTAAATTCTTCATCTGAACAACCAGCGGAAACGTTTTTCTCTTCGTGAGTAGCTGTGTCCTTCTCGGCGCTATCGAGAACATCTGGCGTATCGAGATTGCTTGCAACTTCATTTTCTAAATCGGTGGCATTTTCTGCATTCACTACATATGCACACGATCGATAATCAAGATCTGTCACTTCTTCAATTTTTGTTTTTTCCACCACCTCAGGGCGATCGAAACTAGCAGGATCTTCAAATTCGTTACAACCCAACTTTTTGACAATTTCATTTTGACTAGATTGACTTTGTTGTGACGATTTGACACCCACATTCATGACTGAATTGGACAAATCCGACGAACGAACGAGTTCGTTAGCAGCTATAGCTTTATCGTGAGAATTAACAGTACTTTGTTCTGAGTTTGGATTGCCATTCGTAACATGAACTTCGTTTTCTAGGCGTAGCTCTTCGCCGAAAGACTTTGCATCCCCGCGAATATCATCGTTAGTCGAAGGTGTGATGATCGATTCCCTGAAGTCGAGGTCCGAAGTTGGTTGGTCGCTCATCGCGCTTGTATTCGTGCTAGAAGAGGAATCCTGGTCGTCAACGTCGTGAGGGATTTCTTCCCCTGTGTCTGCTTGGGCGGCTTCTTCGCGATCGCTAGAAACGACGACGTCTCTAGGCTTTTCCGTAGTAAGCTCCGGATAGTAATCAAAGCTGCGATTGTCTTCGGAGAAATCGGGATATTCTTCCGATTTTGGCAGAGGAGAAATGTCACTGCTCAAACCTGAGTCGATAATCGATTCATCAGTGAACTTTCCGACGGTGGAGGCAGTGTCAGTAGAAGTATTTTCAGAATCGAGCTCAGACAGGTCCGGCTTCACGTTACCGCATCGATCTTCTAAGACATTTTCAGATGGAATGCTTTGCTGTTCGGTGGCGTCGAACTTATCAGTTGACAATTCATTTGGTATATTCGAATTACACGCAAGTCCGCTATCCACATTCGCGCTGTATTCATAATCGTTGAAGTCACTGTTCGCTTTCGGACTGTGACTGAGCTGTCCCGACGAGCAGGGCGAACTTATA
The DNA here is from genome assembly GCF_964204645.1 of Tubulanus polymorphus. NCBI lineage: Eukaryota > Metazoa > Nemertea > Palaeonemertea > Tubulaniformes > Tubulanidae > Tubulanus > Tubulanus polymorphus. Next base: position 11,736,721 of record NC_134025.1, read on the forward strand.
TCCGCGAAGCCACCGTGCGAATCACTCGCCGGTGAAAAATCCGGTGGACTCTCAGCGAAATTCGCCCAGTTGTCGTTCACTTCGATCGGAAACGAAACATTATCCAAGCTTCGATGCTTTTCGGATTTCGTTTTGAAAAACGCATTGTTTTCATTTGTTTCAGCTGGAAGACCATTATCGATTATGTGGTTCGCCGATGTAAATCTTCCGAATTCATCGTCGTCGTCATCGTCATTCCACACGTCATCATTCACCGCGCTGTCGTCAAGAGGAGGCGGACTCGAAGAGAGGATCGGTATCACACTTGACATGATCGTTGATGAGCGACGCAGATCACCGCATTATACAAACACCTGGAATGAAACCTTGTCGTTATCAGTAAAGTCTCTGAGTGTTATGGAGTGGTGTGGGTGACTTAGTTTGGCTCTAAGAAGCCAGGACATGGGTTTGAAGCCCATAAGTTACTATAGTGGCCCCAGGCAAGAAATGAATCATCAATGCCTCTCTCCACTCAAGAGTGAATGAAAACTTATGGTTAGAAACATAGGCTGGGGGCAATAATACAGATTAATGAGTGTCGTTGAACACTGTATCACAGTGAAATGTGGGGCTAAAATTAAATAATAATGTTGTAATATTTTACTAAGGCCTATGTCATTTCATAGTCCTCAATCATATTTTACCAATTCAATTCATTGTAACTCGTCATTTGGATAAGTCATGGACATAAGCTTTGACAGAGAGTTTGACTGCAGAAGTTTATAGGACTATTTGTAATCCAAGGCATGAAATATCTGCCTGTCCATACTACAATCCATCCTCCCACGGCAGGGATTCGAACCTGATGGCATTGAGATTGCCACAGTACAAAACCCTGCCACACTTATCCGAGTGCGCAGCTTAGAATAGATGTCATTATTAGCCAATCAGATTTATTTTAGCCCAGATCTCCCTATAGTTCTTCCGTGAAAAGACGAGAAGATATACAATAGACCTATCCGTGTAAGCCCATGATTACCAGAAAAACGTTGCTCGAAATATAATCATTTTAATATAGAACTTTTCATATTTGACTGAATTTATTGTGGGATTTCTCTTGTTATTCTCCCGTGAAATTTACCTCAGCGATTAGGCCTATACAACAAGCAATCTGTATAGTTTTCAGCAGGGATTCATGCTGTGGCTGAGCGTAGCGATGCCATCAGGTTCGAATCCCTGCCGAGGGAGGATGACAACAATCATAAGGGTCCACCTAAAAGAACTAGGCCAAAATATAAGTGGCTATTTTTCAAACATGCGGCAAGGCTATAGCATTAACAATACCAAAAAACAGTACAGCCTACTAGAAGAAACTCCACTGAATTAGCTTTGGTTTGCGTTGGTTTTTATATCATTCGAAACGTGTTAGCCTAACTCATTTTCGTTTAGTTTCAAAAACGGTTAAATTTTTGATAGATCTGAATTAATCGTTGCTCAGTAGCTAAATTCCTTTTAACACCTATCAGATATATGTAGGCCTAAACTGACATTATACACAGACTCCACAAGACTGAGGCTGAGCTTTTTTCAGCAGGCCACCCGTCCGAAGCACCCGTCCCAACCCAAGAACCAGACGTCCTTTCCTTTCTTCAAGCCACGGCACAAGCCACAAGGCGTTCAAGTTGAAATAGATTTTTAACCATTATAAAGGTTACCGAAACCGCAGTCTTTTTCAGTATTAGATACCGTCAGTCACTGATGTCTCCGTGATTAATCATCTTTCGGTTAATTAATTAACTTTTCTTCTCGACGAAATGATTTTTTACTTCCGGGTTTGACACTACTGTAGATAGCGCATTATCGCACGCTAGCGTACTCCCGACACCTCCACTGTTGCCAGCAAACGCTTTTCATTAAAACTAACTCAAAATACGAAACGATGGTTAGTCGGAAAAACATCCCCGTCAATTTCAATTTCAATGTTAATTTCAATTTATTCATTATAAATCCAAAGTATAAGATTGTGAATGAAGAAAACAACAATAATAACAAACAGACAAAAAACAAAAATGTGTGACACAAAGATGTGCACTAACAGAAAAATAATAAAAGGAGAGAGAACTAATACCACGTCTAATAAGTGTCTGTTAAGACATAAATGAGGTATGTACCCCAAAAAGTGAGCAAAATATCCAAGAAAAACAGGTCTCATCAATTAATAAATAGACATTAACATATATATATATACAATATTATTTAAGTGATATTTACAAGCCCATGATATATGAATTTCGCAATATTTAAGAAGATTGGTTTATTGGGATTAGTAAAGGCCGAAAGAAAAGTGTCTAGGTTTAGATTTACAATATCATATTTAGTTCTTAAATTATCCTGCAGTTTACAATAAAAAAGAAAATGGGATTCATCGCCGACAGCGTTACAGTGGGGGCAAATACGATTTGGTTGAGCGATGCCGAGTCTCCTTCCTTTTTCAATTATAAGGTTATGACATGACATTCGAAGTTTTGCTATTGCTGATTTTAGAGAGTGGTCTTTTAAGAATAATAAATATGGTTCTAGCTGAAATTTAGATTTCATAGTTCTATAAAAGTTATACCGGCTGTGAGTTGGATCATTGATCTCTGAATTCCAAAAAATAAGAAAACCCTGCTGCATATATTTACATACAATTCTAGTTGATCTGGTTATATTTGGATTGTGCCCTAAATTTTCCCATATATGGTTAAGATTACAGTCTAATAGAATTTTTTTTATACAAGAAACAAAATTAAAACGAGAGTCTCGGGACGAGGATTCATGCATATCTAACAAACAAAGATAGAGCAGGGAGTTTTGATTATTTTTCATGCAATTTAACCAATATTTCACAGAAGATAAAATTATTTCAATGAGTATGGGAAATTGGCCAAGATCTCCAAGGAGAGGTAGAATAGGTGATCTGTTATGGAGTCCAAGGATATGACGAAGGAAACGGTTAACTACTTTTTGCATTGAGCAAAGTTTGAAGATATCACTGTTGGTGAATGACTGTAATGGTACTGTGATCCTCTGGTTATTGGTAAGAGACAACGTAACAAGACCTGGTTACTGTATACTGACTGACTGGAAACATTTATTCGGAGCTTATATACAACAATTATGAAAGAGAGGATTATTTTGACATTTGAATGGTTTTGAGTTTGAACAGTTTTGGTTGATTTGGTACCTGTAATATAATAGTATAGTACTGTAATATAAGCCTATATACAATTCCCGACATTCTCCGGGGCGCAAAGAGTCTTAGATGATGATCCGTGATCTATTGAAGTCCAGCGTTACGTCATAACGATTATGACAATTATTGAATAAACGTACACATATCGATTTCACGATTATTTTACGACGAACGTATATCACAACGGGTAATGATCGATTTCATTACGAAATTTCAGATCGAAATTTCACGACTTATGTATCACAATTAACACGGCGACAACTCGTATAAATATACACTACTCACTATCACTATTGCCCTCCGGGGCACAAACAGAGTTTTCCTGTTCGTAGATTCGTAGTATTCGTTCCCGAGCGGTATCGGCAGCTTGTCTTCTGGGCCGAGTGTCCGAGCGCGACGAGTCACACGATTGACTATTAGTCGGTTGTAGTTCCTCCGGATATGAACAGGTAACTTCTAACGGCACTAATTTAGCTAGCGGCCTGTTCGTGATTCCGTTGGCGGTACGTAGAGAAGCTGATCGAGGGAACCCGTCTCTCCCATACTTAATATCAATAATAATTCCCATCTTCCACTTTACCCGGGGAGAATCATCACAAATATGTACCAAATCCCCTTTTTTAACCTTGATGTCATAATGACCAGAGGAGTTTGTAAAGCGTTCACGTAGTGATGTAAGGTATTCCTTACGCCATCTTGCCCATAATTGTTGGAAAACAAAACTCATGTGCTTCATGCGTGAGGTCAAACTTGCACTCGTCAGAAAGTCTGGATCAGATAAGTTATCTGATTCAAGTTTAACATGGGGAAGGTTTCTAATACGACGACCGTGAATTAAATGTGCAGGAGTTATAGGTTCGGGGTCATCAAAATTTGATGACATGTAGGTAAGAGGTCGATCGTTGACGACTGCCTCGATTTCTGAAACGATTGTTATCAATTCAGTGCTAGAAACGCGTGCGCGACCTAAAACCTTCTTCAGACAAGTCTTAACGATGCCAACCAGCCGTTCCCAATACCCTCCCATCCAAGGGGCACGTTTGGGAATAAATGCCCACTCGACGTGCTCAATTGCCAGCTCATGTGTTAGAGAGGGAGAGGAAAGTAACGTTTTTATTTCTTTAGACGCGCATTCAAATGTCGAGGCGTTGTCAGACATCATTTTCTGCGGAGAGCCTCTGCGACTCGCGAATCTTCTAAAAGTATGCATGAAAATTTCCACTGATAAACATGGAACAACCTCTAAATGTACAGCTCTGGTGACTGCGCAGGTAAAGAGGCAGATGTACATTTTACCTGGTTCGTCTTTAACTGGAATTTCCCCAGTAAAGTCGACGCCGCAAATCGCGAAAGGTCGCATTTCGTTTACGCGTAGAGATGGTAAAGGTGGACTGCGTGGCGTCATGTACGACTTACCAATTACCTTTCTACAGATGATGCATTTTTGTATAATGGATTTAACGACTTGGCGCGCACGGGGCACCCAATACTTTTGACGCAATGTAGTCACCGTCTGTGTAACACCTACATGTTTGGAACGTTCATGGCTATCCCAAACGATAAGAGTAGTAAATTCATCGCGTGGTGGTAGTAACGCGGGAAAACGAGTCTCTGGAGCTAAATCACAATTATGTATACGCCCTGATGACCGTAAAACACGATTGTGGTCAAGGAATAACCGGAGCTGATTAATCATAGGTTTAGATCTAGTACTCGTTTTAGTTCAATACATTCTATAATGTCATGATAATGAACCGACTGAGTCTGCTTCACTATTGCTAATTCAGCATCCTTGAGCTCAGACGCTGTAATCGGTTCCAGGTTTTTATTTCTCGATTTGAGACAAGAAACGAATCGTAATACGTAAGCCATGATGCGTAATACTTCCCGCAATGACGTGAATTGCGATACTTCAATAACAACGGGTCGGACATCAGAATTAGTCATTAATAACGATTTGCATTCTGTTTCAAACAATGAAATTTCAGGGAGATGGCTTGCGCTAGGATGAGTAGGCCAGTTATCTTTCCTTGAAAGCCAAGATGGGCCAGTCCACCACAAGGTATCACTAGCGAGAGTGAAACTATCACAGCCCCTACTCAAAACATCACTAGGATTACTGCTAGATGGGACATAACGCCAGTTGTATTGTGATGTTAAACTACTGATCAAGTTTACCCTATTTCTTACGAATACTGGTAAGGATTTAGACGAATGAATCCATCCTAGTGTGACTAAACTATCAGACCAGAGAAAAACTTCTACATCTAGTTCTGACCCTAGACTATCAACAATATGTTGGGCAAGTCGCGCCGCAACGACAGCGGCCGACAGTTCTAGTCTCGGTATAGACATCGACTTAACGGGAGCAACCCGGCTTTTAGACATAACGAGATAACTCGAAGTAATATCCGGAAAAGACAGATATGCGCAAGCGCCGAAAGCTTTTGCAGATGCGTCCGCGAACACGTGTAGTTGTTCTGAACCGACACCGACTGTCGAGACAGGAGATCTAGGCACTGTGATGGATTCAACTGCTCTTTGGAGATCGCGTATAATCGGTAACCACGAATCCAACACGGTGGCATCGAGCGGTTCGTCCCACTCTGTACCTAACGACCATAGATTTTGTATGAATATTTTGGCCCTAACGGTTATGGGTGCGATGAACCCAAGTGGATCGTATACCTTACTTGCGTCACTTAAAATCTCGCGCTTAGTAGCAAAATTAGTTGTAATGCTGGGTTTTGTCGAGAAACTAAGTAAATCATTATCAACATTCCAATGAAGACCTAGAAATTTAACGATATCTGACTCATCTAAGATCCCTTCAGAACGCGCGAGTTCGCGCGTAGATTTGCAATTTGTCGCCCAAGACCGCAAATTGAATTTTGCATCTGACATGATTTTGCGACTTTCGTGGAAATAGTGATCCAGCTGATCCGGGGATGAATATGAAACTCCAAAGTTATCAACATATACATTTGTAAGCATTGAAGATGCAACAGCAGTGCTGTATTCGGACAAATGTTTGATGACTGTAGAATTTAAGATAAAGGGAGATGAAGTTGCCCCAAATAAAACAACTTTGAACCTATAATGAATGAACCTACGCTCAGGATCAGCTGGGTCACTCAACCAGAGAAAACGAGTGTAATCTCTGTCGCTGTCTGTAAGCAATATTTGTAGAAAAGCCTTTTCTAAATCGGAGATGGCAGCGTACCCGTGAAGCCGAAAACGGATAAGAATGGATGTAATATCGTGTTGCAGTGGAGGACCGGCCTCCAAACAATCATTTAAGCTACGAGAATATCTACCTTCACTACAACTGCAATCAAAAACAATGCGTACTGGCGTTGTTGCAGATTTGCGGAAAACAGGGTGGTGCGGGATATAATGCACATTATTCGAGTCAATTTCATCGGGCGGAATTTCTTCAATAAAATCGCGCGCTTTCTGATCATTTATTAGATCAGAATAAAGTTTCAACATAGGAGGATCTTTAGCTAGTCGACGCGCCGTTGATCGCGTTCGTGCATTAGAAACACTGAAGTTTGAAGGTAGAGTGTCAAAATCGTCCTTCCATGGTAGCGGAGCAATATAACGACCGGTTTGATTTCTCGTAATTGTACTGTTATATCGATGCATGAAATCTAATGTATCGGAATCATTGGTGTCCGTAAGAATCTGAATTTCCCAAAACTTCTGCAACTTTGCATTATCAGAAGAATGACTACGTACAATGGTAAGCATAGACAAAACAGTAGAAGTACGAGAATCATTATGGACAGGTCCAGATAAAACATACCCTACTTTGGTTTTGACAGCAATGGGATCAGACTCAAATGGACCCTTGATTAATTCACCCTCAACTAATTTATAATACTGGTCGGCCCCTATCAGCATTTGTATGACGAATATGCCAGACATGGAAGTCGGAGGGTGAGCTAAGTCTAGGCCAATAAGATGAGGACAATCCTTTGCTCTATTTACCGATGAAGTGCTAAGCGGTGAAGCAATCGTATCTGTTACGATTAGCTCAACTGTAACAATAAACCATTTTACAGTTGCTAGCCGCCATTTTGTTAGGGTACTTTTGTCCCGTATTGTTGGGTCATTTTTTTCGTTTTTTTAAAAACTATCCGTGATGTGTATTGTATCATATTTCATCTGCCCATGGATGGATTTTGACAACTTCAGCAACATTCAAACCGCATAAATCTCTAGTTTTCAGTTATGTAAAAATCATTTCTCAAATTTACAACAATGCGACATGAGAGCAATATAAAAATCGGTGGTCAGTTTTTGCCGTGCGCATAGAAATCCAGGGTACTGAAATTTGAAGTTCGTTATTTTCAGAAATAATTTTCTAAAAAATCCAAACATTTCAAGCACTGTGCGCATAAACGCCCCCTTTCAGGTGAACTTTGAAATTTTAAGATATCTTGCCTAGTTTTTTTCCTATGGCACTTTAACTGCAGCGCGTGTATTGTCATTCCGAGATTCGGCGCTGTTTTCTTTGCGTGTATTTCAGTATATGGGTGTTATTTCTTCATTTTCACTACACTTGTCTCTACGGAAAATGGTTTTAATTGTTGGTACGAGTATCAGGTTTAAATATTACGGCATTAATACTGTATTCCGTTCTCCGGCGCTAGTTCGTAATGGCTGTAATGGTAGCCGCTTTTACGGCAGGCAGAGGCTTACGTACATGCACCCAAGAAAACCCAAAATATCACTCTTTTGTTGTAAATGCAATCCACACACTTCTTGCGTTTTTGTGATGGTAGATGTCACTTTTTACTTTTTATCACGTGCGTCTGACATTCGAACTTGATACTTGATATTTCACCACCAAAACAAGAAAGTTTTCCTATATTTTCTTCCCAATCTAATCAATCTTGTGTGTACTTAATACAAAGTATTCATAGAAAGTAGCTGAATATTTGCCCCACCCCATTTGTCCAGCTTTTTGACCACTTCTCCATCCATCTAATTTCAGTAGATTTTTATGTAAATTTATTGATAGACTACTGATTTAAATGGTCATCATACTCGATTTTGAGTGATATATTTCTTTTCTTCTTCCATCTCAATATAGGCCCATATATTCTCTTCCCGCGCGCAACTTCGAATGCGTGATCAAAATGCCGCTCAGTCTCGCTGCTAAAACTGGTCAGAAAAATCCCTTAAACCCCAACATCTCTAATGTCTTCGACCTATTATATTGCATAAACGACGTGATATTTAAACCTGATACTCGTACCAACAATTAAAACCATTTTCCGTAGAGACAAGTGTAGTGAAAATGAAGAAATAACACCCATATACTGAAATACACGCAAAGAAAACAGCGCCGAATCTCGGAATGACAATACACGCGCTGCAGTTAAAGTGCCATAGGAAAAAAACTAGGAAAGATATCTTAAAATTTCAAAGTTCACCTGAAAGGGGGCGTTTATGCGCACAGTGCTTGAAATGTTTGGATTTTTTAGAAAATTATTTCTGAAAATAACGAACTTCAAATTTCAGTACCCTGGATTTCTATGCGCACGGCAAAAACTGACCACCGATTTTTATATTGCTCTCATGTCGCATTGTTGTAAATTTGAGAAATGATTTTTACATAACTGAAAACAAGAGATTTATGCGGTTTGAATGTTGCTGAAACTGTCAAAATCCATCCATGGGCAGATGAAATATGATACAATACACATCACGGAGGGTTTTTAAAAAAGAGAAAAAAATGACCCAACAATACGGGGCAAAAGTACCCTAACAAAATGGCGGCTAGCAACTGTAAAATGGTTTATTTCAGTCCGACACTGAATGGCTAAATTCACGACGTCCATTACTCGACATTCAGAAGTTTCCGCGCCGAATCCTGATAGTTCTATTATTTCGCGTCTAATAGGCTTTAAATCCAAGGAAGTGGCTAAATCTTGCGAAATAAACGACCGTTGCGAGCCGTCATCAAATACTAGGTTCGCTGATGCGCATGAATTCTCGACGTTAGGGACAAAAACGCTGACGACCGCGGTTTTCAGAAGTATTGCATTATCAGAACTAGTAAACATTTGAGTTGTGCGATTACGACGCGGCGCGGGACGTGAAACAGTCCGAGGTATAGAGCGTGGAGCAGGACGTGGCACGGTATTGTTTACTGGCTGTATACCTGAGGCCTGTTGTTCATTCGACTTAAAAGTTTGACCTTGCATGTTGCTGTTCAAAATATCAGGACATATGCTACTGTGGTGCTTACGCTTGCAAGTTTTGCAATTAAATCGAGATGTACATGTAGCAATTCTATGAGGGCCTAGACAGTTATAGCACAAATTGTTGGTTTGTATAAAGGCAATGCGTTGGTCACGCGTTACAAACTCCCTGCAATTCCCCGTGTAATGATCGTTTGAACGACAAAAAGTACACGTGAATGATTTAGGTCCAAACCCGGGTGATGTGGAAGGTACAACACGATTTAAACTAGAATTTTGACCATTCGCCCCCTTTTGGGCAACTACTAAACTAAGGGATTTAACCCCATCGAATCCAGCTTCTAACACGTCGACTTCTTTCAATAAAAACAGTCTCAGTTCCGATAGAGTATACCTTTGATTACCGTTATAGCGCACAATACTACATCTAACGTTAGACGGAAGTTTATTCCAGATTAATGAAACAAGCATATCGCTGTAGGACATATCACCTAATGTTTCAAGAGACCTAATATGACACTCAATTCTATCTCGAAAATTTCGTAATGACGTCAGGTTATATGACGGTGCGGGTTCCGACATCAGAGCTTGCATGTGAGCATCAATGATAAGGTGCTCTTGGCCATAGCGTTGCGTTAAAATATCGATGGCGTGATGATAATTTGACTCAGTGAGAGTGAGTCCTTGTATTGAACTCAACGCTGATCCGGACAGAAGAGATTTCAGATATTGGAATTTCTGGACCGGTGCGATATTTGAAACTGAATGGACTGCTGCAGCGAACGAATCCCAAAACGGTAACCAATTCATAATCTCCCCATTAAACTCTACCAATACTAATTTTGGCAAGTTGGTTCTGGGTGACGCAAGTTTAGAGGCATTGCTCATCGGTGGAGGCTCTACGGAATTATATGAGGAAATGTATTGTTCGTAAAACAACTTACGATCTATCGCGTCTCCGATTACCGATTCCGCTTCATCTGCAATTGTCGCGTACAGGGTGTCGCACGTGACCATTTCCAACATGGAATCGTTGATGATTGACAGCTCATGTATCTTATCTTCAAGCCTCTTGATTAAGCGCTGAAGTTTTTGCAGATCTGGAAGTTGAGCTGTCTGGGTATTGACGATTGTGTCTGCGTCTTTGCAGATCTTAGTAACCTGTCCTCTTTGAGCAGATCTTTTCCGGAAGAGAGCCTGGTATTCGGACGAGTTGGTGACTTCTTCGCCCATCTTGATCGCTGAATCCCTGTTTCCACTAATTGCTCGAGAGGGACCACAATGTTGGTGAATGACTGTAATGGTACTGTGATCCTCTGGTTATTGGTAAGAGACAACGTAACAAGACCTGGTTACTGTATACTGACTGACTGGAAACATTTATTCGGAGCTTATATACAACAATTATGAAAGAGAGGATTATTTTGACATTTGAATGGTTTTGAGTTTGAACAGTTTTGGTTGATTTGGTACCTGTAATATAATAGTATAGTACTGTAATATAAGCCTATATACAATTCCCGACAATCACCTATGTTGTCTTTTATAGTACGATCATCTCCTTTATTTAGATTTTTAATCAAAGGTGTGACTCCCCAAACTTCGCTACCATATGTAATAATAGGTTTGATGAGACTGTTGAAGAGTTGCAGTTGTTGGATAATGCCTAAATTTCTAAAGCCAGGAATTTTTATGAGGTTGAATAATGCTCTAGATCCCTTTTTACCCAATGCATCTTGGAGACTATCCAGTTTACCATTACAGTGAATAGTAAAACCCAAATAATTATATTGATACGATATTGTAATTTAACTATAAAATATAGCTATAAAAAGAATATATATAGTACCTTGCTTGGGATGATCTAAGCAACAGTTCACCCCCTTCAAATACGAACCCCTGTGGAAGTGTCCCCCGGGCGCAAAACTGAGTGACATACCAATTCGGACTAGAATTAAATCCCGCTACGCTGCTAAAGTCTATCCCAGTGGTTATGATCGCGGCATTTCCACTCTCAAAGAGCCAGTATCAACAACAATTTAATTGATACTGACAGCTGTTACAGCAAGTGGTCAAACTCACCATGAGCATCGCTGACTCGCTGGACCCCAGCTGCTTGTTACTATAGTTACAGGCAAGAGTGAATAAAGAGCAAAACTTTTCGAAGCTTACACTAAGAAAATGGAGAAATTAGCAAGGAAAAATTAGTTTGAAGTCTTGTTGCATTCAAGAGTGAATATTTTCCGAGGATACCAAAGTCAATGTTTACATTAGAAAGTGTCAGAACTAATTTTCAAGTTGAAACATTATATTTGGACGGTGTGTAAGCAAAATAGCAACACAGAACGTACGACTCATGAGATGATAATCAAATCCACAAATAGTCATTTGTTAACATATTTGCGCATGTCTAGCTTTGTTAAGTGCACAAAATAAGAAATTAATCCTCGAAATTCCATGCTTAAATACATTTTAAGTAATCGGTGTTCTTTGAGAATATACAAGAAGAAACCAAATCTAGAGGAATAAAGAGAAGTGAATGACCAGGATGTGAAAACTTTAGTATTATTCACTCTTGAATGTAGTAGTTGCCTGACCTCAGTTACTTGCAGGGTTGAGCATATAGAAACCACAGGGTTCCAGATCCGCGATGATATGAACTGTTTGATGCACCGCGATCATAACCACTGGGATAGACTTTAGTGCCCGGATCTTTACTGGGTCGATAACCAAAAGCTACTATTGAAAAAAAAAATCAGAACTGGTCGACTGGGTACAACGGACAAAACAAAACCATAGATAAACTTTCGTTTTGGAGTCGGAACCTGAACTAATTGCAAAAAACGCACCCCATTCGAGATAGCGTCTGTCGGCTACAGAAACTCTCAGGTGGCCCTGGCCTTTGTGTACAATCATTTCCATAAAATTCGAATCATCAACCTGAAATCTTTTAATATTGAAAGGGGCTGGATTCAATGAGTCTTTAAACCGTATCTTAGGATCGCGCCACAGGAAGGAATGTATCCTTCCCCAATATCATCTCTGGGCACAAACCGTGCATTCTAGACTGGATTTGTTGATGTGATGCGTATTTTGTTCCCCTCACCTCCGGTAAGACTTAATAAAATACAGATATTGACTATGACGAGGTGCATCTTTTATTTTCTTCACTACAAGACGTTTTGGCCTTCAAGCCTTCATCAATTGAGAATTGAATTAGACGGTTGAAGCAACAATACATCGTTGATAAGGAAACATTATACCCGCAAATAAAATACAAATATGGAATTTTCAACATGAGAATGAATGGATTAACAAGTACGAGCTTTCACAGATATATTATACATAGTAATAATGATAATCAAAATAATAATAATAATAATAATAATAATAATAATAATAATAATAATAATAATAATAATAATAATAATAATTATTATTATTATTATAATAAAAATAATAGTAGTAGTAGTCATATGAAATACTGACCTAACACCAATAACGATAACAATAATGTACCACAAGAGACAATTTATCAGATGGGGATTTCATTTAAATATCGACATAAACTGAATTAGAATTATCTACGATAGGTATCATCTTCGAGATTAAGGCCGCAGGGGGACAACGTATTAAGTTTGTGGATGTAGAATGATTCCTTGAGGCGACGTTCAGAAGTAGATTCTACGCTTTCAATGGCAGTAACCGAGATATCTGACAGGCTGTGATTGTTTGAATTGAAATGTTGTGCAACGAGGGTGTTAGTGTGATTTTTGGTGATAGAATAAAGATGCTCCCTGAATCTATCACCTAATCTTCGTCCTGTTTCACCGATATATTTGATATCACATTTGAGGCAAATGAGGCAATAAATGACGTTAGCACTAACGCATGAGAAGGACTGTTTTATACGGACGGATGAATGGCTCCCCACGATAGATTCAATATTACCTATTACATGATCACATGTTTTACAAATTCTGCGTTGACAAGGGAAAGTGCCAGGAATTTCACATTCCTTATTTAGTTTAGTACGCACGAGCTTACTCCCAATACATCTGTCATTTTTGAAGCAGGTAAGGAGGTAACTGTCAAAAAGGTGTCCAATGTCATTGTCCTCGGATAGAATGTGAAAGTTACGTTTGATGGCACGTGCGACTTTAGAACTATATTGATTGAATGTAAGAACTAGAGGAATTTTATGTTCGGAGCTTTTCACGGTTGTGGTCAGAGTGGTAGATCTTTCTATTCTACGGCATTTGTCAAGAGCTCTTGATAGGAGATTTTCAGGATAGCCACGTTCAGAGAAAAATATTCTCATGTCGTTAGATTTAATTTTGAAGTCCTGATTGTCAGAACAAATACGCCTTAGTCGCAAGAATTGGCTAAATGGTATGCTATTGATACATTTAGATGGATGGTTTGAATCATATCGAAGATAGCTGTGTGAGTCGGTGTTTTTATAGTGGACTGACGTTTCAATTTTGTTCGGTCCAACACTAAATATGGTGTCAAGAAAAACCTCGGATGTATCAGATATGGAGTGAGTTACTTCGATGGACCTATGAAAGCTATTGAAACTTTCGATAAAGTTTTCCAAATTCTCGCGTGACATATCGGTTTTACCCGCAACATCGTCAATAAATCTAACATAAATGTCCGGTATGGGGCCTTGGAAGCTATCGAAAAAGCATTTCTCAAGATGCCCCATGAAAATATTAGCGTAAACAGGCCCAAATCGAGTTCCCATGCTAACTCCCGATACTTGGTCGTAAAAACGACCATTAAATTCAAAACAATTTCTTGTGAGCACCAGTTCAGCAAGACGCAAAATAGTGACAGTAGGTATAACTGGGTTGCGGTTAAGATCTAAGTAATATTTGAGGGCACGGAGGCCATCAGCATGGGGAATGTTAGTATATAAGGATTTTACATCCATGGTAAATAATAGCGTATTTTCGGAAACAGGTACATCCTTAATTAAATTGAGAAAATGGGTAGTATCCCTTACATATGATGGTAGTGTGGTGACAATATGTTGGAGGTGATCACTTAAAAAGTGTGAGATTCTTTCAGTCGGGCAAGAACATGCTGACACAATCGGTCGGCCGGGATTGTTAAGTTTGTGAATTTTAGGAAGCATATAAAATATACTACACCTGGGTACATTATTGATAAGCGATGCAGCCGTTTCAGGTAGATTGCCTAAATTAATTTCTTGTTTTATAATAGTAGCAATATAGTCATTGTTTTCGATAGTTTTATCGGTTGATAGTTCCACATAAAAGTTCGAGTCTCTGAGTTGACGTTCAGCTTCATTTATGTATAGTCCTTCTGCCAAACTACTATGGCACCACCTTTGTCTGCTTTCTTGATGACTAAATCTTCTCTGGTTTGCAACCTTTTTAGTGCTGTCTGTTCATCACGAGTCATGTTAGTCTTTTTGGATCGTGGTGTCTGGATCTGTTCAATTGAATTTTGGCATGTCCTGATGAAATTTGTGATAGCTGTAGGAGTGTCTTCGGGAATCCATATGCTCTGCTTTTTAGGTTTGTATTTATTGAAGATGGAGGGATCGTCATCGATGTTGTTCAGGTGTTTGTCACGGATGGTTTTGTTGGGATCATTAAAGTGAGCATGTAATTTCAATCTTCTGTAAAATTCGTTGACCTGGACCTTCGTGGTTGAAACTTCAGGCTGAGGAGTGGGAATGAATTTGAGACCTTTCGAAAGCACAGATCTTTCATTGTTCGACAATTCAAGGTCTTCTGGTATAGTCACAACTAGTTTCGTTTGACTGACATTTGTAGAGTTAGTTTTCGGTTGAAGTGCTTTTAGTTTGGTGTGTTTAGTCCGTTTTAGATCTTCGTAGAGTAGGTTGTTCAAATTCCGGATAAGTTGCTTGATGGTATAAAATAGGTTGGTATCAGTAGTTTCAGATAAATGTTGACGGGATGATGAGATTGTTTCGTTTATACCTAGGATCTTTCGCTCGAATTCCTTGATGGCGGTACGCATTAATTCTCGAGAACATCTAGTCGTAATTTTGTTGATTTGAGATTGGTACATACCCGTGCGATGGATTAAGAAACCTTTTGGGATGATACGTTGGTGTAAACAGTCTCTTAGGAAACTGACGTGGCTGCAAAATCTCGTTTTCTTGAAGATCACATTTCCGTACACGTTGATTTGGCTTCTGATATCTGGTTGTTTGCTCTGCGCGAATATTGCCAGTCTTCGGTGTATGTTCTTCAAGATCTTCATTTGAGGGAACGGTTGTTGTTGATTTGTTGATGTGATGCGTATTTTGTTCCCCTCACCTCCGGTAAGACTTAATAAAATACAGATATTGACTATGACGAGGTGCATCTTTTATTTTCTTCACTACAAGACGTAGTGAAGAAAATAAAAGATGCACCTCGTCATAGTCAATATCTGTATTTTATTAATTCTAGACTGGAGACCGGTGATACTACTGCTACCCCGATACCACTGATACCAGTGATACTGCCCGATCCTTCTGGAGACCGGTGATACTACTGCTACCCCGATACCACTGTTACCAGTGATACTGTCCGATCCTCTCAGAGACCGATGATACTACTGATACCAGTGTTGCTACGGATGCTTTCGGCCCGTGTTGTATGCGGTGGTCCTGTTCTCACTGTATTGTCCCATGGCGCCCTCTACATAGCCGCCATCTTGAAACGGTGTTCTGGTACACCACCGAACAACCGACTAGGCTGTGTACCTTACAGGAAAATATGTTGCGATGTAAACACCATAATAAGTTCGTTAGTTTAGTAGGCAATTCTAATCGATGTAATTAATCACGGCGTTATGCGTTATCTGGCGTTACAATCAAACAAGATAAAATCAATAAGATTTATTCATATTCTATGCGATAAAGAATATATATACGTTTATTTTTCATTTTACAGTACCGTTCAAAATCAAACATTTGTGCGGGAGATCGACTAAATCTTCTCCATCATGAATTGTTCTTTGAAATTAATGTTCGTTGTGTGCGCAGTGTTTTAATCGTTGAGGCGGCGCCGGCCGAAAAAAAGCTCGACTTACGGTAAATGTTCTCATAGCAAATGAGTTATGTCATCATCAAGTAGTCACGATCTTATAAGTATTCAAGTAAGATACAGTGATCAGTGACACTGTATTTCGGTAAGCCTAATACACATTTTCTTAAAATCTTTTATATTCTTTTTCAACATCCAATTTGTTGACGTGACGTGAATTATAGAATTATTACCCTTAACAAAAAATGGTCGGTCCCTTCCGGACCGAGCCAGGAGGTAGGCTTTCAGTGCAGATGTTGTGTATGAAAAGATCTAACTGCTAAACGAGAAAGTATACGGAGTGAAGATCAGATACAAAGTAGGGTTTCGGTCGGGTCTTTATTTTGAATGAATTAATCTATTTATTTCATTGGTCGTCAGTATGGCATAGCTGGTTCGTTGACGTGATCCGCGTTAAAATATAGGCATGCGGAACATGCAGCAGCGAGTGGAGATATCAAATTTTCTGTAAATTCATATTTGAAAACGCGAACAGGCGCTGAATGAACTCGAAATAAACCAGATGATTGGCGGCCAAGCACTCAACCACATCGTCGCATATACGTACCTACGAGCAATCATCTCAAGAGACGATTGCTCGTAGCATATACCAGTGATTATAACTGTATTCACGTATGTTTTGACGTGTCGAACAGCATTTAACCTTGGAGTAATCAGACTGATACTCCCAAGATTTAACCGACATATCCCAGTTTTCATTGCTTATGTTGGCGCGCATCGAATTTGTCACACGTGGCGGACGTTTTTGTTTGCTAAACCAAAGAATATATACATGTATTCATTTCTTTTGTGCTAATATTGACGGGATGTTGAGCTAGAAGTTGTAGTCGTCAACTGGCGAGTGTGACTGATGGCATTTCCGAAGAGCTTTATCAGTCTCATAACAGATGTTGCATTTTCTAGCAGATGCGGATATACAGATGGTGTCGAGTGCGTTGGGCTTTTTAGACCAGTATCGGCGCTGAGCCCAGTGATGAAAAAGCAACGCGACATTATGTCGTCTGCAGAACATTCAAGCGCAAGAACAGCCAACCCTCGATAACAGCAGCGTACTTTTGTTTTTCGCACAATGGAATCTAATTCTTTTTCGTAGTGCGAATGAAAATCTCGCGACCGGGCATCCACACGACACCAAAAAGCGTTGTTTCAGAATCGAACGACTTCAAGCGCCCGACTTAATTCAGAGGCATTAGCTCCGACCGATTCCTCAAGATTCGAAAACTTGTACTATCAAAAATACATATTTTTGATATTATTCATAACTTATTTGCAGGGTAAAAAGACTAATGTCTATTTATTAATTGATGAGACCTGTTTTTCTTGGATATTTTGCTTACTTTTTGGGGTACATACCTCATTTATGTCTTAACAGAATGCCAAAAGTCGCGGACAACAACTGAATATCCGATATATTTCCAGTTCTGTACCAATTAGATGGATTGGCAAAAAGACTCCTTAAGTCCAATTGAATGAGAGAGAAAATCCTCCATTTTGTGAAATTTCTTGAATTTTTACATTGTCACCATGCCTACGAAATGAAGTTATTTTTCTTGTGGGGTCTCAACAACTAAATCAGGGTGGCGTAGGCATGGTAACAATGTTCAAATCCAAGAAATTTGACAAAATGGAGGATTTTCTCTCTCATTAAACTGGACTTAAGGAGTCTTTTTGCCAATCCATCTAATTGGTACAGAACTGGAAATATATCAGATATTCAGTTGTTGTCCGCGATTTTTGGCATTCTGTTAAGACATAAATGAGGTATGTACCCCAAAAAGTAAGCAAAATATCCCAGAAAAACAGGTCTCATCAATTAATAAATAGACATTAGCAACCGGTGCTGATTGTATTGTGATTGGGCAAAGTGAATTCGATGGCTGTGATCTGTGCGTCTGTAAAGCGGGACTGAAATTCGTCTGCACACCGTTAATTCGACCGTGTACACCGAAGGTTTAAAAATAAATTCGCAGCATTGAAGTCAATTTAACCTTGATCACTTTATAATTATCTAAATACAGCACCATTTACCAAGAAACATGTTTATATACTCTATCTATGTCATAGCCGTTGGCAAATTCATCTTTCATTCCATCTTGATCTTTAATCATCTATTCCTCAACAAAACACATCTTCATGGAGCACAGAATATTAACACTTTTAACATGAGTGTATAAGTAAATAGCCCAATCGGCGTCAAAAATCTATTCACCGATTGTGTATATATATGACTGACATTCCATAGCATAACTGAATTTCAATATGCTACAGAATATTTTAGACAGTGGAACCGCTCCATGATACTTGAAAATGTGTTTGTGAATAAAGAACTGATAATTAATTACAGATTCGTTAATTTGCGTTTTGTTGGCGCACATACAGAATTTATGCTTTTCTTGGTCTTATATGCATAATTTTGTCAAAATCAGACAAGATTTTATGTATTTATGTAATCAGAATCCGGAATGGATTTTTAAATCACATGGATGATGGTGTGGGAACGCTACCGAATGGAAATCGATCAGTGTTATTTAAACAACGAAGCTTATCGTATTGTCTCCGTTTGCACATGTTATGTTTCCGAGCGAAATTGTTCGTGTTCCTACGTAGTTTAATCGCGCGGTGAGCTGTTACTTCACTTTTTAACCCAATCACAGATTCCGGAGAAATGGTTCAGTGCGAAATGGCGTGATATCGAACGACTGTCAGTGACGGATTTATGCGCTGGGGCATACGGCTCTTTTTCAACAAGAGTCCTTTAATTTTTTTATTAATTTTTAATCAGAAAAGAAATTTACAATTGATAGTTTATCTACACTCGAACAACATACATGTACTTTGTCTGGTACGATTATGGTAAAACATGCCATCAAATGAATGATGACTAACAACGAAAAGAACAAACACATAGGTTCCAAACAGTACTGAAATGAAATACCGCCAACCCGATGCGACGTTTAGACAATTTCACGAAAGTACCAGTTTTCAGGGTCGATATATCCGCAAAATTGACTGAAAAGTGTTTTGTAAGGTTTTCCTAGCCATGTTCAATAAAAAAGAAAGACGGGAACTTACCTAACTGTACAGTACAATTTGTGCTGGTGGAGTCTCAGACTCCACCAGAATACGTTTTAACACTTGTTTACGATTTCCCTCTAGAGCATCGCAGTCAGCTTCTGTTAAAAAGGACATACCCATTTTCTGTGTGTGGCAATCATAATTTACAACCATACATATAGTTTGGGTTTTGAAGATCATTAACTATGAAAGGCCGCATTTGGATGGAGGTTCGGGAGTCCCTGCCCTCTCGGATGTATAAATTTCTTCAAAAATATCTAAAACCGAGGGTGAAACCACGCGGAACCCCAATAAAGACCTTTTACTTGGTTGCTTTTCTTTTCTTTTGTACCCCGGTTTTCTAATTTTCCTAATGTTACGGTAGAAATTACCAAATTCTGACCACACGAAAACTATCAGACGACGACGACGACGACGACGACGACGACGACGACGACGACGACGACGACGACGACGACGACGACGACGACGACGACGACGACGACGACGACGACGACGACGACGACGACGACGACGACGACGACGACGACGACGACGACGACGACGACGACGACGACGACGACGACGACGACGACGACGACGACGACGACGACGACGACGACGACGACGACGACGACGACGACGACGACGACGACGACGACGACGACGACGACGACGACGACGACGACGACGACGACGACGACGACGACGACGACGACGACGACGACGACGTGTATAAAGGAGACATTCACATTTATTCGAAACGACTATAAAAACTGGCCACGTCACGCGCAGGTCTCCTTTATATACCCAATTGGTCAGGTGACCGAGTCCTGCGAGTGACGTGAACCATTCATACATATCATAATACATGTATAACAGAATCAGCGATCGTATCATATTTAATATGAACCATCCGCATATAACACCGAAGAGTTCATTTTTTTCTTGAGTTGCGCGCGGCCGCTGATGAGCGACATGGTGAGCTGGCGGGCGTTAGGCCCAACAGATTCATTTTTCTCAGAACGAACGATACGTTGCGGCAATAAAGAAGTTCCCAGTCTCTCATTGCATTCAAAAATCCCAAGAATCACCGGCAATCTGCACTTCATTTCCTTTAAAATGGTAAATGAATTAATCAGTTGCTTGGTGGGAATCTATAATCCCTCGAAGAATCGAACCGAAAACCAGCAAGCACAGCGCGGGACGAGGATAGGAAAAGGAGATTTAAGTGAGACATTAATATCTTAATTTCTTAACTCTTTCCACTGGTGATAATGATAAACGATACCATGTTAATGAAAGGTGATTTATTTTCGCAATAAATATTGCCAACAAAGTTGAAAGTGTGCTTGCAAAATATTTGAGGAAATAAAATCTGAGAGTGACCAGCTGAAATTTAAGTACAGCAACGTTGCCAGTGTTTTTTGAGTCCCTATGAATAAGTTAAAGATGCAAAATGTGTAATAAGTCAGTGTATCCTGTTATCCTGTATCATGTATCCTGTTGATTCTGTTATTAATTACTTGTGGTCAGATATGCGCAAGCAGAAATTTGACTGTGTTCTAGGTCAACGCTCTGTTCGTCATGCATCGTTTTGTGGATAGCTTCAAAATAACTCCTCTGCAATCTCAATAAGATTTGGCTTCACATATTGACTGCAACTGAAGTTATTGGCCTTTTTCTGAGGGACCGATTTTTTGAAATACTGTATGATTGTGGTGATTTCAAGTTCATTGATTTTTGTATATGATCACCAGGGGGCTTGGAATAGCGGAATAATAGTAATACATGTATGATAGAATTCATTCGTCAATATATGTACAAGATTTTTTATTAATGTTGCTTTGACATCCACCGGTCCTAAATAATTGAAAGGACATCCCCAAGCTTAAAGGCTGTACCAAAAAGGGGGAATGCCCAAGAAAAAGTGAACTTAGTATTTCCATAATATATTGGTACCTAGGGATACTTACAATCAATTGCAAAATTGTAGATCAGGATATGTTCTATGATTGTGGCGAGTTTCAAGGTCATTGGTTTCAGTATATGATCACTAGGGGGCATTAAATATTAAAATTGTCAAGATTGTTGCGCATTTCAACTCACTTATTAGTGGGCATGATTTCCCTAGACCCCCGGTAAATAACTAGGGGTTATCACTTTTGTTTTCTAGTATACAGTGGGACCTCGTTACAATGAACTTCCAGAAAATATGTTCGTTATGACCGTTAAATCCAGTGTGAAATTGATTAAATTTTCTTATTTGGGACGAAATTCCGTATTTGTTATATTCGATGAATAGTTTTACATGTATCCAAGTTCATTATATTTAACGAGGTTCCACTGGAATGTGAAATTAGTATACGGTATATATTGAATTTAGTATATAAATGGAATAACTTGACATCGGATCTGGACGGAACACGCGAGTGCCTTGAGCAAAGTTGCCGATTCTGTCCGAGAAACAACACGTCAGACCGTCGCCTTATGCATGTGCAGAACATAACGAAGATAAGAAGAATAACCATTTATCACGAAATTGATGATAAATAAAAGTTTATTGCATACGATAAAAACAATAGGTAAAATATAAAGCTGTTATTATCGATACTATAATCAATACAATATACGTACTTATAAATACTAGCGTACAATAAAAACAATTGGTAAAATATAATAAATTGCCCATGGGCAAAGTGTGGTTTACCTTGAATGCTAGAGGTTGTTTGGAGCAAGGGCATTGCTTGAAAAATCCTTTTAATTCGTGACTTCAAAGTTCTACAAGTTTAAATTGTATTTTATCTTTCTTAAAGAATTATTTTGTAGTAAAATAAGACGAAAGATATACATTTGTTTACGGTCCACGTCCGAAATTTCGTAGGGTACAGGCGCGGCAGGGAAATTATTTTATATTTTCAAAAAATATTTTTCACAATATGAAAAAATATTCAAATAAAATTTATACGATGTCACCAATCAGAGGGTAGCTGAATATTGAGTCTTGGAAACCTCTTCCAATGTATGGCCGCGGAAACTAAAATACCGGTACAGTAAGAAATCGGCGTATTAGATCGTCCTGGAATTTACTACTACAATATTCAGACCTCGATCTATACCTATAGTTTGCTGCTTAGTATTATCAGGTCACAAGAAATTACAATTCATTACAAATTCTATCAGACAGAAAACACAGCGCTCATCTTCTGGTCAAACGTAGGTGCCGGCAAGCACGCACAAATCTATATCACCATCGCCGGTGCGCAGCGAATCCAGCGAGCTTTCTAGCGAAGAGGTAGAAAAGCAAGAAGAGGAAAACGAAGATGAGGGAAAAAGTCACAGCAAGACCACTACTCTATCGAGGGGAGAGTAACTTCCTCACCACAACCGGTATCCGTGGGAGCCAAAATTTTCGAACACGTGCACACTGATGATTTATTTTCGATCCAATTTCCAAATGAAAATGATTTTGAAGAAATAGCAGACGATGAAAGCTTTCAAATCGATACAAGGCAGTTAAACAAATTGCAAAAACAATTAATCGAAAACGAAATAAAAAGCATCTGCGCAGAAAAGAAAGACGCGGATAGGTTGATAAACGCTTTTTTTATCACCGATGCTTAACCTCACATGAGGGGGGAATGACAGTCATTCGCGTAACCTTGACTGACGAAGACTTGCCCAAATTGACGGTATGGTTGAAGTAAATTGCATCGGCACCTGGTAACAAAAGGGCCTTTCTTGCATAATCAATAACTGCCTGGTTTTGTTCTAAGAAATCGGCTCCAAGAATTGCATCAGACGTGATACCGTACATAGAGTGCGAAATTTGCAAATTGCCTATACAAAATCCACAGAAATAACTCCGAGATTTAGTTCCATCTACCCCACGGGCAGATTGGAATTGACCCACCTGCAAAGGGCCATTTGATATCTGAGGATCAGTCGTGAAATAATTGTTTGATAATACAGAAATTTTGGCGCCCGTGTCAATCAAAATACTTAACGGTGTTCCTGAATGACAACCTGTCACTCGGTTGGCAACAGTTGCCATAATTGACGGGGAATAAGCCTCCTGTCCAAAGGTGTTATTTTTACAGGAAAAAGACTCGATGTCGTTGGTTGACGAATCATCTAAACCGGTTGTAACAAGTGGGAATGGTTCCTGACAGTGGACAGTTGGTTGACACTGGTTGACATTTGAGTTCGAATTTCCTATCCCAACATTGTCGTTGATTGGTGTAATCGGTTTAGACGTGGGGACAACCTCTGTCCTGTTCGTTGGACATTCCATCACCAACCGGATGATGAAAACTACTAGTCTTTGAGGTGACAGGACGATCCTGTTCTTTTTCGAATAACTGACAACAATTTTCCGACGTTGACTCCTGATTTGATACATTTGACAAGATAGTCCTTGTATTATCATGATCATTACGACATTCCGACCGTGAACTGTTATTACTTAAATCTGATGACACAAGGTCACATTGTACCGCTGATACGGAAGTTACTGGGTACTTATACTGACCAAGAGTGTGTTCATGACAATTGAAATGAGACTTTTTATCTCTAAAAAGGTTATCTTCTGCCGAATCCGTCGGACCATTAACGCCTCTAGGGTGTGACCTATCGATTCAAAACTTGTCACCCAAGCACGCCATATCAGTACGTACCTGCTGCAATTCAACCGGATCGCTGAACGTGACCCTCCTGTGTCTTTTTACAGGCTCTTTAGTAACCGACAACTGGGAATTATCCCTCCTGTTGTCCTCAAAATTGGATCCTTGATCCATATAAAAATTTCCATCTAATGACAACTTGGAATTGTCCCTCCAGCTGTCCCCAAAGTTACGATCCTGAATGTCATAAACGTCATCGGCACCCCATGAAGGAATGTGATAACCAATAAACTCATCTAAATGTATAAATTCATTGTCATCAAAGTAATCTGCATTACAGTTCTCCTCAGGTTCAAAATAACAAGATAATGAGTCACCTAGAATATCGCCTTGATCAAACGACAAGTCAAATATACCATCCTTTTCGTCCATCATAATCAAAAATATAAATTGAAGAAAACGCCGTCAATACCAAACGAGGGTCGTGGAAGATGGCTGAAATCGTATAGACATACGCCGGTGATGATAACTTTGTTCGCGTTGTTGATGTAAGGTGTGCTGATGGAAGTGTTCTCAAACGTCCCATTACGAAATCAGTGCTCCTGATGAAGAGAACCGAGAGAATGGACTTGATATAATTCGTGGTTAAGCGTTCATATAAGACATTTCGCATGTTCCAGAACGTTCTGATGTTCGAAAACAAACATTTATTGCTAGTTAGCGTGAGAACTCTAATTCGTGTTTCGTTGTCAATTGTCGGACTGTCGTTGTCTTATCTAAGGTAACCCGAATATGAGTCGTCCCACCAAAAATCACTCCTTATCGCCGAATCGTATTGATCCACAGCTAGATTTTCGTAGTAACTGAAAATGTTTCGTAGTATTTAGAAATGTTCTTAATGTTGTTTCCGTATGCGTGGGGGTTACGCTAAAGCCGTCAGACAAGAACGTACTAGTAGTAAGAATTACGAAAGTTCTTGTTTGATGCTTTCATCTACCAACGCAAACCATAAATCAGTCTATAAACAACAATTCTTTCTCGGTTCTTCTGCTGTGAGATCTGGCAAACATTCAGAAAATCTTTATATAAAACTTTTAAATAGTTGGAACCATATTTGGTTGGGTCGGAACAATGGAGTGTATTTATAATGAGGCTCGTGAAGGGATCACGCTGATACTTGATGATATTCCCGGCTACTTTCCGTAAAAGGAAAAACCGGAAGTTTAGGAAGATGTGGTTGTTTTGCTTATCCTGTATTAAAATAGAATTAGTTAAATTGTAGATAAAATAATTAGTATAAGTATTTCAAATAATTTAAGAATTGATAATCAATCACAATGTATTCCGAATCGTAGTTAATTATAATAATTAAAAAAGAAACAATGAATTTGTACTGTAATTAGAAAAGAAAACAAAGTTTTGAAAAGATATTTAATTTGAATATCCTAGATGTTAAATGAGAACAAAGTCTCTATAATCGCTAATGTTTTAGACAAATTAATTTGTGTTAAATGTTAAAACTAGCTGTCTGAAGTTTCTGTTGTCTGTATGCGCTCGTTGGTAATTCACAGACAATAGCTGCTCTCTCAACAACGACTAGCAAGGAGTGAGTAAATCACAACGCGTCATGACAGGAGGGTTGGAAGGAAAAAGTTAGTTTAGCAAATCAGTTTTGAAAATAATTTTAGATCAGCGAATCATTAAGGCCAAATTCTATATGACCAAAACAGTCACGACAGTAACGTTGCTGCTCCTTGCCAAAAGTCGAGTGGGAGAGTCGGTATTTTAAGAATGCCGATTCTTTCTGTAAAAGGGACCCGCATCTTGAGAGAGCAGTTAATCGGGAGAATCTGTACCTTAGTAAGACGAGTGTCGACAGCAGGACAGGAGAAGCTTCGGAACGATAGGGATTCATATAATAGGGATTAGGAAAATCATTCTCAGGTTCAAGGTAAATAGAATATATTATCTTCAATATTATCATCCGGTATTTCAGTTTATTCATTCAGATTTGTGCACGGACACGTTCTCTCGCCAGGGCCTTACTCAAGTATTTTAATAGATAACGATTAAAGAGAGGATTGTGACCGGTGTATCACTGGTGCCGAAACCATATTGATTAATTATTGTGTCGAGCTTTTATTATTTGTAATTTATTAATTTTAATGGTTCGAATTTTTATTTGTTCACACTGTGGTGAGAAGAACGCTTTTTCAAAGAAGCGCCGCACTCCAGTAAACAGGCCGACACAGGCATTGTGGGATTCGAACCCACCCCGTGCATGACCATTTCAGATCCCGGAGGAACTTCGAGAGCCGTCGTGGGATTCGAACCCACCACTGCACGCTCATGTGTAATACCGGAGGAGTGTCGGGGACCTCTGTGGGATTCTAACCCACTCGCCATGCAGGTCGACACCGATGGGGCTGCACTACAGCCATTGAGGGGTTCGAACCCTCCACCTTGTGAATTGCCAAAACCGTCCAGCCAGGATGGGGAATCGAACCTACATCTGTTTTTTTGGGTTGGAAAATTTTAAAATGTTATTTTAGATTAGTATTCGTTTAAAGATATACAATGTCGACTGGAGGGGAGACGACGTACGGTGCGGGTGGCTCACGGGAACGATCCGCTGTAAGCAACGACACTGTTCTGCAGGCCCTCTCTGGCCTTCGCGAACAGGTGGACACAGCCACGGCGTTCATGAATTTCTCTTTGCTCCCTAAATTTACGGGACGAGACGACCAGTGCGTCACTGATTGGTTCAGAGGATTTGACCGTTTGGCCGATCTAAGGGGTTGGAACGATGACGCTAAAAAGAAACAGTTGTATTGGTTTTTGGCTGGCCCGGCCCTAATCTTATTTAATGATCTTCGAATTGATCAGGGTATCGATGCGACCGGTAGAAATATTGCCACTCCCTGGGAGCATATTGTTCATGCATTTTGTTTACAATTTAGCCCCACCTCGTGGGCTTTGGTCAAGGAGTCGGCTTTGACGACGATGCGACAGGGGGAGACAACCGGTCGATAGGTTTGCGGAAGAGATTGATCGTGTGGCCTCGAGTTTGAAATTTTCGGACCACCAGAAAAAGATGTTACTAATTAACAACTCTCGCCCTGACATCTCTGTCTACCTGTTGTCACAGCGTCCGACGACATTTAGGGATGCATGGGAGGCAGCCAGAATGGCGGAGCATATCGAACAACGTAAAGCTCTGTCGTCTCCCAAGGTATCGCAAATTGGGACCGAACCAAATAAAGCGATGGGTGATGTCATGACTGAGCTACGGGACATGTTTCGCCAGATCATGGACACTCAAAAATCTACCCGTACTCAGCGAAATGATAGAGGTACCTACTATAGTGAGAACCGTCAATCACAAAGGTCGCAAGATGGACAGGTGGTGTGCTATCAATGTCACGCCCCTGGTCATTACGCCAGGAATTGCCCGACGTGGCGTTACGACCAACAAAGGTCACGGGTCTCGCCAAACCGGGACGCATTTCAGTGTGATAATCGCCGGCCCCAAAATTCTGGTAGGGGTCAGTTTCGGTCACAGAATCTTGGGCATGATTCCCAACGGGTTAATCGAACATTTGGTCAGGGAAACGACCGGAGACCTCATCCTATGGACCGATAAGGGTGGGGTCGCGCAATGAATGGTCAACTGAGCCCTCGCCGGACTCGTTAATAAGGAGTGATTATTGGTGGGATGACACATATTCGGGTTATCATAGTTATGATAATGACAGTCCGGTAATTGATAGTTATATCTGTGATGATGATGATTATTTTGAGGACGATAGGGATGATATATTTGACATGTCATTTGATCAGGGCGACATGCTAGCTGACTCATTTTCTCTTTATTTTGAACCTGAGGGGAACTGTAATGCAGATTACTTAGATGACACTGAACCTTTACATTTAGATAAGTTTATTGATTATCACACTCCTTCATGGGGTGCCGATGACGTTTATGACATTCAAGATCGTAACTTTGGGGATAGCTGGAGGGACAATTCTCAGTTGTCGTTAGATGGAAATTTTTATATGGATCAGGGATCCAATTTTGAGGACATCTGGAAGGACAATTCCCAGTTGTCGGCTACTTACGGGCATATAAATAGACACAGGAGGGTTACGTTTAGCGATCCGGTTAAATTGCAGGAGGTACGTGCTGATATGGCGTGCTCAGGTGACAATCTTAGTATTGATAGGTCGCACCCTAGAGGGGTTAATGGTCCGACGGTTTCGGCAGAAGATGACCTTTTTAGAGATAGGAAGTCTCATTTGGATTGTCACAAAGGCGCTCTTGGTCAGCATAGGTACCCAACAACCTTCGAATCAGCAATACAATGTGATCTTGTGTCATCAGGTTCAAGTAGTAGTAATAATTCACGATCGGAATGTCTTAATGATCAGAGCAATATGGAAACTATTTTGTCAAAGATATCTAGTCAGGAGTCAATGTCGGAGAATTTGTGTCACTCGTTTGAAAGAGGACAGAACTTTCCTGTCACCTCAAATGCCAGCAGTTTTCACCATCCAGTTGGGGATGGAATGTCCCATGAACAGGACAGAGGTCAAGTTGTCCTCACGTCTAAACCGAATATGCCAATCAACGAAAAGGTTGGGATAGGAGATTCGAACTCCGATTGTCAACCAACTGTTCACTGTCAGGAACAATTTCCACCTGTTATGATGACTTTAGGTTACACGTCAACCAACGACATAGGGTCCTTTTCCAGTCAGAACAACACTATTGGACAGGAGGCTTATTCCCCGTCAATCATGGCAACTGCCGCCAACCGAGTGACTGGTAGTCATTCAGGGACACCGTTAAACATTTTGATTGATACGGGTGCCGATATTTCTGTAGTGTCAAACAATTACTTCATCAATCATCCTCAGATATCGAATGGCCCTTTGCAGGAGGGACAATTTCAGTCCGCCCGTGGGGTAGATGGTACTAAGTTTTATTTAAAAGGTGTTATTTCCGTAGATTTTGTATTAGGAAATTTGGACGTGTCGCACTCTATGTACGTGGTCGACGGTATCACGTCCGATGTAATTCTCGGAGTTGATTTCCTGGAACGAAACCAGGCAGTTATCGATTATGCTAAAAAGGCTCTCTTGTTGCCAGGCGCCGACATAATTTACTTTAGTAATGATGTCATCTTGGGGAAATCTTCGTCGGTTAAAGTCACGCGTATGACTGTTATTCCCCCTTCATGCGATGTCACCGTAGACCGTAAGTGGTTAATTGACAAGTCTCAGTCATCGATTGCAGCCTTTGAGCCTGTTCATGATTTGAGAATGCGTGATCTCATGAGCGCAAGGTCAGTTGTTAGCGTCATGCCATCAAGGCATAGGCTTCGACTCACGAACCCTACGTCACGACACGTCTCCCTCTTTGAAGATACGTGTCGTAGTGATTCGTGGACAGATGGGTGGTCACTTGACCGATCACTCAAAACAGAGGCGAAGTCAGGACAGCTTCCTCGGCCACCGGAGGTGTCTATCACACATGTGGAAGACCCTCAGACGTCAGACGAAATTTGTAAGTATAATCGAATTATTTAGAGTTTGGATCAAGATGCATACGTCCTATTGAAAATTATGAATTGTATACGGTAAGCGTCTCTTCAGTAAGTTATCGAAATATAATTACATAAGTGTTGTGAAACTGAAGTATATATAACGCATTGTTGCCAATGAGTTAACTCCTGATCTGGGTTTAATCTAATATAGGAGATAAAGACAACCATAAATAAAGTGAATAATAGCTTGATTGTCGTGATATTGGTTTTTTTTTCGCTGAAATATCACTAGTCTCTAGGGTTTATTATCCGTAGTCTGAATGGATGTCATTGATTGTCAGTTAGAAAAGAAAGAGTTATGAAATTTTTATATAATCTCTGTGTTTTTATTTGATTGTAAGGTACCCTTATCGGATTTGTGAAGATGAGACCGTCGGGATATGACAGCACTACGATGGAAGAATGTCTTCTTCTGTCAACCGCAATAGATGTTGACGGGTACCCCCCTGATAGTGACCATATGGAGATGGGGACTTGTTGGGAGGTATCCTGAAACTCTATTCGACGCAACTGATAGTATGATAAACCAGCAACTGGTATGCTCTGGTCGAGATGGGTGATATTAATTCACCGATTCGTCAATTAACGAGGAAAAAGGAACAACTATATACAGCCTACAACAACGATCTAGGGCGTTGCTGTTTCAACGGGATGGAATCATGCTCGATGATTAGTCATGCGATTCTGGCCATTGTTAGTGGTGTTTGTCACTCTCGAAGACCTGTTATATACTCACAAACTTAAGTGATGAAGGGTGGACAAAGACACCTGGCCAATGCGATACGAAATATGAAGAAAAGTGATAATTTCCGTAGACATTTTAGCGGAGTAAAGCCGAGTGTGCTCAAGATGGCTCCCGTGTAGTTACATTAACATTCGATGGAATGTTGTTCGCTCAAGCCGTAAGATGCGAATACATTACTGTTCCGTTTCTATATTAACTGTGGAGAAAAGACTCCGATATAGTAACCGTAGTACTATAGCGTCTATGAATAACGAGCAAGTATCAGCTGAACATCAATGCGTTTTGCCGTACTATCGACGTTGCAGTACGCGCTTCGAGGAACTGCGGTGGATGACGTCATTCGTCCGTCCATGACGTACTTTGTTGTGTCTGGTAGCTGTTGCGTCACTTCGCGGTAAATTCTAAACTCAAACTGTGAACTGTTTTGTGCTTAACTTTCGACTGTTTAGTGTGCGGGGACAGCGGTCTCGAATGAACTTTTTTCCGATTGGGTATCCAGAACTTTAAATGCGGTTTTATGATAAACTATATCATGAACTTTAATATGCGTTGTAGTGTCGAACTCTAAGAAATAGTTACTCGTTATAATGAATTGTTTACTAATGTTCTTTTTCAGGATTTGTTCTAGAGGTATCAGCGGGATATTCACGAGTTGGTTTAAATTCAAAATTTCGGGACGAAATTTAAACTGGATAGGGAGTGTTGATCCACAGCTAGATTTTCGTAGTAACTGAAAATGTTTCGTAGTATTTAGAAATGTTCTTAATGTTGTTTCCGTATGCGTGGGGGTTACGCTAAAGCCGTCAGACAAGAACGTACTAGTAGTAAGAATTACGAAAGTTCTTGTTTGATGCTTTCATCTACCAACGCAAACCATAAATCAGTCTATAAACAACAATTCTTTCTTGGTTCTTCTGCTGTGAGATCTGGCAAACATTCAGAAAATCTTTATATAAAACTTTTAAATAGTTGGAACCATATTTGGTTGGGTCGGAACAATGGAGTGTATTTATAATGAGGCTCGTGAAGGGATCACGCTGATACTTGATGATATTCCCGGCTACTTTCCGTAAAAGGAAAAACCGGAAGTTTAGGAAGATGTGGTTGTTTTGCTTATCCTGTATTAAAATAGAATTAGTTAAATTGTAGATAAAATAATTAGTATAAGTATTTCAAATAATTTAAGAATTGATAATCAATCACAATGTATTCCGAATCGTAGTTAATTATAATAATTAAAAAAGAAACAATGAATTTGTACTGTAATTAGAAAAGAAAACAAAGTTTTGAAAAGATATTTAATTTGAATATCCTAGATGTTAAATGAGAACAAAGTCTCTATAATCGCTAATGTTTTAGAAAAAATTTGTGTTAAATGTTAAAACTAGCTGTCTGAAGTTTCTGTTGGCTGTATGCGCTCGTTGGTAATTCACAGACAATAGCTGCTCTCTCAACAACGACTAGCAAGGAGTGAGTAAATCACAACGCGTCATGACAGGAGGGTTGGAAGGAAAAAGTTAGTTTAGCAAATCAGTTTTGAAAATAATTTTAGATCAGCGAATCATTAAGGCCAAATTCTATATGACCAAAACAGTCACGACAGTAACGTTGCTGCTCCTTGCCAAAAGTCGAGTGGGAGAGTCGGTATTTTAAGAATGCCGATTCTTTCTGTAAAAGGGACCCGCATCTTGAGAGAGCAGTCAATCGGGAGAATCTGTACCTTAGTAAGACGAGTGTCGACAGCAGGACAGGAGAAGCTTCGGAACGGATTCATATAATAGGGATTAGGAAAATCATTCTCAGGTTCAAGGTAAATAAAATATATTATCTTCAATATTATCATCCGGTATTTCAGTTTATTCATTCGGATTTGTGCACGGACACGTTCTCTCGCCAGGGCCTTACTCAAGTATTTTAATAGATAACAATTAAAGAGAGGATTGTGACCGGTGTATCAGTATCATTTCACGACCCCACCCTTGTCGGTCCAAAGGATGAGGTCTCTGGCCGTTTCCCTGACCAAGTGTTCGATTAATCCCTTGAGAACCACGCCCAATATTCGGTGACCGAAACTGACCCCTACCAGAATTTGTGTGACATTGATGGCACACCACCTGCCCATCTTGTGACCTTTGTGATGGACGGTTTTAACTATAGTAGATACCTCTATCATTCCGCTGAGTATGGGTAGACTTTTGTGTGTCCATGATCTGGCAAAACATGTCCCGTAGCTCAGTCATGACATCTCCTATCGCCTTATTTGGTTCGGACCCAATTTGCGATACCTTGGGAGACAACAGAGCCTTTCGTTGTTCAATATGTTCAGCCATTCTGGCTGCTTCCCATGCATCCCCAAACGTCGTAGGACGCTGTGACAACAAATAGACAGAAATTTCAGGGCTGGAGTTATTGATTAATAACATTTTTTCTGATGGTCTGAAAACTTCAATCTCCTCCGCAAACCTATCGACCGGTTGCGTTTCCCCCTGTCGCATTGTTCTCAAGGCTGACTCTTTGACCAAGGCCCACGAGGTGGGGCTGAATTGTGTACAAAATGCATGGACAATATGGTCCCAGGGAATGAAAATTTTAGCGCCGGTTAAATCGGTTCCCTGATCAATGTGGAGGTCATAGAATAGAACTAGGGCTGGGCCAGCCAAAAACCAATATAACTGTTTCTTTTGGCGGTTTCATCCCAGCCTCTCAGATCGGCCAAACGATTGAACCCTCTGAACCAATCAGACGCACTGACCGTCCCGTCCCATCAATTTAGGGAGCATGGAGAAGTTCATAAAGGCAGTGGCGGTATCCACCTGTTCGCCTAGGCCCAGAACCATGTCATTACTAATTGGGGGGGGGGGGGGTGACCCTGTGGGACCCCGTCGGTAGGGGTTTGCCTCTGCAAACTACCCACATCATCTGGCCAGTATGCTGTCACGCTTCTAGTTGCCATTTCAACCAGAGTAAATCAAATTATTATTGATCCCTACTATGATACTATTTTAAATACTAAACCTGATTCTGATGATCAGCCCAATGAAACAGGTTTTCCCAAGTACGGGCAACCTCTTCCACCATGAATTCTTCCCTTAATAATGCCTTAATAATGACGAAAG
Source organism: Tubulanus polymorphus (assembly GCF_964204645.1). Taxonomy (NCBI): domain Eukaryota; kingdom Metazoa; phylum Nemertea; class Palaeonemertea; order Tubulaniformes; family Tubulanidae; genus Tubulanus; species Tubulanus polymorphus. Next base: position 11,770,387 of record NC_134025.1, read on the forward strand.
AATGTCGTCAATCGCCTCAAAAGTTCACAAGGTGCAAGGGCTAAGGGCAGACTGACTTTCCGAAAATTGGCCTCCCTCTGGGTGACAGATCCAACGGTTGGTCAACCGCAGATGCACCTAAGGAGAAGTCTAGTGGAAAATTTTGGACTTGTGTGCCCGAAGGTCCGCACAACAATTGGCCAGCTATGGGCGTATCAACTACTAACGGTCTGTTTTTGAAAGATCGAGTTACAGACAGGTCTGCCGGTTGCTCTATGTTGAATTGACCAATGCCTATAGGTGGACCAGGCGGCTGCGAACAACAGCACGAAATACTCGAGCCGCTGGAACCCGTTGATCCAGCTGATGACGGCGGCCGTGTGGAAGGTTCACCAGTCCGTATCGAGCAATACCGGTTCGAATCCGTACTCGTAGGACTTAGGGGCGGAGGAGGGGTCACTGAAAGTGAACAAGTATATACAATTTATCCAGTCCTGAAAACCGCTAACGTCGGGCACGCACAATACAAACAGCGTCTGAAGACTGAGAAGTTGGGGTCCCAGCACTGGTCCCAGGAGGAGACTGCGCAGCAGCTATAATCATAGGCGCTGCAGGTGCCACACTCCAGTAGTGAGACACTTTTTCTGGGGTAGCGTACTCCAATAACCAGTGCTAGCGACGTTTGTTTGTGCACCTCACCGTAATCGGCCCCGACATTAACGTACTAACTCACGGATTATAAGTAATACAAAACAAAAAATTATACAATATGTATATAATATCTTATAACGATCCCAATAAATAAACCCCAAATTATTCAAAATAGCTGTATATCCGCCACTTGTCAGCCAACAATACGTCGTGATCAGGGATAGCGCATAAACTGAAATCCCCCTGATCCCAGGTAGACGAATAAGTTAACCTACTGGGTGGAGGGTTCGAATCCCTCAGTGTCTGTCCAACGGCTCCATTGTTGGTGGTACCCTTGGTGCTGAGTGTGTTCGAATCCAACAGTGGCTGTTCGACAGCACTGTCGTTGGTGGTACCCTTGGTGCTGAGTGCGTTAGAGTCCCACAGTGGCTCCCTTAAATGAGCTCATACCTCCCAATAAGACTTGGGAACTGGGGCAAGCGTGTGTGTCTTGTAAACCGTTGCCCCACAGTGACCACACTTCAACCCAACGGACATGTATCAACCACAATAAAAAAATTAAAGTATTAAAAATTTAAAAAATATATATATGTATTCAACCAAATAACAACAGGCAATCGTGATGATAACAATTGAATGGTACTATAATACCCCACTTGGTCTATGCTGGACAAAGAATGTAGCCATCTGCGTCTTTATCACCAAAGTACAACTCGGCCGGGTTCGCAAAATCGCGAAAGAGATGTGCCCAAAATGGGTCGAATTTTAATCTATCAGTGCTGACCATAAATCAGCCTGGTGTAAAAATAATTCTTTCTCAGTTCTTCTGCTGCGATATCTGGCGAACATTCAGAATCTTTTTATAAAACTTAAGAATAGACGGAACCGTATTTGGTTGGGTCAGAACAATGAAGTGTATTAATAATTATGTGGCTCGTGAAGGGATCTCGCTGTTACTTCTTGATACTCCCTACTACTTTCTATAAAAGGAAGAAACGGAAGTATAGGGAGATGTTGTTTTGCTTTAAAGTTAAATTACAAATGAAAAATTAGTATAACAGTTATAGAACATTTTTAAGGTTGATAATTAACCACAATGTATTTCCGAATCATAAGTAATATTAATAAGTCGAAAAGAAACAATGAGTTTGTACCATGATTTGTGATGAAAACGAAGTTTTGAAAATATATTTAATTTGAGTAATCTGGATGTTATTTAAGAACAAAATGTTAATAATCGCTAAATTTTTAGGAAAATTAATTTGTGTAAAATGTTAGGCCTAATGCTAGCTCTTTAAGGTTTCTCTTGTAGTATACGTCTGTTGGTAATTCGCAAAGAATAGCTGTTCTCTCAACGATGATAAGCAAGGAGTGAGTAAATCATTCCGCGTCATGACAGGAGGGTTGGAAGGAAAAAGTTAGTTTAGCAAATCAGTTTTAAAAATAATTTTAGATCAGCGAATCATTAGGGCTAAATTCTGCATGACCAAAACAGTAATGACAGTTAGGTTGCTGCTCCTTGCCAAAAATTGAGTGGGAGAGTCGGAATTTTAAGAATGCTGATTCTTTCTATAAAAGGGGTGTGCAGTCTTGAGAGAGTTCGATTCGAGAGTTCTATTCAAGACCTTGTTTGGAGAGTTTCTTTCGGGAAGACAATTACCAACAGGAGTGTAGACTAGAAATCATTTTGAGAGTTAGGATCTGGATTGTGGAGCTACATAGAAAAAACATTCCGGTTTATGTTTTATAACCGATCCATAGCAAGGGACTCACAACTGTTAGGTTTGGCAAACCCGGGGCAACAACCAGTCGTAGGACCAGCTGATCCAGCTGTAGACCATGGAAATGACGATTATGAAAGTGATGATGAGTTCGTCATAGTGCCGAAAGGCCAAAGTGGACTAAAACTGGAACATTTTGATGGTACGAACGATCCGGAACTGTGGTTGGACGTGTTTTTGCAATACGTGAAACTCATGGCGTGGACTGGCCACCAGCTGTTGCAGACCTTCCCTTTATTTTTACGAGGGGAAGCCAGGTCTTGGTAAATTTATCTGGGTGTTGACAAGGGGAAGAAACGAGTTTGGAATGATTTGATCAAAGAATTACATCACTGATATAATAATCCGGATAAGAAAATGCTCGCATAACCAACATCGTCGAGGGGGTTAAGAATAATTCTAGGAATATGGATCAGTTGGCGACTTGCATGACTCGCAAGGGAAGAGAGTACATGGACCATGACTTGCATTGATATGAGAGTACATGGACTATAACTTGCAAAGAAAAGGAGTAAATGGATCATGACTTGCAAGGGAAGAGAGTACATGAACCATGACTTGCAAGGGAAGAGAGTACAAGGACCATGACTTGCATTGATAAGAGAGTACATAGACCATAACTTGCATTGATAAGAGAGTACATGGACTATAACTTGCAAGGAAAAGGAGTAAATGGATCATGACTTGCAAGGGAAGAGAGTACATGGACCATGACTTGCATGAGGAAGAGAATACATAGACCATGACTTGCACGGGTAAGAGAGTACATGGACGATGACTTGGATGGGGAAGTACATGACTTGCGAGTCTTTGTTTTCAGTACAGAACGTGGGAGCCTGAAAAGAATATTTCTCGACAAATCAGTTATTGACGCGTTTAATGAAAAGAAGAAAAAAGACATTGAATTTCAATTCGACTAAATAATACACATGCCATTAGGAGACCAATTTCTTGCAAGTGTCTCTTCTTTCCACCTTTTGTAGGCTGCCTCATCCTTTCTATATCTCCAACACGGCAAATGCGATGATGACTCAGTTGTAAAACAGGGTATGGTGTATTGTTCGAGAAAGTGGCCACCATTGACGATGGTCATTCCGATTGGCTGCACACCATGGTCATACCCTGGATACAAGTTCAACCCGTCAACTTAGACATGCCAACGTGTGATCGTAACGATGAAGTTTGCAATAGTTTTACTGACACCCTCAAATTTTTGCTATTTAAACATAATGCTTTGATCGAGAGTGTTCAAACTAACATGAGAACGGTTCAGAAATTGATTTCAAGTACGGATGCGCCGAGGAATAGTAGGGCTAAATGTACTGCTGGGTTTTTTGCTAGTGTTTTTAAATCATTATTCGGCACTGCGCTTGTTGACGATGTCCTGCAAGTACAGGATCATGTCAATCGGGTGGAAAAATTGACGAAATTAAATACGAAACAAATAAATTCTTTGACAAAACGTTTGGTCCATTTGCAGGGGCTGTTGATAAACGAATTGATAATTCCATGTCCTGGAACTGGAACTTCACTGGAAATCGGAACTGGAACTCGAGAAATTTTATTCTATATGCAGTTAGTTCAGTTCACATAACTGTATGCAAAATTATATAAAAAACTTATTCAACTTGATATGACATCGATGTAAAGGATTCTAACACACACAAGCAACGAATAAACATTTCACGGACATTAATTCAACGTCTCAGACTTTGTTCTTGATCCGGTATACCAGTACTTACATTATGCGATGATACCATGCATCATCACACTTTGTCAGGCCCTCACAAGTGCTAGTGTTATGCCATATAAGGTATGATGTCGGGGCCTCGCCGAACTAGCGGCTGATGTGGGTGTCAGCTACTTCCTCATATCAGATTATAGATAAGAAGATAAATAAGAAGAGAGTAAATGGACCATGACTTGCAAGGGAAGAGAGTACATGGATAATGACTTACAAGGGAAGAGAGTGCATGGATCATGACTTGCAAGGGAAGAGAAGGCATGGATCGAGATGAAACTTTCAAACTTAGGCGATTAAGGGGGGGGGGGGTTGAAAACTAATTAAAGAAACATGGACCAATTAGCAAAAGATGAATCAAATCCATTTCAGAATCAAAACCATAATAACAACATTTATATCATTGAAAATCAAACAACTGATGCCTGTTGGTGCCAATAAGAAGGCGTTTTTCTGAAAATAAGTCAATCCAAGACATCGTATCATGTTTGTAAGTTTGTTTTGTTGCTCATATTCTGTATTAATAATTCTGAAAATAGTGATTTACTGGTTGAGAGTTCTTAGATACCAATGAAGCCTCAGTTATGCATGTGAAACACTTATTTTATCTTATATTGGAGATTTTAATATGTTAAATATTTTGGGTCTTTTTATGGTCATCTTGCTAATGAGATGGGTTGGGGGAATTGGCTATATATACTGGGATTTTTGGACCGTTTGGGGTACCGCTAGAAATATTTAGATCGTTGAGATCAGTTCATGTAATAGAGAGAACGCTGTGAGATAAAAATAAAAATAACTCTGAAGACAGGAACTCTGTGTGGTGTGACTTGTTTTCTTCTCTGACGTTTTGTGGTATTTTCACTCACTCAAGCGAAATTCAAACATCCCGTTGGTGACAAATGGTGGAGAATCTGGCGGGCATTTTACTTGAGTGAGATCGAACTATATATTAAATAGGCTTAAAAAAAACAACGGAAAGTCACTGGAACTTCACTGGAAATCGGAACTGGAACTCGAGAAAAACACACGGAAGACAATGGATTTTGGTAAATATTGAACAATACTTGTTATTTAATTCTAATTTCGTCGTGTGCGTGGAACAATTTTCTGTGGATAGACCGGATATTTTTCCGTCTCCTCCGGTCTATCATACAATTAATAGACATAATATTGAAGAACGCTAGAAAATACTTGATTATAATTGTGTATGCCGGTCGAAACGAGGTCTGGAATGGACCGCGCTTTGGCAGATAGACTAGCTGAAATGACAGCCAAGATTGACGATAAGCCAATAGGCATGACTCGTTTACAACCGCCACAGTTTACCAGTATGGTAAATGAAGGCGCTATTATTTGGTGGCGGTGGTTCATCCAATATTCTACTTTTATGGGCTGGACCAACGAAAAGAAACTTAAGGCAGTGGGGCTGTTTTTAGATGGACTTGCTTCCGCTTGGTATTGGACCGTGGTCAAAAGTCAAAAGACGCAACCGTTAAGACAACGGCAAATAGTATTAACAGTCATGACAGTTAGGTTGCTGCTCTTTGCCAAAAGTTGAGTGGGAGGGACTCGGAATTTCAATAATGCCGACTCTTTCTATAAAAGGGGCCTGCAGTCTAGGGAGAGCAGACACTCGAGAGACATTCAATGGACACTCGATAGACACGAGAAATTTGTTAGAGACTAATGCTCGTGAAAGTTGCTGACAGGAGCATAAGAAACTAGAGCTAGGGACCTGGATTGTGGTTGTTGGCTGAACATTAAACTATTTAAGGTAAATAAGCTTCGTTTATATTATTATCATTAATCAGGATTCCGGCAATTCTAGTTTTTACTTGGCTTTGTGCACGGACACGTTTTCTCGCCAGGGTCCGATCTCTACGTTTAACAATTAACGATTAAGGAGAGGATTGTGACCGGTGTATCATTGGTGCCGAAACCCGTACTGTTTATCAGTTGCCGGAAATTTTTTTTGCATTGATCAATCATTGTTGTTCGAATGGTACATATTTTTGTATGTTCTCATTGTGGTGCGAAGAACGTGTTCTCTAAGAAGCGGCGCACCACAACCGACTCGACACGCGGAAAGTAATTGTGGGAGTCGAACCCACCTAGTATACAACCATTTGAAATTCCGGCGGAGTTTCCGGAACCATTGTGGGATTCGAACCCGCTGCCCACTCCGGTCATCCCTGTTGTTGAGACATTGCGGGATTTGAACTCGCGCTGTACGCGACCATTCGAAATTTCGGAAGAGCATAGGGAGCCATTGAGGGATTCGAACCCGCTGCCGACTTTGGCCGTCTTTGCTGAGCCTTTGCAGGATTCTAACCCAACTGCTACACAGCACGAGGCCTCAGTTTCGATCACATCAAGGGATTCGAACCCCCTAGAACGCCGGCAAAGGGTAAAGCCGGTGAGAGTGCCGGAAAAACTCGACCCATTTTGGGCACATTTCTTTCGCGATTTTGCCAACCCGGCCGAGTTGTTCTTCGGTGACGCAGGCGGCAACTTTCTTTGTCCAGCCTAGACCGGGGAACTACCGTTAGTTGATATCATCGCGATTGTCTGTTTTTTGTTGTTGATGCATGTTAGTTGGGTTGAAGTGTGGTCACTGCGGGGCAACGGTTTTTAAAATGCGCACGCTTGCCCCAGTTCACGAGTCTAGTCGGGAGGTACCGGCTCGCATATTAAGGGAGCCACTGTGGGATTCGAACCCACTCGGCACCAAGCGTACTACCACCGACGGAATTGTTGAACAGCCGCCGAGGGATTCAAACCCTCCACCCAGCAGGTTGCTTTATAAGGCTACCCGGCATCGGGGGGGGGGGGATTTTAGTTTATGCGCTATCCCTGATCACGACGTATTGTTAGCCGACAGGTCACATGTTTAGGGTTACTTCGAGTGATCTGGAATTTTACAGTGTTATTTTGTAATAACGTTTTGCATACTACGTATTTCTTTTGATATTCATCTATCGCGTGTTAATGAGGGGCCGATACCAGTTCGGTGTACGAATAACGTCAGAGCGCTGGCTATTCAGGTGCCCGAATTCGGGTGAAGGAAATCACGGCGATGTAGTCATGAGAAGAATTCGTGGAAATGAGCAATTATGAAATAAACTTATGAAACACTCGCTGACCCTTCGTCTGATAAATCAATTATAAGGAGTAATTAAAGAGTAATATTAAAGAGTAATATTAAAGAGTTTTATTATTCTAATTAATAAAAGTTTGTGTCTTTAAATTTGAATGTACTAATTATGATAAAGAATATAAATAAGAAAGATGATATTTTGGCTTACATTGTATATTACTATTTAGACAAAATTAAATACCGTTCATTATGGGAATTGTGATCATTGGATAAGTTAAATAAATGAGTTCGAGGGTTGGAAAAATAATATGTAATCTCTTCGGTGGGGTTGAGAAGGAGATCAGACGGGCAGGTATCATGACGTCGAGGGTCGAGTTTAAGTTAGCGGCGAATGAAAAGTCTAAGAATCAGGACCCCAGCTCTGCGTCGTGGTGCTGCGTTGGTTGCTCGTTCTCTTTTACGGCTGGCCGCAAGCAGGGTTCCGGATTTTTCTTGGGTGTGGACTCAGCCGTATAAGAGAGGCAGCACTGCGAGAGAGATCAGACTATTTTAGAGAGCATTTTCAGAGGAAGCATTAGAAGACTATAGAACAGATAACTTTCGGCTATCCGGTATAATTGTATCTTCTTGGGTGTGGGATTTACAACAAAATTCAAAATTAAAAGGTAGGGAATTTTATAAATTGTTGAGATTGAAGTTAAGTTTAAATTGTTAGAATAAAAGTTGAGTATCATCATATTTAAATCCGGAGTTCCTTTTTATTCCTTGGTTTTCAGGTTTCTGTGTTCGTGGTCGACTTTCTCGCTGGGGACTGGAGTTTGTAATAGAGGAAAAAGACAATAGAGAAAGGGACCGCGGAACATATTGGTGCCGAAACCCGGGAACTCTGGAATAATATATAATAAATTAACTACTTCAAATTCCAATTTGAATAACACAAAAAATTCTGAATTTCGACAATAATATATATATAGATTTCTGAATTATGGATGAAGAGATCATAGAGAAACCTATGATTTTCTGTTAGAAGTATTTACAGATGGCCTATAGGGTCTCTGTTGGGCGGAGCAGGATGCGAACGCATCCGGTGACGATGATTCATTTTTACTTATTGTAAATGCTAATGGGCCAAAATTAAGGCACCTTCGAAATTGCCTTTTAGAAACCACAGAAGTGCTGGGTAAAGGGCACAAGGACCCCTCATGGGCGGAAAGCTCTAGGTTTTTGGCGATGATCTTTCAATAGATTTCACACATTGGCATTAGTCATAAGAATATTAGGGATAATAATAATAATAATAATAATAATAAAAATTATAATATCGGTAATAATAATAATAATATTAACATTAGAAATTGTGAACGAAATTTTTTTATAATGACGACTCGAAGTCGGGCCCAATGGAATCCAGGTACGGCTGCTGATTATTCGGTCAGCAATGACACAGTCATGCGGGCGCTGACCGGGCTTCAAGAGCAGATGGGCTCAGCAGCAGCATTTGTCAATTATAGCCTGCTTTCAAAATTCACGGGGCGAGATAAGCAAAATGTAGATGAATGGTTTAGGGGATTTGATAGGCTCGCCAACCTCAGAGGCTTGACCACTGAGGACAAAAAGAAACAGATATTCTGGTTTCTGTCCGGACCAGCTTTGGTCCTTTTTAACGATTTTAATGCATATCGACCAAGAGATTGATGCAGCTGGCGAACGTATAATGACCCCATGGGATAACATCGTGGCGGCTTTTATCAAACAATTAAGCCCCACGTCGTGGGCTTTTAGTCAGAGAATCTGCCCTGACAACTATGAAACAGGGAGAGGGGCAACCGATTGACCAGTTCGCCGAGGACATCGATCGGATGGCCTCTGGCTTATAGTTTTCAGATCATCAAAAGAAAATGTTGTTGATAAACAACTAAAAGCCAGAAATTTCCGTTTATCTGGTCTCCCAGCGGCCCGCTTCTTTTAGAGATGCCTGGGAGGCCGGTAGGATGGCGGAACACATAGAGAAAAAGAAGAAAACTGCCCCCACGGTTAATCAGCTTGAGGCAAGCCCGAATAAGGAGGTACGAGAAGTCACGGCTGAATTGCGTGACAAGTTCAAACAACTCATGTCAACTCAGAATAGGGATTCGAACCCTAGACATCATGACCAGCATGAGAGGGGAGTATCTCCAGATGAAAGGCAATCTCTACAGAGATCAAGTGGAGGGAGCGTGATTTGTTACCGCTGCCACGCCCCGGGACATTACGCCCGTAACTGCCCTACCTGGCAAGTGGACCAAGGATATCAGAGGCGTCCAGATGACAGAAATGTTAATAATTCTAGCCCGGCAAACACTAGACGATATAACAATAGAAGATTTAGCAATCAACGCTCAATTTTGAATAGGCCAAATCAGGGAAATGCCATGGGACCTCATCATGGTATACCACTTAATATTCTTATTGACACCGGCGCGGAAATATCAGTTTTAAATAGTGGTTGTTTACATAGGAATTCGCAGATTCAGTCAGGTGAAACGCGAGAAGGACTATCCCATTCTGCTCGTGGGGTAGATGGTAGTAAGTTTGGAGGAGTAACTTGCGAGGATTAGCAGACATAAAATTCCAGCTGGGTAATCTAGATCTCACCCATTCTATGTATATTGTCGATGACGTGAGCTCCGATGTTATTCTCGGAGCAGACTTCCTAGAACAGCAACATGCTGTTATTGATTACAGCAAGAAAGCTTTCCTGCTGCCAGGTGCCAACACCATCCATTTTAGTAGCTATACAGTCAAATTAGGAAAACCCTCGACAGTTAAAGTGACCGAAATGACAATTGTCCCACCTTTGTGTGAAGTTATTGTGAAAGGGAACTGTTCGTCGGACAAACCTCCAGCGCCGTTTGCTGTATTTGAGCCATCTAACCATCTACGCACTCAGGATTTGTTAGGTGCTAGGTCAGTAGTTGATGTCACTTCAACAGGGATTCCCATTAGCGTCATGAAATCAAGGGGGATTTTGGCCAGCTTCCAAGGCCACCGGAGGTCAATTTTACTCGGGTTAACGAGCCGCAGACATCAGCTGACATACGACTACCGGAGACGATCTAGTCGAGTCAGACCTGACGCTGTCACAACGAACGAAACTTTGTAAGTTACTCCACTCATACAAGGATGTTTTTGCTAGGTCCCCAGATGAATTGGGTAAGATGGTCTTTGTCAAACACGTTATAGACACCGGAGATGCACCCCCTATTCTGAAGAGGCCATATAGGGCAACCCCTCGTATGCAGGAAGTCATCGACACTCATGTCAAACAATGTTGGACAACGGAATTGTTCAATATAGTACGAGCCCTTGGGCTGCTCCAGTGGCTGTCCAGAAAAAGAGCCCAGACTGCGAGGTCAAGTGGCGATTTTGTGTAGATTATATAGGACTCAAAGAAATGTTTCCGAGGGGTTGTAAAGACGGCCAACCATGTAGTATTAGGAAAATAATTATATTCATTCCATAATTTATGTGTAAAAGCAGCTATATAGCAGAGCCAATTCGAGCCAATTCATATAAGGAGGGGCCCGAAACAGAGAGACAGAGAGCGAGGGAGACAGAGAGACACACCGGAACTGGAGAACAGCCCTGGGAACAGAATAGAAATGAAAGCTATACTATTCACTGGAGAAGATTTCTTTTAACGTTTCATTTTACTATCACCGGTGGAGAACAACCGGGCAACGTCACAGACAAGTAACTAGTGCGACATCGGAACAAGTGAGTTTTAGTTTTCAAACGGAATTTGACAGAATGAATGTGCCAATTTTAACGTTGTCAGGGTCTGTAGAAAAGAGCGATAATGGTGGACAGGCATTAGCACCTGGTCTACCCGATTTGCAGTTGCAGCTAATGCAGCTGCAGGCGCAAATTGCATCGCTTGTTTCAGACACGTTTGACAAGCTACCGTTCAAACTGGATGACACATTTTCGGGTAACTCAGACGAAGACGTAAATAGTTTTCTTAGGGATTTCGAAGCTAGAGTCAATTTTGGGGGATGGAAAAAGTCGATGGCTGTAGTGGCTTTTCCGATGTGCTTAAGCGGAAGAGCTAAAAATTATTTTTATGAGTTAAAAGATCAAAGTAAGGACGAACAAGGAAGTGCCACAGATGTTAATTTAGAAAATTTTTATAAATTGTTTAAAGAGAAGTTCGGTGGTAAAGACATGTAATGGGTTTTACAATCGGAATTTTATTCAATTGAAATGAAGGAAGGAGAATCATTAGATTCTTACATATCTCGAGTGGTTGGGGTGGCTACTAGGCTACGCAAAAGGGGCGATGATATTTTGCAACCCTTTATTCACGGGTTACTACCGAATACTAAGGCATTTGTGCTGGGAAAGTGCCCAACTTCGTTAGACCAGGCGATAAATTATGCGTGTCTGGCGGTGGAGTTCGATCAACTAGTACCAGCAAAAAGCCCAGGTGAGGTCTTTTAACCTCGACTACTCGCGGCAGGTTGCGTTGAACAGGAGGTTAAAGGATTCAACGAAAAATTAAGCCAGCTGTTATCACTACAGAGAAATAACGATGGTGGCGACCAGCGGAGACCGATAAGGTAATCCGATGGTCATCCCTATTGTGGAAACTGTAAAACTACTGGCCATACTACAGCTATGTGTAGGCGAAACTGCCACGTCGCGCGAGCGCCAACTATGTTAAATTCCCTTTTATGATAACAGCAACTGTTTAAATTTATTAATTCAGTAATTATAGTCCGTCCCTGGTAGCAACTGCAACTAATGTGAAAACCACATGCTGATTTGATATTAAAACAATGATTTATGGAACTGGCGACCCCAAACTGAATGGTTTTCAAAGCTGAATTAGTTTGGTTCGAACTGAGTTTATTGCCGATACCAGGAACTATGAATTTGCTCCAAACCTATAGCTGCTGTTACACATAAATTATGGAATGAATATAATTATTTTCCTAATAGTAGATAAATGTTCGTATAGGTGGGGGGGAAGTTTATAATACTGTATAAATCACGTCATATTCGGCAGTTCTTGCAGGAATCGACTAATGAGAGTTTTAATAATATGATATATAGCCCATGTATTATGTATATTATATATTGTCTTCATTTCACCTCCTCATACATTTCATTTAGAGAGTTGAACCGCCGGTCAGTTTACTATATCGGGTAATGAAATACGATCCCGACGGTAATATTCTCTACTCCCATCATTTTAGAATATAGTAGTACCCCTCCCTCGATCATCGCCTCCACACTCATCCGGACCAGTCGGTAATAGATGCACAATACATATATCCAAATTCACGATTGGTTATTTCTATATTTCACGGACAATCATGTTACGGACAACACATCTGAGGTAATTACCCAAATATCAAATACGTGTTTTTCCTTCTTTTTTTCCCTCTTTCAGACACTTTCACAGGAAAACTAATCAGTGTAAGTATAAAGTTTCATTATTCTACCACAGGGGGGGGGGGTTTCAGGTTTAAATACGAACAGTTCTATTGCTTTTAGGTACATGTAAGCCAAACATATAAACGTTATCGTAGTTCAATAATTCTTCGTGGGAGGAGAAATTTATTTGAATGAAGTAATCATTGCGGTTTGAATTACGTTATTACACGTAAAATTTGTGGGGAGCTAACATATCACGTATCTAGGAATATATCAATCGTTGTCCATCTGAGAAGAAACATTCGCTACTGGTGTTCACGCGATGGGAAAAAACAACTATTCAATCATTTACGTGTAGAACTCGAAGACTTTTAAATACCACCATTGGAAAAACTCTATTTTTCAGAGATTAATGTCATTAATATTCAATCGATATTAACGCTACGGTGTACAGATATATCCGAGAAGCGTCCTTAGTTAAACATTATCTCCAAACAAAAACTGTTAGATTTGCGCTCACAGAAATACCGACATTCATAGAAACTATCGAGAGCAATAATTATTTCTCGCTCAAATTCAATAAATCGTCTACAGCATTAATATCGAAAGAAAAGATTTGTCTTGTGAGTGATTCATTCGTTAGACAGATTGTCTTCTTGCGTAAAGTATCTCAAAATTCTGAATACGCTAATAGATCTGGAAGAAACGTTATGAAAATGGATTCGGATACACTCGTCCGGCTCGTCGAAAAATTGTCAAAAAACAATTTATCGACGAGAAAGTAACTAGCATTATGAAAAACTATATAGATAAAAACATAGAAAGAAAAGAGACACTTTGAACTCTTTTTTCGAAACGCTCACAAATTTGGGGAGCGTAGACTTGTCAATTTACCACTTGGGCGAGAAAAGCGCGATAACAGAAAAAAATATGAAATATTTGGAAATAATATAAGACGACGATACTGATTTAGTGATACGTCAGCTCGAGGGTAAACCAACGGAGTAGCAACAAGAAACAATCACACAGTCAATCGGCTTCAGTAGAAAGAAAATGCGCACGCACCAAATCTATATCACCATCGCCGGTGCGCGGCGATTCCAGCGAGCTTTCTAGCGAAGGGGTAGAAGAGCAAGAAGAGGAAAATGAAGATGAGGGAAAAAGTCACAGCAAGACCACTACTCTATCGAGGGGAGTAACTTCCTCACCACAACCGGTATCCGCGGGAGCCAAAATTGATTTTTTTCGAACACGTGCACACGGATGATTTTTTTTCGATCCAATTTCCAAATGATGATGATTTGGAAAAATTACAAGAAATAGCAGACGATGAAAGCTTTCAAATCGATACATGCAGTTAAGCAAATTGCAAAAACAATTAAACAATAATAACAAAATAAAAAGCATCTGCGCAGAAAAGAAAGACGTGGATAGGTTGATAAACGCTTTTATCAACCTATCCATTAATGAGAAGAGCGGACGAAATTCCCTCACCAAAATATCCGCGTGGGGGAAAAAATTGTCCGTGCACGCAGATGCGGTTATAAAACTGGAATTAGATCTTGAAAATTCGTTTTTAAATTTGAAAAATGCGTTGGAAATCTGCCACGAGAAATCCACCGCTCTAGCCACGCAGGTGGAATGTTCGAAGAAGACGCATAGATTTATGAATTATTTTGAAAATGATTGCCTCTCTTCCAAATTTCAGATGAATTAACTAAACCGATAGGAAAACCACGCGCAATTGGGGTGATATTTCGCAGAAATAGCAGCCAAGGAATCGGGTGCTTTTTTACGCATGATTCCCTTCTTAGGAATCCCATATATAATGCTACTGGGATGAATGAAGGCAGATCGGATTCAACTCTTAAAACTTGGTATAGCGGTCCGCACAGGGAATGGTGTGCTAATACGAAGTGTGAAATTCCAGACAGCTGCTTTGATAAAAAATTGCAAGCGATGAAAACATTGAACATACACATCTAATCACTAGGCAAATGGGAGAATCGTGCTGGAATACGACCTTGGGTGAGTTAAATGGACTGCTATTTTTGAATGTAAATGTAATAGTGATATTTCGAATTTTGCATGTTTTAACTGTTTATACATAAAATCATACTTAACGTTTTAAGTTGCTATGAGTGCTGGGTTATTGGATCTAGCTATAAATACACTCTCTCTCTCTCTCTCTCTTTATGAGTCTACGTAAGAATCTTGCTTATCAGTGTTACGATAGTGTGAAAGCGCTCACCGCCTGTATATACCTAACACATTACTGTGTCTATGTGGTTTTGGAATTCAATGAGTATTGCGAGTTAGTAGAATATGTTAATTGTGCGAAGGTTAGATTGGGCACTCAGTGGTTAAACCTACCGGGAGGGTTTATATGGAGTTGGTTATATGATGAATTAAGGTGGACCACAGGAACCTAAATGAAGCGTAAGGGATGCTGTAGGGTGGTCCAGAATAAAACGGGGGTTAGAGCCCAAATGATGAATTATGAAGATCCTTTGAAACATTTGAATGTTTAGTGGTTAGCCTCTGTGGGAGATTGGATATATATGTTGGGCATTATTAGGGTCGAATATCATAATTACCAAATGGGTAATTCGTCGGCCGGTTCCCTATTTATCCATTGTTTTGTATTTGTTTTTTACTCCGGTAAGGCGTGACATGGGGATGATACAGAGGAGAGTAAAGTCACGATATGGATATTTATTAGGTATGCTGAAATGAACGCTCACGAAGATTTTTATTGAATGGTCGTAGGTGGCAGGTGATGTGTGGCCATGTTTTTTCCAAACTGTCATTGACAACTTGACCGGTTTATATATAGGATGAGTCAGCCGTTTGACAGGTGAGGTTATATCCCCTGATTTGCGGGAGGAATTAGAACAATTCGAATATTAGATGCCGGATGTTTTAAAAGATGCCCAAAAGTTTAAGATAATTTTCGAGAATCGGCTGTTTAAGTGGCATTGGATAAGTTGTGTCTAGAGGAATTTTGCCCTTACTGTTGGGTGGTGCATCCTAATGAGGTAGTTTTGTTGTTAGCTAATGACATCCTTCCATAGATTTATGGCAGCCAGCCTGTCCGTTTTCAATGACTCTAAGCCACAAATAGCAGTACATGTTATCCCTACCTAGACTACGGATGAATGTGCTTTCTGAGGCAATGGGTGGGGACTAGCAGCTGACATCTCAACAATACGGTGTACACATGCGATATATTCATTTTTAGTATATCTTGGCTTACCTTTGTTTTAAGAGCTCATTAAAATTATTATGAAATTGTGAATTTGTTGTCAAGATTGTATGTTGCCAAAATTTCTGTGCACATGATAATCAACTAAATGATGTAATTGGCATCTGTATTAATTTACGTCGTTGATTGGGGTCGGGACAGATTTGGCAAATCATCTGATATTGGTTAATTAAGGTAGCGGCTGATTGTTGGAAATTAACATGTTTATGATGAAGATTCTAGAAATCATAAGCATTACCTACAATGCTCTTTTTGGCAATAATTACGAGAATAGTCGGAGAATATTAGTGAGTGATAATATATCGTTATATCATTCAGCTATATATGTGGATATAGAAAAATAGGTGATTGATCGTTTATGTTGTACTGATTCCAGCGACCCTGATAGCTATTTGGAAGTTGCGTTTTATAAGTTGGTTTGCATGATCTTTATGTGTACATGTGATTAACACTTTCATGGAAATGGACTGAAGTACATTTAATATATTTGCAATTAATTATATGTATTTTTAATATCGAGGCTTTCTAATGTTATTTGGTTCAAATTTTAAAGTGATAAATAGCGTAAGAGTAGCTCATACAAATAAAATCGAATCATAAATCGGTGCAGACTGATGGATGTATTAAAGTAGTAAGGCTATTTGTTTAATTGCATGAATTATATTGTATTGGCTTATTCTCATTAAGAGGTAAGGTCAATATACAAATTAAAAGGTATGTATGCACATGTCTCATAATTGCTAGATATTACTAAGGGAAGAATGGAATGTCCATCCGATATTTGATATAAATGGTTAATTGCACTTAGTTAAATTGCATGTATTAACAACATATTTCTCTCTCCCTCCAATTTCGCAATATAATTCGGAGTTTTGGTTCGTGAAGTAAATGTAAGTACTGTTTTTTGTTGTTATTAAGAAGTTGGGAAAAGTTATCTCATAGTTGCAGTTCCTCCATCATTGCCATGATATCTTTTAGATTAATAAAATGTCATACGTGTCAAGAAGCGACAGAGAAACACCAGAAAGTGAAGAGGAGTCAACAGGAATGGATGTTGAAACTCAAAGAGGAACCAACAGAAATGGATGTTGAATTTCAAGATACACAAGAGATCGACGAAGAAACTGTACAAGAATTGCAAAATCATTCAGACTACCACCATTTATTGGTGTCAATGTTGAGCGATGTGATACGAAACAAACAATTATCTCGTGTGTCATCATTGCCAAAATTACCAACAACAGATCTAAAGATATTGTTAGGGCTAAAGGAATCAAAAACTAAAACAAAGAAAATGAGTGGAAATGAGTTGCATGAGTTTTTGAAATCAAAAATAACGAATGAACCAGATTTAAGCTTTAAAGAAATAGAAGGTGTCGTTTCATTTGCCGAAATTACTGTTTTATTAAAAACAAGCTATAGAACCTTATCAATTAAAAAAGCAAAACATCTATGGGATCATATAATTTTCGGGGATTATTTAAATAGAGGGTTTTCAACGATAGACAAACTGGGGATTTCTTGGGCTTCTTGGGTAAAAAGAAACATAAGTATTAGTGCCGGGTATGATAGAAAATTAAGAAGAGTAGGTAAATTATTTATGTAAAAAATTTTCAATCATTGAGTTTGTCATTTTCTGATATTTTCTGTTAAATATTTACAGGAAATTGAAAAAATGCTTGAAAATAATTCAGAATTCTGGCTGAAATTATAAATTTTATCATTACGACGCTGAACATCCTTGTATATAAATTCGCGCTTGTGTAAATCTGCTATAATATTATATTGTTATGTGTATGGTTATATTGATTTCTAAGCGAAGCTTGGCGAATGTTCTATGTTTTATCATTGTAGTTTGCAGAATAAATATATAATTGTGATTGGTACTAGGTGGTTTTGACATAATGATTTATATGCAGTCTTATAAGACCGCTTTGGATATTGCAACCCTAAGATTCACTAGCTTAAGCACATGCACATGGTTTTGGGCCTGACGGTGGACAAACGAAGTTAAACGAAAGCAAATGAATTAGAATTACCTGCACACGTGACGCTAAGTACATTGAAGGTGTTGAAGTTGACCCCGAAAAGATTTCAGCTGTTGTCAACTACAAAGCTCCTAAAACAGTTAAACAGATACGCAGTTTTGTTGGTCTTGTGTCCTATTATCGGGTTCAAGATATTGTGTTCACAAAGACAAACGGTAATTTGTATATTACAGTTAACATCCCATTATCCTCGACCAAAGCATTCTCCGGCTTACATAAAGTAATGAATTTTCCTGTTCCTGGCAATTCTCCGTTGACTCCCAGTGCGTTTTTCACTGCATTACCCGATTATTTTGGTATACAAACGATGGCCAGTTTTATACTGAACTTTCGTCCAAATTCTATTCCTCATGTTCAAGAAAATATCTAAAATCTTGCACGACTGCGATGTCAATGAAGTCACGAAATATTCCTAACTGCGCATTGGCACTTTATAGGGATGAGCATACTACTGGGTTTTTTGAGGGAATGTGGTGCATGTGTAAGAGAGTACATGAACCATGACTTGCAAGGAAAGAAAGTACAAGGACCATGACTTGCATGGGTAAGAGAGTACATGAACCATGACTTGCAAGGGAAGAGAGTACAAGGACCATGACTTGCATTGATAAGAGAGTACATAGACCGTGACTTGCATTGATAAGAGAGTACATGGACTATGACTTGCAAGGAAAAGGAGTAAATGGATCATGACTTGCAAGGGAAGAGAGTACATGGACCATGACTTGCATGGGGAAGAGAATACATAGACCATGACTTGCACGGGTAAGAGAGGGCAGTTTCTTGCAAGTGTCTCTTCTTTCCACCTTTTGTAGGCTGCCTCATCCTTTCTATATCTCCAACACGGCAAATGCCTCCAACACGGCAAATGCGATGATGACTCAGGTGTGTCAAGTTGTGGGTATGGTGTATTGTTCGAGAAAGTGGCCACCATTGACAATGGTCATTCCGATTGGCTGCACACCATGGTCATACCCTGGATACAAGTTCAACCCGTCAACTTAGACATGCCAATGTGTGATCGTAACGATGAAGTTTGCAATAGTTTTACTGACACCCTCAAATTTTTGGTATCTAAACATAATGCTTTGATCGAGAGTGTTCAAACTAACATGAGAACGGTTCAGAAATTGATTCCAAGTACGGATGCGCCGAGGAATAGTAGGGCTAAATGTACTGCTGGGTTTTTTGCTAGTGTTTTTAAATCATTATTCAGCACTGCGCTTGTTGACAATGTCCTGCAAGTACAGGATCATGTCAATCGGGTGGAAAAATTGACGAAATTAAATACGAAACAAATAAATTCTTTGACGAAACGTTTGGTCCATTTGCAGGGGCTGTTGATAAACGTATTGATAACTCCATGTCCTGGAACTGGAACTTCACTGGAAATCGGAACTGGAACTCGAGAAATTTTATTCTATATGCAGTCAGTTCAGTTCACATAACTGTATGAAAAATTATATAAAAAACTTATTCAACTTGATATGACATCGATGTAAAGGATTCCAACACAAACAAGCGACGAATAAACATTTCATGGACATTAATTCAACGTCTCAGACTTTGTTCTTGATCCGGTATACCAGTACTTACATTATGCGATGATACCGTGCATCATCACACTTTGTCAGGCCCTCACAAGTGCTAGTGCTATGCCATATAAGGTATAATGGCGGGGGCCTCGCCAAACTAGCGGCTGATGTGGGTGTCAGCTACTTCCTCATATCAGATTATAGATAAGAAGATAAATAAGAAGAGAGTACATGGACCATGACTTGCAAGGGAAGAGAGGACATGGATAATGACTTACAAGGGAAGAGAGTACATGGACCATGACTTGCAAGGGAAGAGAATACATGGACCATGACATGTGAGGGAAGAGAGTACATGGATCATGACTTGCAAGGGAAGAGAAGGCATGGATCGAGATGAAACTTAGGCGATTAAGGGGGGGGTTGAAAACTAATTAAAGAAACATGGACCAATTAGCAAAAGATGCAGCAGTAAACTTTCAGAATCAAAACCATAATAACAACATTTATATTATTGAAAATCAAACAACTGATGCCCGTTGGTGCCAATAAGAAGGCATGTTTTTCTGAAAATAAGTCAATCCAAGACATCGTATCATGTTTGTAAGTTTGTTTTGTTGCTCATATTCTGTATTAATAATTCTGGAAATAGTGATTTACTGGTTGAGAGTTCTTAGATACCACTGAAGCCTCAGTTATGCATGTGAAACATTTATTTTATCTTATATTGGAGATTTTAATATGTTAAATATTTTGGGTCTTTTTATGGTCATCTTGCTAATGAGATAGGTTGGGGGAATGGAATAGATCATTGAGATCAGTTCGTGTATATAGAGAGAACGCTGTGAGATACGTCGAAAAATAACTCTGAAGACAGGAACTCCGTGTGCTGTGACTTGTTTTCTTCTCGGACGTTTTGTGGTATTTTCACTCACTCAAGCGAAATTCAAAGATCCCGCTGGTGACAAATGGTGGAGAACCTGGCGGGCATTTCACTTGAGTGAGATCGAACTATATATTAAATAGGCTTTAAAAAAAAAAAAACAACGGAAAGTCACTGGAACTTCACTGGAAATCGGAACTGGACCTCGAGAAAAACACACGTAAGACAATGGATTTTGGTAAATATTGAACAATACTTGTTATTTAATTTTAATTTCATCGTGTGCGTGGAACAATTTTCTGTGGATAGACCGGATATTTTGCCGTCTCCTCTGGTCTATCATACAATTAATTGACATAATATTGAAGACGCTGGGAACTGTCACGTATAACTTCCTTTTGTAAATATTTGCTGTTGCACTAACGAGAAATTAATGGCTTTTGGTAATGTCATTCGCTAATGAGATGGGTTGGGGGAATTGACTGAATATACTGGGGATTTTGGACCGTTTGGGAGACCGCTAGAAATATTCAGATCGTTGAGATCAGTTCGTGTAATAGAGAGAACGCTGTGAGATTCGTCGAATAAAAATGCCTCTGAAGACAGGAACTCTGTGTGCTGTGCCTTGTTTTCTTCTCGGACGTTTTGTGGTATTTTCACTCACTCAAGCGAAATTCAAACATCCCGTTGGTGACAGCATGTTAGGGAAGGACTTCAGGCAAAGTTTGCAGATTTCAATGTCCAGCACAATGAATTAGCTTTTTATTATCAGGTACAGGATATTTTCACTAAAACGAATAATAATTTATATATGACCATCAATATTCCTTTATCCTTGACTAAGGCTTTTTTCGGCTTGTACAATGTGATGGCTTTTCCAGTTCCTTATAATTCTTCGACTACACACATTACTTTACTATCCGGTTTACCCGATTATTTTGTTATAACAGACGATGGGCAATTTTATACCGAACTTACATCTAAATTTTATTCGTCCTGTTAAAGAAAATACTCCTGCACACACAGGACCATGACCTGCTAGGGAAGAGAGTACATGGCCCATGTTTTGCAAGGGAAGAGGGTACATGGACCATGACTTGCTAGGAGAGAGAACATGGACCAAGACTTGGAAGGGAGAGAGTACATGGCCCATGTTTTGCAAAGGACGATAGTACATGGACCATGAATTGCATGGGGAGGAGAGTACATGTAAGTCTTTGTTTTCGGCTAGTACCCTGATGTGTATTTCTATTTTCATTCTTCAGTCCATGAGTCTTTGTTTATAATTTGTGGCTATTCGGGTGCCTGCAGCTCCTACCGAGATAACCGCTGTGCAGTCACCCTCCGCGGCCAGTACTAGGACGAATTCTCAGTCGTCCGACATGGATTATGCGGACGGGTGTTTGTATTGTGATTGTCCGACGTTAGCTGTTTTCCATGACGAAATTAAGTGCACGTGCCCAACTTCGGCGTTCCCTTTCCCGACCGTAAGTCCTTCGGGTACGGATTCAAACCGGTGTAGCCCGATACAGGCAAGTGAACCATACACACGGCCGCCTTCGTCGGCTGATTCGACCTGTTCTAGCGGCTCGAGTTTTTCGTGCTGTTGTTCTGTGATGCCTGGTTCGCCAATAGGTAATTACATAAGTCCATTCGACGCAGAGCAACCGATAGACCTATCTGTAACACCATTTTCCGCGGGCGAACCATCAGCGGTTGACACGTCTGCGGCGGACCCATTGTTGGGCGGGTCTATGGGCACACCCGTCTTAAATTTTCCACGGGAACTGTCCTTAGGCGCGTCCGCGGTTGACCGGCCGTTAGACCTTTCACCCGGCGAGTGTTTAGACCCATTTTTGGAGAAGCAGCCTGCCCCTAGTCCTTGCTTGTCGCGGACCATTGAGGAGATCGACGAGATTATTTTGTCGTCGACAACCGAAGAGTTGACTGTAGAAAACGTCGACTGCATTTGGGAAAACCTGCTCAGTTGGGCCAATCGTAACGATCAAGTTTCGAGTTAAAAAAATAAAGTAACAACTATACTCATGCTCTAATTCGATATCCGCTGTTAGGGCGGCGCCTTATTCCGCTGCTATGTGCCAACGATACCATTACCTTCATCGTGATAAAACTTTCAAACTTTGCCAGCGTCAGCTTTCATATAACTTTTTGTTTGTACTAAGATTGAACCTTACGACTAATGCGTGTCAGTTGCTTGTAGATATTAACTTCTGCAAGCAACAACTGCTGATGGAGAACGTTATTCAAAGTAATGTGACATTTTAATGGGAAACTGTCACGTATAACTTCCTTTTGTAAATATTTGCTGTTGCACTAACGAGAAATTAATGGGTTTTGGTAATTTCGTTCGCTAATGAGATGGGTTGGGGGAATTGACTGAATATACTGGGGATTTTGGACCGTTTGGGATACCGCTAGAAATATTCAGATTGTTGAGATCAGTTCGTGTAATAGAGAGAACGCTGTGAGATTCGTCGAATAAAAATAACTCTGAAGACAGGAACTCTGTGTGCTGTGCCTTGTTTTCTTCTCGGACGTTTTGTGGTATTTTCACTCACTCAAGCGAAATTCAAACATCCCGTTGGTGACAGCATGTTAGGGAAGGACTTCAGGCAAAGTTTGCAGATTTCAATGTCCAGCACAATGAATTAGCTTTTTATTATCAGGTACAGGATATTTTCACTAAAACGAATAATAATTTATATATGACCATCAATATTCCTTTATCCTTGACTAAGGCTTTTTTCGGCTTGTACAATGTGATGGCTTTTCCAGTTCCTTATAATTCTTCGACTACACACATTACTTTACTATCCGGTTTACCCGATTATTTTGTTATAACAGACGATGGGCAATTTTATACCGAACTTACATCTAAATTTTATTCGTCCTGTTAAAGAAAATACTCCTGCACACACAGGACCATGACCTGCTAGGGAAGAGAGTACATGGCCCATGTTTTGCAAGGGAAGAGGGTACATGGATCATGACTTGCTAGGAGAGAGAACATGGACCAAGACTTGCAAGGGAGAGAGTAGATGGACCATGTTTTGCAAGGGAAGAGAGTACATGGCACATGTTTTGCAAACGAAGATAGTACATGGACCATGAATTGCATGGGGAGGAGAGTACATGTAAGTCTTTGTTTTCGGCTAGTACCCTGATGTGTATTTCTATTTTTATTCTTCAGTCCATGAGTGTTTGTTTATAATTTGTGTGGACAGTGGCTTTGCAGCCACCTAAGAAGGCAGGAGACAAACTGGGGATACTCTGAGTGCATTAAAATATCAATAAATATAAATTTTAATATAGGTGAGCTGCTATTGATTTTTGGTTAGTTGAATGTGAGTATTTGCTACAGCAATCAGGTAAGGGTAGAGAGTGCATGGACCATTACGTGCAAGGGTAGGGAGTGCATGGACCATGACTTGTGAGGAAAGAGAGTACATAGACCACATGCACTCTTGCGAGAGAAGATAGAACATGGACCATGACTCGCAAGAGAAGATAGTACATGGACTAAAGAGAAGATAGCACATGCACGTTTTCAGTTTGTGGTAAAAAAAGAGAAAATTTGTTATAGGGCCCATTTGATAGAAATTGAAAGATTAAAACTTGGTTAAACAAAATGGTTGGTCAGCTAGGTGAGGTTCTTTATAGAGTTTAGAGCTGTCTATACAAAAGAGGTTGATAAGATAATCATATAGTTTAGAAATAAGGGACGATTTAAGTTGATTGTCGAGATTGAAAAAATTGGGGTACCAGTATGGCCACTATGATTACTCCAGAACCATTTTTTGGAGCAACTCGAGGTAGTTAGTGCCTATTTAGCGAACACAGACGTCACTTCTATAAGGCCACCAAATTGTTCAGGAAGAACATCAGATGATGTACATAGTGAAAAAGCAGTTCTCGGATTTTTCAAATTGGGATGGTATGAGAAGGCTAAAGGCACGCTTCTATATTAAGATGTACTCGCTCGTGAGTGGTATTGGGTAAGCTTGATCTGTCTAACTCAGGAGATTAACATATAAATGAAGCTACAAAGAATATAATAGGGCGGTTAACAAACTATAGACTGCCTTATTCCATAAATGGGACTCGCCTTCAAGCTAAGTGGGTTCGGGAACAAGAGTAATCCTGAATGTTCTGCCCTTAGAAAACCACATCAAGCGGCTTAAGCAATAGAATACTCAATATTGGCAACAACCAAAATCTGTTTGAAAATACAAATTCCATGGCTCTTATGTATCAATTGAAAGGAAGTCGGAGGTGGGATTCACTGTACACAACATTAATAGGAAAAAACTTTTCGATAAGGTGATACATGTCAATAGAATTAAACTACTTATCCATCCCATGGATGAAACCCTTGACATCCCAATGAAGCTAGGGAATGATGAAGTAATTGATTTCTTTAAACCTGATGATTTACCCCTGAGAATGTTGCAATTGACACTTACACTAAACTTAGCAAGACAATACATCACCTTAAAAATACAGGCCTGTCATTGACAATCACGAGCATGGTTATTAATTCATTGTTAACATTTAATCACGTATAGGTAAGTGCTAAACTAAACAAAAATTTGTTTGGGCCATGACTATTACAAGAAATACACTTCACCCTAAAAATAATTTACTTTAATTTGTATATCAAGCCTAGATGTTTTAGGCAGAAAACCGGTTATTGCTGTATTCGGTACGGCTACCATATCCCATAAGTACATATCCCATATCCTATAAATTTTTTGAATCTATCAAAATTGTTGACAGACACAACATCATATAGTTCAACCAAAATTATTAACATAAAAACATTTTAGACCACAGTTTTGATAAGGGGGCATCTCAAAATTTCTATAGTTCCGTCAATCAGAATGACTGTCTAATTTGTTTTGACCAGTACCCACCCCTCCCCTTTTGATTAGACGCATGCCAAAGTTGGAACTATTGATTTTCTAATGAGAGACCACACACAAAGATAAGACATCTCACGAGTGTATTTCAACAAAATTACAAGTGGGAAACCCATTTAACTCTAATGGACTTTATAAACAAAATCAAATATAACTAAAATACCAACAGCATCTAAAAGAGAGACGGTTAAATCTATTGCTTGTAATATATATATATATATATATATATATATATATATATATATATATATATATATATATATATATATATATATATATATATATATATATATATATATATATATATATATATATATATATATATATATATTTTAAACCGCAATTCAATTCAATGTTATCTTGCACCACAATAAATCGATAGTTCGGCAGTCGTGATGAATCCGCAGGAGGCCTTAACCCCCCCACCCCCTTCCGCGAGTTATTCTAATTGAAGTAACAATTGAAATTTTGAGATGCTCCCTTACAGATTCAAGGTTTTAACATATCAGACAATTTTCCTCTTCATAGCTGATTAGATAATCATTGGCATTTATGTTGTAATGCATAGCACCTGGCACCAGTTACTTGGACGAATGAACCAGCGAAGCCCTTATTTCATTACATCAAATAGTAGCGGCTTGACCAGGTGTGTTTTTACCGTATATCATGAATTTCCATCTAAAACATTATGATAAACGCTTTTTTAAACAGACTGCAGATTAATAGTTAATCAATAATTGCTTATCCAATATGCTTATTCAATAATTACCTACACTCAGATACAATACAGACACCTTTCATCCTCTGAACGATACGATTCCTCCCCGTTCAAATCATACATACGTATGCTTTCTTCATCATCGGCCTTTCGTGATTGATTGGCTACAAGTGATTGTAGTGGTTATGCAGTACAGGATTAGTTCAGCAAATGCCATCCTCTGAACCTCACGATTCATCCGATCCATTCACTTTTGTCCTCTGAACAGTATGATTTATCCAATTCGTTCAAATCATACATCCGTGCTTCATCATCAGTCTTTCGTGACATATTGGAAACAAGCGATTGTAGTGGTTATGCAGGACAGAATTATTTGAGCGAATGCAGGTCACCTGAAGAAAAAAACCGAAAAAGCTAATTATGATGACGGTAATAAGGTGACATCAGCGGGGACAGACATGGTACAGCAGAGTACAGATGATTAGGATAAATGCACATGACAGTGGTTAATTTGTAAAGTCCCATTTCGGAATAAACTATTGTATGAATAAGTCAGATTTCATAAGCCAGCCTAAAATCTCTCAGTCAAAATCAGAAAATAAGTACAGTAGACTCTGCCTGAATCGGTAGCGGTCTATCCGGTAATCAGTTCAATTTGGTAATAAGATTCCTGTTCGCTACTATTTTTCAATACATAAACACTGCCTAGTGCAGTATCACTAAATTGGTTATCTGCCTTCTTACTGTCATACAGTTGCTATCCATTGTTGGTCCATCAAATTTCATACAAGTTACCATAAAAAAAATTTATGTTATTATGACCACGTATCTTCCTTCTTATCAAATCTTTCAGGTATAACTCAGGATGCAGAAAAATCAAACATAACCCCAACACATTCACTATATTATCACCGCAGGGTGAAAGGCGAAAAACCAGTCGAGTATGGCTTCAAAGCAAAAATGAACTTTAATTAACATTGCTGACGGCTACAGAAAATGAGGGAATATACAATTATGGAAATTTAAGCATCAGGTTTGCAAAATCAGCTTTGCGATTTTGGATTAGGTTTTTAAGTTAAAATTTTTTTAAACTAATTACCACCACATCTCGATCGCTACACCATATCAGGTATACATCATGTATACGTGATCTGAAAGTCGACGTTAATTAACGGGAGGCGTTGTCCTTCCGCTTCATTGCGAAGTGGCTCCGCGACAAATATGACAAGCACTTCGTTAAGCACCGGTTCTAGTACTAATACAGCGACATCGTACGATTCTGGAAGCGGCAACAACACGAGCAATGAAAAGGCCTTGACTGTCGAAACGACGACTCTGAATTGGTGCCAGATCGAACGAAAGCTACCAGTACAATTCCAATACGAGTTCAGCGTTTATCTTTACCTCGTCGCCTACACGACGTTCTGCATATTCGGAGTGTTCTTCAACAGCCTGACGATAAGCACGCTGCGACGAATGCCGAAGAGCGATTCGTATTACCTCGTACGAGTGCTCGCGATCTTTGATTTAACGTTCTTGCTCGTCGTCACCGCTCTGTACCCGATACGAACGACGTACGTATACATCGTGCTCGGCGACATCATTTTTCGAAGCGACGATTACCACTATGGGAAAGTCATCATTCAAATAGCCGAGCCGCTTTACTATACCCTGCAGATGGGGAGGAATTGGATCGTCGTCTTGTTAAGCTTCGAACGCATGGTCATCGTTTTATTTCCATTGAAGTCGCGTGCGCTTTGGACGCGAACGGTCGTCAACGCACACATATCGTTCATCGTTGTCGCGTCGTTCGCCGCATTTTCGCTCTACTATCTACCGCGCTTCGTCCCCCGCCCGGTCGATTGCAACGTGAAATGGGTCGACATCGTCGAATGGCACGAAACCGTGTTCAACAAAATGTGGGACGTATTCTTCGTAATATACGTGATGGAAAACATATCGGCGATGTTCTTCACTTTCATGACGCCGGTCAGCTTGCTGCTCGTCATCAATTCCGTGCTTATGGTAACGTTCGTTGTCAAGAAATTCAGTCGTCGAAAACTATTCACGCAGAAAGCGTCGATCAGTCAGTCACACGCCGCCGAACAGAGCAAACTGATTCGAATGTCGATAGCCGTCGTCATTACGTACACGGCGTGCGAACTACCGGGAATAATCGATCGGGTCATCATGCTCGGATGGATCGAAACGAACATCACGCTACGAGAGGCGATGTACTTCCGCAAAATTTCCATATCATTGACGATTTTAGATTCGTGCTTGAACTTTTTCCTCTACTGTTTCACGAACAACAAATTCAAACATAAAGCCATCGAAATTCTTTGCTGCGGCGAAAACAAGGTGAAGTTTTTCCATCGGCGTAAGTCACCCTGATCGCAAATACTGTACTCTTAAACTATGTATCAAGTCAGATGTTTTAATGGGATTTAAAGGGAATTTTTACGTCTTTTGTTCTCTTGAAGAATGAAAACCCTAACTAAAAAAAGACATACAGCTCAATTTTTGTACGATGTATTGACTTTCCTTTCTAAATACCGACTGCAGGGGTGAGACTTGCATCTCTACCTTATAACTGTGTTTGCTTCATAGCATGTCTGCCCTCAGTGTCCGACTTGTAGCTAGTGTTATTAACACAGTTTTTATCATTCGCGTCACAAAATACTACACCTTAACACGATATCCTCAAATATTTTCATCTGTTTGGTTCTGGAGGAGCCAACTCACCAACAGAAATGAGAAATGATTCCAGTGATAGACTGCTGAGACGACTAATACAGAGGATCTTAAACATGGCTCCTACAAATCATTTATCCCAAAATCTAAGATCATTCCAAGACATTGTAGATAATTTAGGGGGTCACTCGCCAAAATTTTCTGATATACTTATGAATTAGTGCCTTTGAAAAATTGCAGGTCGACAATTCTTAGTATTTTGCACTTAATAAGACTGAATTTTGGGAATTTTAGATAGGCAGGTACCATGTTTTAAGCGTGATACTTCACCTTCATGGACCTTCAAGCACGGACCAGTTAAAAGTCAAACTTGATTACCATTACTTATATATACTTCATAGCCACTTGGCGCTTGTCGGCAAATACTGTTTAAATATTCCCTATATGAACTGTTATGTAATCTTTCATTAATCATACACACATCTTACACACAATAATAACACTGCCCCTTTCGCAGGGATAAATCTTGAATGTGTCAAAAAAATGATGTTCCATTTCGTCATTACAATTTCAACGTAGTCCTAAATCAAAATGAAAAATTTGAAATAAATGTGAAAGGAAATAGAGCGGCAAGTGAAAATTCTGAATATCGTAAACAACCAGACACAAAAAATATCCGACCAATAATTCACTTGAAAAATTTCTTCATCCAATAAACTTGATCATAATTTCATTCAGGTCATCAGTTGAAACGGGACTTATTAAAAATCCATTCCATTATTGCGAAGACAGTTGTCAGTTTTCCGATTGCTTTAATTACGATGCTTTAATCAACGAAATTACTTACCAGTATGTCAGTAGTCATTTGTTTTTCAGTTAATTTTCTATTAGAAATTTCTGTCCTTATAAGCACAGGTGAAGCCCCAAATATTTGGAAGAATATTCAAGCAGGCCCATATTGAACGCACTAGCGAGTGCATCCAAACAGCAGGGTTCTGAATTATTCATGAACGGATTGAAAATACATGAAAACAAACATAGCATGGTAAACGCCATTTTCACATCACTCCCATCATCGGCATAACAAAAGCAGGCTTAATAAGCGCCGAATCACATACGATGCCAACTCACTCTTCGTTAGCCCAGAATTGCTAGTTAACATCCCTTTGATACGTATTATGTTCGTGACATGTGGTGCAGGCCATTAATGTCAGAGCGCTTATACTCGCTCTATACACGATGCCCAGTCTATCCATGATTTATATCTTCATGATTCATAATGTAAAACTAACATACATTAGCGTTCAATCCTACGTAGCAACATAGGAAATAATCTCTACGGAATGATAAGGTTTTCAGCTGTTTTCGCAATCGGCTGCCTTCTATTCGTAAATCATTCAAAAAAGATCATAGGAAAATACTACTCAAGATGATCAGCCATTTAGCTGCAGGGACAACTGAATGCTCCCCTCCTCCCAGTTATGGCTGTGAGTTCTGCTTGCATACAGTGACATAAAAATTCATGTTGAAAGCCCATCTAGAATACTTCCACTTATTCATTGTAATAACACATCGTTGGTTTTTGCAAGAATAGGCTGCCAACAATTTGCCTGACATAAAAAAACCTCCGTATATCCATATCTACCGGTAAATAAGTCTCAGATCTCTACCCTATGGTGACAATAGAATAATTCATACAAGTGCTACATTAATAAGACAGAAACCGTTTATATTATTCTAGATTATTCTAGATTCTCACTGATTAGGCAGGGGCTAATCATCTCCGTATGATAGAGGCTATCATTTTAGCTTCTTAGCATTATTCCATTTGAATGCTAACTAGTTCTGGAGTCGAGCTTGTCACAGCATTGTTTCTATAGTAACGAGTGATCGTGATTTATAGGCCTACACACTCTAACAATGCATGCAAATGTTGTGTAGGGAGCCAGCTGCAAATTAATTCCTTAACGATGTGATATGTGGGAGCTATTTCAATGGGTATGGGGCATTAAGCCCCATATCTGTAATTGCCAATAGCATTCATCTGAAACAAGTTTTTTCATCAGAATCAATTCAAAACCTCTTGTAGGGTATGTCTAAAATAATACCTAGGCCTATTAGAAATTCAAATATATTAATTATTTTTCAATAGTTCTCCCCGTAAAACTAAGACAAATATAGTGGTTGCCTCTTAGTTTTGGACCTTGCCGATATAGTATAGGCCTACTACAAGCGCATCAGTGACTCATTCATTGATCCAGCGATATAAGAAGATTTCACATGAGAAATTTCAGCATTAATATCAATTCGCAGCAGTTATCGCAGAGATGTTCAAATGATTACTCTTTGTTTTGAACCATTTCGATAAGTCTAAATAACCTAGCTCTTTTGTAACAAAAAAATAGCTTAAAACAAAATCAACAACAAACAATCAATACCCATTATAACGAATAAGCTTGCTTACCATCTCATCAATCAGCCCTCTCAGTCTCTCCTCCAACTGCACGATTTCTGATTCACCGAGATTCGCCTTAATGTCTGGGTAGAACATGGGACTCGTATCATCTGTATTGTCAGATTGCAGATCATTAGAAAAACCATAATAATGTGTTAGGCCTATATCCAGGGCACATAGCCTCTGTATGGTACTAACTGAAGTGTGGTGATGTCCGCACTGATTCGACTGCCTGGCTGACAATTAACTGACAAGTAAAATCAATCGCCTACAGTCAGCCCCACAAGGCTCCGCAACCGCAAATGGCACGTAACAGCAAATTACATGATGAAATCAAATACCAGAATTCATAGACGAAACGTCGCTTTTCAGAGATCAAACTTCAGTTCAGTGGTGGCTAATTCGGGCTTACGGGCCACTCGCAGTCCTGGTGGAACTTCAGTGAGTTCGCCGGCTCTGGTTATATTAGTAAACAGCCTAATTTCATTTATCAAGTCTGTTTTTGAAGTGAAGGTCCGCCTTGAAAACCAGCCGAGATATCCTACTGATATTTAATCGTTTCGGAGGAACCATTTTCTGGGACACACTGTATTGATAGTGCTTACAATCAGAGATCAAATTATCTAAAAATCCTCGAATTCTCGCACAAAGAAATCTCTAATGCTATCCACAGTCGCTATACTTTCTACATCTCACTTTCTATTCTAGTCTAAAAACCAAATTCGGCAACTTGAACTATATCTTATCATCCTCAAGACTTGGAACTTTTGTCACCGCTCGTTCGCAGTCCACTGCTGCATAGCTGAAAAGCTGGGTCTGGTCATGGACGTAAACTAGAGGCGAATTTATCCCATTATTTTTAGGCGATTTTCCTAATAATAAATTGCTAATCTAATCAAATAACATTTGCAAAACAGGATGAATTTGACGACTTGTTCGAAACTGCTGAGAAGAAAATACTGCCCGCTTTTTGAAATATCATTTCGAATGAGTTTCTTTTCTCTTAAGAAGTTTTGATCAATTTTTATCAGTTTCCGAAAAGAAATTTGTGAGTCCACCATCTTCAAATCGTATCAAATCACATCCGGAGGTGATTTGACAAATCGATTTGAATTTGATACCGTGTTAAATCGTCAAAAATTAGACCAAATCAAATTTGATTATGTCAAGATAAAAACGATTTTACTTTCAAATTTAATTTGATATGATAAATTCGCCTTAGATTTATTTAGATCTAGATTGTGACGTCCATGGTCTGATCGGGTGTGTAGGCACCGGTAACACTTGTAATTGCGAGGGCGGAGGCGGACCAAGAGCTTATATTGAGGGGTAGCACCCGACAAGAAGGGCAATGATTATCACAAAGAGGCACTACCCACGCGTAACGAAAGGGGGTCTGTTGGCCCTCCCCTACGAAAATTTCTAAAAATAAAACCCCGCCGATGAGATTTCTAAGCATTTGAGCTTGTTTCAACCAAAGGAGCCTTTCGACGTCCTCAGGTGTACCGAATTTTTGACGGGAATGATTTTCGAGACCAACTGAAAACCTAGAGGGTATAGCACGTGCCCCACGAGGTGCTACCCCCTGGATCCGCGTCTGTGAGGAGCATGTGCTATTTAATTGCAAAATTACATGTAGATCGTAGCCTTTCAATTTCACTGAACTCTATGTCCTTAGTCGAGTGTATAACTCAAACTCAAATGGAAAAATGTGTAATCTTTCTAAATTCATTAGTAGAATTAGACGAAAATATTTTCGGACGCCCTCCCTGAATAAATTGAAATTCATTAACATATCTTACGGAATAGAAGTTTTTTTCTGTCATGATTTGTACGCAATACATTTTATCAGATAGGCACACATTTTTGCATTTAAAAACGCCACTGAGGTGTCATAATAATTTTGAGAGAAAAACGTGGACTGTAACGGGGACATCGGGTATAGGCTACAGTAATTTAAAAATTCACTATTGTTGCAAATTTCTCGAAATTCTATAAAAACAATTAGTTTCTTGCAGAAATAATCAATTTTGATCAAAGGTCGTGAATTGGCTATTTGTCTGAATTTTTGATTAATCTCTGTCTGGGACACGAAACTGGCGACTCGTGATGGTGGCTGATTCGGGCCATAAGGCATACAACTAATATTTTGTACGCCTTTATCCGGCGCGATAAATTGTTTACATTAACCCATTTTTTGTTTTTGTTTTTCGCGCGGTAGTCCAAAAAGTTTGATTTTCTCGTGCGAGAAAAACACAACATTTTGGTTTTCTCGCGCGAGAAAACAAAATGTTTTGAATTCCTGCGCGAGAAAACCAAGGAATGGGCCAATGTAATCAATTTTTTCATTTTACTTTTAGTCGTCGAAAATTTCTTTTTTTAGTAAGGCCACCATATTTTCACCTCTCCTCGGCAGGGACTCGCACCTGATGGGGCCGAGACGGCTACGGTTCGGAGGGTGCACTTTCATGAAGAGATTTGGATTTTCGAGTTACACATAGACGCATGGTGTGCGCGCTGAGATGTTTCATGCCACACATGATTTGACCGCCGCCGGGTTTAGTAAGCTTCAACTCAATATTTCGTGCGTGGGGCGTATTGGTTCGACTCATTAATTCAATATTATAGTAGGATGGCTGAAGTTCTAAGCGGTAAAGAAGTTGCCCTGTAAGTATCAGTGACATAAAATGTCTACCTGGGTGGCTGATTAGGCGTGACATTTTGTAAATGGTCTGTTTGAAAGTAGTTTGATGAAGCGACTGCAGTGTTGTTTGGCAGTTTCTGTCCCCCTTTTCATTTTGGCTTGGCCTTATAATAATATGGTTACGTAAGGCTACCCGTACCTAACCATAACACTAGGCGTTTTTATGGAATCGAATCTTGTTCGGTTAAGCAAAACCCGAAACAAAAAAGGATTAGTAAATCGAATGATTTTTGGTAAATTTTTCAAGTCGATTTATCAATACAAGGTGCGAAATGGGCGTGATGCCGGTCACAGAATTATGATAGATTGATGGTGTGCAATAATAGCCTACGGGATGTCGACAAATTCAAGTTCTTGAATTACTCGTTTGATAGCGCTTGTCAGAACCGGAAATTGGAACCTAAATCCGCCATCTAGTTCATTTGCAAAGAAAATCACGTGTTTCAAGTTTTTAGTTAGTGATATTTTACTTACTTTAGATCGTGACGCGTAATCCTTTAAGTATGACATCCTGACAATGTGTTGATTCGATAAAACCTCACTTCAAATGCTAGAGATCACTAAAAGAGTCAAAAATTGTTTAAAAAATTACCAAAAATCACAAATTTAGTGATGACGCTTGAAGCAGCTAAAGGAAGTAAAGACTGGTACTGGGTGTCATAACTTTTATGTTGAGTTCAAGACTCTAAGGTGAATTAATTGCTGGCTACACTGATAAATATGAAATGATATTAAGAAATAAAATAAATTTTAGAAGGAAATCGTAGATCCATAAAAAAAATATGAAAAGTACCAAGACTCGAACCGACAATCAAAATTGGGCAACAAGTCTTTACATCGTCAGCTGTCGCAAAATGTTTTTGGCCGTTTTTTGTCTCAAGATAGGCACAGTTTTTATGCCAGATGCCACATTGCATTTGGTATTGCAAAATAAATTGTTAGTTAATAACTAACGACATTACTTTGTACCTTTAAAGGGAAATTCGTGGACAGTTGAAAACCGAAGTCGAAGCTATTCGGAAAGAGTTTTCGTCGTTCAGACCGGGTCTTGCAATCGTACAAGTCGGCAACCGAGATGATTCCAATGTGTACATTCGCATGAAACTGAAAGCATCCGAAGAATGTGGCATTCACGCTGAACACATAAAACTAGCGGATGATATCACAGAACGTGAGGTAAACAGTTTGAACAGTTCTTCCAAAAACATTCAGATAAATTTTTTCTGGGTAGAATTGTCCGATGGTGATGATTGTGAGCTCCGTAGTGTAGCAATCAATGATTTCGCTTGTGGTAAGTAAGGATCCACCAGGTTGCGACGATGTTGGACTTTTTCTCGAGATTCAATTAAAATTTCAAATTTTATGAATGATGAACGAAAATTGTGCTATGAACTCGAAAAATCAATCTTGAGTTGTTCACAAGATGTAGAGGGAGGCTAAAAAATCTAGATGAAATTTAGGCCTAACTTAATTTCGATTACCATTCAGAGGATCATTCGTCAACGGCCTCCCAGCTAAGCCACATGATGATGAAATACAAGCCTTATCAACAGCTGTATTCAAAATCGCACACTGTTGGCTATTTTGAATAAAGAAGTTTCCAGTTTCTAGGCGCCATTTTGTGGCGGTCCCTCGAGGTCCCCATTGTTGCGATGATTTGCGCTCATTTTTAAAACATAAGTTTAGATTGAATATCATATAGTTCTGCAGCCCCTTGTTCGATGAACTTAAGTTATACAGCATTTTAAAGGAAATGAAATGCAGATATTTGCTGGCGATTCTTGGAATTTTTGAACGCAACAATTGGGGGCATGTCCTGATACCGTTATATACATGTAGGCCCTACATCAATATGCACTTATGTACAAATGCGGTGGCATTACTCAATTTACATCCATATGCTTTTGTTAATGATATGCTAAAGCACATTTGACCTTTGTGACACATGTGACCTTTGTAACAAATGAAAATATTTTTCAATTATATGCTAGGCCTCGCATTTGATGAAGATTAACATATCATTAACAAAACGTGTTTTTTTAAAAGTTTTTTTAAAGTGGAAAATAGGTTCGGGCTGTTAGATTATTACTAGTATTGAATGTTTTGTGCCAGCCCGAAATAATTGGCTGTTTCCTTTCTATAGGGTGCAGTTTTTGAAATCGATTGTTCATTTTAATACACCAAGTGTATAGCATCGAGCTTAAGGTCCCTATTGATTTTGGTGTAATTTGCATTTATGATGGCTCATTGGCGGCCTTATTTGATCCTTAAGATTCATAGTTTCCATTCTACAAGGTGCCGTTTTTCAAGTAGAGTAATCATTTTAATATATAAAGTTTTCATATATTAACTTGAATAAATAATTGATAAATATGGCGGAATGTGTTAACTGAACACATCAATGACTCTTGGGATGAAGTGAGGTAGTGTTACTGCAAACTGACAATTATTTTGGAAATAACTGCTATCAGCAGATCCGAGACATCTTTTCTTTTGTAACCAATAAACTTGCCACCCATGGCTCAGTTCCACAGTTGTGAGTTAGCTCTTTGAGTTAAAGATAGTTCATTTTCGATGATTTGACGATGTAGTTTAATCTCAATGCCTTACTGTGGAACTGGGTTCAGGATTCTATTTCTTTATTATTCTGCTATTCAATAACATTTTCAAAAATTGATGAGTGATGCATTTTTAGCCCACTTGGGACTTTAGTCCCAGCAGGCTATTGCATTCACTTTTCATCCGTCGTCCATCCGTTTGTCCGTCCATCACTCGGGTTGGGTACGAGACTGGTATGAGGGGGTCAGGTGGGGAGACTGGTACGAGGAGATGGACGGACAAAAGGAATGTGTACATTGGTTTTTGTATATGGTCACCAGGGGGCGTTGAATATTGAAATTGTTAGATTGTTGAGCATTTGAAACCATTTCCCAAGTAGGCATGGTGTCCCTGGACCCCTCGTTATGTTTATTCATGTTGTTACAGATTTTGAATCGACTGGCTGAACTGAATGCTGATCATAAAGTTCATGGAATTATCGTACAGGTACGCCAAAAACAAAAGAAATTTAGAAATGAATTAGTGCATTTCGGAAGTATCTTAAGCCATTTGGAATAAATTTTAGGCAAAAATTGCATATCATCAAATTGAACATAACAAACCCTAAAAAATGGTTATTTAAGTAAACTGTAAATCATAAATCTGACTTGCTTTCAGCTGCCTCTCGATTGTAAAAATTCTGTTGATGTTCACAAAGTGACGAATGCAATCATCCATGAAAAAGATGTAGATGGGTATGATGAATTTTTTTTCATTCTAATATCAATTATTATTTGATCAATTCATATCGTAATTAAGTTAATCAATATATCTAACTCACAATGGCTAAGTGGGCACAAGTTACATCTACATGGGCAAAAGTTACATGGATATTCGATTTATATATGTTCTCTGAAAATAGATTAGATAAGCTTTTCAAATAGCTGTAGGTCTAGATCATAGTTTAGTTATTTAAAATTAAAGTTTAGATATGCGAATTTTCTCAAGAATCCCTTTGTATCCATTCAAAACAAATCTAGATTTCAACTTTGTGGGTAAGGAATGAAAATTCAGTTATGTTTCATATGCAAGATACAAATACAGATGATTTTGGATAATTTTATATAGAAATTTGATTTCATAGTAGTTCCCTATGGTATACGGAAAAAATGCCACCGGTAATAATGCCACCAGAAAAAAATTTTCAACAGTTTGAAATGAACAGATGATGATAAAATTCCACAGTCTATGTTCAGACATTTCCTATCCAGATTATATACATGTTTGTATGTAAATAATGTTTTTCTGGTTGCATTTTTTCCTACCTTACAAAAAGTGGCATTTTTACCGGTCGCATTTTTTCCTATATTGCAAAATTTGGTGGCATTTTTACCTACAATCGTTCCCTATGGTCTATCTAAGGACAACGTGTCTCAGTTAGCTATCATGTGTCACATATTGTAAGATCGATGATTACCGTATTGAATATGTTTAATATTTGTGTTTCAGTTCAGAAATAAACTTCTTCAGTTGATGTCTGTCCTTTGCCATTGATCAAATTGTCGAGTTAGATTTATCATTTCACAACATTATGCCTACAAGTATTAATAAGGATTTAGGACCTACTCATTGCGAAGAGCTGTTTCCTACCAAGATAACTACAGTTTCCATTTACTTCTTCAGACTTGGAGAAGCTAATGCTGGAAAATTGTCACGTGGAGACTTGGATAGCTGTATTGTACCATGCACTCCCCGTGGATGTTTAGAATTGATCAAGAGATCAGGTAAGGTGTATTTGCTCTTGTCTTGAATTCTGATTTCGGTGTCTGCTATAGCCTCCTCTCTCATGGTCCATTCTCTCCAATTTTTCACTCAAATTTCTGAATTTTATTGGAACTTGAAGGCTTTTTGAATTTGATACTTTGAACTTAAAAAATTGTCTATTTGTTATGAAAGTTTCTAGAGTTGACTGATATGTAGCTTTGATTGTTAAGTATGGCACTATAAAAACCTTATCACTGTTAGGAATATATTACTAGTGTATAGCAAGCTTGATTTTATATCACACAGCTATAGGGTTTTATTTCATATCATACCATTCATTTTCAGCATTGTCCTAAACATTTCAGGCAAAGCTAATCATTGAGCTATTCTCTCAAATATCATATTACAGTAGTCTTTGTTTGGGGTATAAAAATATTTGGGTAACTCCCCTAGGATTAGGTCATGCGACATTCATCATCACTACATTCATTAACGTTACATTGATTGGCAATTACATTGATTGGCTGCTTGTCGTGCTGGTTACTGGTTAATTCAGTTTCACACGGGGACACAAGAAGTACCTCTTGACTATCAAAACGAATTATTTAACTTGTTACCAATACATCAACTTTTATAGATTATCAAATAGATTTCTATAATAATCTCATAACATAAGCCCATTTAGTGTTGCAACAGGAACTTGGCCTAATAGCTTAGTCTGCGTAGTCATAGATTGTTAGTTCGAATATTTATTATTCTTTTATGCATCTTTTTTGCAGGTGTGAAAATTGAAGGCGCAAATGCTGTTGTTCTAGGAAGAAGTAAAATTGTTGGAGCGCCAATGGCGGATTTGTTGCGTTGCAATAATGCAACAGTAACAATTTGTCATTCACGAACTAAGGATTTGGCAGAAGAGGTATATTTGAATTGTTTGAAGAATCTTTTTCGCTGGAAATTAAAACACTATTTTTCGTAATAAGTTCAGACATAGATAAGTATTGGAAGATCTTAATGATTCAGATCACAGCGATTCACTAAATGTCTCGATTGTTCTTGGGGTTAAGGTACGACGAGCTGATATCGTAGTTGTGGCGATCGGCAGACCACAAATGGTAAAAGGTGACTGGATAAAAGAACGAGCCGTTGTTATCGATTGTGGCATCAATTCTTTACCAGGTTTGTAGCGTTTTGATCTTGCCTGCAAGGTTATCATACAACAAAAATTTGTGGTGCAGAGCTGACTTCAATTTGAGAATAGTTACTACTCTTGTAAGAATTCAATAATACTCCTGAGAAATGTCCAAATATACTAAAAATCAGAATGGTAGCTAAAAACTAAAATTTAGTTCATTTTCAATTAAATTACTACGGTATTAAAGATGTCAAATTGTGGTGAAAGCCACTACAAAGATAGATACCAATGTATTCATGTCTGGGTATGAATAATGTGCAATGGACAAATTTAAGAATTATTCAATCATTGAAAACTTATAGCGACATATCCAATATGAAATTAATAGAATTCTAAACAGACTCTACCTAGCACCTAGCAACTTAATGTCAAATGAGCAGAAACTGGGGCCCGAAATATTTGAGCAGTTTTGAACTTAGATTAGAACGTTTATTTTTATAGATGCTACGAAGAAAAG
Source organism: Tubulanus polymorphus (assembly GCF_964204645.1). Taxonomy (NCBI): domain Eukaryota; kingdom Metazoa; phylum Nemertea; class Palaeonemertea; order Tubulaniformes; family Tubulanidae; genus Tubulanus; species Tubulanus polymorphus. The sequence continues at coordinate 11,810,250 of NC_134025.1, forward strand.
CGGCTATCGTTTAGTCGGTGATTGTGATTATGGATCATGTAAAGAGAAAGCGTCTTGGATCACTCCAGTCCCTGGTGGTGTCGGCCCAATGACTGTGGCGATGTTACTTCGTAATACAGTCGATGGAGCGAAACGAGCTATGGAATCTGATAAGGTTTGAAGATAGTGTAGTTTGTTTATATATACTTAAGATACTTGATTGATTTATTTACCAGGGGTTTGTTGTCAAAATTATTACTGTACCTGACCCGCTTATAAACGATGCACATAAATGGATTATTTGGAGTTTTGTTTTTCAGTCAATGCAGTGGCGGTTGTCACTATTTTCTGTCAAGCCTCAAGTCCCTGTTCCAAGGTACGAATCATTGCATGATATCAGAGCTGAGTAGCATGTCGAATATATTCTGCTCAATACATATACTTGAAACTTCTCCCTAAGTGCATGTTTATGTATAGTATGTTCTCTATTTCATCTATAATTTAGTGATATTGAAATCGCAAATGCTCAGACTCCTAAAAACATCGGCGAACTAGCCGAAGAAATTCGATTATTGCCAGAAGAGGTTGATTTGTATGGGAAGAAAAAAGCGAAAGTTTCGCTAAACATTTTGAAAAGACTGGGAAATCAGCCCAATGGAAAATATGTAGTTGTTACTGGGTAAGTAAATGTTTTTCATATGAGTATATGTTATACAGTCAAAGCCTGTCGTTTAAGGCCATCATCGAGACTGATGACTATGAAAAGTATGGCGTTAAAGCAAACATGGCATTATAAACAATGGTATTTTCATTTAATATGAGTGTATTAGTTCTCAAAAGAATATAGGTGTTGAGTAGGCTCTGCGATTTAACAGGACAGTTTTATGATGGACTTTCACTGTACTTCAAAAGCGTATTCGAAACAAGGAAAAACCTCTAAAAACTGTAGAAAAACTTGCGCTCATTAGATTGCACTCATTTCAGAATAACACCCACCCCACTCGGCGAAGGAAAAAGTACAACAACTATAGGATTGTGTCAAGCTCTCGGTGCTCATCTGAAGAAGAATGTATTTGCCTGCGTGAGACAGCCTTCACAGGGACCTACGTTTGGCATCAAAGGTAATATTCTTATTCCTGGAGTCTAAAGTTTAATGTCAAATAGTTATGCAGTTCCAGGCTGGTTTTCGTTGATCTGAACTTTCCTCCTGCTGGTGGTCCAGACATTACTTACTTCATATCCACTTATACACAAGAACGCTTTCAATCCAAATTTTTTTCAAGTACAGGAAGATAAGATTAATTAGAAATAAGTAATGAAAGATCATAAAAAATCCATCTGGTTTGTTGAAGCAATCTGCATTGAAAGTCATTCTACATATGGTACATTTTAGTACAATTTGACTGTAAATAATGAGCACTTTTTTACTCTGAATTTGTTAGTCCAACAAATATATAGATTAATTACGCTTTGCTGTTTACATGTATATCAAAAAAACACTTGTGAGTGCATGGAATTAAGAATTTCGATTTTTTGCCTAGGTGGTGCGGCTGGTGGAGGGTATTCCCAGGTGATTCCGATGGATGAATTCAATTTACATCTGACCGGTGATATACACGCTATAACGGCTGCTAACAACTTGCTTGCGGCACAAATCGATGCTCGTATGTTCCACGAATCGACACAAAGCGATGAGGCCCTCTTTAGAAGGTTGGTGCCGAAAAAGAAGACGTCTCACGAATTCTCCCCCGTACAGCTCGACAGATTAAAGGTGATTTTCTCGAAGGGGCATTAAAATGGATAGGGTGTCAAAATTGTTCGTAATAATAATATCTGTACTGTAATCATAGCGTGAAATGGCCCTACTGGGATTACTGAAAAAGTAGACCTGAAAGTACATTGGTTTTGTATGTGTTCAAGACCCCCATCTTGCTCAGTGTCTCATTGGGACCTAGATACTAAGAGTTGAGAACGAATATTTGTGAAGTTGTATGGACGAGTGGTCAGCGGGATTCACTGTCGGAAGCCAGGCGTCGTGTGTTCAAATTTGTACATTAGTTTAGTGTCCCCGGACAAGTCGGACAAGACACTTATCTTCATTGCCTCTCCACCCAGGTGTAAGTGGGTACCTGACCTTGTAGTAGTCGCTGGGATGTTACTTCTCAGGGAGAAATGATTGATACATTGTTAGCATTAGAGTTGTATAATACCGATTTAATGGAAAGCGCCTTGAACATTGTATCAGTAGAAAGGTCGCTGTAGAATTGATATCACTGTCACTACTAACGTGGATAAGTGAGCATTAGGCGCTGGTCTTTGGCTATGAATCCCTCTGGACTCCATACATAGGCCTGATCATTGCCATGGATAACAAAAAAAGATTATCGGGGAATATATAAACTTCGTGGGTCATATATGTGTACGATATTGTGTTAATCCACCAATATGGCGTAGTTATGCCGTCTACATGTACCCGGTATTTTAATTGTTGATACCAACCACCATTAAAGCCAAAAAAACAAGTCGGACAAGACACTTATCTTCATTGCCTCTCCACCCAGGTGTCAGTGGGTACCTGACCTTGTAGTAGTCGCTGGGATGTTACTTCTCAGGGAGAAATGATTGATACATTGTTAGCATTAGAGTTGTATAATACCGATTTAATGGAAAGCGCCTTGAACATTGTATCAGTAGAAAGGTCGCTGTAGAATTGATATCACTGTCACTACTAACGTGGATAAGTGAGCATTAGGCGCTGGTCTTTGGCTATGAATCCCTCTGGACTCCATACATAGGCCTGATCATTGCCATGGATAACAAAAAAAGATTATCGGGGAATATATAAACTTCGTGGGTCATATATGTGTACGATATTGTGTTAATCCACCAATATGGCGTAGTTATGCCGTCTACATGTACCCGGTATTTTAATTGTTGATACCAACCACCATTAAAGCCAAATCCTTGTTGACAATTAACAGGAATTGAACTTTAATGGATTATATTCTTTTATAATGTGTTAGCCTGTTACATGATTTCATATATATTTGTAGAGACTGGGCATTGAGAAAGAGGATCCAGCTTCGTTGACCAAAGAAGAGATTCACCAATTCGTAAGATTGGACATTGATCCGTCCACGATCACGTGGCAAAGAGGTAACTAATTAATGAGTGATAGTTCGAGGTAGCCTTGGATATGTAGACATTTTTGGTCAAAAGACCCTCCATTGTCGGCTTATAATGGCCTAAGTTGATTGAGGGGTGAAAAATTGAAAAACTGGTTGTTTCCGAGGCCGATTGGTACAATTTCTAGGAAATGTTTAGGTAAATGATATATCAATGAATAAGTTCTTATCCTGACAGCATGACACTGGCTGGATCTATGAGTATCAGATAGAATATATTGGAACTGCTAAATGTGTGGCACATTAGCTTCTTAGATCAAACTAACGTTTCAATTGTCGTGTTGGTTTGAAATCCTAGAAAATGATTCCGCGCAGAGTGCAGTTGTTAAACTGTTTGATGTTTTTGAATGTTCCTTGTTTCCGCTACTAAATGATTTCAAATATTCTTATTTGGCTGAAAATTGAATCCACAAAATACTTTCCAAAGTTTGAACCGAAACGAAAATATTGATTCTTTCGCTACAGCTTTGTCCAGAAAACTTGTTATCGATGCTTTGCAGCTCTTTGTATTTAACCTTGTATATTTCAGTTATGGATACAAATGATCGCTTCTTGAGACTAATCACAGTTGGTAAGTCTCCCACGGAACAGGGCAAGACCAGAGATACAAACTTCGATATTACAGTTGCTAGTGAAATAATGGCCGTGTTGGCTCTGACAACCAGTTTGGCAGATATGCGAGCCCGTCTGGGAAGGATGGTGGTTGCTAGTAGTAAGGCTGGTGTGCCTGTCACTGCAGATGATTTGGTATGTCTTATGCTTTTTAGTGTTTTCAAATGAGAGTTATTGTTCTCTTAAATTTGTGGCCTACATTGCAGTATTAACACCAAGCAGTTAAGTTAAAATGTTTATATTCCCATATTCAAAACTGCTTATTCTGATTGGTAAGTTATTTGGCCATGATTTAAATATGCAAGTCTTCTGGGGGAGATGAATACATCTCTATAGCTTCTATTTCAATACAGTCAATATTAACATGAACCTTTTATTTCTACCTAAATTATAGGGTATTGGAGGTGCTTTAACTGTTCTGATGAAAGATGCGATTCGTCCAAATTTGATGCAGACAATAGAGGTAATCAGTGCATTACATGGAATGGAACACATGTTTGCCATTGAATTTGTGTTCATGATTTCTTATGGACATACATTAAAGATCTTTGTTATTGTATTTCGTTATTGGCGTATATTATGATTTATCCAAATTTCAAGTCAAACTGAGTGTCGGTGAAAGTCGTAATCACCACACACCATGATGTTTCAAATATGCATTTCGAAGTCCTGTACACTTTGTTTCTGGTGTCTAAAATCATTGACTGCTTTTAGGGAACTCCAGTTTTCGTACATGCAGGGCCATTCGCAAACATCGCACATGGTAACTCTTCAGTTCTTGCTGATGCTATTGCTCTTAAACTTGTTGGAAAGGATGGATATGTTGGTAAGTAGTTGGATTGATTAATAGTCATTAGCAAAAAGGAATTGAGTTAACCCTTTCAGTGCTGACTAATTAATACCCTGTGGTAACTGGGTATATTGGTCAGTGCTGGAGATAATTTGAAAATTTTTAACCCTAGTGTGTTGAATAACAGGAATACCACTATAGTGTGTCTACACCGCGGCGCGGTGTATCGTTAGTTACCAGTATTTCACTATGTTTGACAGATGCTGCCATTTTTCAAGAGAAATAATTACTAATTACATCAATACACTGCAGTGCGGTGTACTAGCAAAATCTATCACTGATTTATACACTGCGCTGCGGTGTAGATGCACTATAAGGGTTAAACTAATGTGTAATTCCTAACTTTCAGTGACTGAAGCTGGATTTGGAGCAGATATTGGAATGGAGAAATTCTTCAACATAAAATGCCGCTATTCGGGTCTTGTTCCCAATGCCGTCGTTCTTGTAGCGACAGTTCGTGCATTGAAAATGCACGGTGGGGGACCGAAGGTGACCGCAGGAATGCCTCTACCAGCTGCTTATGGGGAAGAGGTAAGATTGATTATTTTTCGTCAATTCTACTATACATGTATAAAGTCATGCTTTATGTTACTTATTTGTTCATTGTACTTTTCTATTCAGAATTTAGAACTTTTAGAAAAAGGATGTGCCAATCTTTCTAAACAAATAGAAAATGCTGTGATGTTTGGAATTCCTGTTGTGGTTGCTGTGAATAGATTTTCGTAAGTTTAAATCCCAAAGACGAATTTGTGAACTCGAGTCAATTGGGCGCAGCAGTCACAAATCCCCTTACTCCTGAATGGCTTGATTCGGATATTGCATATTATTCTCAACATTAATTTCAATCAAGCACATGAACTGAATCATTTAGAACACACTCAATAATCAAATGTTTGGTTTTTGAGTTTAATCCGTATCAAAAACGATTACCCTAAGTAAAACAATTAGTTATGGTTAAATTCTTAAAACTTATTCAGATCAGACACTGAATCAGAGTTGAAACTAGTACAGAAGTTGGCAATCGAAGCAGGTGCTTTTGATGCTGTTATATGCAATCATTGGGCTGAAGGTGGCGCTGGTGCTGTAGAGCTCGGTCACGCATTGGACCGTGCATGTGAACAGCCGTCGAAATTCAGTTTCTTATACGATGTCACGGTGAGTTGCGAAAATTCAGGTCGGTATTTGGCGCTCAATTTAAATCTCTTACTATCTTGTATAAATTTTACAATGTAGTTGCCGCTTGAGGAAAAAATTGAACTTATTGCTCGCAAAGTTTATGGCGCTGATGGCATTGAACTGTCAGAAGAAGCTCAGAAGAAATTGGAGCGTTACAAAACACAGGTAGAAAAAATGAAAACCTGTTCAATCGCAGATACAATCGAACCTTGTTAATGCGAAACGAAATCTGTTCATTACAATGATTTCAGACTACAATACTGGCTCTGACATTGAAATTAATCGTCATTTGAATAAATAATATGAAACCTGTTTGATATGATGGTTTCACTGCTCACAAGATTCACATTAACGAGGATCCATTGTACTAAGGGAGCATCTCAAAATTTTGGTAGTTTCTTCAATTAGAATAACTCGCGGAAGGGGGCGGGGGTGGAGGCTTCCCACGGATTCATCACGACTGCCGAACTATCGATTTATTGCGGTGCAAGATAACAGTGAATTGAATTGCAGTTTCAAATATATTACACGTAGTTGATGTAACGTCTCTCTTTTAGATGCTGTTGGTATTTTAGATATATTTAATTTTGTTTATAAATTCTATTAGAGTTTAATAGGTTTTCCACTTGTAATTTTGCTATTCAATTTTTCAATTAAAAGTTGTGATCGACATACACTCGTGAGATGTCTTATCTTTGTCTGTGGTCTCTCATTAGAAAAATCAATAGTTCCAACTTTGGCATGTGTCTAATCGAAGGGGGGGTGGGGGGTTTAAAACCAATTAGACAGTTATTTTAATCGACGGAACTATAGAAATTTTTAGATGCTCCCTAACTGATGCAATTACCTCGCGATGTCCTGTATTCGAAAGTCATTTTTGTTTTGTAAATTATTTCAAGGGCTTCAATGATCTGCCAATTTGCATGGCGAAAACTCATCTGTCTCTATCTCATGACGCTACTCGCGTTGGACGGCCAGTTGGATTTACTCTACCAATTCGAGATCTCCGTGCAAGCATTGGCGCTGGATTTATTTATCCACTAGTCGGAACAGTAAGTAGCAATGCGTTCTAATGACTGGTCCTTTGCAATTTCTCAACAGCAACTGTTAACCGTCAAATTCCATTATAACGCCATCCTTTTAGTGCTAATGCTAACTAATCTTTGCCAGGTCTTAGTCATATTCAATAAAAATATTGGTAGCATTTGTTTTTACTGCAAAATTTGTTATAATGCCATGTTTTGCCCCAAAAGTGACGTTATATGGACTTAGAACATAGTGCTGTTTCATTAGGCTACTCTGTGAATTCATCATTTCCTTGCAAACCTTCTATTTTAGATGAGTACAATGCCTGGTTTGCCAACACGGCCATGTTTCTACGATATTGACATCAACCCTGATACAGAGGAAATTGTTGGATTAATGTGATGGAGAAGTTTGAGAAGAGTTCTATATAATTATTGTCAATATTTTTACATGAATCATGTGAAACATGAAACAATGATCCAGAGTTGTGTAATTATTATTGTCAGAGCATTTGCATGGTTGTTGTGCGATATTTGATTTGATTTGAAAGAATGTATTTTCGTTAATGATTATATTTTAGATCAATAAAATTGATATCTGAAAGATTTAAAAAACAATTGTCATTTATGATCTGTGGGAAGATTGAGAGGCAGATTAGCCTACTTAGGCTATATTCCATCTGTATTGTTTGTTCGTTTGGCTTTTATGTCAATTGGGTTGTGGGTTTCCAAGACTAACCCAAAGATCTGGATAGTGCATCATTGGTAAACTGTGGAGTGGCTGTAGGCTTTGGTGACTGAACATAGTAAGCGGTCCATAAGGATGCAGAATAAATCATTGCTCCAAAATCTGAACGACGTAAAGCCAAACAAACAAACAACGGATCTACAATTATTAAGTTACAGGTACAAATACAAACATACGAGGGGGAGAATCATGAACATGAACATGATTGCCGTGGGTCTGCTACACCAAATAGGTTTACAGTCGGCCCTCATTTTTTTTACATGCACAGCTTTAATAACTCAAGAAATTGTAAATTGTTGAAGTCATCGTGACGCTGAATCTAAATGGATATGGTTTAAAATTTCTGAAACCGTCGAAATAAGAAACAGGTAGGCCTACGTCTAGCCTATGTAATTAGAATGAAATGAAAATTGCGTTCTCATTCGTCCAGCGAAGGGTTACCAGTTAATAATCGATATAAGATTACTGAGGGATGCTGTGGTTAAGCATGTTAAGCCTAATATTTAAGCAATTGGAATGATCTTTTAGGAAAGCTTCAAGCTTTCATGGCATTCATTAAATTCATATAGAAAAATTATTTCGAATTATTCTAATAAAAGATATAATAGATATATGATAAATATATAAGAATAAATGTGATTAATAATGGATATAATAATAATACACATATATATATATATATATATATATATATATATATATATATATATATATATATATATATATATATATATATATATATATATATATATATATATATATATATATATATATATATATATATATATAACGCTTTTAGAGTACCGTATAGTTGAATCTGAAAATATTTTTACTGAATCGTCGTTTCGTCATGTAGTTTTAGTTCACAAAGCGGTCGCTAGTTTTCTCTGTCTGTGCGGCAATGCTGCATATGTGCGTGTGAGTCTTCTCCTCCGAGGTTATAAACACAAGTTCAAGGATTAATTCTCTATACGGTGCGTAAAACGTGGATGGATTCGGCATGGAAAGTTCTAATTCGACGCACAATTTAAAGCATGGCTCTCATTGATGATAACCGAACCGTAGATTTTGGTGCGAAAAGAAGAGAACAGAAGATAATCGAATACAGACAAAATAATCGGGTCCTGGCTTAAAAATAGAAGTTGGAACTGGAAGTTAAATCAATAGCAGCCGTCCGTGGTGCCCTATTGAATTCAGTTTTTTGGTAAGAAACAAGGCTTATGTAAGGGCCAAAGTCAGACATCCTACTAGTAGCGAGGCCAATGAATAGTATACCGGTACAGTACCTACCTAACTAGCGGTAACTGAAATGGATTTTTGACTTCATGATTGCCAACAATTGGGGGCGGTTAGTTGGCTTGTAAGGGAGGTCTATTTTATGGATTTTAATTTTAAAGCGAGGTAGGCCTAGGCCGCAAAGAAAACATTTCATCTTTGGATCCCACAATGCCTATACACTTAGTAGTCAGTAACCGGTGGTCATCCTTATTACCGAGATGACGTAATTTACCGAGATGAACTGAGATGACATGAAATAGGCCTACAACATATTTATTTATTCCTTATCGATTTTAACACTTGGAATCATATTATATCAGTAATAAATACCTTCTAGAGTCATATTCTACATATTTTTCCGCATATTTTGTTTAAAAAAATTTGAAATCGATAAGGAATAAATAAATATGTTATATTTCATGTCATCTCGGTTCATCTCGGTAAATTACGTCATCTTGGTAATAAGGAGTCCGACCGACCTGTCTGGTTTAGTTTCACGATCGGATATTTTCACAAACCACATCCGATTGGTATAGGTAAGCCCATACGATTATAAAAAGCCTACCACCAACGATTAAGTATCTAACTACTGTCCACCCAGCCTTGTGACCATCATCCAACCTTCTACAATTCCAGAACGTCATGCTGCCAATAATCTGAGAATCGATGAAAAGGTGCAACTTCAATCTTCGGATTTGATTTCGGTTACTTGACATTTTCAATAAGGACAACAATTCAAATTCTACCCTTTTTAGCCTCAACTTTTTCATGAATATGGACCCGAGGGCCATTTCATAAATGACTGGATAAAGCTTGCACAAATGCGTGAACATGACTAATGACACATAAAAGTCCTGTGAAAACAGCTCTTGAGAATGCGAAATTGGTGCTTTGACATAGGAAAAATATTTCATATTCAACTTCCCTGGGTTCAACATTGTTTAGGCCAAGGGGCAACAGAAAGTTACAATATTGACATAGGTTAAGTGACAGCTAGTGACAGTTCAATTTGGCTACTTACAAGTAAAGTTGTCACAGTATTTACATAGAGGCATAAGGTCTGTCATTTATGTATGTCTGTTTAGTTTATTGAAGCAACTTTTTGTGAACATTCGAAAACTTAAAAATTTGGCAAAGAGGTGTGTCTCAGTTCGACCGAAAGGTTAAATGTCCCAGTTCGGTGAAGTGAGCTTCTGTCCTGATGAAAGGTTATGCCTTTGTAGTAGCCCTTTTAAAAATGCATATACTCTACTTGCAATTAGCCCTAGTTGAAGTGCCGACTTCTCTGATACTACTATGATATATACTATCTTATAAAATCTATTAGATTACTGGCAGATCATGCTACTGGGGAGGGGGGAGTTGGTTGCTGTTATTGCTGACTGGATGTTGTGTAGTAATAGTCGAGTATGGTACCTCATAAGAAAGGATATTGCTAGCCAAGTTGCTTAGAGAACATCCATGGGCTTCCTTTATATTGATCCAACTTATCACTAGGTTTAATATTGGTGATTATGATATGTGATTAATTCTAGCAACTGATCATATTTTTCTTATTTTGTGAAATCGACACTCATAGAGAAAAAGATTGAATAATTGTCGGTCAAAGTATTTTTCCTACAATTTGTTCACCATTTATATTGTTTCACCCTAAACCTACTGGTTCTGCCTTTGATGTACCAATGAGTAGGCCCCTTGTTTTAATCATTCAATTAGATTTTACAGGTCGATTCGTCATTTGGATGGGATTTTCTATTTGTTATCATTAAACTGATAGGCTAATGTGATATAGGTTGAACGTATAATTAAAACGACATTAATGTGTGTACACTAGTCATTTGATTAAAACAGAGTTTATGGGTCTGTGGTGGACTATTGGATTCCACTATCTGGAAGATCGGGTAGACCTATTTGAGGAAAAATCCATTTTCTTTCATGAAATCTCCCAAAGAACTTTGAACCGAAATTCTGAGATATCGGATTTTAAGGCTTTTTTATTTTCATATTTTAAAAGGACGATATTATTATCAGGCCTAAGCCTAATGAAATATTGGATGATAGCCAGGGCTGGATTCTAATCCTTACTTCCTTATTTTTGTTGTAAGGACGCTCACTTTACTAAAGGCCTATTATAAATGCAAACCTATTCTGACAAATTCTTGATGTAACCGTCAATAATAATTCAAATCAATTGAATTGATTTAGGTTTGTGGTATTCTATTCAAATTAGACCAGGGGACTGGACGCGCACATGTTTAGGAAATGCCTTCAGAAATTATCGTACAATTTGATATTATTATTCTATTATACCATCAGATGTGTAGTGGATTACAACACAGCTGAACCGGTATACCGGCGAACTAGCGATGGCGCATATAGGGGTGTTGTATCTGCTAGTAATCCGGTGGTAGTCGTTGTCGAGTATAGGAGCCTAGTAGGCGTTTATCTCGCTAAGACATCATGTGACGGCGGCCGGCAACGATCCAACGTTGACGCATGAGTGTAACTGATAGACGCAGGTAAATGCAACGTTGGTACGTCTGATGCAGGATGATATTATAAATCGACGGTTAGAGCGGATTCAACTACGAAATCGGAACTGATTACATAGATAACGAATTATGTTGGCTTGTTACGGTCTTTGCTTTGAAAAGATATCGTATTCATGATTTCTGGCACTTCTGCTGAATTTTGAGATGAAGCTCGGTTCGATGTTTTTCACTGACTGATAACTTTGCAGTGGCGTTGGAACCGTAGCGACTGCAGCGGAGAAAGCTGCGGCAATAATTTACTGAATGATGTTTTTTCTTTCTTTGAATACCACATTTTTGAAGAAAATTAAGTGATTTCGCCGAGGCAATATTTAGAACCTGTCCACAATGGGTTTTTGGTCGCAGCAATCAAAAATTGCTTCGAACACGCCTGCTTTGAGAACTCTTTTGACAATTACCGATGTATCTATTGATATTAAGTCTGTGGATTGTCTAAGGCAATCCGATTCAATTCAATCACAGGAATGATAACATCGTTAGAGAATTTACAATTAAGTTAGAGAAGACCAAATGATATCCAAAATACGATATCGATATACCGGTAACAATTGATATTTCCTGTGAATATGCGTATAATTCATTGAAAAATGAAAGTTGATTGCAAATGAATCTTGCAGTGATGAGGGTGGAGATAACCACTAAGTTGAATTGGTCGTTTGATCATATCGAAGGATTAGGAGAAACAGTTTATTTGATCTGGGATGTATCCAGGATGACGGGGGGGGGGGGGCAATTTTTTTGTTCAGAATAATTTAGAATGGCAGTGTTAAAAGAAAAAGATAAGTTTTTTCGGAGGGGGATTCCAGACACTCTGAAATGCTCCCTGGATTTGCCCCTGTTGGTCCTTTGGTTTGGTGGTTCTTTTCTTAAAGCACTTCGCACCATTGTCATGTCAACCAACAACTGTGGACTGCAATCATCAGTAGTAGGTTTTGACGCAGTTTGACAGTTGAGGATTTTGAATAGGAGTTTTTGACTCTCAAATTATTTGACTCAAGTTCTACCTAAACGATATGGTTTTGCAACTAGCAAGCGAGCCAGTTCCAGTTTAATGAGTTCATCATTTCGAAAATAATTATTTGAATTTAAAATAAGAGGTATGAAATATATTCAAGCGCACAATAAATGACGAAATTCACGATTGTAATTGTTATTTCGAAATGCTGATATTGATATAAAGTATAAGTGCACTTTGGCTCATGCGGAACCTTTTACGCAAAGTAGTTATTGATGTATGGAAACAATGGTTTTTTCAGCGTCCACAAAAAAGTTACTTTCAAATTTTTACGCCCTAAGTATTAATTTCCAATGGGAACTGTTTCGCAATTCTCTTTCTATAGCGCAGTGGCCTGGTGTTTACAACAGTCTTATTGTCACCACATCCGCCGATTTCCGATTACAAAAGTCTGTGTGTAGGTGTGATTAGACAACTAAATCAATTTGAAATGATTAACTCACTATGAAGGAAATCTTCGTTGCCTGGCAACTGCTTCAGTCGCAGCATGTCGGAGCACATTTCCTTCTCGAATAAACTTTTAAATGAATTCTATTAGTGCCACCTTTCTGTTTTTCGGATCTGTTTAAAAGTCATTATTCATGTGGAGTGGTAGATGTTTTACCACGCTTATGCAAGTAGGTCGACGACTTCTCCTACAGTTGCCGACTTGTCGGTTAGAAATCGGTATGAAAACTGTTCGGCAGTTGGCAGTTGAAAATTGTGACGAAATTTTTACAGTTTCTTGTGTGATTTTCGTAGAATTATGCATTTAACTTGTTGCTGCGCTCTCTGCTGGATTGCTGTTAGGCGTTGTGGTCAGTAAAATCATTTAGAAATAATCTGTTATTTGTATTATTGAAAAGTATGCAATTCTCTTTTAATGTACTTTTTTCAGTCGGTAGCTCTAATGTTTAGATAAAGCAAATGTTTTAATATCTCAATTCATCAGATATTTTTCTTCAAGTATTATGCTTTATTTCCACTGTGTGCAATCATGACTATAGAATATGAATTTGGCTTTAGAAGAAAATCCATTGCTTAATTGTCTAGATTTTAGATAAAGCTGGGCGATTGTTAGTTACGAGCGGTAAGATTTTTAATCGGCGGCAACTTTTGATTAAATCACCGACAATCACCCTTCTAGTTATCCACGATCGCCTACTAGTTGTGGCCAAATTCTTTCGCTTCAGGAGGCCGCCCATTCGAAAATTTCACACGATTTTTATCTCGGCGCTTATTGGCTATTTGTTATCAGAATTCGAAGTGACTCGTCGCTAGTAGTAGCCGCACACTAGGCGACCGGCGGCATTATGCTTGGTCTTCGACAATCTTCTCACTGAATACCTAGCATGCTAGATACTGAGCAAATTAGTCGCTGTTGGCCACTATTCGTCGGCCGACAATAGGTTACCAGTGACCGCACACCAGGCTACGTCATAATGAATTTGTCTCAATGAAAATCGCCAAGAAATTGCCTAGTATGCAAACAAATTTGGCACTGTTGCTTCTAATTCTTTTTTACGGTGGCTTTGTGGCAATCGGTTGTTCTGTTCCAAAGCTGCCTCACACTACCGAAATAATGGCACCGTTCTAAATTGGTGCATTGACCTGCAACGGACAAAGTTAGAATGGGCCAACCTGGAGGTGTGCATTGTTTAATTTACTATGGATTAGTTATCGCTGATGTGGCCTTGATTATTTTACCTGGAAGTTTCTATCGTAATGATAGTTTCAGAGTTCATGGCTTTTATTCATTAAGAAAATTTTTTACAGTTCCGTACTGAAATACGTGGCTCATTAAGCTTGGAATGCGATTCCGCGCCGAAAACCCGATCTCAGTACGGAACTGAACTGGTGGCGTATTTTCTGTAGTGGGAACGCAGATTCGGAGAGTATTCACATCCGCGTAGTATAAACACTAATTACACTCCCCTCTATCGGCACACCGGGTGACTACTATACAAGGCTTACTAAGTGCCGAATTGCCGCCTCACCGTGTGAATGTAACTTGCTGTGTAAGCGCCGTATTTTGGTGAATTCGGCACCAGCGAAGTACAGTGCTTCATAAGCACCTTTTCTAGTGTGAATTTTTGTTCGATATTTCGAGGACTTCAGGCAGCTTGAGGAGTAATAGGCATGACGGATCTGGGCGGCTTGAGTGCTAATGGGTTAACACACACCTGGATCTTGGTCCAAATTGGTCTGGTCATGGAATGGATCAATTTATAACAGTTTGAATGCGTAGTCTAAATTGGAAGGTACCAAATTTCGACTGTACTTAATTACGTGGTATGAACATGGCTTAATAGAACAATGCCAGCCTGTTTTCTGATATATATAACAGGATTCATTTGATAGTAAGTAATATTAGTAGCACGGAGAAATATATGTATACATGTATTTTTGCTAAGTATAATATCACTGGTGGAAGTAGGTTGGCTGCAGCTTGAAATGAAGGCCTTTATTTAGAATATTACGCAATATATTCGTTAATTTGAGAAGATCCATCATTTAACCATCCGTCCTGTTTTACGGATTGATCAAGAAATGATTTATGTCTCCCGTTAATCCATTTAGCGCATTTCGCTTCTATGTTTTGTACTAACTCCTTTAGGCCTGGACAACTCCCTGGGAGAGATGAATAATTGAGTTTCTCGAGGTTCAGTGTTTATATGATTACCGTCTGCTATTCCTAATTATCATATAATCCGTCGTCTGTTCATTATACGGCTTCAATGTGAATCGATCGAATTGTTCAAATTTAGTCAGGTCTATACAAATGATGTAGGGTCTAATGAAGAATGGTGTTGGAGTTGTGAAGAGAAATTCAATCCATTCAATTTCCAATAGTCCTAGTGGTAATAGTATTCGGGTAATGATTTTTCAATTCTTCGTCGATGAAAGCTCTATTATATTTCGGACATCGAATTTTCATTTTTACGGATAAGACGAAGGCTAGATTCTTCGGAAGAGCTGCCAAACCAGTTTTATACGTAAACCGCAAAAGCTAGTTCCTCATCACAAGATCTATATTTATTCTTGTCTATGATTATAGTAAAAAAGCATCGGTTATAGTATATCAGCACTCATCAAATTATTTTTCTGAGAATGGCGACTTGTTCTTTTTACGATAAGCCTAGCTGATTACGCCTAGAGCCATCACATAAGGTCGTGTTGATGATTGAACTTTATAACCGAATATATCTTACTCAACGGTGGTACTCAATTGGGCTTAATTGAGACTCGTTCTGTCAATAATTCTTTCTGGACTAAGTTCTGGGCTCAGATCTCGTGATTCAGTTATTGTCTGTCATCTATTGTGAGACCAGCACTCGCTTGACGCTGATATTTTTCCGATGAGGAATATGTCAAACTTGACTCGTTTTTAATGAAAATGCCATCGTTTATGACGCCGCGTTATGGTCCTAATGGTGCCATTATGTTTTAAAGGATCTTAACCGTTACACTAAGAGATCATTTTCAACTGGGTATGTGTGTGAAATAAAATGTGCTTGCATGTACTTCAGTAATATAGAAACATGATAGATGTTATGCCGACATCTAGCAAGGTTTAGTATAGTACGCATATCTCCTTCACAAATTATTTCTTTCTGCAGGTATATTTTTCCTATAAGCGATATATATATATAGGTGTTTGTATATGAATCCTAGGAACTTGTGATAACGTATACATCTATTTTCATCATCATTAAGTTTTTTATTAAGCTATATAGGCCTATGTATACTTATTACACATTTCTTCGTCTATTTTTTTCTAACATTTGAATAATTTTAGCTCACTTAGGGCTAAGCCCAGGAGGCTTATTGCATGCACTTGTTCGTACATTGATGGAATCTAGTTATGTTGGGAGGTTTTGAAAATTCTTGGATTAATTGTCTTCATTTTTGGTTTTCATGTACCGTATGTGTCTTAGAGGTAGATTCTACCCTGGAGACATCTGTGGCCGGATCAGAATCAGAATTGCTGACTAGCCACCTTTTTTATTACTTTTTTTTATTATTACGAAAACTTTGTTTCTTAATTCAATACTTATTAACTTTATTCAGAAATCTTATTCATTTCATATAAGTACCTATGTATATTTTGTGATTGCAATCGGTTGCCATGTTGTGGTTATGTATTCTGACTGGAGTGAGATTCAATATCATTGATTTCTGTTATGTTCACTGCGCATTGAATTAGTAAAATTAGATTTTAGATTAGGCTTTCCATGGTATCTATATTTTTTAACCACAGCCATAGCAAAGTCAGAGTGAATGACATGTTCTATGATAGTTATCAGATTTAAGATCTGTTTTGTTCACCAGGGGGCATTGTATATCAGAAAGTGAAGTATTTTACCGGGTGAGCATGGTGTCCTTCGACCCTTAGTTCTTACTTTTCTTGTTATGAACTACTTTGCGATTGAAAGTAGAAATAGAAACTATCTGGTTTTCATTTGCTAGAATCCTCGATATTTTTGAAACGTGGAACTAAGTAATATCCGTTCTATTTCGATGTAAATCGTTTTAAAAGTAATGAGACAGAAAAAGAAATTCGGTAGTTATTTTTGAGGTCATTTTATGCAGCTGCGTTCGATGCTACGTACATGCCAACTGTGCCAGTGTGGTACTGTGAAGCGATATAATGACAGTCAATTATGCCACTAGATAAATGAAGTCAGTAATTTTTTCAGGAGAGACAGGTGTGCAGTTGTCGGTATGTCACAGAAATTTTGTATAGGTTGACTATAGACCGTATGAAAATATTCCGCATGGGTTTCATAATGATATCTCTTAATGTGTTTGCATTATTCTAATGCCATTATAGTAATGAATGAATTTTTATCAACTTTGTTCAGACTTGAAAGGGTATATACCTTGCTTAAATTAAGGACATATTTAGGGCTATTAATAGAAGAGGGTTTCGCTCTCTAGGCCTGCTGATTCCATCATTCTGTTTGTTCTGGTGCATCTGTTTCGACCAGAGTACGCTACCCATTCTGGAACCTATCCTCTTAACCTGATTTCTTCTATCGTTATATTGATTATAAAATTTCTCAATGAAAATTAAGTTGTTAACTATTAGGCCTCGTACTTTCAGAACATTGGTGTCTTGAAATGTAGATCAACTTGAAAGATAACATGATAGGCCTATAGCCTGAATGAGTCAATAGTTTCGTTATTACGTTACGTATTCAATTATGCTGATTATAATTCTATTTCATAGATATAGGCCTACTTTTATTGATACTCAAGCCTAGATTTTCGAATAAACCATTATTGGCATAATGTCACCGAAATCGATACACCCAGTTTGATGGGTGTCGTAGGTTGGCCTTGCAACTGCTAGTGACTCTGCGATCCTTAAATACTGTTGACCTATGCACCATCGGACAGGCTGTCCCTCAAAGATGCACTGACATACAAGTTTGCGACTGCTAGTGATACAGCTGCACATCCGCTTTTCGCCACACGACAGTCCCAGCAAAACCCAACTTAAGCTGCCCTTGCGTATTTTCAATAAATGATATTTCTAAGTAGAAAAAAAATCTATGCGCATGTGCCTAAATTTTGCGTTCTTTAGTCCAAGCCTCTGAGATGAGTGCTCGTAGGTCCAAGGCAATCAATATGCGGATGACTACATCACTTGGTGCAAATGGGCACAGAATGTGCATCATTGCACCTGTCGATCTTTCTAAATCACCATATCTCACTCTGAAATTTTAGTTGTAGTCGAGTAACATGTTGTATTTGGTACGGCTCGGGCTTCATAAATTTTTACTAAGTATAAGTATTAATATTCAGATTAATTAGATTGAATTTAAGAGTGACAGATATGTATAAATTCAATTTCAATCCAACCCTGAAATATATGAAGTTCGATTTTATTAGCATGAATTGTAGGGAAAAAATCGCCCTGTATTGTGTTCCTACCACATCCAACCACTGCTGACTTTAGTTAAAGAATGGGGAAAAATAATTATCTATCATATATCATATATCAGCCACTCCAAAGAGCATGGTTGGTTACATACGTATTCTTAGAATTATGACATAAGCCGCGATTGCACAAGCACTTTTGGCCCGGGCCAAAGCTTCAAGGCCCATGGGCCTCTCTTGTCAATCATTCATCTCTATAGAAGAATCTTATTTTAACTCAAAACAGGATTCTGGCTTTTGATTTCTATAGTAGGCTTTGCTTGTGTTGGATAATGGATTTAAGGGATTGAGCAGAGTCTGCTGTATCAAACACGCGTTTACCCTTGAGGGTTGAATCAGGTGATTAAATATTGTTTCGCTGACACACTACCACACTACATGATATGAGAGAGTGATTGAGTTGGATTGGCCTGAAAGGTTGCTATCTATCTCTGCCTTAGATGGTATTAGATACATGAGTAGTTGGACATGTAGAAATAAGGAGAAAATAGGCCTAGATAGATTCTTATGCCCCCCCCCCCAAGCTCAACTTCAACAGAGAGGGGGCATAAAGATTTACCCGCATCTGAATATGCTGTCGCTGCCGCAAGTGACGTTACCAGCCTAGAGGCGGCAACCGGTCTCTTTCAAACTTGGTAAACAAGTAGGAGATTATTTGGGGTAGAACCCTATGTACAAATGGAATGTAGGTAATGATCCCCTCCCGGTAAAAATCCCCCCCCCCCCAGTTTAGTTTTCTATCAAACAAAAGTATAAAACCTAAATGAGATTAGACAGACTTTCTGCAATAGTATTGAGGAATGTGTACACACATATCTTATTATTAGTTTTTAACTATATCTCTTCATAGAAATTTTTTAAACGGATTGTTTCAATTTTGATGCAAGTAGCATGCAGGTTACTTGCTACGTCACAGAATAATGTCATTTTCATGCACGTTGCTCGCTTTCAGTCACAAATAATCCAAGGTGAATATTGTGAAAATAACACGAAGAATATGAAAATTATTAAAGTTTTTCAACATAAGAATAATGCAGTGTTTTGCTGGGAAATCAAATTTGGGGGTCTATACGAGTATGGCCACCAGGGGCTGACATAAAAGCAACGTTTAACAGCCTAGAGGCGGCAAACGTTGACTGATCTTTTTCAAACTTGGTATCTTGGAATCAGGGCACTTCAGTTTCGCTTCAACAAGTATTTACATACGCAGATCAGTACCTCAGATGTGCCATGCAACTACGGGTGTGTCAAATAACAGGAGTAAGAATGTCATTAAATTCAGTTCAAACTGAGAAGGACCTGAGGGTACATATAGACTTTAATCTGACTATCAAATCATTATAACAGCTTTGTACTTCAATTATTCTACACTTATGATAAATTTGTATGCCTAGAATTTACCATTGTTGACGATAATTCCAACTCTTTGTCTAATATAAGTCTTATGGAGATAATTGCGGCCACAATATTTCTGATGTCTAATATAAGTCTTTTGGAGATAATTGCGGCCACAATATTTCCAACGCATTCACCGCAAACCCTGTAACTTGTGGCGGTGAATTTAGGCCGGGGGGGGGGGGCTTCCAGGCGTTTGCCCCATTGTAGTCTCTTGAGTTATTCAACTTACATTCTGCCTAATGGGCTTATATGTGAATTCATTGATAATTAGTGTTTGTCATAGTCTGATGGTATGATTAAATGGGTTTTTTTTCGGTGACCAGGAAGTTCTCACACATCTGAATACGGTGATATTCGGATGTACAGTGTTCTTATTCTGCAATCGAATGATTGTTCCGTGAATAGATGACTTTTGTCCGCAATATTGTCATTACCAAAACAAGACAATTCGACGTGAAGCAGTGATTTCAAACTCGCTTGTGATATTGGACACTAATTTAATTAGGCCTCAAATTTGAAAATTACTTGGAGTACGGTATCTTCCACTTCTTCTAGTTGTAAGTCGTGTCTTCATGATTCTTTTCTTGATATTACTCAAGTTTTGCAGATTCTGGATTCTGGGATTTCAATCCTGAGATGTTACGTGGCAATACTCAGAACTTTTGTTTTGATTTTCTATCGCTGTTCCCTTTTATTTTGTTCCCGAAAAAACCTGTACTTTGATTGAGCAACAGGTCTCACTGTAGTAGCGCCTGTTATAACTGTTACAATGTTCGGCGAGGTGATATCTATGGTCACTGGTGTTCGGCAAGGTGATATCTATGGTCACTGGTGTTCGGCGAGGTGATATCTATGGTCACTGGTGTTCGGCGAGGTGATATCTATGGTCACTGGTGTTCGGCGTACTCTTTTCTGAAAAAATGTCTTCAGGTTCATTTCGAAGTCGACGACGACGTCGGTTTGGCCATTTTATACAATGCTAATGATGCATCACGGGAACATCTGTCTCTCCAGTGCGGAATAACAATTTTGTCTCTTCTCTTCATGATGAATAACAAATGAATCTAAATATTTCTATTGTTTATACGTACACAGTGTTCTCCAAATGGTGGAATTTTTAAGTGGCTGCCGAATACCCCCCTCAATACCCCCAAAAATGCAGAAAATATAAGCTTGATTTTGGTGTAATCTTCTATTTTGTCACGTTAGCTAAATATATTTCAAAGCAATTATCAGTATTGGTAGAATATTGACATCACTCTGGTAGGGGCAGTGGATATTTTATAAGGGATGGCTGATTTTCAGAGGGGTGGATTTT
The DNA here is from genome assembly GCF_964204645.1 of Tubulanus polymorphus. Taxonomy (NCBI): domain Eukaryota; kingdom Metazoa; phylum Nemertea; class Palaeonemertea; order Tubulaniformes; family Tubulanidae; genus Tubulanus; species Tubulanus polymorphus. Next base: position 11,831,311 of record NC_134025.1, read on the forward strand.
CAGTAAAAATGAAGCGGGTGGCTGTCCCTCTAAAACCTGTTGCGGATGTTATGATGTTATTGGGGATCATTCATTTATTACGTACGCATTTGGGAGTGGGAGGGGTAAGTGCCATTGCGTTCTGTAATGCTTAATTTATATGAAAAAATGGCTGATTTTGTGTACAGGGGGAGGGGGGTTAAAAAAGTCAAATTTCATGCGTACGTAATAAAAGTATGATCCCTTGAATGATACACATATTTTAGTTGGACAACTTATCATTTTGAATAATCTCGTGTTAAGATTCTACGTCAGATCGACTTTCATGGTACATGTAACAATAACCTAACTGATGCTCCGATTCGATACTGGATCTCTGTGCTACTGAGGTGGGAGGATCGGCGGACATAGAATTTGGCATAAACTGGTAAAGAATAATGAGGTTTGCTTGAGTTATCGAAATACCGAGTATTTCGTTATTTATTTCAACAAATTCGGCTAAATGTAATCGCCGTGTATCGCAGCCTACGGCGTACACGAGTTGTAGGTAAATTACCACGAAAATCCATTACAGATTGAAGACGCCAATAAGCTCGGTGATTTTCTGTAAGACGTTGGCTTTTAGTATTAAGTATCAGTTACTCCGCAAACATGAATCTGGAAATTTGATTTGCACTGTTTACGTATCTATTAGCCAGTAAACGGTGAAGCCGTTGTCGTACGCACTGATGGTTGTTACTGCGTAAGTTCGCGTCCTACAATTACAATTAGTTTATTGCTCCACAAAATTTACATTTGCACAGAGCACAAAAAACAGGTTCATACATTGTACACGTATCCATGCAGTTTACATTATTCATACAAACACGGTTTAAATGAAAAGAAATACATGAATTCTTATCAATCAACAATAGCTTAAGGCGGGCATTGAACAGTACATATTTAATATGAGTTAGAGAAACTTTGATCTTTGCTGTATGAAGCGAGACAGGTTACAGAGCTGTTTGCCCTTAGAATTTAATAATTATATCAGTTTGAAGGCACTTGGTCTTATTCTAAAATATGGTTTAATGAACCTACGAAGTGATGAAACCGGGAGTGACTCGTCGCTGCTTGCGAGCAGGACGCCGCGACTGAAGATTTACAAGCGATCAGTGATGAGTCGCAGCGCCGCTCCGTGTAGCAGGTCACCGCAATTATCTTCCAAGAATTGTTCCCGATTCGTTCAAAAACATTAAATGTGATTATCAGGGGCTTTAATCCGCGTTCCATACTCATGAAAAATAGAAGCAAAAGTTTTCATGGCCGGGTAGAATGTTTTTCATTTAGGAGTTGGGAGCGCGATTACTGGTCATTTTTAACTGTAAGTACCGGGCAAGCGTCATTTTGTGACTTACTTGTGGATACAGTTACCCTCGTGCGCCAGCTATATAGCAATTGTTTAAATACAGTGGAACCTCGTTACAATGAACTTGGATACAATGATTCATCGGGTATAGAAAATAATTATAGGATTTTGACCCGATGAAGAAAATTTAATTAATTTCATATTGGATATAAAGAGCGAACATATTTTCTGGTGCTGTGAAGTTTGCTGTAACGAGGTTTCACGGTAGTTGCCTTGAATTTCACTCATCAAATCGTCGTGAAAGTATCGACACATTTTAGTTGGATACGTAAATTGTTGCAAAAATTGACTTTCATTTTGATAAGCGACATTACCAGCCATGAGAGAACGATCGTGCATTGAAATTCTAGTCTCTGATCGACGTTCATTTCAACCGATACAACCGCGTTGGTGTGTGTGTGTATTTTATCGTGTGTTGTCTTCTACAATCGATAAATCAGGGCCCTTCCAACTTGCCCACCTTTTCAATCCTACTGTATGAGCCTTCTGCTCGGCGCACTGGAACTCACGGTATATACCGAGCGTTGGAAGTTCATACGCAAACTGAAATGACATAGGCCATGCTGAGCACGTAGATCTCGTGTACTGCAGCGACGAAACCACCTCACCTGAATTAGCGGACGTAGCTTTCTCGTAATAAATGTCACTATAGGTCTAGATAACTCTCGTACGACTCATCGTTAAGTATGTGTGTGTGTGTGTAATTTCAGGGAGACGTCTATGATTTTGTGAATAAATGCGGTCAGCATGATGGAACCGTCGAATCTAGATCCACGTAAAGAGCGAATGGGCGCCGTACCGGAAGGCCTACGAGATTGGGGATCGTTTCACCGCGCGCCAGCATTCGACGATACAGATTATGCAGGTAATTAAGCAACTATCCGTCAATTTTTTGTCTATCTCTTGACATTATGGGCATATATATATATATATATATATATATATATATATATATATATATATATATATATATATATATATATATATACCATGACAGATGTGGTAATGACGATTAATGTAATCATTTTATCGAGTCTGCATTGGATTAATAGTTCCGCCTGATAAATGAGATTCCGGCAATTTTTATCAATACGTAGTTTGAAAATTTCCAAGAATCTACCAGTGATATTTATATTCCTGTGAAATGTACGTCGAGACTAGTATTTCTAGAATGTTGTCGCGTTGGACTGTTTGCCGAATGTCTGTGTCTGACTTAGAACCCGGATAACTGGTCTTTTTTTCAGTCCCATATTTTTGTAGTGAATAGCAAAATAGATTTTGCCCTTTGAAAAGGTAGGTTCGTGAATCACAAACATGCGTACATGTATATCAATATAACCCGTGACCTTTCAATGTCAAATCGGGAAAAAAATCTTGAGTGATGAAATTGCTAGAATTTGAATGTCCAGAAAATTCGTTTCTCAATTGCAAATCTTTAACTGCTGTTTTACTGAATTCTAGGTGGGCCACGACCTGGAAATGGAATATTCCCTTCATCAGCGTCGGCTTTCATATTGTTTTTAAGACAATCAAGATTGATCCGTCTTAATCTTAAGAGTTCCTGTGATGATTGAGCTGCTGTTTCATACTTCATATTCCTTATTTTTCACGTATCTATCTATTTATCCTGTGTAGATGATAATTAACTATTGTTACGATAATAATCGAACTATTGTTACGATAATGATGAGGATATATTTGAAATTTGGTGCAATATTTTTTCAATGAATCACGTGTGAGATAAAAAGAAACAACAAATATTATAGTTAATGTGATCCTGTAATAGTGAAGAGAGTGAAAATTGCATGGAATTGCATCATTGGTTCAAACAGTTTATTCTTTTCGTTGACTCGATACACAAAAGATTTAATGTCTCACCGATTTCTTTGTCTAATCATTAATCACTTTACAAGACTTCAAGATATTTCGTGCTATATTCATGATCGATGGGGCCATTTCTTCGAAGAAATAGCAATATTTTGTTAATCGTATCGATCATTGTTTTGAAGATCTCTCCGTCCGGTCTACAGACGGTGTGCTCTAGTAAAACTGGTTTTCCGCGTGGCGAACGTTATTCGCTAGTAAATCAATGAAAGAAGCCGGTAGTACCGAAGAAAGGCCTTATCAGGTGTCCGTGATTTTCCGGGATGAATTGATGAAGTGAATAGCCTTGTAGCAGAGCAATTAATTCTTGCCAATGTCAACTGTTTTTTTATTGCTGACAGAGTAAAATATTACATCCTGACTACCAGTGGGTAAATCAAGATACTGTTGACGTGAATGGCAATACTTTTTGCCGGGTGGTGTCGTAAAAAGCTCATCAAGTAGCTTTCTCCTTGGTTGTACCATTGTAACAAATACCTCAACAGAATATAGGTTTCCGACACTCCAAATGGTCATGTAGTTAGTAGAGAACAATTGTAGGCCCGCCTGATTCTCCAATCTCAAGTACAACCCATGAATTGCACGTAATCAACCCCAAGGATTTTTCACCTTTTCTTTAAGACAAATCATGAAAGTTCTGTAGGGATGATGAAGTAGCTAAATTGCTTTTGGTTAAAGATCCATATAGCTATCGTGTAAAGACCATTTTCCCTAAAGATAAGAAAATTAGATTTCGATAGACCACTTATAGAATATTTATTGGCTGCGCTGATATTGACAGTTTCTCATTTCTACTTTCGTAGGACATAGGTCCGACCAGGCTATTTATATCGGACTGCATCTACCGAAGTCAAAGCGTCGCCATCACCACCATCGACGTCGGTCATCGAAAACACCATCTGTAATCGATGAAGAATGTCCTAGTAAACCACCAGGTACGTACACTACACGCAAACTGCGAGCATTAGTCAACCATTGCGGGTACTCGGAACAAAGTCTTTTAGTAACTGTGACTAGAAGCCTCTCTCGCGGAGCGCCAGAAGATGAAGAACATTGTAATAAAGAGTGCTTCATGGTTAAAGATATAACACCAATTTTGTAATAAGATTCTTGGCTCTTTAACGCTAGTATCATCTCGGTTTTTATGACAGTTAATTCTTTGGAGTGTCTTACGAGATAACAATTTCTAGAGAAAACAACCGCGAATTGTCTCTATCGGCCTACTCGACTTAGAAAGAGACATATACTTAGAAAAGGACATATCTATGTAAAGTGTATTTGGAGAATGTCTGACATTTGACAATATGTTGATTTGTGGCTGTCTGGTTTTCTCTTTGAACTGGAAAACCTGCACCAGTGCCTCGATCTCTTGTATTTGGGAGAAATGTTTCACATGCCCACGTATAGAAAGAATATATATCGAAATCATCGGCTTAAGTCTCACATATACACCAACAATTATGAGTATGAGACTCTCTAAGGATTTCCTAGCTATATATTAACTATCTATTTAATACAGACTATGTCAGTTCATAGTAGACTCTGGAATTGTATATCTCGGAAAATTTTAACCTCTTTTGGGAACTCTTATTCAAATTCCCCCTTCCCCCAATATCTTTCCCCCACTTCTTATGCTGATTTGGCCTTAAAATATCGATTCCTTTTTAGCAGATATTTTCAAGACTGCAGAAGGTAACTAACTCAAACGTATCAATATTTTGTCACCTGTATATTTGGATTTTTAGTTTCAAATGCAATAAATGTTTCAAAATTGGCCTGAAAATTGTTATCCCTTTGTCTGGGTATTCCCCCATAGTCAAACCATTGCCTCCAATTGTTTGTCATTTTTTGCTCACATCAGTTTGCAACATTCACATCAATGACAAAAGTTCCTAAATTGTTTCATAATACTGTTTATATGCGATGTTTATCACTATTGATCGGTGGTAGATGATTACAGTGAATCCTTCTCTGGTTAATCTGTTGTCTGCTTCCTGTGTTCTCTCTGATTATGCGAGTGAAGTGAGTTGTGAAGACTCTTGTAGGCTTTCCCTCTCATATAGTTCCCTCTAGTAATTTAACCCTGGCTTAACACGTAAACAGATTAGGTGTATACTGTATATATTTGAAATCAGATATATATACGAATAATTGTTCACAATTTCTGTTGTGGAGCTGTTTCGATAATAAATAGTCACGAACTAAGATTGTTGCAACACGAAAAAAAAATGGAACTGTTCGCTTTTCTTGTGTCCGACTTAGTTAAAACCTTTTTCAAAATGTTCCTTTGTGCGTATAGCTATTGTCCGAAGGATAGGAATGATTAGTTAGTACCGCATGGAAAAACATGAAAAGTTGGCTCGTTGTTGTCTTTCAAATCATGTCATGTCTCTTAGAGTTCTCAAATATCTTTGATGGACATTCGTCAATGATAAAGTCCGACTATGGGTGATCGTCGGGGGCATCTGATTTCTTTCAGCTACGATAGAAATTTCATGTCCAAATATATAGAAAAATACCACACTGATTTAACGGAAGAAATAGGGTGAAAAGTTTCTTTTCAGCTATTAATTTATTTAATCCAACGTTGCGACTATATCCTAATGGTCATCATCAGGAATGTGTGTTATAGCAGTGTGGGATTTTCTGTATATTGTTACAACACTGAATAGTGTTTCACCAAGGTTTTCAGGTCCAAATAGTTACCTCGCATACATTTTGGACTGATCAGTTTTATTTTCCGGATATGGTAGCAATGGATGATATCAACCATGTTGAGTAGCTATTGGAGTTGAGTCAGTGATGACTTGCCGCGATATGTGATCATCGTCAACCAGCTCGGTCAAACTCAACTGGGATGGCAATTAATACTGCCAGAGAAGTCGCATGATTATACATTATATTGTGATTATGTGACAAATCGATGATGGCAAGCGTTACTTTAACTGTTGGGCTATCGGCCTACGTGAGCCATGGTTTGGGTTTCCCTTAGGCCAATCTATCGATGCTCAGTATCCAGATCGTGGCATTTGGAGCTATCCACACACACACTCTTATCTAGTGGGTTGCTCGATTCAGGTGGAATCAGCTAAGAATATCCATCATACCCAAACTTGATCTCTGAATATATGAACTAAAACTCGCCAATTTATAGTTGCTTCAAGATTTCAGTTTCATATTTGTATTTGTATAGCTACCCCTCCGGAACAACGGGTTCGGTTTATTCTTGGCCAAGAAGCAGAAGATGAAGATGAAAAGGAGGCGCACGAGGCGCATGATATTTTCTGTGAAATGAGTGAGCTGTTCGACGATGGTGAAGAGGACAGTGAATGGAAGGAAACTGCCAGGTATGTTAGAGACTATCAGCCTCCTTCGAAGGGATTCATTAACTCCATGGACCCACTACTATACAGTACCCTCAATTATCCACCTTCTGAGTAACGGCTACGTATATGCCATTGTATGGATTTCCCCAATGCTTTGTTTGCTAACTGACATTTTCTGTTTGCAATCTGCCGCAAGTTTCTTCGTTCAAGTGTCCTTCAATGTCCTTAATTTAGTCTTAATTATTAGCTAAGGAAAATTTCTGAGAAAGTTTTCTCTATTTGTCGAGCTCTATTTCAAGATTGATTTTCTTGATGAACGTTATAGTACTTCAGTAGAGACTGATGAAATGAACTCCAACTTCTACCGTGCAAACTCAAACGAAGAAAGAACAAATTTTAGTGCTTTAGAGTTGAATGATGTATTTTAAACCTGAATTGAACTTTCAGTGGCACAATAGGGCTGTTTAGCTCTCTGGCGAAATGACACTTGTCCCAAAGTTGGCAGATAATCAACAGTTCACTGTTGTTCTAGATGAAGTTTTTGTCTATAGATGTTCAGTTAGAATGAGCACATTTCAGATTTGATTACTTCAAATTTCAACTAGCAACTTGGAATCAAAACTGTGAAACTTGTTCTCGCCGACCAGTAGAAATTAGACCGGTTGCATGGCTATCTGAAGTATTGCCATTTCCAAACATCACACAGTGTTCTTTGTATACTAGGAGTTCATTTTCGTAATGAATTATTCATTCAATAGACAATTTATTGTGATTGTCTCAATAAATTTTTCAATCGTCAAATGTTTTACTTTCAACGTGAAGATGCTCCAATAGCTATACGGTAGTACAGTCTTGATGCCATCCGGTTTCAATCCCTGTCAGGGAATGACTTCACACTGGCGCTAATGAGCCTTTTATTGAATTTTTAGGCTAACGCCTAATTTCAATACTTGATAATCGATTTTCTATGGTTTGATCGATGCTCCCATAAACATTTAGCAACATTCGTCAATGATTATCCCTAGGTATGGTTCGAATTTGTTATCAGGGGCAGACCCAAGGGGCTTTAAGGGCTACTTTACGGAGAATTGAGATTAGGGAAAGTGATTTAAAGGCAGCAATTGGGGGAGTATGTGGTCAAAGGGGCTTTGGGCACTCAAAACGTTTAAAAAGATAGGTACTTGTTTCCTCAGGAAAAATGATGAGATGATGTATTTAAGGTAGGGGGCACATGAGGGTATTTTTTCGCCCAATTGCCGCAAATTCAGAAATCGCCTGAAAATTTTTGCCCTGTGCCCGTTCACGGCAATGAGGAGGATTTCATTGGCCGACTCAATCGCCCAGCTATTCGTCCGTATTGAACATGTTTGATATTTTCGATCGGTTATTTACGCCAAGCGATCGATTTTTATCAACCAATAAGATGCATCGCTGATATCATGTGATTTGTTAAGTCTCTCCCAATATGCGGCATTGACGGAACTTCGATTTGATTGCTTCATATCGTCACATGAAAAAATACGCCTGTCTGTCCCTAGCTTAAGGTGTATTGGCTCACAATAAGATACTAACATCATGTTGATAACACAATGAATCAGTCGCTTGCCTGTTCAGACTGGTTGTAAGATTGTTTGAATGAGCCAGCACTGAATATCCAAATTATGTACTTCGATTTTAATAAAAAAATTCTGTTAACTCGACCGCCGATCACACAACTATATTTGTACTTCGATTTCCGATTTCAAAATCAAACCCCATGTTTCGCTCCAGGTAGGTGTGGTGGGTTTGTAAGGCAATCAATCAAAAAAAATATCAAACGAAATTTACCAACCAAATGAATAACAGGGTCAATCCCTATTTTGAGATGCAAAAAAATAACACTATGAAGGTACCTTTCTGCCATAATTTGACTTACATCATCTGATTCAAACGTACGTTCATTCTATTTCAGGTGGGTGAAATTCGAAGAAGACGTCGAGGAAGGCGGCGAACGATGGTCGAAACCTCACGTCGCGACGTTATCGCTTTACTCGTTGTTCGAACTCAGAAAATGTCTGCTGAACGGAACGGTTTTACTCGATACCGAGGCGTATACGCTGTCGCAAGTAGCAGGTTCGTGTCGCTAATACGTAGTAATATCGCTTCATTTCCCCGCAACAGAGTGTATATCGTTTGCTTTATAGTTATGGTAAATATCGCGAGCTCCCCGGTAAACGCTTTTCCATTCACGCCCTCATCCACATTGCTAACGTGCTCGATAAAGAATGGAACATTTATCGCTATTCCATTATTTGCCGTAGTCGAAATTTTAGTTTATTCAACAGGAGAAGGTGTAAAATCACAGTAGATTGATTTGATACAAAATAAAAATGTATATAATCGCAGTCGATTGATTTTTGTATTGATATGCATACAACTATCTCATTGTTCTCGAATCAAGTTTATGACGTTTGATATGGCAAAACCGCTTGTGCTTTGCTATAAAGTTTAGTAAAATTCCAATCTAAATGAATAAAGTGAAGTACTGTACTTGAACTAGAAAATAATGTATTTTGTGATCAGTGTGACGAGGCAACTGTATCAGGCATACCAAGAGTCTATGAAAGTCATAAATCGGTCAGTGATGAAGTCGGTCGCAAGTTATCAATTATTGACAATTTTCAATGAAAAAATTAAGACCACTACTATGAGTTGACTAAGACCTCGTATCACCTACTTAATCGCCGAATCTCATAATTCCCAAATTTCTTAAAACTTTGATTTCAAATTTGCAATTCCACATTAGCTTATCCCAAAAATTCCATTTTTTTCGCAGGCGTCAAATAATTTATTGAAATTAATTTTCTTGTTTATTGCTAATATTCTTCAGTCCAAGTTCTTAGATGGTTAAGATCATATAATCAAGTTCCACAATGAAATAAGAGTCAGAAATTTGCTAATATTTTCATTTCATTAGCCACAACGATTCAGCCTTTGTCAGGTGGTTAAGATCAGTTATGGTATTAATGTCAGTTCCATTGTCTTCAAGCTGATTGCATGAAGTCATATTTGGTTTTCAATCATGCGCCCAAATCATGGCATTTGGAGCCATGCGGCTTGATATGTCCATTATCATCATGGAAACTTAGTTCCTAGGTAGAAAGACTATTGCGCAACATTTTCAGGACGCTCTAGTCGTGCGGCCAAACGGTGTCTCGTTTTCACTCTTTTAAGTTTTCGCTCGACCTTTTTCAGACCTGATTCTGGATCACATGATTGCGAATAAACAGCTGGAAGAGCAACACCGCGAGAGCGTGCGCGACGCGTTGCTGCGACGCCATCGACATTTACACGACAAAAAACACCGCAAAGAAGGCGACATGAGCCATCGTGGTTCGATGCTGCCGTTGATCCGTTCACTGGCCGACATCGGCAAAAAACGCTCCGAACCGAGCAACATGAACAGCGGTAAGTGACTACGCCCGCGCTGTAGCTATACTAACCTTATTTATGTTAATATATATATATATATATATATATGTATATGTATATGTATATGTATATGTATATGTATATGTATATGTATACTATATACAATAGAGATGTAGACAATGTGACCTTTGTAAATGTTAGAGGAAAAAAGCTGTTTTCAAAATTTTGAAATCGTCAACTTATGAGCAAATTTGGAAACAAGCTTGAAAATTTTAGATACCTGTCTCAATGTCTAGAGAGGAACTTTTGATATAACGTAGTGATTTTGAGGTTTTCTTATGAAGCTCTTTGAACGGACTTGAACGTATTAAATTTCCAATCATAGTTGATGGATCACGTATGATGCAAAGTTCTTGTGGATCTATGTAGTTTAATTATCACGATGTGTTGACTGTCAGTAATAGTAATAGAACTCATTATTCGTGCAAACCACTGCAAATTTCCAAGTAATGAAGTGTGTACAGCTTGAATTTTGTTAATTAAGAACCTTGTGTATTTATTCACTATTATTTATTATTATACATAGGCCTATCATAAACATAATCATCATTAACATTTGTATCACGATGAAACAGTTTGCATTGACTAGGCCTACAGCGCCTGCTGGAAAGGATATAAGAACAGAGCCCGTATTTTAACGCGTGTTATACAAGCTTAAGAGCTTTTTAGCTGATCATCCTTTTATTTCGGACAATTACTACATCATTTACATCATTTCACTTTTTTATGGTGTCTGTCTCTATTGTGTATATGATTTATCATCTTCACTCCTCGACTCGACTATCAGTTGTCTTCTAAACAGGGTTTCCGATATTATTTTGGCGATTATTCCTAAATAAGCAGTTTCGTCGTTTTATTTGCACTTCATTTGCAAGTATTGGACATCCTCCCCAGGCAGGGATTTGAATCTAATGGCATCGCTAAACTCAGCCACGGCACAAACCCCTGCCACATTGGACTGGGTGCACAGGTACATGCGAAAGCTTTGCCACACGAAAACTTGCGGCACCAATCAGATTGCTGGTATAACTGCTGAGGAAAATTTCATGGAAATAATATCAATGGGAAAAAACCTGGGCTTAAATAAAACAGGATTTCTGATTGGCTAATAATGACATGATCTAAACTGCGTGTTTATCTGCGCACTCGGTCTAGTGTGGCAGGGTTTCGTACCCTAGCAATCTCGATGCCATCAGGTTTCGAATCCCTGCCCAGGGATGATGGTATTGAATGAATGTCTCTTTTCTGTTTGGTTTTGATGTTCATCGAAGAAATCGTATCCATTTATCAATTTTTGTTAATTCGTTTGGTGAAACCCTGTTCACTATTATTAATTTCATCATCGTACTCGACACTGGTATTATTGTTCTATTTTTATTTTCGGTACATCATGTGGCGTCCGCATCATGATCAGCGTCATCATTACCATTATTATTTGTTGTGTATTTTGAAATATTCCAGGCCCTTTGAGTAATTATTGGTTAAGAAGAGGTACGTTGCTTCCGTTCAGTGTCGAAACTATTTTCAAAAAAAAAAAAACAGAAATGAAAAATTCTCCGCGTTACGAACGAACAGGACATTATTTCATTTTGGCCGGCTTCAATTTTCTTTTGGCAATGATACTTATATATTGAACGCAATAGCATGTGTGACATGTGAACACTTCTGATGACAGATCTTTGGAAATGGCCAGGTTAAATTCTTCCTGCTGGTTAAAGTTACACCGATTTAACGATTTCGTTCTTAGCTAACCGACAGAGATCTCGGCTAGTGCTAGCTTGAAGATTTGTCGAATGATGGGAAAAATGTGTTTTCCTCGGCATTTGATAATTCGACGGCTATTTACTAGTGTAAATACAGCATTCTAAGAGAATGCGGCTATTCGTTTGAAAACGTGCCATAACCCCTCACTAGTAGATCTCGTACGTTAGCGTGGAACTATGAATTTCATTTCTTTAAAAGTAAAAAAGTTAGCTATGAAGTGCTGGTGGAATTTCGGTATTGGTTTTTTTATTCTTAACCGAGAACCCAATTTCGCTTTTTAGTTCATTTTCGATGATTCTTTGCAACTGCACGAAACTCGCAGGAAGAAGCACGCCTATCATGAAAGAAATATGCTGCTTTCATCGCTCACCAATTTTATTATTCCTCGGATGATTTTGAGGGTGTTGTCGATTTTTGTTGTTGAAAACCACGACAGCGCTTACGTATCATACTGATTTCACAGTAAACGGCGTCGAAATACTTTTGATTTTTCTTTCGAATATATGAAAATTTTCGTTAGTCATAACAATCTGCTTCTAGCATATAATCATAACGTCACCATCGCTTATTTCATATATACTGAGATATCTATATTTCTCCACAGCAGTCGAAATGATTGTTTCTTTGTGCTGGCGGATAGTTGTGGAAAGCTGGTTAAGATTTGACTATAGAATTAAAACATAGAGCTAATCCAACTATAGAGTTAAATTTAACCGTGAATTGTGGAACTGAGCCCTGGACCTAGTTCATAGTTCGGAGTTAAGATATGACTCGTAGTTAACTCATTGAATATGAATTAATCTTAAGTCGGAGTTAGCTTTTAAGTAACAACTGTTGAACTGGATCCTCGTTATTGAATTAGGGTTTTCCATTGGATGGACAATGATTTTCGACAGGCAATTGATAATCAGCGAATTTGGCCAATCTTATATCGCTTCTTTTCAAATCGACGATATGCTCCGTGGGCCCAGTTTCAAATTAACGTTAACTGCGTTACTAAAGACACTGTCAATTCTGGGAGGGTAGTGTAAGAAAAATATATGCTGACTGCGATCAGGTCCGGATAAACTGACTTTTCACAACTATATCCAGTCCATGTTTTCAGGTGGCTTTATAGTATTGAGGCTTTATGAGGAAATATGTGTGAGATTCGTGAAAAAGGGGTATAGAATAGAACTGCCCGACCTAACTATATATCTGCCGTAACTATTTTATTATGCAGCTTTGCTTTGCTTTTATTGCTTAATACTTCTTGTTTTTCTGCTTACAAATCCTATCCTCTGGTATATTTTCCACCATGACAATAGTGGATTTAGATTAATTTTGATTTCATTTTTAGTTTCGCCCTCCAAAGTGATTTTCCAACTGGTTACTGTATTCACTTTTCAACTATGTGTGCATTGGATATCTAGTCAAAGATTTGATAATTTCATTAATAAATGATTTTTTCCACAAGTTCTTCAGTGCCTAGTGCATGTTCAGAGTTTGATCTGGGATTTTGGTTGGTAATAGATTAATCCATTAACACCAAAATGAAGGTAGACTAATGGGAGATGGTCGACATACCGATGTACTTACGAAATAACGTATGTGTATTAGGTGTCGTTGACATTTCCCGGTGGATCTATGTAATTTCAATCGAAATAGTCCTCTTGAATTAATCGTGATCCTTGACATCAAATGGACATTCGATTTTTTGGTTTGAGTAAATGTCCTCTAAAAACTCTACTCATTCTGACTGACCTCCTGATAGTGATCAGCAATCGTGGGTTTTTCACAGCAAACACGCACATGCTGTGTACGGGAAGCTGGAGAAAATAGCTGAGGTTAAGTCTTATTTCTCAGTAATGGCTTTACCAAAATCAAAATTAGTAACACACTTATCATTTATACACATATCACATTTAGAAAATAGGTTTTACGCAATATTCTATCTAGAGGGCAGTTGACCTTTAAATAAGAAAGTGCTGATACATTCAAAAGCGATTTTATCCTATTCCCTATTAGCACTGCTGTCAACTGTCTCATTTCATCTGGACATTTCAAACAAGCTGTTATTACCAAGTTAATCGTCGCGAAATATTTCTCATCTAATAGTGCTCGGATCGAAGAAAAACTCATTTTCGCGGGAAATCAATTGTAATCTTGTTTAGCATTGTGTTTTAATTTCGATGCTCTCCCTGACTATTTCTGCTTCTCACAATTGGTTTTCTTCCGTAGTAATTTAAGTAGCCTTTATCCTGGTAATAACTAGAATTCCCAGATGCAAATTGCTGCAGTTCTTATACCCTTAATCATTGTAAACAGCTACATTTACCATAAAAATTCGTAATTTAAAAATCTGTTGCACTGGACGATAATATTTGAGTTGGTTGGTAGCTCTGGCATATGTGTGTCCAGTTTAATCTGTCATTTATTTCCACACACCTTTTGTTTCTCGATTACCGTAAAGGAAATCTTCCTCTTTTTACCCCACCTTGATCATGTTATGATACCCGTTTCAGGCACTTCTAAATCCCTTCGAGTGCATACCTGCTGCATGTACCGTAAGCAAACAAGCGTATGGTATATAAATCATGTTAAGGAATTATAAGGAAATTCGATAATAATACAATATGCTGATTATACGATACATATATATGATAAGGTTGAGAAACAGTATATATTGCATGAATCGAATGTTTCGGCAAAAACTACTGCGCACATATCGAAAGGACCCCCGCTTTCATTCATATATAATCTTGGTAAGGCGCATGTCATCGTACTGGTAACTGAATTCTGTGGCCCTTTATGTAAGGATGGCTGCCCACATATCCTGACTGATGTTATCAAATTTACCGATTTACTCTAAGAAAATGAAAGCTAAATCGTTATTAGTTGAAAGTTGGAATTTGTAATGTCAAAGGGTGTGTGTATATATATATATATATGTATATTAGAGGTGGTCACATCTTTGTTGAAGGGTTTGTATAGGATTATGCTGTTCACCTGCACATTTAAGTGCGGCGATGCTGGCTATATGACCTTAGATATATATTTTCTTAATGAAATTGTGTGTAACTAGCCTAAGGTAAGGTAAGGATATATGAATATATATTGACGAGACATCAAGGATTCATAAACAACCTGGTGTTTTCATTTCCCCGTCGAATAAATTTTATAACGATATATGTGAAATACACGGCTGCGTTTTTCTTTTTACAGCGAGTGCCGGCAATTTTAACATGCATCGCACAGGTAGCAGCAGTAAAATGTCAAAGAGTTCGAGCAACAATCTCATGGGTCTCGACTTGCATACGAATTCATCGGTTAAAGACAACATGACTCATAACGATAGCGGATCAGAGCTGCATGAAACACCGTCGTCGCATAAGGTTTGTGTCGAGTAGAATTGAAAAATGTTGAAGCTTGAACTTGAATATCTTGTTCTCAAAAGCTACCATCTTGGTTTCCTGCCAATAGATTCTACCAACATGGTCAACCCCTTTTCCCAAATATCTTAATCTCACTTATATTGAATTATCGCCTCAAATACTATCTAAGGGCACTTCATCCCTTGCGCACACGAATCCGAACTACTCCTACTCCATTCCAATCTCTAAACCTATTATTAGCTTAACTCGCTTCCTTGCAAGCCATTAGTTTTTCCTACCCTTACAAGTTGTACCCTTCTAAACATACCTTAACCCTTATGTAAACCTATGTATGCATGGTGTCTACAGAAGTGTTAACTTAAGCCCAGTCAAGTTAGCGAATTAGGAGCGTTTTACGGAACACAGATCTTGGTGCAGAAAATGAATTGTCGCATCTATAAGAACAGTAATATTGTATCTTCTATATCTACAGATGAATGTGGCGTTCATGAAGAAGATTCCTCCGGGCGCCGAAGCTTCGAATATTCTTGTCGGCGAGGTCGAATTCTTAAAGCATCCGATCATTGCATTTGTCCGTCTAAACAAGGCGTCGTTGATGGGCGACCTGACGGAGGTACCCGTGCCGACTCGTTTTCTCTTCATTTTACTCGGACCGAAGAATAACGAGCAGTCTTCAAACTACCACGAGATCGGACGATCGATCGCCACGTTGATGTCCGACGAGATCTTCCACGACGTCGCGTATAAAGCGCGCAAGCGTAACGACCTGTTGGCCGGCGTCGACGAGTTTCTCAGCAATTGTACGGTGTTGCCGCCCGGTGAATGGGACCCGACGATACGAATTGAACCACCGAAATCTGTACCATCACAGGTATGCTTAAAGTATCAGACATAATTTGGTAATTGTAAAAAATTCCACCTTTTTATAATTCCAGTACTTTGTATAACATGCATATGCTATAGTGTAGTGTGTCTACACCACAGTGCAGTGTATCATTTCTAAATAATTATCAACCGTGTTTGATAGGTGCTGCCATCTTTCAATAGAGAGAACAAATTACTTATTACATCGATACACTGCAGTACGGTGTACTAGCTATGTCTGGTTAATTGGAAATAACTGGAATAACTGGAAATAAATAAATTATATCTCAATTATATTTAATGAGAACTAAAGATCCGGATGCGGTTGTTATCAGACAAATCAGTTTAAACAAAACATTGGAAATACTAACAAATTGATGCATTATTGGTCAAATTGAAAAGTACACACTTCAAGCTAAATGGACCAATGTCGTTTTCCAATCTGTCTTTCGCATTCATTTGGGATTTTGGTCTTATCTGATTTTTCTTGAAAACTACTTTATTCATCTTCATTTGGCACTCTCTTAACCACTGTATTATTCTTTTTTTCAAACCTACTCAAACTAGAGTTTCGTTCAAATGACTCTTATGAGATATTGAAATTGCAATTGATTTATCTCATTAGGAATCACGTAAAACACCAACTGGCAGCCATCCGAATCCTAGTCAAACACCGAATGGTAATGCTCAACCTACGATGGAGCATGAAGATCATGGAGATGCCACCCTTATAAGGACGGGCAGGTTAGAATAGTTTTATTACTACGTTAAGTGGAGTAACTTTACTCATTTGGGGGCAAAAGCTGTTATGTAGATGGTTTTTCCTGTGTGTGCACCTGGGCAGTGTTAATATAGATGCAACTAGACTGTTTACCAAGCCTGATTGAGTGAAAACCATTTACTTCAGTTGGAATGAAAATGGACATTCCAAAGAAATCTTATAACCCATATTCGAATGATTAAGCTCCAATGACATGTCCAGCCATTTTTTGCTTGTTACAGGTTTTTTGGTGGTCTCATCGACGATGTCAAGCGGAAGGCTCCATTTTACGCAAGCGACTTCAAAGATGCGTTACATATCCAGAGCATTGCCTCATTTATCTTCCTCTATTTTGCCTGTCTCACACCTATTATTACGTTTGGAGGTCTTCTTGGTGATGCTACGGGCAATAATATGGTACATGTCATTATTGTTCATGCTTTTGATTTTGTTACGAATCAGAAGATATTTCATCTGTAATTGGTTCATCTCAATTTTCAGGCTGCATTGGAGAGCATATTAGCTGGAGCTATATGTGGAGTTGTGTACGCGTTGTTTGCCGGGCAGCCGTTGACTATACTCGGCAGTACAGGACCTGTACTCGTTTTCGAAACAATAACGTACAAGTTTTGCTCGTGAGTATCGATTTGAAAGAAACCCGCATTTAAACTATCGATGCTACTGCTGGGACCATTTCTAAATCACTGCTATTACATTGATGGATGTATTTTCAAAAAGTTTTATCATTCTATGATTCGATCATATAAAACTTACTGGGTACTAAAAATCAATCTTCATCAACTGCAGCGGCTCTATTTCGTTTACAAATACTTATCATAAACATGTCAAATTGGACTCCTTGGTTTTTCGGATTCACTCTTATAAGCCTCTAATTTTCATCGTTTTAGCACTTATGGACTGGATTATTTGGGCTTGCGATGGTGGATCGGTCTGTGGACGGCCCTTATATTGATAATTATGGTCGCGTTCGACCTAAGCGCGCTGGTGCGATATATCACGCGTTTCACCGAAGAGAGTTTCGCCGTGCTCATATCGCTCATATTCATCTTTAAAGCATTCGAGAAGCTGGCGAAAGTGCTCGAGAAGAATCCGATCAATTTACACCCGGACGCCGTCTTGGATTACGAGTGTTATTGCATGCCGAAGGAGAACGCAACGAATGCGTCGTCAACGATAGCTCCGGCGGCGGCGACGACAACGCAGATACCGGATGCAATGACGACGGCGATCAGCTACGTCGGAGGCGTATTAATGAACGACTCGTACCAGCGTAAAGACTGTCTAAAGCACAAAGATATTCTGGTCGGCTCCGGATGCAGTACGCCCTACTACCATGATAATGTCTTCTTTCTGTCTGTGATCTTGTTCTTCGGAACATTTTGTATAGCCATGGGGCTAAAAGCGTTCCGCACTGGCCGATTCTTACCCAATATGGTATGGCAATTGTCTCGATTCCCATTATTTAGTTGTAATGTAGAAATTGTCGGTGTATTAGCTATTAAGAATAATGCTATTTTAATGTAGGCTCGTCAAGTGATAAGTGATTTTTCGGTGTTGATCGCGATTCTTGCGATGGCTGGTTTAGATGCTATTGTGGGCGTGGCAACTCCGAAACTCGACGTGCCAAATGAATTCCGGGTATGTCTCTCGAATGTCCTCGAAAGCATTTCGATAAATTTGTTCCCCGCAAAGTTGATATGTATAGTTACTTGATTTTAATTTCATTAAATATCAGCCAACACTAAGCACACGTGAATGGGTCATCCATCCTTTTGGTCATGGAAAAAATCCATGGTGGACGTCTTTGGCAGCCATTCTTCCGGCTCTGCTTGCTACTATACTTATTTTCATGGATCAGCAAATTACTGCTGTTATAGTGAACAGAAAAGAGAACAAACTGAAGGTTTGTATACTACTGTTCAGAACTGATCTACATGTTTACTAATGAATTCAAAAATAGCTGTCAGTGTTTCTTATTCTAATCGCAGAAAGGTAGTGGCTATCACTTAGACTTGTTTCTGGTAGCTCTTCTGATCGCGGTTTGCTCAGTGTTGGGGCTGCCTTGGTTCGTCGCGGCGACTGTGCTGTCTATAAATCATGTAATGAGCTTGAAGAAAGAATCGAAGACCAGCGCTCCTGGTGAGCGGCCACAGTTTCTCGGCGTCAGGTAAGTCCATGATTATGGTCAGTTGAAACTGGTGATGGCGGTAACGCGATTGTCGGAAACAAATGGTCGAAAGTCAACAGGCAAATTTATATGACATTTTTCTTCATTTTCAGGGAGCAGCGCGTTACAGGAATTTGTATATTCCTCGCGATAGGTCTATCTGTGCTCATAACGTTTGTTCTTCGGGTAAGCACTACCTACGAATCGGCGGTTTTTTTTCATACAACTGTCGACAGTGAAGACGGCATAATTATCTCACTTTATTTCTTTCTTTCTCTACAGTTTATACCAATGCCTGTGTTATATGGGGTTTTCCTTTATATGGGTGTATCTTCGTTGAAAGGAATTGAGGTAGGGAATTCTTTGAATATTTTTATATTAGATCTGAAATTACTAACTTAAACGCAGTTTTCTGTCAATATCTACATCACTGACTACGTCATCTCGTAATTCAGTGCGTGCCGGTGGCTCATTTGATGGCTAAATTCTATACGATCTCATGTTTCTGGTTGTCTTTTTGCAGTTCGTCAATCGGTTGATGATATTGTTCATGCCTCCTAAATACCAGCCAGACTACATGTATCTGCGACACGTACCGACGAAGCGTGTACACATGTTCACGCTGATACAAATCATTTGTTTAGTCATTCTGTGGGTGATTAAAACTATTCAGATGATCTCGATCGCATTTCCGATCATGGTAGGTTTCAGTTGTGCACTTTATATCGTAGATTCAGTATCAAACCAATCGAACAATGTAGATTCTTGTTCGCATACCCCCAAACCGAGCAGCTCTTAATTTTGCTGAATTTTCTGTCCTGAAGTAACTGAAAAATGTAAACAGCATTTTGCCTTGGTTCATTATTGTGATCCAAATCAAATGTTTAGTGCAGTTTGGTGTGGCCTTGACGGCGCACTTAAGAGCGAAATAGTGATGTATACTGCGGTAATGCCATACTTTCTTGTCCTTAGGATTAGTGTTATTCGAAGTAATGCGTTTTAAAACAAGTATGTTTTATTAGCACGGATATGATATCACTCATAGTGCCATAGTTAGCTTCATCACTATGCTCTGACTAGGTCAGACTGTATACTCTGACTGGTCGAGAATTCTCGAAGAAATGCGTCGATTTCCGGGGGAAATTCTTATCCATATTTGTGGTTGGTTTTCAGGTGCTCGCAATATGCTTTATACGTAAAGCACTGGATTGGGTTTTCACTCAGCGTGAACTCTCCTGGCTCGATGACATCATGCCAGAGATCAGCAAACGTGAAAAGGAGGACGCGGAGAAGAAGAAACACGAGGAAGTGGTAAGTATTTCATTACAGGTACCGCTCTTGAGCGGCTCCGCATAAAAATATCATCGTTAAATATTTAGTTATTGGTGTCGCTCTCAAGCGGCTCTGGTTCACTTACGAAAATGTTGTCTGCTATGAATTATTAACGATAAGAAACGATTATCTGTCTAATTTCGAGAAAAACGAATTGTCTAAATGTGAAATATTTTCGTTTCGCTTGTGAAATTCACAGATCAAATCATTCAATATGCCGCAGCAAGTATGATCACTTTATCCGTATTTGTTATGTCTTTCTTCTTCATACGTGTACTTAGTTTCTAAATGCTACCTCTCTCCAGTAGAATATGAGTTGTAAAGCTTCAATTAATGCCATCAAAAACTGTATTGAGTTTTGTACAACATATACGCAGTATTATTGTATTGAGTTTAGAAATTTAGCATCGTCTACCTGTTCAAACAGATATTCAGATAAGATATGGCCGGTACAATACCTTTCCCGTCTAAGCTATAAAAAAAAGTTTATCTTCATAAGATATTCAGACTTCATACTGTTCGACAAATTCTGGTCAACCAGATATAACTGTGTCTAAAATGTTGAAGTTAATCTTGTTTTATTTAGCAAGGAGTGCCTACTATTTCATATGAAGTGGACCAAGACGTCAGTTTGAATGTAAAATAATGCTCTTGTTGATGTATCCTGTAGCACCGCTGGTTTTAACCCCAGGGATGAGAAATTTGGCGGTTTCTTGCTTTTTAAACATGAAGAATATAATACTCGCCTTTAAATTAATTGAAAACCTCGTACCCTCGGGCGTAGCGAAGGTCCATTCTGTGGACCGGTTTTAACTTTAACCACAGGTCGCTCACTCGATTAAACCCGGGGCTTAGTCAAATCTGGTCAGTATAACCAACCATTGGGGTGCATTTATTATTAGTATACTTACAATTTCTATCTTTACCTTAAAAGGATCAACTCACTTGGCTGTTAATCGAGTTGAACTGTGGATTAAGGCTTAAACTGGTCCATAAAAGCCAAGTAGGTGCTTAGTATTAATAACATACTGATGTACACCACACTCAGTGCACATCAATAGAAGATATTTATAAACCCTAACCCTACCTGCAGCTAGGTATCGTACAACTGACCAGTACGGGGAGGAAAGTCAATACTTCTACATCACATCGTGGTTCACTTGCATCAGTGATGATGATGGTGCTATCAAATGCCCAACTACTATACCGGTACGATCTCGAATTTCCCTGAGCTGCTGTTCTCATCCCTGAACTCGTTGAATGTTCATACGATTTGAACGCAAAGCAAAAAAATAGCGTTAAATGTATCTTGAAGCAAATATTTTTTGGGGAAAATCCCCAAAACAGCAATCACAATTCAATACTGATAGAATAGAACAAGCATTGAATTTAGCAAATATGTGTGCCGCAGAACCTTGCACTGTGATAAACCTTTTCGCTTCCGATACTTGTTTTGGGCAGATTTTAACGATCGACTTTTTAGTGCAGAGAAAAACCTGTCGGATGAGATAACAGTGAAGGTTCTGCGGTGGCAAATATTAATTTTCTGCCAATGTTCTCGTCAAACGTCGAGGAAACGAATGTTGATGACAGCTTCTTCGATATCGGATTATGAAATGGTTTTGAATATGCATGCATTTGGTCTGTTAGTATCAATGTTGACATGTGTATGAATGTGTGTTCGATGTATCCTCGTTGGATTTCGACCGTTTGTCATCCTTGTATCGCATAAACACAACTGCGTACATGTGTACTGTGTGTGCTTGTCGTACGAATCAAAATTTACCCAATAAAAGGGATTGAAACCTTAAAGCATGAAGTAGGACCATTGATTCACGAGTTTGGCTTCTTTATTGAGCATCATCAGCAATAGGTAACATGCTACTTGAATATGTGCTCCCTAGTTCTAATGTAACTATATCGTAGGTTTACGCTTCGAGTGTTGCCATTATCCATAAAACTGGATTGCCTTTGAACTTTTGCAGTTTAACCCTCTTCCGCCTAAATAACCTTTTTCAGCCTATTTGAGGCCCCAGCAGGCTATTGTGTTCACTTGCATCTGTCTGAATCGAGATATTTTCTGAAGTTTTTAAATGCTTTGACATTATTTTGATATTTGGTTCGTAAGTGTCTCTAGTCAAGACATATCAGCAGCACAAAAATTGGCCTGAACAGAATCAAGCCAGCGCCTCCTAGTTATTGTTTGCCAAGATCAGCGCTTTTTTAGTTTTCAAGGGAAAATTTGAATACACTCTGATCAATTATCGTGATGTTTTATACTTACCGGTATATGTATCGTATCGGGGCCCATCGTCACAAGAAGAATTAGGCCGATTTGATAAAAGATGGCCTTTCTGTGACCTTGTGTGCCAAAAAATGGCATTCTTTGTAAGAATTCTGAGGCCTGTAGCTTTATGGTTCGTCATATTTTATCGAAACCGGAAATGGCTATACTTGGGTAAGGGGTCATTGACTTATAGTAGATCATGATATTTGATGAATGTGTTAAGTTTCTGGTTTCTATTACTTCACCAGAGGGAGTTGAATGTTGAAATAATCAGATTGGCAACATTTCACCAAGGGAGCATGGTGTCCTTGGACCCCTAGTTAATCTGCATGACATTTGATATCTAAAATCTTATTGAATATAGAATGATGAATTTTAACCGTCATTTTACGCTCAATTCTCTTACAGCTTCACCTGGTAATTTTTCAAAATCTTATCCCGTTTTTACATTTTTTTTCATTTTGACAGAAGAAGCGGAAGAACTATCTGGGCAATTCATTTCATGCTAGCGATTATATGATCCCCGGACAAACGCCTAAAAATTCCAAAGTACTAAAAACCGAATCTTTTCTACTCAGAAAAAAATACTCCCGGTGTCGGTTGCTCAAAATAGTAGTTGAACGATCACTGGAAACTACCTTTTGAGAAACTGGACCCTGCTTTATTGTGCACCAAGCTTGTCTGTGTTAGTGTGTAGTGTTGTTACCTAGCTATATCGATTACATTACAAGATTAGAAAGAGTGACGTGTGTAGGAATTTTTCCTCTCGCTTACGAATTCATGAATTAAATTTATAAAGCATTTTCAACCCTTTGCTATCTGCCGGGTGCCGATATTATCGTAGCCTATAGATGTCTCTTCTTATCGAGGCCACTTTTTGCTTGACTCGCTCGAGACCTCACGATAACGATGACCCGCCTGCTACTTACTGATGCAGAAGCAGTGCTATGATCCGTGTCGCGGAGATTTCTAGGTTCTAGCAGTTAACGAAGGGTTAATGAATTTCATGCGTTTTAAATTTTGTTTACTGACTGTCGATTAAAGCTGATTGAAAAAATTCTGAACGGTTTGCATTTTAGGTTAAAATTGTCGCACACTTGACAACGTGGTTCAACAGAAATATGTCTATATCAGTAATACTTGAAATGAGAAAATCATCTTCGGCTCGTCGTTTAGATATCTAATTTATCAATTCTTTTACTAGAATTTGAATATTTTGATAATTCCCTGTAATTGCCCTTGTGCTCTCGATATAATGCCTGCTACGTTTGTCGAAGCGACAAGTTTTTCTAGAGGCCGATCAAAATCTGAACTTAAATACACAATTGATCCCTATAGCTGAAAACACTTGTCTTAGGTCCGCCCCTGAGAAATGGGGCGAAAGCAGCATAAAGCGATCTGGAATGTAGAATGTGCTGGACGCAAAACTCCGATACTTGATACTTGTAAACTTGTTGACTAAATTTTGACAGCCACCAAAAATATTAAAAACACCCGGTACCAAAAATACCACTTGGAACCCAACCTTTGTACAACCTACGAGCGATTATCTGATAATTGCTCGTAGGTACTACAGACCATTTTCTTTTCACACCATGTCAAGGAGTTTATTATGTACTGTGAGTTTTTTAAAGTGAAGTGCAAGTCGTTTAAATGACACATTCCATTCTAAATTGGCATTGGTTTTCCGCTACCAGATAATACTTGAACTGATTTTGTTTCCTCAGTAATGTCAGGTATGGCTATCACTTCTAATTGCTCTTGCAGCCCTAGTACCATCGAACTCGGTCATTCTTAACCTTATCGACGAGTGAAAAATCTGGGCGATGTTTATCAATGAGTAATAATGGTAGACAGGAGTTTTGCACACTGAATTGTTTGTTTTTCCATGGGAAAAGGTTTAACCGAATTTGTTTTGGAAAGAAATTCAATATTTTCAAGTCACCATTATCAAAATTGTCTTCAAATATCTTTACCACATTTGATCCATCAGTAATTGGTATGGCGGCGGTGTCGGATCAACGTGAATTTCATTCCAAAATAGATTGATTTATGAATAGCTCTGGTTTCATCTATATCCATATATATTATAACCACACTGAAACACTTCTCTAACTGCATCTTATATTCGCTGAATAAAATGCTAAATGTTTAACCAAATAATATCTTATGTAATACATTAAACAATATGATACATATATATTCGTTCATGTCAATGAAATAATGCATATTCATATTCAGATGATTTAAATTACTGAGCCCTACTTGAGTTCATTAGTGAGATTTGAAATTTTTGTATTTTCTCAACAATTTGAGTACCTCACCTTGGAGAAGTATGCGAATCATTTGAATTTTCCCTGTTCAAATTCGCCCAATAAGTTTAAGTTTAATAATTTTGCATCCAAGTTTTACTAAACAAGACGGATAGTGTGTAAGTCATTCAGTTTGTGTTTTACTGTTAGTGATTCTACATTTATTAAAAAGAAGGATGCGTATATGTGCAGTACAAATCAACAATCTCTTAAACGCAAATACATGTATCTGGATCTTTTATGCCTTCCCTGAGTAGAATATATGTAAAGGAAGTGTGCTCACATATTTTTGGTTTTTTTAGATAAAGACGAACCTCGACGTCGGCGAAGGCGGAAACGTTGAAATCCCATTATCGGATGGTAATGTGATGAGTATACCTGTTGAGAAGATAACTTACAAACCGGAAACGCGTACGGTCAACATATCAGAGGAGATGGCTAAGACGGCCATCTGGAAACAGATCGCGATGAACGCTGAAAAAGAGAAGATCGGTGAAAAGAAAAAGTATGTAATTAGCCCATGAGCACTCAAGCCGCCCGTATCCGCCCTGCCTATTACTCCTCAACCCGTCGTTTTTTCGTATGCTGCACAAAAACGGTTGTAGTGGGATTCGAGCCCAATAGCTGATGATGAACTAGACACCCGTGTCCTCAAAATACCGTACAGAAATCAACATCTTCCTATTTCAAATTCTCAAGTATTTGGAGTACGAACATGACAAATCTGAGCGCTCACTTTAAATCTAAGTAAGTTTGGATGAATTTCCGGGGGGCCAAAAGGACACGAATTTGGTGGCCCACCTCATCAAATCTTATATCATATGAAAGCCTTGACAATTTACTACAAAATAACATGAACTTGTAATGCATGAAAATGAACAGCTAATGAGTTATTCTGTATTGTGATAAACTTGAATTTTCTGAGGAATAATTGGCACTACTGAGTATTCCTTGAGTGCTAATGGGTTAACGTGAGATGTCGGGTTTATCCGAGTATTTTATTTTGCAAGTTGATTGAAAATTGACTAATCTTTGACTACCGATGCATGAAAATATTGGATTTTGTATTCAGGAAAGAGAAGAAGAAAAAGAAGAAGCGATACCGCGTGGACGAACATGAAGTGCCGTTGAACGAGCAGGACGAACTCGACGCGAACGTCGCTTTAGAGATGAAACC
Source organism: Tubulanus polymorphus (assembly GCF_964204645.1). NCBI lineage: Eukaryota > Metazoa > Nemertea > Palaeonemertea > Tubulaniformes > Tubulanidae > Tubulanus > Tubulanus polymorphus. The sequence goes on from NC_134025.1 coordinate 11,857,437, forward strand.
AGTCAACGCGGCGAGCACCGAAAAGGGACACCAAGACGAGATGGTATCGCTTATGGCTCCGGATATCGTTGTTGAACCGCCGACACCCGGCCAGAATTCACCTGAAAAATCGAACAATTCGCTGGCATAATGGTTCGGCAGACGGTTCGCTGTATGCTGTAATGTGTTGTTTGATGAGCGACCTGTTTAGTGCACAATGGCTTATCTTGTATTTTAGTACTACTCTATATACATTACACTGAATGTTTAATGATACTGTATATCTGTGTATTGGGGATGTTGAACGAAGCCTCTAAGGACGGCTCGTTAGTCACGTAGAATGTTAGTACCACTACTTCAAGTTGAAATGTCACGGTGTCTATGTGCGTCGATCTGGAGTAGTAGTTTATTGATGTACGATGATACCGCACTCGGAAAGTCTCCCAACATCAGTGTTTAATCAGTTGGATTTCCCACTAGTCTATAAAGCATCCAAATAATCTTCGGTCGTAATAAGACATTGGAAAATATAATGAAATTGTGTTCAGTAATAAAGGTATCAATGCACATTGGCCGACTTTTTATCTTAGTTTACAATCACTAATGTTCAGCAAAATCCAGCAGTATTTTATAGGCCATTCGAAATATGACGGAAGCCTTCAATAAATGATGATCCAAAATTCCTGATTTATCTAGTCGATCACATGTTGTATTGTGATTGTCAATGGAGATATACTGAGGTTCGAGCACCGATAGCATTAAAGCTGCGATCACACACAGACAATTTGGCCCGGATTAAAATGACCGTGCCAGGCCCGATTCATATTTTGCCCGCACCTAATAAGAGAGCACGTTCACACATAAACTACTCGCCCATTACTAAAATGCTATTGAAACGATTCAGTGTTAAGCGAGGTGAGTCACTTAAAAAACCAGTTAGCGTTCAGACGCAATAATTTGATCCATGCTTTAATTTGATACTGGCCTGGTCCGATGTATTTGGTCGGACCAAATTTGAGCCGGGTCAAAAATGCTTGTGTGATCGTGACTTAAATATTACGGTAGACCCTGCCTAAACCAGTACTGGTCAATCTGATGATCCATGCATTCATTTCGGTAAACGAAACATTGATTTTGCCTAGTCTGGCATTGCCCTATTCAGTAGAACTTTGACTTCATTTCCATTCATATATCTCCTAAACTGGTAAACAGTATTAAGGCTCTAAGCAACAATACTACACTAGATTGCCTAGACTCCTAAATTAACCCCAGTTTTCATTCATATGCTAATGTATCGTGAGTGAACCCAGGGACCAGTTGCATGGTCGTGACTTTAGTCCAAAAGTGGTCTTAAATCTTAAGACTGGTCTAAAGTTTGTTAGATTGGCTATAGAATTAAGTTAGTCCTAGACGGTCTGAAGTCTAAGCCTTGACTATGCAACCGGCCCCTGGCTTTTTCTACTTTTAACTAGGGTCCTAGAAGCTGAAAATTCATCAGTACCGATAAATAAATGAAGTGCAGATTTTTAGAATTTCAAGATTTTATTCCCAACGCCAATTACATGTTACTGTCTAGATGATCGTCTGAAATACTATGGAATGTATGTAATATGCCATTTACATTGTCATTAGGTTCCATAATTCCATACTTTTTATCGAGTAATAATTCCATACTTTTATCGAATTCTATACTTTCATCCACTGATTTTCCCGGTTGTTCAATTCAGAGAATTCTTGATTGGCTAGAAAAATGAAGTTCTCAATTGTACCGGTTTAGGTGGTGTCTGCTGTGGTTTTGAAGGTTTTCTACACAATAAACTATTTTGTGGACCAATTATGCTGACTTGAATTCAATAGCAACTGTTCATCATCCCACATGATTGAGTAAGCCTATGTGAAATTTTCAATGATGATCTATTTTGTGTTTTGAAATTCAGGGAAACTTAATTATCTGTGTTATTTTAGGTATTCTCTTTTTTTGAGTTCTGTGGTATTCGGAACTTAACCAAGCCAGTAATCTGGCCTAGAAATAAATAAAACAGATACAATCATGTGTATACTTACTTATAAAATATATAACTTATTGATTTTACTTAGTCCATACTAACAATGCAAATAATAATAATAACAGACTCTTCCAGACTGCCCTGAAAACTTAGAATTCAGTGGCCTGTTTGGGCTGAAGCGCTGGTATATACTAAAATAAATGTAGTCAAACTTTGTTAGTATGGTTGGGTCTTGATACTAAAACTCCTCCAATGTACGACTGCCAGAGCCAGGGTCAAAGCCATACTCAAGTGGTATTTGGCCATCTTGAAGGGCACCATCGAGTAGTTGGAAGAGGACTAGGTCTGAATTGCACGAAACCTTTTCAGTACCAGGATTACACTGTTGCCCATTAGGTTCGTAATAACGAGGTTTGACTACCGGGTATAAGCGTGTACACGTCTCGTGTTGAAATGTTTTATCGTGTTCGTGTACAAAGGTTTATCGAAAATAGTCTCTACTTAAGGCTAATGTTGTAACACATACTGGTAATGTTTTGTTTTAATGAGAGAACCCGATTACTGTAGATTTCATTATGTTGTTGAAAACTGCTTTTAGAATGATTTGATTATTGATTGGCATTGTTAGTAGAGAATATTAGAATAGGCTAGAAAATTAGAAATGTTATTATTGTAAATAATTTTACCATGTACTTGGTAAGGATGTAAATATTGTCACATCAGTCTGATGTAGCAAATAGCGATCATACTGTAATCACTTATTTATTTTCAATAAATGAGATGAAAGATGGACAGAAATAGTAGTAGTATGATTCCCTCCTAGATTCATTTTGCTACGCTTCCCTGAATAACTGGTTTTAAAAATGTCTTGTGTTATGGTCTCTCATTTCGGTTGATGGTAAATAAACTATACGTTTTTGGAATGAGATTATGTTTGAATATAATATGGCAGAAAAATTGTAAAATGAAAAAAAATTGAAAAACTATATTTAAAGAAAAACTTGGTGATTGTACTAATTGTACAAACTCTGATGCTTGAATTCTTTTTGAATTTCACTTAAAAACAAGTATGGTTAGTAGGCAGCTATGATGTGTGATATAGAAACACAGTATCACAGATATCGCAAATATACTTAAGTATATTCTAATTAGTTTGTTTGATAATACACTTAATAAACAAAAGTCAATTTGGCCTATATTGTTTTTTTTTCGGTGGAAATTGAAAAAAAATTGGAAATAGAAAACCCACTCCAAAAAAACTTGTCGAAAGCAAAACGTTGTTGATGCAACATTTTGGCAATTTTTTTTCTCGAAAATAGAGAACAACCATATTTTTGTCAGTATTTGACTCCATGGACTCGATAACATTTGCATTCGAGTAACTTATGAATAAAATTGTGTTTTTTTTTTATAGATAAATAAAAGCAAAAAATTGAGCTTTTTGAATACCCTTACTGAAATTTAATGCCAACATAGTAAGGGGCAATAGGATATTCATTCCTCCTTAATAAATGTGTTATATTTTCTATAAATATTGAGGCGCGATAGAAATATGTGTGCTGCTCAAAAGGATTTTCAAATTTTAACTGCATTTTTTGCTTAGGCATTGTATTACTTTGACTCCATGTAGAGCTACCTCACCATAAAATGAAGGAGTGGATGTTTTTAAGACACAAGCCAACCATATGCACTAATGCGTAATGGTCTTGCATCCGTGCTATATCATCCATACTCAGTCATCAAGATATTTTCATTCCAAGACTTAGGTTTATTAGGGAGATATTTTGGACAGTATAAACTATAGTTTACAGGTCCAAGCTTGGACACAATGAGCCTTTGTTTCGTAGGTATGAGAGTACATGTAGACAATTCAGTTGCAGTTCTTCCAGAAAATTGGCTTAGAACTTTTCTAATCTATTGTCTCATATGTCCCCTGTCATAACTAGATTTAGGTTGAAGTTTTGACCAGCTTTAATGTTGGTTCAAGGGATAATGGCTTTGACGGTTCTTGGTCAACGCTTATATGGACTTGGGGGATTATTTGTTGTAATGGAACTGTTTTTAGTAAGGAAACTCCTGGGATTTGAGTTAGTGTCAAAACAGTAATGAACTACATGTACAATAAACCTTGCTAAATGAATATCGAACGTTTAGGACCATGAAATTCCAAGTTCGAGAAAATAGCCGTAAGCATCAGATTAAAAAAAATGTCCTTTAGCTTACGTCCCACTTGAATGTGTGAACAAGGAGAGGTTTATCGTACATGTTCATGTCCAGTTTATGGTACAGTTGCTTTGCTTTTTAGGTTGCAAAAAAAGTGAAATTGGCATTAACTGTTGTTTTTGAAGCTATTTAATCCGTAGAATACATTGGCAGTATTAGCAGTATTTATTTAGAAATAATGGTAGTGAGTTGCCATTCAAGTTATTTTAGTCTCACAAATTTTGACAAATGTTAACTTAGATTAAATTTGAGTGCTTTCACTGCAGTGGTGTACACAATTGGCAGTAAAATTTAAGAGCATCAGCCATTTTTGCGCGTTGAACAGTCAAATTATTGTGTTTTAACTGCTGTTATGGTAATGTAAGTCGAGGCCCCATGTAGACCAATTATAAATGTCACCCATTCGATTTAGACCCTCTAATGTACGAAGTTGACCTGGGCGCCATATATATTGTTATTAGTCTTATGTATATAATTAGCAGCTTATCAGCTTGTGGAAGTTAACTGTGTTACAATCAAAAAAGAAAAATAAAGAGAGATGCAATATGTCTAAATTTACTTAGTGTTGTTGCATTATACTAGGACTGACAATATTCAGATGGGTTAGAGTTTGTTACCTTGCCTATAGTGTTTACTTACAATTCCTCATGTATGAAGGTGCTCAACTCAACAGAGAAGATTGTTATTTAAGTTTGAAACCCAGACCAGCAAAATCTAACACTGCGCCAGTGAGGCCATACCGGTGAGCATAGGATGTTCCAACCACTTAACCAGTGAGGCCAGATGCTAGCAGCCAAACTCAACCTAATTAACCATAAACCTCTGTTTACTGCGATTATCCTGAATCGGAGTAACATCTGTTACAGACACATCCGTCGATCCCATCCATTCGTCTTTGCCAACCCTGGTTTAGTATACAGGGCCCAGTTCCAAAGTTCTGGGTAAAGATTTGAGTTAGCTCATTGAAAATGAACTAATTTAACTCGCAACTGTAGAACTGAATCCTGATCAACCTAATCCTACTGCCATTATCCCAGAATAACACCTGTTACAGACTTGTCCATTGATTCTTTCCATTCGTCTTTGCCAGCCCTAGTTTTGTATGCTGAGGATCAACTGGCTGATGGCAGCTTGTATGTTCACCTTTTTAATGTTTTAATTTTGGACTTTAAGAGAATGTGACATACACGTATACTACTTGACTAGTACACTTTAATGTAGGTTCTTGTACTTCTTTCCAAATCGGTATGTTCACTCTATATTTAGGTGATATCGACTGATGGTTAAACCATTCGACTTGTTCAATACCCCAGCTTTAAACTCTATTTGCGCGCAGTGGCGACGGGAAGGTTGCCTCTCACTCGTCACCGATCTCATTAAAAACTACCAAAAACCCCATTTAAGAAAGAAAAAAAAACTCAGTGCGATATTTTACCATATAAAACAAGAAATAATTGTATAGTTGACTCCGCCTTTAACAGTAGCACCGGGACTGGCAATTTGTTACCATCATAGACTACGGATATAGATTTTCCGATTTTTTCCCATCGACAAACAGTAGGATCAGAAAATCTGCTTATCATGCTTCCATTTTAAACAAACAACCGAAAGATGTTGCTTAAGACAGAGTCAACTGTACTTGAAAGCAGCATCCAAAGTTGAATATCTTTGGATATCTATCATTAAGCTCAAATTCAGCTCACAAATGACAAAAGAAACGTTGACACAATCGATTATTAATACGTTTTTTATAAAATTTATTTCCAAATCTAATATAGATAGTATGATGGTACTCAGGATAAACCATGAAATACGATAACTGAAAATCATCCCACAAACTTCACGCAAAGTTCACAGGTCATCGCTGAAATAGCTTACCCGGTATTATGGAACAATTGGCGGCCTTAACATATATCGCTTATCTTCCAGGCCAAAATGGTTCTACTTTTCTCTATTACTACCTTTCATTCTCCCGCTATCCCCACAACATTACAATTAAAATCTCAAAATCAATGTAAACAATTTACAAGTGAAAACAATGTTCAAAAAGGAACAGACTCGGTATTCTTCTACCTATATTCTTTGGAAAAATTAACGTATTTTATCTACCTGCAATTATTTACGCGCGGGAGAGTCATGACTCGTATTTTCCTCCACTGGTGCCTAATGCAGCTATCAATCTGTAGCCTTGAACTGACCCTACAGTAATTCACCAACGTAGTGGTGAAGTCTTGAGGCGGAACACCTTTTGAAAGTGTGGTGATAAAACATACCGATGTCCTGACACCAGGTTATGTTTTAACAATGAAAAGAAGGAAGAATGGTCATAAAGTACCAGAGGTCCGAAGAGTGGGTCCAGACTGCAGATTGATACCAGCATACAAATGGCTGTCAGGTTCAAATGCCTGCATGGGGGGAATAGTGATATCATGATGTCATGTTCATACTCTAGACCATTGATAATAACCTACTTGCTAGTAAGTCAAAAATACATGTTAAAAATGGCGAACACTTCAACATCTAAAGTATCATGACAGTATAACAAAAATTATCAAATCTCATATATAAACATTGTAATGCCACAAAACTTTGTTGCATATGTAAAACTGTAATGACAGTTTGAACACATTCGTATCAAATAATAAAACATAAGTATATATAGGTCATTAAAGAACATGTCCGACGTAGGCAACAAATTGATCTCATCAAGATCGCCGACACAATTCATCATTCTTGTTTATTTCAAGCAAGTGAAAAAAAAATGTCCGGAGTCGGTCGATATTCTATCTTCATCGGAAAAATCGACAAATTACGGTTAAAAAAGAACAGCTCTCAACAGAAATTACAGAATGATTAGCAAGTACAATGTACATTGTACAGTAGGCTTCACTAAACTCGGATCCGATCAACTTGAATAACTCTTTGTTATGATGTTTATTGAGATATTCTTCAGATCCATATGAATTACATACCATTGAACTAACATATCGTTCAATTCTGAGAAATATGCACGGTCCAGAAATATCTGATTTGAGCAGTCTTTTGAAGACTATGAATATGATTAATTGTAGTAATATGATTGTCGCCGCACCATATCCTAAATCAGAGAAGCTCAGTCGATATATATCGAAGCTCAAGTTTTTTTAAATACAGGTATCTAGAACTTGAGAAATTCACGTACACAGGACGAGAACAGGGAATTTCACGAGAAAAGGTAATAACAATAATACATCTAAACACGTTGGCAGCCAACTAGGAGACGAGTGGACCAAAGGTACTGTGGTCTTGAGGCCCTGTTTTCATAATCTCAGTGAAAATATATACATATGTTCTACTGATTTTGGGTAAACGAAACCCACAGTTGATAATCTAAAAACAAAAACCTCATCATCAAAGAAATGAGAAACTTCTCGTCTCTGATGATGTTTATTTAAAACACTCTTACATCATATAAATGCACTAACTTAAACACATTTCATTCCATTTTTGCAAGAGGTAGGCTCAAATTTCATTTGAACAATATGAAGATAAATTCAAAATTAGATTCGAATCCATGATTTTGCATCAAGCAGATGATGTAAAAATATTTCAGCAGGAATTATTAAGTTCATTAAGTGCGTATGCAAGCTGCATGTAGCTGGGCCCGATAAGTCAAAAGCATATGATCTGCCTATATAGCTACGTAGCCATTGACTTATGGCGTATATTTCTAATGATATTGCTGAATGAAAATGAATGAAAAAGAGAGAGTATTTTAAGACAGATGACGTTAAGTAACGATATCTATCATTTTTGTTGGTGTTCATCCTCAGAAACACATATTTGCTATTTCACCCAACGTCTCAACATTAGATATTGGGACCACCTCATGTTCTGCATACGTACTTAATGAACTCTACTGAACTAAATACATATGGTGGACAATGGGAGTGATATTTCTGAGATTGAGCCCCTTATTCAAATTTAAAACATCCACTGGATTGGAACCCATTGAAATTCATCTTCAATCATTTTTGCCAATGATTTCAATTTTTCGACCGTTGTACCCAGATCAGTGAATTCGACGGTTGTGTCGTAAAAATGCGAATACTTTTCTAGGTCGGCCATCGTTTCAATGAAATCAGTGTTGGTCATACGAGAGCTGGCGTCGACTGTGGACCAGGTTTCTAGATATTCGGGCTGGATAAAGATCACATACGGTTTCAGATCGGCATTACGTAGCGCCTGCAAAGCCTGAAATATCGAAGATTTTTCGGTTGGGAAGAGAAACGAAGTTATGATTAAAATGCAAGTCGAGGTTATTTGAGGGTACCTGAGGACGAGGGTTTAAAATGCACACTTTCATCTGTTTCATGATAGTTTCTACTTGAAGGTGTGTTGTTCCATATAAATAACCACGGTATTTGCTATATTCCAGAAATCTGCACAAACATGTTAACAAACTGATTAGTAAATGGAGCGAATGATGCAACCCTGACATCGATTAAAACACAGAGTTTTGCCTTACTTATGTTTTAGAATCTCTTTTTCCATATCCTCCTTTTTCAGAAAGTTATGGTCCATGCCATCAACTTCCGTTGAATGACGTGGACGATTGGTATCTAGAAAAATAAAGACATATATAAGAACATCATCTACACTGCATGTTACATTTCATTCATTCACGGAAGTGACAAAATGGGCATTACCAAAGGGAGATCAGCACAAACGTTTTGCAGCTCCAGAGATGTGTAAATTATTGAAGGATTTTTCTAGAATAGGACCCTGAACCTTGCTATTCCATATCTAGATTGTCGTCAAAATATTTATACATATGATCCCTTTTAAATGAGAATTCTTGTGATCCTTGCCAAAGCATAGTAATCTGAACCCAGAAGATCAAGCGCATGAGCACCAATCAAAGAGTTAAGATCAAAATCGTTTCTTCAAATGAGAATAGTGTAAAGTAGCCAATTGCTAACCTGATATCGAATAAAAGGTAAGAACAGACAGTACTATAAGCTTAACCGATTCGATTTGATATCACAAGCTCTGACTAACATAGTGCATATTAGCTCTATTTTCATTTTGGTATAAAAAACGCAGGATAAACTTATAACCACTGGCCTGCAGATTTTCATACGCAGATGGAAACTTACATGAAAGTGGACTCTCAAAACGATCTGGATTCGTGGTCACAAAATGTCTGGCAATTTCATTGCATCCTTCTCTGGTTGGCCCAATCAGGATAATCACACGAGGACTGCGCTCTGATGCTATATACCTGAATACTTCTTCATAGACAACAACCTTCTCATTAACATCTGTAAATATCAATACATGACTAAGAGTCAAATATACGCAAGTCAGATGTTTTGGGACTAGAAGATGTTTCTTAAACTTGGAAACTCTGACATTGAGAAGCAAGTCTTTTAATACATCACATTAGCCAGGGGCGGATCCAGGATTCTAGGAAAGAGGGGCGCCCATCTCAATAATCTCCTTAGCTGTGGATGCGTGATGGGCGCTTGGCCTCGTTACAGCGAAGCAACGGCGCCGCAGGCGGAAATTTTCGATATTTCTGCTTCTCACACTCATTCTGAGACAATCTTCTTAAGACCCAAAATTCAAATGTCTGAATTTAAAATTAAGACCGTTTTCTCTTTTAAATCTGTGATATAAGTAATAAACTCTTAAAGTACGAAAGTTCTGCGTGTGTTTTATGGTCGAAAGGCCGGCGATTATCACTGCGCACGTGGCATGATACGTGGCCGCGGCATGTCCGGTACCGGGTATAAAAAAAGATTTAAACAGGTGAATAACCTGCTATCAGGAGGCACCGCGCTGGCCTAATCACCAATGTGATTGCTGTTACATTTTCTAGTCTTGCCTATATACAATACCGATGCTTTTGTGAGGTGAGAAAACGTACGTTTTATGATAAGTGCGATAACAAAATTTGCAAAAGGGGGCGCGCGCCGGCGATGCCCCCCATGGATCCGCCACTGTTAGCTATGTTTTTTCTGGACTGATCTGATGAAGGTGGCACAGCTATTGAATGCACTATATTGAGGGAGCATTTTAAACATACTTTAACCAAACTTTTTCGCATGTATCACACATATCAACCTATCGTGCAATTGGGGATCCAAAAATGATGATTTTGATAACCCTACCTTCAGACTGGATGCAGTTGATATTTTTTTTGCTTCGTTTTGATCCTCGGCTAAACAGTCCATTCTTAAATGGGATCTTGGATTTCGTTCCCTTGAAAACATGTATTCCCGACTTCGGCAAAGGTTTCACCGCAGCTGCTTGCCGCCTACGAAATCAAGCAAAGTTAGAATTTAATAGAACGATAACCACACTCAAACGTGGTGAACGGATAATAAGATAAAAACCCACTATTTACAGATTAAAAGAATTTAAAAAACAAGAATTTATTTATTATATCTAAAATATATATAAGACACGACATTTCGATCTCACCCTAGAGACACCTGACGATGATCTCTAGGGTGAGATCGAAACGTCGTGTCTTATATATATTTTAGATTGAATAAATAAATTCTTGTTTTTTAGATTCTTTTAATCTGTAAATAGTGGGTTTTTATCTTATTAAAGTTAGAATTTATTGGCCGAATTTGGATATTCTTTTGCAGAATTCAATGACTAAATTTTTCAAAAAAAATTTGAAAAGACATTGTTCCACTCTTTCCAAAGAATTTGTGTCGACCAAAAGCTTGATATTTCAAACAACAGTAGAGAACTCACTTTTCCAGCAATTTACGACTGGGCACCAGTCCAACTTTGGAGCTCAATTCTTTTCGCGCCTGCCACCATAATGGGTCATCTTGATTTACAATACGTAGAATTTCGCCAGTTTTGAAAGATAAGCCTGCCTCTTTACATGGAATGAGTGGGTCTTCGGTTGCATTATATGTGCAGCAAGTGCGAATGTTGATCATCTGTAATAGATAAATCACAAAGCTGTTTAAACTAAACACACTATGCACCGGAAATACGATTCAATGATATGACTAGGCTTATTGGATACGGCTAGGCAATTGGATACGGTAACATGCCAATTACAGAGTATAATTGCTGGCTGAAGATAGATAGCCAGCCACTGTGTACAGTTAAAATGAAAAATAAGTTGCGTTCACACTAGATGATTTTGAATGTTTAAAATGGTAAGATCTATTCAAACCAACCAACCAACCAACCAACCAACCAACCAACCAACCAACCAACCAACCAACCAACCAACCAACCAACCAACCAACCAACCAACCAACCAACCAACCAACCAACCAACCAACCAACCAACCAACCAACCAACCAACCAACCAACCAACCAACCAACCAACCAACCAACCAACCAACCAACCAACCAACCAACCAACCAACCAACCAACCAACCAACCAACCAACCAACCAACCAACCAACCAACCAACCAACCAACCAACCAACCAACCAACCAACCAACCAACCAACCAACCAACCAACCAACCAACCAACCAACCAACCAACCAACCAACCAACCAACCAACCAACCAACCAACCAACCAACCAACCAACCAACCAACCAACCAACCAACCAACCAACCAACCAACCAACCAACCAACCAACCAACCAACCAACCAACCAACCAACCAACCAACCAACCAACCAACCAACCAACCAACCAACCAACCAACCAACCAACCAACCAACCAACCAACCAACCAACCAACCAACCAACCAACCAACCAACCAACCAACCAACCAACCAACCAACCAACCAACCAACCAACCAACCAACCAACCAACCAACCAACCAACCAACCAACCAACCAACCAACCAACCAACCAACCAACCAACCAACCAACCAACCAACCAACCAACCAACCAACCAACCAACCAACCAACCAACCAACCAACCAACCAACCAACCAACCAACCAACCAACCAACCAACCAACCAACCAACCAACCAACCAACCAACCAACCAACCAACCAACCAACCAACCAACCAACCAACCAACCAACCAACCAACCAACCAACCAACCAACCAACCAACCAACCAACCAACCAACCAACCAACCAACCAACCAACCAACCAACCAACCAACCAACCAACCAACCAACCAACCAACCAACCAACCAACCAACCAACCAACCAACCAACCAACCAACCAACCAACCAACCAACCAACCAACCAACCAACCAACCAACCAACCAACCAACCAACCAACCAACCAACCAACCAACCAACCAACCAACCAACCAACCAACCAACCAACCAACCAACCAACCAACCAACCAACCAACCAACCAACCAACCAACCAACCAACCAACCAACCAACCAACCAAATAATACATCTGGAGAGAGATATGTCATAGAAACTTCGCTTTTAATTGCCTTTCAGTCACGGTGTTGAATATAACAAATCGGTGAGCACAAACAAATGTGAATGCATAGTTCTAGTTTTCAGCGATTATACGACGCGCAATCTGATTGGTGCCGCAAGTTTTCGTGCGGCTGCGCATGTACCTGCGCAACCAGTCTAGTGTGGCAGGGGTCCGTGCCGTGGCTGAGTGTAGTGATGCCATCGGGTTCGAATCCCTGCCAAGGGAGGATGGTCCATACTAGGTACGAGCTAAATCATAACGCCTATCAATAGTTAGTATGAATGCAGCTATGGTGCTACCAGTATTTGTCATTATTTCATTCATCAGTCAAGATATGACATGATTATATTGTTAAGTATAATACTGGTATATGTCAATCACATGTAGGCTAGCCAAAAAACCACTGGTCATTCCAAGTACATCTATATACAACCTTGTGTTATTCTTATAGAGTAGTATTCGATGAATAAAGACCCTCTGAATAATAATAAAGCCTTAAAAACCTAGCCTCTTAGCCTACTCTCACTTAGAAAAAAACACAAATATAGCCAGCAAACCAGATATATTCTAAGCGTAAACTAGTCATCAAAGCTCATTTAGATCAAAAACATGATCAAGACTCACAGGTATGTAACAGGTAGAAGCACGTCTAATGTTCTAACACACAAGCCTGTTTATATCTACAGACATAGTTCGATTAATGGCAATGGTCACAGTACCTAGCATTTAGCACAGTGACACTGTATATTGAACATGTTAAGACAATCATCGGCGCGAATCAAGGTGGAATCATAGGCTTTTGCAAGTATCTACACATATCATAAGCAAAATGGACATAGCTATGTAGTACACGTGTACATTGTACATTCCGGACGATACACGAGTGAAACATGCATATAGAGATAGCTTGAAATTAGTATCAGCCATCCTTGATTAATAATTAAGACAACTCTCTCTCTCTACCTGACACAGAATCGAAGTATAAAATGTGAGGGCACATCAACTAAATAAAAAGATGATAACGATAATAAGAACACGTAGTAGTTTGTGTATCAATTATCAAACATTTCGTGAAACTAAAATACTAGCTCGACCGTGCATTTATTTCAACAGGATGAAAATTTCTTTAAAGACATAAGACACAACATGTGACAGGGCAGACTGGAGAATGTGCGGTACAACAAAAAACACTTAGGAGAACACATCGATTGGTATAAAATTTCCAAAGGAACGTCTATGGTATTTTCGTTACCTATTCAGAATAGTTTGACCCGCTTGTACAAAAATTTAACCAACGCGGCTTGAAAAAATGTCAAATGAATCGTGAATACATAGTTTAAATGCTGCAATAGCTTGTATGTTGATTGCAACATTCCTAGTTGAATCGTGAATGATTTTAACAATTGAAAAGTTCAAATTAAAACAATTTTTCTAATATATGATTTATATGAATTCGGTTTTTTGTATCCACAATATATGTTTCCGTACTATAAATCATTCTTACCTTGCTTTCTCGTTCTTGTTGTTTTTGTACTTCATCAGCTGGAACGAGTTTCAGTGTCAGAGGACCCGCTATACTAGTCTGAAAATCGTAACAAAAAATTCTGGTTCAATAAGGAATATATCTGACTAAGTACCAAAATACCAAAGTATTGTTAATAATTGAAAGTCTGATTCTAAGAACATGTCTATCCCACTTATATATACGATATCAGCTAATTTTCCAGGGCTGGGTTTCATAGAGGTGGAAGAAAGATTGCCTTGGAACAGTTTGAAATTTGTCAGTTATAACCATGGTTTCTCATTGTTACTATGGAGGTTGTCACCCAGATTGAGGATTTACCCCAAGGGATAACTTTGATACTTAGTCTATGAAACCAGGCCCTTAAAAGCAATCACTCTGAAACAGGCTTCATTTCGTTTGGTGGTTCGATAAAACTACTATGCCTCAACCGATAATTTTCAACGTCCGCGATCGAAAACAGTGAGAAGTTATTAATCCCATGATGAAAAAGATGGCTAAAAATGTTAACCGTTTGGAACTAGTTCCATAGTTTGGTGCCCTTGCATACGACAATGATGACACCGGCAGTACTTACAAGAGTATTTACAAATGCTTGCGGATCACTGCTATTCTTGCAAACGCCGTTCACTTCAACTACCTCGTCACCCGCTTGAATGAGACCGCTGCGATCGGCGGCACCGCCATGCATCACACGCGCAATCAAAACAGCACCGCTACCCAGTATCTTTAACGTAGCACCCTGTGGTATAAAGATTATTGATCGTCAGAGCATGCATGTCAACAGCTGTTAGTTCTAAATGTTTCCCTACGACCCCGAAATATTCAACTGTCCATCTATCTAACTGTCCATCTAATGCACCGGAAGGATGTTTTAAGACATACCAGCCAGTTGTAGGCATGGACACAATGTAAACCGACCAAAATTTAAATACAAAGGTAAGAAAATTAACGCCTTGAAAGTAGTCTTTCAGAAAATAAAGCGATCTGGCAATTCCAGATTAGCATGCACCGAGGTGGTCCGATACAGCTGGAAACGAGATCACTTGTTTTTGAAGGAATCAAAAGAAGACCCTTCTAGACAATATGATTGATTGATTACATAATACTTACAAGTGGTTCGTTGTGTTTCAGTAATCTCACAATTTTGATCGAAACGTGGTCATCTTCATCGACTTCATGAGGAATATCTGGTAACGAAGGCCCATAATGTTTTTGAGCAACGAGATCATGAGCACTCATCAGAGCCTGCAACAAAAAATAGGAGTCTAGAGACATTATGTCCACTTTAAGGAAGTGGTCTAAAATGCTTAAGACAAAGAGTCTAGGACATAATTTTTGAGGTATACATTCAAAATTGGTGGCAGGTACACGTGCATGTATAGCCGCGATCACACAGAGACGATTTGGCCCGGGCCAAATTGGCACGTACCAAATTAGAGAGAACACTCACACGCAAACCATTCACTCGAAACTAAACAATGCTCAAACAAAGTGAAGTGGTCCGGCCAAGTTTGACCAAGGCCCATTTGGTACCCGTGTGAACTGCTGTTACGGGCCAAATTTGGCTCGGCCCAAAAATGCTCGTGTGATCGCGGGGTATGTCTGAATGTGACATCAAGTTAGAGAATAGAAGGAAGGTTCAAGGTGGTTTTATGAAGGTCGTCTCTGTCCCATAATCAGTGGTTTAGAAAATCCAAATTATGAATGATTTCATGAAGACATAAATCTAATATTGCACGCATGAACAGCATTTATCTATTTTCAAATCAAATCAGTCATAAATAATGGTGCAAAGGGAATCTTGCGTAAAATTGTATAATGTCTAGTAGGCCAATTGGTACTTCAAGCCGAAGGTGCATGAATGGAGGGATTTCGCAGTTATTTCACCAAAAAATGGGAAAAATATATAATAGTCATAATTGGAGCTGTACGGGCACTGCCTCTCCCAGTATGATTATTTCGGTAATTGGCTCACTTCGGTGAATTTTTATTCAAATTTATTTCCAACCAACTCAATTGAAGATTTGTTTTGGCAAAATTTGCCGAGATATATTTAAAATTGTTAATCATTGGTTCTGCTCTGTAAAGCGAATTGCTTAAGCCTAACATGTACAGCGAAAAAAAAACCACGAAACCAGAAACATATTTTGTGTTTATGCATTTCTATGCACCTAGCACCACTAGCAATGAGAAGAAGTAAGATATAGTTGTATCATATGATATCAAACAGGCAGTGATATCAATCAGTCATGTGATACGCTCGTTGTCAATGCTGATATTGTTCATCAGTGTTTCTTTTTTAGATACCGTAGTCTTCACATCACAAACAGCAAATGAAACAATGTTTCTCATTTGTGTTTGTGAAACTGATATGTTTGAGAAAGTGTCAAACAATGCTTCAGGGGGGGGGGCTCCGCATTCAGAGCGACGAAACAAGCCAGAAAATGTTTTTGTTTTTTTTAAGTGCTATGCATGCTAGGCTTTCTTTCTTCAGAAAGAAATGCTTGAAGAAAGAAATGCTTTACAATAAGGTTCAGTACAATTGCGTGAACACCTACAATGCAGGTTCAAGAAACAATAATTATGGTTTTATTCTAATTAGATAAAACAATAACTATTGTTTCTTGAATCTGCATTGTGGGTGTTCACGCAATTTATACTCAAGACTGGAAATAAGCCGCGATCACACTAGATACAGCGCTTATGAAGTACCGCACTTTGTCGGTGCCGAATTCACCAAAATACGGCGCTTACACAGCCAGTTACGTTCACACTACCAGTCGGCAATTCGGCACTTAGTAAACCCAGTATAGCAGTCACCCGGTGTGCCGATAGAGGGGAGTGTAATTAGTGTTGTGTGTATTGTACTACTACGCAGATGTAAATACTCGCCGAATCTGCGTTCCCACTACAGTCAAAATACACAGCCAGCTCAGTTTCGTACTGAGATTGGGTTTTCGGCGCGGAATCACTTTCCGCGCTTAATAAGCCGCGTATTTCAGTATGGAACTGAATAAGCCGCGAATAGGCCTCGAATAATTTCCAAGTGTGATTGCTTAGTACCGTACTGAAATCCTAGTGTGAACGCAGCTATAGTCTCAACCATTTATAAAGGCGCAGTACCTTCATATGTGGATTTTCGAGCAGTTTCAACAATTCCACCGATTCCGACGAGAATGGATGGCAATGTAAATGATCCGCAGCCTCAGCAGCGATTGACGCCGCTTTCTCGGTATCCGGTTTCAGCTCGCGATCGTCCAGATCCGCCATACGTTGATGAACCTTCAACAGCGACGTGAAGTCTTCGCTTTTGAAATAGCCTTGCAGGAAATTAACGTCGTCATCTTTCGCGCCGCTTTTTGTTCGTATTTGGCTCAAAGAACTCAACAATTTTTGTACGCCTGAAAACAAGAAAATTCAAATTTTCCATTAAAGGGTTTCATGAAACTTCCCTTATTCTATAAGAAAATCAACATTGATATCATTCGTTATAGTTCATCATCTTTTCCCAAGGGCCTGAATGTCCATAACGGCAGTGCAGCCATTAGAGCACTTTTTACACCTCCGATTAACCTGCATTGTTTGCAATACCTCCACAAAAACATCTGATATTCTTCACACATCTGATTCAAGTTTAAACCAGGGCGAATTCAGGGGGTGGTCTCAGGGATCCCGACCCTGCCTTCCTATATCAGGTTGCCCTTTTCTTTAAAACAGAGATTGCGTGGAAACTGTATATTTTACACTCATCCTCTTTGAAATTGCATCCTTTCCGGTTTACTTCCTCAAAGATATCTAATACCGAGGGAGGAATCTGCTGGTGGCCATTGACATGGCTGCTATATCCGAGAAATGCCCTATCTTTTCTTCTGAACCCCTGCCTTCCAATTATTCTAGATCCATCCCTGTTTAAATTCTATACCCATCAATATCTCCACTGCGTAAAACAATTTTCTTGAGTAGCGTACCTGTACCTGTGGATGCAACATTGTTTATTTACTCATCAATAATCAAAACACACGCACCGCTGTACAGGTATATCATGGTTAGGGTAGAATTTCAAGAAAATTTCTCACTAATATTAATAGCTGATCTTTTTTTAGTTTGAACTTGATATTAACCCTAATTTGACTTAACAAAGGGCACTCAGCAATCGATGTGTCCCAAATGGATTAAACCCTATATAATGATCAAACTATTCAGATTCTGCAAGGGTATGGGCTCCTCCCTTGATCACTATCCATTTTGGGTAGGTAGTGATATCTGACCACCAAGTGATTGCTTTTGCCGGAAATATGCAGTCAAATTCCTGTGGGGACCATCATAATTTCTTTTCAATCATTTTTCCACAGCAGTTTGATAGGCATGGGTGTCCATAAAAATGTTCAAATTTGAACTTGAAGCACTGTAGCTGATGTTCACAAAGATTGTAGGTAAAAAGATATGCTGTAATAATGCCAGCGGTAATAATGCCAGAGGTAAAAATGCCATAGGTAATAATGCCAGAAATAAAAATGCCAGAGGTAAAAATGCCAGGGGTATAAAAATGCCCGAGGAAATAATGCCAGAAGGGTAAATTGATTCCATTTTTATAAGAAACAAGTGTATCAAAAACTTGTAAACTATTCATCAAATGGTTGCTTGATGTTATGAATTACAGCAAACTAACTCGTCGAAAACTTTTTGATTTTAATTATCATACCTATTATTGTACCTAAATAAATTCTTCGCTTAAATTCCCTCATATTTCCTTCTGGCATTTTTACTTATGAAGTGATTTTACCTCTGGCATTTTTGCCTCTAGCATTTTTACTTCTGGCATTATTACCCGGATTCGGTAAAAATGCCACCAAATTTCGCAACAGGAAAAAAATGCCACTTTTTGAATAGTAGGAAACCAGGAAAAAATTATTTACATACATAGATTTAAGTTGACTGTAATTATCATTCATCTTATCAATGATGTTTCAATTGAATTTCCAACTTACTATTGTATTTGGCTGTATTTTAGTACCCCTAAGTTTCCCCACTTAAGTTTACGGCTGGTTTTATATATTGTTTATTACCCCTAGCGTGTACTTATTACTTACATAATTATTAGTCTGTCTGAAAAAAACTGTGGAATTGTTATCAGAATTGTCATCCGACGAATTACTAAAAATCTATTAGCCTCTATTCCTAATAAAAATAAAATTCATGGTCAGTAGTAAAGTAGTAATCAAATTTCGAACATGTATATAATCTGAATAGGTAATGTCTGAACATAAACTGTGGAATTTTACTATAATCGTTTCGTTCGTTTTAAACTGTTGAAAAGAAATCATTGTATATTACTTGTTAATCGAAAAATGTACATTACTTGTTAATCTTGCAAATTATTATTCTGTCTGAAAATAAACTGTGGAATTATTATCAATATTTGTTCATTTGAAACTGTTGAAAAAAATCGTCGGTCGCATTTTTACCGGTGGCATTTTTTTCCGTATATCGTTCACAAATACGTTTGAAATTTCAAATGAGACTATAAAATTTAATTCAAATAGGCCTGACTATTTTTACATAGTCGAAAGGAGTATATTGTAACAAACTAAGTTCCCATTGATTTAACTGAATATTTCCTATAGATTTAGATTCGAAACTCATAAACCAATGTATAAAATCGGCCGAATGAAACATTACGGCGCTTTTCTGTGCTTTTTTTTCTCAAAGAAACAGGTAGACCCGATAGCACAAGGACATTTCGCTCTTGCCGCTTTTGATAAATAAAAACTTTCGAAAGCAAACATCTTTGTTTTTGAAGCAATAAGCGAGGCAGGCTATTCTCCAACAATAATGTGAACTCAAGTCGATAATGAAATTATCTCAAGACGCCAAAAGGATACTCCACGAGTGAGTCACACTCAACGTACTACACACATCATGCATAAACGTTCTACTCGTAATTTACTATACGCAACAACGACAGTTCCTTCATGTACTAGTCTTCCACCGCAGGCACACTAAGTCAAATTCATTTATATTTCTATGGTTTCATAGCACTATTAAAATCATTGAAAGAAATATTTTTCAGCACCTTTAAGGCAATCATTGATTTTAGCATGGATTCTTTTTATACAACGCATTACAAAAACACCACTAAGAACACCATTCAGTATCTGAATAAAATATTGCAACTCAGATAACCCTTTCAATACCACATAGTGTCTCCGCTGCTGTACCGGAGGGAATTTAGGGGTTTATAGGGGTATATTTGAGGCTTCATAGAATGGTTAGGCCTACCAAGGAATCTGACACAGAAAAATCATATAGCATGTTGATAACTTTTGGGCCAACAAAGTAAATATAAATAATTTGGATGTAAGTAAACTTGAGGTCAAGGTCACATACTCCAAGATGGCTGCCATGAAAACAAATGACAAAAAAGTTTCAGATAAACTGATCTGTCTCCCAGGAAAATGCACTAATCTATTTAATTTCAACTGAAATTGTATGCCATATATCCTTACCTTATAAAGTAAAAATTTCAAAGCAATAGAACTAAAAAATTTTATTTTTCCACTCACTTACGCACTTTTCCACCGATATGTTGGAAGGTCGTGTGTAAGGGGTTTCAGTGGGGTATAATTTCAGGCCTCAGAAAATTGTTACCTACCTATTTGACACTGATACATTGTATAACATGGTGTTGATAAACTTTTGGCTTACAAATAAGACAAATAATTTGAATATATATGACCTTGAGGATGGACAGTTTCTGGTACTTCATTATTGTTATCGGTGTCCATTGCCATGACAACCGGATCAACAGGGTCTAAAAAAATTGTCACTGATTTCATTTTCATCATCAAAATCATTGCCGACACTAAACCTATTTTCTGACTAAGTCTCATCATTTGAACTGCACTGTCATATTCGTTGTTTGTCCACTACCAAATTCCAAGTCACCAGTATCCCTGTCAGCATCATATACGAGCTGCTGAACCATTTCATCCAGCCAAATTGTTTTTCCTGGCTGCTGCAATCTTGGATTTTATGCAGATGGCAGTACCGGCTGATACTGATAGATATGCCCTTCTAGAAGAAGGGTTAAGCGATATCACATACGGTGCAGGTATGCTAGCTTGCCAATTTGTACCATATGCCATACGGTAGTGGTATTGTAAGGGTTAAGGCAAAATATGTGGCTTCTAAGCAACATAAAAACTGGAAGGAATATTCCAGGAAGGAACAGGAACTGTATTCCGGAATATAGTCAGTAAAAAATTTGACTTACATATTTTTAAAAGTACATAATCTGAAAGGTCCCGAATGCCTTAGATAGATGGAAAACGAGTACTTTTTCAAAAATTTCCTGGGGAGGACCCCAAACTCCTCCTCTTTAATCAGTTTCACACGTACAATGCTAGCTACTTCGTTGGCAGATCATTGAGCAGTAATTTCTAGAAATATAGTAAAATTCACCCGCTGGATCCACCCCTGAGGAATATATTGGAAAGGAATGCATTTCAAACTGTATCACCACTACCCACGAGAGGATTTTAGTAGAAATTCATTAATCCGTTACCAGACATCGTCCCATCTGTTACAGTACTGAGTATATTGTGAGCTGCAAGTTCATCTATTTGCTTTGTTAGCTCGTCCTATACAGAACACACAAATAGAGCAAATTGAATCGTCGGAGGGTGTCACATTATCCCCAGGGAAAATTTCACCAGGAAAAAGGAACCCCTGCAACTTCTTATTGTGGGTCTTATATGGGGTCAACCCGGCCAGCCACCTCCGGCTTCCAAATTTCACCATCATGAGGCACCATTCTTAATATTTTCGAAATGACCCTAACTATGAAATTCAATCCATTGATATAGTCGAACTGGAATCTGAACTCTCTTATTTCTTTGAATCATATTTCTTTGATGCTTATAATAAAGCCATTATCCGTCTGCATTAATAGGGTGTGTGAAATCTACCTTATTCTTCACATATTTGATTACTGGATTACTGTATTTTTATTAGGCATTTCACTCATTTCTTTCAAAATTAAGCATCAAATGGACGAATCGGAAAATTCTCCGCTATAAGCTTTAATTTCGCGTCAACTTCGTTTAATATAAGCAACTAATTCCGAGAAATCAAATTGATAAATACTGATACAGACCTGGATCAATGAGCTGTCCATGGGCATTTGGTGAGATAACTGGCATCATGCAGCACAGAAACCCTGGCCTATAACTATTCCCCCTGTCCTTCCTGGAAATACAAATTATGAATAGAATAAGATTAGATTCATAAGACAATATAATGTAAGATTCAATCAATGAACGATGAAGTGGTCAGAATATCAAGAGCAGCCAATATTTAATACGACAATTAACAGATATAGGCCTATAGATATATAGACCCATAAATATATATATACATTTTTTAAACTCAAATTCTCCACTAAAACTCTACAATTCCTCAGAAAGATTCCCAGAAATACGCACTCCATGAAAGATAGATCTTCACATTTCCCTTCTATTCGAAAAAATGGATAGAACTTCAGATTGGTGCTTGCAACGTGGCGATGGTTTACTACTAGCAGGTGTTTCTCATAATGTATCACCCAGGCTTCACATTTGCTTGCGGTTTTTTGATGTTCGACATGTTTTCGCACTTACGCGAATTCGCCAGTTAATCATCAACCGAGCCATCAAGTACCCACCTGCATTTCCTCTATATAAATAACATAATCCTTCAGTAGTTTATACAGATCGAGCTGACATACCCGCCAGGCAGGTTTACGCAATCTCGACAAAGAGAAGATCCGCCTAACTCCTCAACGCGTTGTCAGGGGAGAGTGAATTTTTTGCTCTTGGATAGCCGCGAACTCTATTCCAGCTTACTCGCTCGACGTTTTCGATGCTACCGGATAGATCTGCACTATCGTTCAATGCACTGTAACATCACCGAGGGGAGAGTCGACGAATCAAAAGCGAGATACCGGTTTCCATGGCGACGAGGATATCTACGCTACTGATCTATCGCCGGCGATGATGATGCAAAATGCGAAGCTCGGTGATCAGCGTAGACTCACGGAGCCAGGAATATTTATTCCCTGGATGCCGGGACATCATCGAAGGATAAATGAATAAATAATAAATAATGTTGTTACGAGGTGAATCATTATACTAATATAATAAACTCAATTCGAGGCACTTCCGCCGCTGCCAACGATTCATTAATTGTTCAAACAGCTATAAAGAGCCTTCCACGTTCCACGAAATGATGAAAGCGTGTTGCCGACTACTATTCCCCATATTTCAGTCCCCGTATTTCCCGGACTCGCGTGCGTGTGAAAAGTGTCAATTTTTCGCTAATGCCCTGATTAGTTTTGCCACTCTAATTCATCGTTTTCGCATAAAAGAGTTATTGAAATTTTTTTTTAAAGTTTTCACGAGGTCCCCAGAATGTCGGAACTTTTGAGAAAAATAAATCAGAACGGCATTGTAGTAGTCCCTTATTCGAGGCTTTTACGTTCCAATTTCAACCAAATAAGTAAATAGGAAAATCATCCTTACTTTGAATAATTCTTTTTGTAATCTATAGTCTTTATCACTAAGAGCAAAATAAATATTCGTGCACAGAATTGCTGTAATACACTATCTGATCACTAATTAGACCGTTCTAAATGGGTCCCTACCTGGAACGGACGAAATTTAGGATGGGCCATATCATCAGAATGCTCCTTCACACGTGTTGCTAATTTGGCTACAGATGATTACAAATGGGCCCGCAAGATTTTGTCATGAGTATTTTACCCAGCAATTCATATCTAAATGATAGATTTTATAGAGAGAAATGATAGATGAGTCCCTGGCCGTTCGAAAATTATGATGAATGCAATTTATACCAGGACACATCAATCTATGGCAAATTCTAGGAGATTTTTGAAGCAATCCCTAAAAAGCTACTTCTTGAACAAAACACGCAATAGACAGGTTTTAAGACAATATTCTGTTAGCCTATCCATTAATTTTTAGGCTATATAATTCAAAGATTATAATATGAAATCGGAAAACTATATTAATCAGCTTGATGACGAATTGCTGATGATTTTATTACAATTGAATCCATAACGCAGAGTACAATTTAGAATGGACCAGGAACCATTCCTTTCCAAAACAAACATTTAAGCGGAGACGATCTGGCCCGGGCCAAATTGGCACGGATCAGTCTCGGGCCAAATGCTCGTGTGATCGCGGTTAGTCTGTTCCAAAATTTAGAAAAGACCTGGATCAGTCATTAAGGTCCTTCCAAATTTGAATGGAACAGACTTTTTGCTAGTGTGAATGCTTGGTCCGTTCTAATTTGGAAGGAGCCAAATTTAGACCGTTCTAAATAATGTAGAGTGAATGCGCCTTATGAATCAGATCTTTGAAAAATGTGTCTTTCCCCAGTGTTTAAGAATAGAAGTTTACCCGAGCCTACTCCATTCTTTTCTCAAAGTTTTGAAATTCTTTTCATTTCTTTTCGAAGTTTACCGATTTTTATCAACTCAAAGCTAATTGCAAAGACAACACGTAGTCAGGTATGCAAACAGCCAACTTGCACATTTTAGGGAGAAAATTGGGATTTCAATCTTTTTAAAGTAGGAATTTTTAGGGATAATTGGGCTCACTCATATTTTAGGACATTATAGGACAATTTGAAGGTCCAAATTCCAAAATCATGAGATGTTTACATACTAACTATAGGTACCATACATAGGTCCGATCAGGCCAGTAGGTTCAAACCCTTGCTCATTGACGGAGTTCCGCCCTGATACTGGTCAAAGAAAATCTGAGCATCAATTTCAAAAGATTCAATCACTCATTGGTAACACTTTTTCATTCGTTTTTCGTTCAAAATATGCACTTGCTCCAAATCTTAGTCGACTTGAGGCCCAATTGTAAGAAAAAGAAGCCAAATTTTCACCTCAAATATGCTTAAGTTGGAAAATTGCTTCTCTTTTTGCATCTCATTTACAAAAACTTTTTCGCAAGTACTCCCAGGACCCAACATTTGCATGGGCACCTTACAAAAAGTTCCACAATGAAGAAAAAAAGAAAAAAGTTCCACTTTCATGAAAATTGAACCCCTCATAGACATGGCTAGATCTTTTGCATAGCACCGAGAGGCTTACCTCATGAGAAAAACATATAGGGTGTCTCCGAAAATGTGTGTTAGCCTGAACACGTCAGATCACTTACATCTGGTCTCTGATCAGTCTTAACGATCCAAATAAAAGGTGGTTAAAGATTACCAGCGAATAGTTGACAAAGTGCCAATTAAAAGTTCATTGCTACTTTATTTATTTATCTGCAATTTATCTTTGATCAACTTTTGAACAACTGGACCAAGATCGTTAAGACTCATCGCAGACCAGATGTAAGCCGATCGGACATGTTCCATTTATGTACTCATGTCACAAAAAATTCCAGACTGAAAAATCAACGACTGGTTGCCAATTCATCGATCAGTTCTTATGCGACTACAGGCATGTCGCTATCTTAGGTCCTCTCTCTTTTCCTAGATCCACCCCAGTTACCGACTACCCCTCATCGATAAAGCAATTGTTTTACTTACCCTATTTCCTTCGTCGTCAACATTGGGAGATACAAAATAGTTTTATCACAATAAACAGATATCTGAAAAATGTGAAAAGATAGGGGACTGCATAGTTTGCTGCATATTGTCAATGACTCAGGTATAGGCTCGCAATAAAAATCATTGCAAATTATGTACGTATGTAGGTTAGGCGTATCAGTATTTGAGATCCAAGTAGGCTACCACCAGTTGATCAAAGACAATAGAGCTTAGAAGTGATATACGTTCTAGCCTGGTATTCTTGCTTTCATCAAGGGGTCCAGTGACCACAGCTCGCCTTTTTGATACAAAAAAGGTCACAGGACGACCCTCCTGAGTTTTAATCAACCCATTTTCTCTAATGCTGATGAGCCCTTGGGTGATACAATAATTTCCAGCTCAGTCGGCCATCTTGATTCTCATTAGGCCAGTTTTTGGGCTGAAGAAGGATAGATACACGTATTAACCAAAATATCATCTTCAAAACTTCCCAAAGTTACGGACGGACGGACGAAAATTGAACGCAATAGCCTGCTGTGACCAAAGTCCCAAGTGGGCTAAAAATGAAATAGGGTCTCATCGGTACATCTCATGAATAAACAAATTGTAGGCTACATAATTTAACATTCAACTCCTCTCAGTGGCGCGAAAAAATAACTAGGTAGGGCTTATCATGATTCCTTGGTGATGAGATATCCTACGACAGTACAAGACTATAGGCCTGGATTAAAAACCTGTTTCCATACAAATGAGACCGGACTGATGACACTTAAGATGGCCTCAAATTGCATGATAATTGACTAATCATAAAACCAATCATATACCAAACATCCATTCCCAAAGAAGTTACCGTACCCATCATGATTTCAGCGAAAAATGGCAAGCCATTCTTAGGAACCTACAGGTCTTGGAATTAAATAAGATGGATGGCCGGACAAAAATGAATGCAATAGCCTGCTTGGACTTGAGTCCCAAGTGGGCTAATAGTAACTACTACTTTGTGCATGTTTGTGCTGCAGCCAAACAACTTGCTCATGCTGCGTTTAGCAGCATAAATGGCTCCGCCTCGAGCACCAATGAGTGTGATACTAAACACACACCATGGAACGGCAAACAAAAAATTATAAAATCATTTTCAAATAATCAAATCAAACAAATGGATTTAATGCAATTGCAGTAAACGTTTTTTTTCGGCCAGACTGCCACAGACAGTCACAAATAAGATGTGTAAAATTAAAAAATAACAACACTGCTACGGCGGTAGGCCTACAAATTATCTAAAAAAAGACCTAGGCAACACAACAACCCACCACCACCAGCGCAAATTGAAGACAATCGAATCTGTTTACTTTAAAATGGAGACTTACCAAAAATACAGGAGACTAAAGCCCGAAAAATCGTAAGAAAAGCAACAGTTTTTCAATTAAATAAACCACATGTGCACGAGGTTTGTTTTTGTGACATCATGACATGTACATGTTACATGTAGCGCCACACACAACGCAGATCGGACACCGATCCGGACCAAAAAAGAAACGGTTTTATTTCATCTTACAGGCGTTATTTTCTAACTTGGTGTCGAATTTTTTTAGATAAGTAATATTTCTTGACCACTCTATTCATCCTTTGTATGCTTTCATATCGGCATCCGTATTTTGAAGCAATTCGAGATCGAGTGAGTTCGTTGCTCGGAAACAGCGTTAAACAACATGGCGGCGGAGCACTGGATTTTCTAGTTGATCTGTAGTAAAAGTTGATTTGAGAAAACCATTTATGACTTTGTTATATTATTGGTAAGAACTGCAAAAGATATCTGAAATAAGAATATTGTCTTTTTTAACCAGACTGTTAGGCCTATGTCATAACTTCAGTTGGCCTCAAAGCCTTAAATTGATAATTAATTGACCACCAATCCATGAATCATGAATCAAATGCAGAAAAATTGAATTGATTTTTCATTGAAGACATAAAGAATGGCAATGTGTCAATATTTCAATGATAAATGATTTTAATCATTGTGATGTTGATTCAATGAATTATATGTTTTTGTTTTCATTGTTGGCCTTCATTGTTTCATTTCAGCAGGCCTATAGTTTTATTTCATTTTTTCAGAGGATTGTAACATAGTGATCGAAGATACAATATTCATAATGCCTGGTATCGTTGCACTGCCGAGCAACAAAACTTGTTGTTTTGGAATCGAAGTTGTCACCGGAATTACGTGGCAGGGCTGGGAACCGGGGAAAGAGTACACTAGAAATCTCACCCTGAAAAATGTAAAAACGAAAACTCAGAAACTAAAATACAGGTAGGTACAAATTAAGATAATCATTTTGTCGTAAACGGAAATCTTTCGTCTCCAGTCCCAGAGTTTCATTTTCATTTTCTAAACCGTTCAACTCTCGAGTCAAATTTCAAACCGGGAGTCATGCCAACAGTACGGGTTTAGATTTTACAAACATTGGAAATAAACTAATTTTAACTCTTAACTGACAACTGTGGAACTACACTAATGTCTATTTATTAATTGATGAGACCTGTTTTTCTGGGATATTTTGCTTACTTTTTGGGGTACATACCTCATTTATGTCTTAACAGAATGCCAAAAATCGCGGACAACAACTGAATATCCGATATATTTCCAGTTCTGTACCAATTAGATGGATTGGCAAAAAGACTCCTTAAGTCCAGTTGAATGAGAGAGAAAATCCTCCATTTTGTCAAATTTCTTGGATTTGAACATTGTTACCATGCCTACGCCACCCTGATTTAGTTGTTGAGACCCCACAAGAAAAATAACTTCATTTCGTAGGCATGGTCACAATGTAAAAATTCAAGAAATTTCACAAAATGGAGGATTTTCTCTCTCATTCAACTGGACTTAAGGAGTCTTTTTGCCAATCCATCTAATTGGTACTGAACTAGAAATATATCGGATATTCAGTTGTTGTCCGCGATTTTTGGCATTCTGTTAAGACATAAATGAGGTATGTACCCCAAAAAGTAAGCAAAATATCCAAGAAAAACAGGTCTCATCCATTAATAAATAGACATTAGGCCTACTGGATACTGAAATAATTTTCATTGTTAGGCCTAAATCAAAGTCACTTTTCTATAAAGTTCCTACAGTGGAGCATCTTACGTGTTCCATTGAATACCCCTTTCTAAAGTATCGTCGCATCTGTACAGCGTTGTTCATTTAACCCTTTCAGTGCTGACTTAATAATACCCTATAGTGCTGAAGATAATTTGAAAATTTTGAAAAATTTCAACCTAGTGTGCTGGATAACGGGAATACCGCTGTAGTGCGTAATACACCGCGGCACGGTGTATCGTTAGTTACTAATATTTCACTATGTTTGACAGGTGCTGCCATCTTTCAATAGAGATAAAAACTAATTACTAATTACATCAATACACCGCCGTGCGGTGTACTAGCAAAATCCATCACCAAATTATACACCGCACTGCGGTGTAGATGCACTGAAAGGGCTAATAGGGCTATGCTATACACCGGTAGTCTCTTAAAAACCAATAATGGGTTATCTGTTTGATGTTTAAGAAATCAAAGCTCCAACGCAAGAATTGATATTACTGATACTTTCTTATATTTCTTTTCATCTATTCCAGTGTGCCGGGGACAAGGTTTTTTTCGACCCTTTATCCACAACCAATTTCGCTAAGTGCCGGTACAAGTTTCACTTTACCCGTTACCTTCCGTCCACTAGAGAAAAAGGTCTATGATGACGAGATAGAATTCAAGACTAAAGTAAGTTTAAGTGGATATTCTTATATTCAGAACCTGGTTGTTTGCAGGCTCATTGTAGGGTCAGATAGAGTCAGAGTGTGATCTAACAGTCTTGTTAGATTCAACCCTGAAATGGAATTGTATACTCTGATTTAAGGAGTTTCAAAGTTAAAAATTTAACCCAGAATTGCAGAACTGGGTCCAGTATTTGGGTCTTCACTTTAATTAGTTATTGAGAATATGATCAATGAAGATGCTGGTTAATTTCATTCAAGGATGGTATTTTCAAAGTGCCGATCAAGGCTGTGTTGCCAGAATTTGACATTCAAATTCCGGAGCTCATCGACATGAAAATGTGCGCAGTTCAAGACTATGTCGAAGCAATATTTGAAATGAAAAATAACAGGTAATGTCTTTTCAATTTCTAAACAGTTTCAATACATACAAAATCCTTCGAATGTCATTATTGACCTTCCAGCTAGGATAAAACCTAACTGCCCTAACCCAAGTACTCCTACTATGATTCAGAAAAATGAATCCATCATGTAGGATGTCACCACATTGAAAACCAGTGAAAGTCAGTGAATGACATTAGGCCAAATAAAAAAAATTAGTTGTTTATCGTCCTTTTTTTCAAAAAGCTTGGGTCACCCGGGAGGTTTTTTTTAAAATTTTTTATTTTAGATCGAGTGTTGTACATGATATACGATTGATATAATAAAGCATATTTTTCATCGACTGGAAGTGTGGCGCCACAAGCAATACAAATACAATTCAATTCATAGAACTTTATTAACTTAGATTTTAAAATCAATCTAAATATGCTCCACAACCGGAAATCCACGCTGTGTACGCTCCATAACCGAATAATGACTTCAATTTGTTATTCAATGAACGTACTTCGTCGATCTATAAATCGTTTTGTTTGCTGCTATACTGTCCTACAATCGACATGAAAGGTTAGCTATGGCAAATATTTTCGATTGGAACCAAAATAGAACACAATAAAAAAAAAAAATTGGGTCGGGTATTTTTCGTAGGGTAGGGCGGGGACGATAAACAACTAATCTTTTTTATTTGGCCTTATAATATGAAGAGGCAGCCATCTAATCACGAATAAATTTGTTTGAAGTAAAGTAAACTAATGATTTCATTTTTAGCGAGCTTCAGACACCATTCCATTGGGATAGTGAGCAACCTTTTTTGATTGAACCAAATTCTGGGGTTATAGATCCTTGGACAACGCTGACCTTGAAGGCTACTTTTAGACCAAAAGTGAGTTGTGCGGACGGTAAAGTATTGCTTTAACCCTGGATCCTTTTACCGGGGTAATCTTTATCCTTGGTTTATCATATCATTGTAGTACCTTAGACTCCTCACACCATGAATCAATTGGGATCAGTGTTTTTTGTTCGGGTGAGGATTCCACCATTAAGAATCAATGTTTCAGAGGAGGATCTAGGGGCAAGATCTGAGGGTCTTGCTGAATATTTCTTATGGCAAATGAATAAGAAAAGGGTATTTGACCCCTTGTCAGAATTTCTGATAAAAGTTTTGCCTTAGTTTACCAGAAATTGCCCTTTTAGATTTTCAAAATTTATGGTAGTCATCACCATAGATTTCATAGATTATGAATTTAACTTACCTCGAATTGATGAAGCCAGTTCATGTAGATTATGGTTTCGTCAAGTTTTGACAATTTTAGGAGATTCAAAATATCATCCACTTTTTTCATTTCATATAAGAGCGCAAAAGTCTATCATTTGAGTGCAGTTTGTAATTATGGAGTGGAGTTCTCTTATTCAAAAACTACTACATTTGAAGGAATAGGTAGGTACATCATATTTCATGAACACCTATGTTTTAAGGATGCAATAAGAATAATGCCATGGCTTCGTATACCCGGTATCTCATTATAGGTAAATACCCTCATTTGTTGGTTTCATCCAGTGGAAAAGCATCGCTTGACTTAGATCATGACAAGTCGGAAGCAATTGTCAGTTTCGGCGATATTCCTATCGGGCATATGACTGAAAAATGGGTTGAACTGCATAATCTATCACCCGTGAGTTTTCATTTAGATGCTTGAAAATTTCAGCAAAACACTGCACGCTTATCTAATCATTTTGTCTTATGCTTTATTGGCAGGTGAATGCCCCATTTAGAATTGAGCATCCAGCCGGGCCGAATAGAATTGATACAGTGTTCGCTTGTCCGCAGAAAAATGGGATCGTTCCGGCAATGAGTGCTATCAGGATTCCTGTAAGTTGACCTTGAGTCACAATTTTTTTAAAAACTGTGATACTATGAGAATGAATTGTATCAATTAAAACGTGCGTAATCATGTGAATTGAAGTCTTGTGTCTCTCTCTTTAGAACTGACCATTCAATTGAATTCATCACCAATTGAAACATCGATTATTGATGTAGTTAGTTCCTCACATTTCATAATGTATTGAGAGAATGATTTTTCTCATCTTTACCATAAAGTTGACGTACACGCCTCACATGGTAAATCTTACCAGTATTGACTATTTCCATGTTATTGCTATCGGAAATTTGAGCAAGACAGTTATCAAATGTGTTGGCTCTTCAGTTGGTAAGTTAGAATATGTTAGCCAAATCATGAAAAGTCTGCACTCATCATTGTAACCAGCATGATTTTGTTTTGCTTTGAATAGGACCCAAAGTTCGTTTAAGCTCGAGCGTGATCAATTACATACAAGTCGACTCTGGAACGAGCAAAACAAAAACCTTTGAAATCATTAACGATTCTGATGTTGAAGCAACTGTTCAGGTATACAAATTTACATAATTGGATCAATTTGATAACTCCATTGTTGAAAAATTGATTATATAAATACTGTCATAATTGTTACTGTGTTAATTGATGTCTGAATGAATCGATAGTTTTCTAAACTAATAAGAACATCACCACATTAGAAGTCTTTTAGGAGTCTGACACGTGAATTTCAATGTTTTCATGTGGTGAATACCATATTTCTTCATTCAAGTTCCAACTTGACTGCAAAGAAAGCGTTTTCAAGTTTAGTAAAACAAGTTTTGTGATAAGTGGCAAATCAAGCGAAACAGTTATCGTTAAATTCCAACCCATTCATCCGATCAACTACTACAGACAGATTACATGTATCGTAAATAATCAGGTAATTTTTTTGCCGGGACTGCTTATTTTGTATCAAACCATCTAATTTACTAAGTCATCTGTTCCTCTTTGGGAAGATACATCTTTTTGATGAATAAAATGCTTATTGAAAGAATAAACCATTGCTATAGATTCATGCCTGTGTATATGGGGTGAACTTAACCTTTCTAGTTCTTCTTTCATTCAACCCATTCACTTATTGTACAATTTCATATTCTAGGGTCCATTAACATTGGATTTACTTGGCACCTGTCATACCGAACAAGGAAAGCCCGCTGTCCTGCAAAACAAACATATCGATAGGTACCAAACTCATAAGGAAAGGGGACTGTCTATGTTTCCACCAGAGGTAAATTGTATATATATTATACAGTTTATAATATACATTGTATTTAGAAATGAAACATTTAAAGTAACATCGCATACGGTTACCAGTATATTATTGCAGTTCATCTGCTGGCTTATGACTGACGCATGTTTTGTTTCAGCAACTGAATGAAATGTTCAAATCGGGAAAGTTAGAAGTTGATAAAAATGGTAGCCTTATGTACAAAGAAGTAAGATAAATACCTATTGTAATTACAGTACAAATACGCTAACATGTTTAGAAGAATAGCGCTGTGTATATAAAATTTGTATTCCTCCTACAGGCAGAAGCTATGGAACCGTTTTGTCAGCCGGCTCAGAAAATTCCACCTTATGATTTTTTCTTCAACGATGGTTATCATTCTGATACAGTGGTGAGTTCACGCTTTATTCATCTTTCAGAGATTTGCCAAGAACCTCATGATGGAGCCGTAGATACTAAAAATCATTCCTGTCACAGCTACCTTGTTGATGAGTTTCAAATAGCTGAAGTTTTGTAGCATTTTAACATAGTTTTTCCTTTAATCAAAAATATTTTCTTAAATTGAAAGTTTTTTGATTTTTAAACCAATGTTATTGAAGTTTATTATTAGCCCCCACTTGAGGGAATACTGACAAGGAATACTCTCTCAAACTGTCTATTCATGGTTGAATTTCAGCACGCTATACCTCATGTTAGTACTGATACTATCAATATGGATTTTGGGAACTGCACGCATGAACTACAGTACATTGAACCAAAAAGCATCTGTTTGACTAACCATACAAAAGGCAAAATTACCGTTACCTGGATGGGAGGTATGTACAGCTAAGGACTCTCTTTCACAACGCACATGTCTGTCCATAATTGTAATTTTTGTAGATCTATAAATACCCCACATCCTATTACGGTTTTGATATGAAATTATTTTATTTTGATATAGGGCCTGATCATGTATTTTCTGTGCAGCCACAAACAATGGATATTCCACCATTGAAATCGGCATCATTCAGAATTAGTTTCAAACCGGTACGTACAAGTAATGAATAACTTAGTATTATGCAATTAGTTCAAAGTTGGTCTGAGATAAAATGAATATAACTAAACTTGTACCTTATTCCCTAATATCGGTACTAGGAGTGGATCCAATCTTATAGAGCTACTATCGACTAGGAGCAAAAGCTTTTGATTTCTGATAACATCAGTTAACCTACAGCACAACCAATTTTAGCTGTCTAGGAATTTATTATTCCCAGCGTGCTATTGCGTTATCTATTGTTTGTCCATAGATAGCATTCCAGTTATTTTGGGAAGTTTTAAAGAAGTTTCACTGGATTGCCTTGATATTTTGTTTATACATTTATCTACCCTAACACATCTGCAGCCCAAAAACTGGCCCAATCAGAATTAATATGGCCATCCCACGACCTTTGCTGCCCAAAAAGGTCATTCTTGGCCTGAATTCAGATGGCCATAATAACCCTGGACCCCTTGTTGTTAATGTTGATCGATTTACAAACTGATGTTGACTTTACAGTGATCCTATTTTCTAGTCTGCGTCAAATACGTTTTTCGGTGCTGAATTGGAGTGTTTTGCTTTCTACAAAAGTTTAAGAGATTACCGGCTGGTTGAGGATTTGACACATTCTCCGCCATGGTGTGTTACTGTTACCTGTACTGGTAAGTAAGATCTGACAATAACTATTGGAAACGAATGAATCATTTTCTTATATGATGATGGCGAAAACAAAAAAAAGTTTGGTTTGTTTTAAAAAAGTGTTCCCTTTGCAAATTCCTGGTTCAAAAGGAATCAGTGAAAAAAATGGGGGAAATAGTTTTAGCAAATTTTGTTTTATAAAGAAAAATAGTGCACATAATAACCACTCGAAATAGCTCGTGAAAATTGCCTTGTCTGGAATTAGTTTGGGCTTTCTCAAAAAGTTCTATTTGCTGTTGATCCTAATTAACCTATGTTGTACCTTCATTTTGAATATTTTAGACTCTCATCCAGCTTGATGACTATTTCTCACTCTATTACTGTGATTTATGTATTTAGGGCAAACTTTCCAAGCTGGAAACGAAACATTTTTGCCGCGTTATTCGTTAGATTCGGCTTCACTCGTATTCCCGGCTGTGAATGTCAATGATGCCACATACAGGACAGTGACCTTGAGGAACACCGGAAATAACCCTATATTGTACAACTTCGAAAAGGACCCTAATGGGTAAGTGACCATCTAATAAGCTTAGGATTTTTTTAGAAATCTAGATTAAACATAGCATACATTCGTGTTGATAATAGCTGGATGTGATCAAGCTCCAGATTAAACTGATCTTACCTAGATTAAGTGGGTTTGACTGCACTGAGCTTATGTCAAGATCTTTTTCTTTTTTAATAGAATATTCTCTGTGAAACCCTCTCAAGGACTGCTGACCGATGAATTGCAGATTTTTGTCATTAAGTGTGTACCAAATACGGTGAAGGTTTTTAAGAATTCTATGAAACTGAAACTAAACGATGCCAACAAAAATGATGTGGTCAGTTTACCGTATTATACCAAGATTGACAATTTCCTCCAATTTTTTACGTTCAGTATGAACGGTTTATTGTGACTGGAGTATCATTTATTTGATTATTCTAGGATATCACATTGTTTGGGTCAGCTGAAACTCCAGATGTTCTGCTCGATAGCGATGGTGTTATGTACTTCAAACCAACATGTGTCGGCACAAATTCTCGAAGGCAATTTAGCGTCCGGAATGTCTCTAGAATTCCTATCAGGTATAATGGCAATTTGTTGCATCTTTTTTATGTACAAATCTTGTGTCTGTTATACAAAAAATCCGATGCATCTCAACGCTATAAATGTATTGTAAATGTATTTTTCCTGTCTTTTTTCAGATTTGAATGGCATCTAACGCACGAAGAGTCAAAAGTTCTCAGTGTTGAACCGCGTTGTGGCATCATTCAGCCAAATGAAATACAGCCTCATTTATGGACGTTTACCCCCCGAGAGCAAAGCAAAATGGTCCTGAAACCAAACTTGGTTGTCTGGGGCCAAGGACAAAGCAACAAATGCTCTGGTGGTAAGAAAAGAAAATTTCCTGTTCGTGTGATCGGCGAGGGACTTACTGGTGATATTCAGGTAAGTTCAAGGCTTAAAAGTTAAAATAGATTTTACAGATAAAGTAAAATACATGTATTGTGTATTGTGTCTTGTACATTTGGAATGTATCCTATGCATTCAATGGTAAAGGTATATTGTAAAGAGGATAAAGAGGTATTATTTTATTAATAGGCCACATCTGTTCTGTTTTACTTCCATAAAGTATATCAATTATACCATATGTATTCTTAGGCTGATGAGCAATATGTTGACTTTGGCAACGTCGTTGTTGGAAGTTCTCAAACAAAATCATTCACAATATTCAACAACAGCAACTGTAATTTGGACTACAAATTACATATTGAGCAGAATATCGAAGGTCCGTACCCGGAATCACAGACGAAAGGAGATCCAGTTGGTACGTATGTGATCACGTCACCGGAAATCTTTTATATTTGATAGCGTTTACAATTTAAAAACTACATCAAATGGAGTCCGAGTTTTATAGTGACAGTTGTCAACCTTGTGTGAAAAACTGGATTGACCTGAGGGTTTAAAGTTTTATTATGACACTTAATCAAAAAATCCAATGAAATTTACCAACTAAATAAATAACAGGGACAATCCCTATTTTAAGATTTAAGTTTTATTATGTTGGTTGTCAACTAAGTTCCGCGGATGAGAATCAAATCTGACTGAATTTGAAAGTTTTCATTTATTCATATATCAGTACATGTACCGGTATATCAAAATCTAGAGAGAGTCAGATATCTCCATAATAACTTGAATGTTAACTTGAATAACATTGAAGTGAGCCCAAGTTTGGAATATTTTGACTTTTCCAAAAAACATACCTCATGGGTTAGTTTCAGAAAAGTTAACTCCAATATAAGTTAACTTTATTTCTCAAAAGGACTAGGACCAAGTACTCGGTAGAAAATTGTTTATTCAAATCAGTGTATGTCTATGTATGTTATTTTGCAGCATTAATTCTGGATGAGACACGTGGGACTTTACCAGCACGTTCTAAGCATACAATTCACGGAATAGTAAAACCTCTTCGTAGAGTGTTTTACCAGTTCACTGTTTCATATGAGCTGTTGACTCCAGAAGGTACGTATAATGTAATAAACCATCAAGGAATTAGTCGCGGATTCTGAGAATCGAATATCTGTCACCTTCAGAATTCCTCCAAATTCTTTATACGTTGTTATTTTTCTAGCTGATGAGAAGATTAGTTCTGAGCATCACCATTTATGCCACATTCTTGCAACCGGTGTCTTTCCGTTTTTGACGGTGACAGATGCTCGCTGTGCAGGAAGTGCCATCGGAATCAGTAAGAAGCAACTATGGAACTTATTCAACGTTGACAAGTAAGTATAAGTTCTTTGGGCTGGTGAAGAAAGATGATACAAAGGATGGATTGAGAAGATTAGAATCCCACACTGAGATTCACTTGGAAACCACTATGTAAATTCCACTCTGATTCTATTGAAATTTGAAACAATCTTTAGAAAATCTAAATGAAATTCTATTTGCAACCATAGAATTTTGTTTTTCATCCAGTTTGAACGTATGTCTTGATGCTGATCCTAATCCAATGGAGTTGATGTATTCTGCCATTACAAGGCAAGGGTAAGTTGAATAATAAGTTGAATAAGTTATTGAGTTTATTTTCAATTTGGCCTTCCCGATTGTTGATTGCTAAAATAATTTGTGATACTGGTATAGCCTGATTATCAATAAGCCTGAGAATTTGCGTGTTAGAATTACTATTCCCTGGCATAGTCTCTCAATTCAACTTTGAGCTTTGGGTTGGTTGGTCTTCTCATAGGCTAGGAGATTGAAAACTCAGCAGTCTTATTGAAAAAACTCTGCATCTTTTGCTTTACGATGTTTGAATCTTAATTTTCCTAAATTAATGATACTGGGATGTCCATTTAACCTCACGACAGGATGGCCCTTGATGAAGTATTGCCCTCACACTGAAAGCAGGCAGCAGGAACCTGCTTGTCAACAACGGGGGAAAAATGTCCTTGTGATGTACCTGGTAGTAGCATTGTTGCCTTTTGAATTTTCAGGCATCATCGCCGTCCTGAGGTTTTCACCAGGGACATAGTCGATTTTAACTTCAGCGCGGCGCCATTACACAGCGAACCTTGTGAGGTTTTCTTGAAATTCAAAAACAACGGAGCCGTGCCGACAGAATGGGGTTTCTATTTCCCATGCGACTTACAGATGGAGTTGGAATACTGGGCAGAAACTGGTGAATATGATGCTGATGAGTTACATGAGGTATTTTACATTGTAATTAGAAGCGTATTAAACATCGAAGTTTCAGAAAAAATCATCTCAAAAGTACCATTATTCGATAGAAAGATATTTCCATTCATGTACATTATATTGCAGATGAAAGTTATGGACAATAGATTGTTTTCAATTGAACCAAAATGCGGTAAATTGGAACCAGGCGAACATACAGTTGTCAAATTTACATACAACCATAAGATGGCTGGTACGGATCGTTTACCTGTTCTACTAAAACTGGCTCGGGGCAGAGAAATAATGGTAGGTACTATGATTTTGATTTGTAGGGTAGTTAACAATTTAGGTTTACAAATAATTGTATCAAATACATTCAAAAGGTCATCTTTTTTTATTAAAAAGGTAAGCCAGAAAAAAAAATTAACATGCAATGTACTATATACAAATTTATGTGTAGATTATCCGTCAGAGAGCTGTAGTAGATATTGAAGAAAAGCCTTATATAGCATTCATTTACGCATTATGTATCCTGAATAACGTGGTTCTCATCATCAATTCATGTATAACAAAATCAATATGTGCCTGTACTTCTTATAGTTGAACTTCATCGGTGTGACAGTCGAACCAGATCGAAAATATTTACATTTTCCCAGTAATAAGCACACATTTGCCCCAGTACCAATAGGAGAGAAGAACAGTCCTGTGCAGGTATGTTTTCTGCTGAGTTCAGGCAGAAAAAATCATTTCAAATGCAAACTTCTGGTCAGCAGAACATTTTGATATATGATATATGCACTTATAAGCAGTAATTTTCCCTTTGTATTTAAGGTATATGAACTATATAACGGTGGTGCGTTACCAGTGCAATATGATGTTGATCAACGGCCTGAACTAGAATTAACAAGGGCTAATTTTAATCACCCCGTATTTGAGTGTGTCAACCCGATTGGTAAGATTCTGCCTGGTCGAAGCGCTGCTATTGGATGGAAATTTTCACCGTTGGAAGCCAGGACGTATACAGTGAGTAGAAATTGTGTGGAATTATGACTGCAAAGGATGGTGTGGGCCATAGATTTATAGCTCTATTCGTAGCATAGTACACTTATGACCTTGATAAACCAATTGTTATTGCGAAGTTACAGCACCACTCAGTTATCCATACTACAGAAAAATTACCAGTTGTTTTGAAAAATAGCTAAAATTGGACTTGACTGCAACACAGTTATTATTGAGATAGTTAGGATCCAATTTTACAGTTGTGCGTTATCTTAACTCACAATTGTGGAACCAAATCTAGGATAACATGTTCTGATATCATCGCAAGTTGAATCATGTTGCCAGGGCAACTAACACATATTTAGAACCTTTATGTTACCAGTTATAGCTTAATTACAGCTTCATTTTAACGTGAACGTCTGGTTCATGCTTAATTGACAAATTGTTTCCAGATGAATGTTCCAATCAGAATACACAATGGTGACTGTGCAGTGATCACATTCACTGGAATTGGTTATGACAAACGTTTAATGGGTGATACTATGCCGATTGTTGACCAGACAGAATCTAATGGCGTTCCGACTACACAAACGGTTCCATTGCCTGGACAACTGGCTTTCCTGTCAGAAGAACGGATTTCATTTGGTAATCTGCCATTGTTCAGTTGTGGGAGACGTGTTATCTATCTGTCCAATAGATCACCTGACCACACCATTTCGTTCAAATGGCATGTCACTGTAGGTACTGACAAAGAGGTAAATCCTTGATCCTGTTTATCCTTAGATTTTCATCCTGAGTAAATGTGGTAAAAACGGGAGTATTTTTAATCGAATCTTTTGGCAATACTTTAGGTGGTCCGTGTGTCTCCAAACTGTGGTGTTTTGAAGCCTAGCTGTAGTCAACAAATACAAATCAAATTCCTGGCATGCACAGTTCCTTCATTTTATGACATCGATTTAGTTTGTGAGGTATGTAAGAAAAATATTTTATCGCAACCACATATTGAACCACTGGCTGAAAGTGCAAGAAGATGTGCAACGTTTTATTTGCTTCAGATCACTGATGAAACTGAAATGGATAAGTATAAAGAAAAGTTGGCAGCTTGGTTTGAGGAGAAAGAACGACAGAAAGTTGAATTTACGATCACTGAGAATAACATCGACGCTGATATGATTCATGACCTGAATCCCGAGGTATCAATCGAAAACCATTTCCAATCCTTGATTGAGTTTAACTTGCTTAGTGGGTAACTCTGAATATAATCACAATAAGTAAGAGTTCGAACTGCTAGATTTTGTAATTGGTGTATAGAGGCCTTTAGCAAAATCTAACGTGTTCGCTGCCCGCTATGAGTATACTCTTCAGTGCCATTACGAATATACTTGTAGCTGATTTTTTCTATTCACTCTTAGATATTTGCCCTCTTGCACACGGGAATGACCTGATTGGCTGTTAATGTTAACAAACTCTTCTACATTCTGAATGCTCATTGGCCAATTTCGAGCAAAGGCTGACTATGTAGAAGCTCCAGTACCGACCTACAAGTATACTCATAATGGCAATTGGGGGTGGCAGGGAATGTGTTAAACATTTCAGTCCATGTAAAGATCAAAGTGTATCTTAACTAGGCAACGTTAATTGTATCTGGTTCAGTGAATTTTTTGCCGTATATAAATCTGCTGTCATAAAACAAACTGATAGGCAGCTTTTAATGTCTTAACAGAAGCGGCCACCTAGTGGAAAATTAAAGGCTCTGGAAGAAATTGAAAAGGCAGCTCTAGAGGGTAATATGCCATCGTATTCCACTTTACCACCAATTAAACGACTCACCGATGACCAAGCTATCGCATTGGAAAAAGAGAAGAGAAAACTACAGCAGGAGTATTACCCTAAGCCAAAAGCAGCTAAACCATTTCTTCTCCATCTCGGCGTTACTTCCAGAAGTCATGACGTTGCAGAATTTCAGAGTAACTTCCCCGATGATTATGAGAAATATCATATCGATAGGTGATTATTGTCCTTTGGAGTTGTCCAGCGAACAACCCTTTTTTCTGGGTACCAATACATTGTATTTACAATAGATCCCCAGGTATCTTATATTGAATCTAGAATCAAAAGCGAGGCGCAGTGGCCGAGTGGTTAAAGCCGCCGGTCACTGGTCTCGTCAATCCAGGGTTTATGGGTTCAAACCCTGGTGGCGACAGAGTTTCGAAGGTTCTTCTCTGGTCTCTCCCGATTGGGAAAAAGAAACATCGAACCTGCTTATAATGCCCTGTGTGGCGCTTAGCGGGTTGAGGGTGTTAAAAAAAAAAAATCAAAAGCTCTGTAGATACCCAGGCATTAGGTAATGATACACATCTGTCACCAACTGCCTCATCGAAAACTGATAAAGTAACAGTGATCCTGCCATTTGAGGATCAACACACGGCCGATCACGTCAAGCAAACATGATATACGTAGTTAAAGTGCCTATCTTGGTGTCAACATAAGACTTACATTCTTTAGTATTAAACTCAATGCCTTTTGAAAACTGTCAATGTTTTCAATTCAATGTAATTCAGCAATTTTCAGTTCTTAGAAAATGTTAAAGCAATTTTCATTGCCTTGTAAATGAAATACTCCTAATTAAAACCATGGAACCAATCATTAAGTGGAGTCTATGTAGCTATGAACAAATTATCATTGAATTTTCAGGTGCCTAAAAGAGCACGCTCCAAAGAATGAAAGCCAGAAAAATGAAACGAGTGAAGCGACGGTGGCTTTAACGTGCAGTGAGGCTGAAGCAGATGTTATAAGTGGTGTAATGAGCAATATTCTAAGGTACATACCTTAACTCTTACAAAGTACTTACTCTTTCATTGATGAAAATTCAATGCAAATTTCTTTCCCAATCATTTTCAGGAGTTTACTGAACGATGCCGACTTCCACGGGACAGTCGCCGAGATACCTAATGAGCCACTGCCCTATTTCCAGCAACTCTGTAGCTCTACTAAGGATGAATACGAGTCACCTAAGCCAACGCCAGATCATTCAAAGGTACATTACATTACAGTTAACATTGACCTCTGGGGTATCATAAATACCGGAAATTTAAGCGGAATGGATTTATCTATTATGATATCTATTAATAGTTGGCGAGTCCCGAGCCTGATGTTGAACTTACACTTGATGCACAACCTGCGTTGGATGATGTGGAACCAGAATTAGCTAATATCAAGGTAACTTAATTTTATAGTGTCCGGTTTCAAGAAACTCCTCTTGCATACATTTATGCTCGCCTTTAATAATGTGTATGTGAAATGAAAACCCATGCTAATTGAAGAATTAGATAGCATTTTAAAATCATCAACTTGAACCTCATTTTTCAGGCTGCCGATAGCGAGGATGTTGTTCCAGTAACGAGCCCTCAGCCTACAGTACTGCCGAGCCCACCTAGTTCTGCACTTCCTCCTACAGATTCTGATATAAAACGAAGCTACGAAGAGGAAGGCAAAGACCAAGAAAAGCAGGTCATCAGAAGGTAAATATGTGTTCAAGTATTGTGCAGGAGGTAAAATGATTAGTGGTTAAAGTATTTGTCATTTCTCCTCGATAGTTCACCAGAGTTTGTTAACTTACTCGAGATGGTCATTGAGAACACCTTATCAAATATAATGATGGAAGCGTCGAACAAAGAGTTTAATATCACTGCTAGGCCACGAATTATTGCCTTATTACCGAAACCTGGATCAGCGTCGAGCACGGGCAGTCGTAAATCTACGAAATAGGTGATGAAACTGTTTATGTGGTGATAAAGTGGCAATTCTGCTGGATCAAACTCTCGTTATTAAATGGTGGTTGTATAAAATATTAAGTTAAATTTTATTTTGTTTAAAAATTCTATTATTTCTATACAGTTATGGTAAAATTGGTTAATGATTGCCGTATGCTTAAGTGAATCGTTGTACATGTACTACCATAC
Organism: Tubulanus polymorphus; assembly: GCF_964204645.1. NCBI lineage: Eukaryota > Metazoa > Nemertea > Palaeonemertea > Tubulaniformes > Tubulanidae > Tubulanus > Tubulanus polymorphus. The sequence continues at coordinate 11,900,740 of NC_134025.1, forward strand.
ATGGGCTGATATATACGTATCCATTGCCATTGCCGCTTCAGATTTTATGATATCAGGAGCTCTGTCCATTATGATTGTGATAAGATACTGGTTGCTATGAAACTTAAAAAATTGTATGGCAATATATATTCACATATATTTTTTGTTTAACATAATGAATAAACAATGATAAAGAATAATTGCTGCAATTTTTCATTCGTTGACTAAATATACATTTTATTCGATTGAAGCCTTGCTCTCGCGATGGCCATGTGATCTTCCATTCCTTACATAATCACGAGCAGGAGGTCCAACTGCTTGCTTGTCGACCTTCGTTCAAATCTAGGACATGAGTGGTTTTGCTTCGCACATTGAAGTTAATCAACTAATGTTTTTCTTTTTAAATTATACTTGTTTCCAAGCAACCAATGGGCATTGTGTATCACATTGACATTTCTTCAAAGCTTTCAATCGCCATCTGTTGTATATTGATCTGTTTTCTTGTGATGGTTGGGGTTGGTATATACCATTGTGTAGAATGAGGGTAAAAATGGACGATTTCCATTAGTTATTTTGTGTGCATAGGTACTGAAACTGAACCTATACATGTATCGTTCTTTGTTACATGACACACAGAGCAAATGACCCATGGACATTTTCAGGAGCTAAGCTGATGTCTTAACAAACTAGTCCGGATACGAAGAACACTCGAGGGCTAAACACTTCTCCATGCTTTTAGGGGGTATAAAATCTGTCACACTTAAGACTGGGGGGCAGAGCTGTCGGAAGGAATTTTTCGGTGGCGAGGCTTATTTCTGAAGGGGGTCCTTCCCTAGAAAAATTTTGAAAATTGAATCGCCAGAGATGCATTTTGGGGCCATTTCACGGTCTCAATCACAGAAGCATGAGAAGTCGTGAGCCAACCACCTAGTACAGAGAACAAGCTGCTATGCAGTACAGCATGCTTTTGAAAATTTTTGTTAAGGAAAAAAGTGGGGCGGCTTTGGCCGCCCCTGTGGGGACACTTCATTTTTACAAAAATCCTAGTTGTAATCCTTATCTTACAATAATGATTAAAGTTTAGCGATACATTTATTTAGGCCAAACCAGCTAAGGGTAAATGCAACTGACCCATGACCTAAGGGCCTTGCTAATCAAATATCCTTTTTTCAGTTCTTGACTTGCGTATATCATGTGGAATATTCCCGAGAAGAATAAACTTAAAAACCATGAATACATTTCTGTACAAGTTATACACATTATTATTTTCAGTATACAAGAAGCAACTACCTACACAATCGCTATAGATAGTAGTCGCTGTAGCCTCTCGCTTTACATAGTTTACCATGAGCCACTTGACTAGGCCAAGGACAAGAGAAAAAATGCACAAAGTTCATTTCATTTCATTAAACACTCACTATGAAAAAAGAAACGAGAATATAATTTCTGTTTTCTTTTATTATTATTACAAACTGTAGTAGTATTAAACATTACTATTGAACTTGAATCATTAATTACTTTCACATATAACACAACCTGCCAGGAGAAGGCCGATACGAGAACATACTGGAAAACAACTGACATTATTATGCTTTTCGAATCTTCAATGACCTTGTCAAGGCCACAACTGCAGGGCCCAGTTTCACAAAGCTAATTACAATTAGTTTTAATTGTTCATTGAAAATGAGAACCTTGTAATAGGTAACTAATCATAACTTTGTTTTGTAACTCAGCCCGGTTGCTGCTGCCTTACTTCGTCGGGACCAAATCAACTGGAAAAGGTTAATTGAAACAGTTCGTAACAATTAATCAACCTTCTCGACACTAATTAACAGACTTCAGGGGTTTTCAGAGTTAACACATACTAAGTATGTGCGCAGTTTTGGCAGAAATAGCAAATTACACGGTAATCCTCAGTTCTTTGGTAAATATTTGACCTCAAAGGGTCAATTCCTATGCACCTGAGTCAAAAGCAACTTTTTTCAGTTCACTGTCAGCACGATGTTATAACATTCTTATGGGATAACCAGTTCTTCACTGTACATGTTAAGGTACACATACACCCGGGTAATGATTCATAAAATCATTACTTATGAAGCCAGTGAATTTGGATAGTACCGTGATGTCCCAACCAGCGATATTCAATAGGCTTGACTATAATAATTCAGCTTTCATTAAATCATGGGTTCTAACTAAAATGAAGACAGTCAACCCTCAATCTACAAATGTTTTAAAACCAGGGGCCGGTTTAATAGACTGGTATCAACTTTAACCCGGGGGCTAACTTATCAAGTTAACCCCCTGGTTAAAGTAAATACCGGTCTATAAAACCGGCCCCAGCATTTCAGCTAGGGTTACCATAATACAGTGTAAGAGAAGACCGAAATCATACCCATTAGTGTAAATGCCACGTGGTGCAGGGTTGGCGGGTTGACTGCTAAAAACTATTAACTCAGTTCAAACACAGCTTTCTCCTTAACGCAGCAACAGTTAATGTCATAATAAAATCAATTTACAAAAGCGAGGTCTCATTCGGTTGAATTTTTTTGAATGATCATTCTTAAGTAATCTGTACAGAAGAAAAGAATAAATAAGTTTATTACCACCAGCGATGACGAAGGCCGTTTCCAGTGGTATACGATTCTATTACACGTATTATTTACCAAGTTCACACATTGAAATGCATTGTGGGGTTATTAGAGAGGTTGTATTTGTCGCAAATAAGGTACCAGCCCACTATCAGAACAGTCGGATTCATGTACGCAGTCCAAATAAGATCACTTTCAATCAACTCTTTATCTGAAACGCACAGTAGTGTTGCCGGTACCCTATTAACAAAATTGCTCGTAAAAGAAAACATTTCTAACACTGGAGACAGCCTACTATCAGTCAACTAAGAATGACCACCTTCAATGGGAATAATTTTTTTAAGCCCATCGCCAAATAGTCGAATGAATTATCAATCAATCAATCTAGACAATAAAGAATGACAATAGGAAAGTAATAAAATATGCAACCAAAAAGAATTAAGAATTTTGGGACATTTCAGCATTGCGATAGGAATAAATGCTCCAAAGACAGTTAAACTGTTGCTTTGGCGGTCCACCACCTAAATTCGGCTTCGACCGGTATCACTTTTCGATAAAGAAAAAATATTAAGAAATTCGTTTTTCGAGATACCTGGACCGCGAGTCGACGTCATCTTAATCATTGACCGATTTTCTCCTTCGAGTCTTGTCATAAATATTTACAGAATTACACGATACGTTCGCTAAAAATGTACACACCCCGTCGCGCGAGAGAATACTCACAAAATATTTTTCTGTATTTTTTTTTCCCTTTTAAATCTCAACGAACCGAAGAATACGTCACACAAAAACTTTCAACAAATTATATATATACATATATCTATATACACGTATATGTATAATGTTTTTAATACCGTAATAGCTTTATAAAACACTCAAACACCACCTGTGTACGATTCATCATCACAGACCGAGAGAAAGTGTTGCAGAAAAAAAATTCCGTTTTTTTTTTTTGGTCGCACTAATTTTCTACGAATTTATCTTCTAGAAAATACCCATTTTCACCGAGAGCTAATGACTAAGTTAATATTCAGACGCATCAGACTGGTGCATGGGAGCGCTGGAGCTAGTTGCACAGACGGACGACGCCTAGATTTAAGATCGACGTACCGGTCTTGGTTCAACAGCCAATCTAACAACAACTTGTAGACCAATCTTGAGATCTAAAAGACCATTTCCGGATTAACCAGACATAAGCGGAGACTTCGCAACTCGGCTCTACAAACAACAGCATATTTGATATGTACTGAGAAACGGACATCTGCATTCGAGAATTTAGACGCTATGCAAATGTTGAACTTATATTCTAAATACGATATTCGACTGAATCAATGGATATGCATGGTAAGTTCCGGTCGTATGAGAATTAGAATACATTTCCTTGCTACCGTCGAGATCTTGAATTCTCAATGTAGGTTGAATCGCCCTCCAATACAACACAAAAAAGGCCACTTATCGACAAATGGCATCATGGTACTATACGAGCAATCACAAAAATACATTAAAAAGCTTTTTTATTCCGTACATGCCCCACTCCAGAGTATATTGTACCACATTCAGTCGACAACAACGATCGCGGTAGTTCCCCGGGTCACGAGAGAGGGTCAACATCGAAACAGGGCAACTTTATACACTTCTAATATTTATCATCGTGATGACCTACCGGCAGTTAATGAGACACCTCGAAATCGAGTCATCGTATTATAAGAAATAAATAACATACATTACTTTTAATCATATACAATTGAAACGTGTACCGTCAGTTATAGCAGACACATACACACTGCAATTGTTAACGTACGTTACGTATTATACAAAAATTCTGTAAAACTTTCTTTTTCAATCAATCGTCAGAAAATACTGCTTGAATATACGGGTTTAAAACCTGAATTCTATTAGGCATTCAAACGGCATGAACACGAAACCGAACAACGAAATTGCAACACTGGATGAAAGAGCGCACTTTCATGAATTCAGCTACGTCGGCGGGTGTCAGAGAACTTTTCACATTTCAATTAATGGTGATAACACAAACTCGGGGGTCCAGAGACATCGTGCCCACTCGGGAAATGGTCTAAAATGCCCAAAAATCCCACAATTTCATAATTCAAAGTAACGACTTTGAAACTCGCCAAAATCATTGAACATGTCATAAGCAACAATTTTGCAATTGAATGTGCTAACAAAATATGCATAGATCCCAATGTTATTCCACTATTCAACGCTAAGTGGTGAAAACACAAAAACCAAATATAGCTGCAAAGCAGCGATAAGGGGTTTTCTGCCGTGTTGGTTTAAATGCCATAGAATTTTGCATACTAAGTCTAATTGAAATCAGTCTTCATCAGTTGATTAAATGTGGCTATTTTTTGTAGTGCAATGAAAAAGTTTTAAGAATAACAGATATGGTGCTTCCACTGTACAGTCCCCTGGTGGGAGTTTTATGAACTGATAATGTACATGTTTGTACCAACATACCAAGTTTTGTTATTCATATGATAAAACCAACTGAATCAAATGTGAAAAACCAATATTTGGGACACAGATGCATCTAGGGTAGATACATCGATAAATCAAATATCAAAACCATACATCAAAGTGCGTCGAATAGTTACCATGAAAACTAGAAGATTCTGCCTATAGACCAACAGACAGATGGATGATGGACGAAAAGTTAACACAATAGCCTGCGGGAACTTTAGTTCGAAGTGGGCTAAAAATCAAATGAAGCCCCTTTCAGGACTAGCTGGCTACAAATTTGACAACAGCGATATCTCTGCCCAAGATCAGTGGATTTTAAAGATTTTAATTTCTTATGTCCCACGTGGGCTAAAAAGGCGCTCGAAAAACCAAAAAATATTCAATATTTCTCCTTCTTGGAAAAATGCTCACGTGAACCATATGCAATGCGTCCTGCGTCCTGGTTGAGACTTTCACGCGTTGTATAAGCCATTGTTGTATTATTCAATTTCTTAATGAGACTATTTAGACTGATCCAAGCGTCGCAAATACACCACATCCGGGGAAACACGATCCCGTACGCAGCTGGTGAATTCCGGCGATAAAAACGAAATAATAATAATAATATTAATTATAATTATAATAATACACAATTACTATGGTAAGAGCCTAAAGTTTTTGGCTAATTAATCATTGTGTACTACGAAGACATAAAACTATTGCCACTTTTCATACGTTCTAGTTCCTCGATTTGCTGTCGTAGAAATAAGATCCTGAAATTAAATCAAACAAAAGCGAATGACAAAATGTTCATAGGCAGAATTTACGTCGAAAATGAACTCCAAATAAATCCCCTTTTTAGCATATTTTTTACATTTTTAGATCAATTGGTAGTCGGGTCTGCATGGTATGGTAATAGAACCCAATACCCCGTATGCTTCTTTACGTGAACGCCGAGTTACAATTTTTTCACCTATGATCAACAGGATTAAATACCTTTGTTCTTGTAAAGTGGACTGTATATTAGTTATTCTAACTAGTGACCGTGCCTTCTTTAAATCACAGGATACTTGTGTGGACAGCAAACTACCCAGGTTATGAGCTTCATCACTATAGTGGTCGGCCTGTAAGAAACACAGACGTAAACCATTTGCAAACTGACGGCTGTAGCATGGTATACAGCGGATACATATGCAACAGATACATCAGAAATGTTCCCGAAACCAAGATAATCCCATTTTTGTTATATATCCCTACAAACATTAAGACTAGTCTCCGGACTGAGTTTATCAGTCAATACTAAGGTTTATTGAGCTAAACTCAGTAACTAAAAGGGTAGTTCTATGCTGGAGCATAATAGAAACAAAGCCACTGAAAGCAGCTAGAAAATCACGGATTATTTTGTACGTATCAGCACGTATGAGTTTTGTCTTTCAAGCACTATGTAAGCTCGATTCAAAATGTGGCTGCAACATAACTGACGCCTCTGACAATGAATAGAAAAAAAATTTGCTAACCCGATAACATACCTGTTTTTCATACATTTCTGACGGCCATCCAGTGACGTGGCTCACTAAGCGTTCGTCGTAATAATTACGTAAAGATGGCGCTAGTTCACACGTCGTCGGTTTCAAGGCAGCAGCCGCTAATGAGCTTACAGGGACGCCTTGGGAACTCGTATGACTCGGCGATGGGCTATTTTCATTCCTGCGAATATTTGAAGATGATAAAAGTGTTAGTTTTAACAGCAACATACGAAGTCGCTTGTAGTAGCAACTGGGGTCAGCGAGTGCGAACTTAATCCACGAATTGTAAGGCTAAAAAAATTGATACCTTGTTTCTCAATTCTGCTGAGCCTAAAACTTGACCCGGCCGATCGCCTATCTACCCTGTACATTACTTTAAAAAATATTGTGATCAATTCTACCATAACAAACTTGGCAGTTATAGAAATGAACTGATTATAAATTTTATCAAATTTTACAAAAACTACACGGCCGCTGCGGAGAAACGAGGTATCATTTTTGTTTAGCCTAAATCCCCACACGTACTACCAGCGATAACATGTGAATGAACGCAATACAATAGACGGCTCAAGTAGGTCTGCTTGAGTTGGACCCAACCATCTTGGAAACATTATACTGCAGGCCTACTGTAGGAAACCTCTAAAATGGAATTATCAAGTAGAACTGTCGTGACGTACCCGTATTCCCCGTGATCAGAAGTAGGACTATATCCGCCATCGTCCCCGGATGCCTTCGTCGGCGTAGGTGTCTCCGCTAACTTTGGCACGTGTTGATGTTGGGGTGTATGTTGTTGTGAAGGTTGTTGTTGTTGTTGTTGTTGAGAAGGATGTTGCGGTGATGTGAACATGGACTGCTGCGCAGGTGTCTGCGTTTGCTGCGGTGACGTGATCTCTGTTGACCGGGGCGATTGGTTTATTACTGGAATGAACACACACACACGGAATCAGATACCTGCACTGGTTATTCAGGCTAAATATCCAACAATGGATTATCGAATAAAGAAACGCCTCAATTCTCTCATAGTTATAGCTATCAGTACTTATATGTAAATGTATATATAACAGAACTCAGAATCAACCTCATATTTCAAATAAATTCATTTCAATCAACAATCAGTGAATTCCAGCCCTTTAAAGATTGCTTCATTTTCTTTATTTTTGGGGGAGGAACAAAAAGCATTGCTACATATTTCAGCAGCCGCGATGTTTCACTAAAGATTGAAATTAAATTAAATGAAATGGGGAGAACGCTGGCAATGACTTTCATTTAAGATGAAAAATCACTTATCCATTTGAGGAGATAAAAATGGAATCTGTTAGAAATGGAATGTCACACCCTAATATGAACTTACATGACTGTTGGGCTAAACTAGCTTGTCGACTCAGAGCTTGTTGAAGTTTCTGTAATGTCTGCAAAGCTATAAATATGAAGATAATAAGAATCATTTTACACGTATTCTGAAATAGGGACAGAAAAATGATCCTGAAAGTATGAGTTCTTGAAAAATTTCCAATGAATTGCCCACTACCCTATACGAAAAACCAGTTTGGGCACACTAATTATTCAATTGAGTGATACTTGAATTTTGGTTTGTGGTTTGTACGTGTAATAATTAAACTTAGGAGCCAAATCCATGGTTGTAAGTTAAGGTCTTACACTATCTGAAGAGTTAACCAATTGAAATTGAATTAATTACCCAGTAGGCCAGAATCAACTGTACATATCAGGACCCAGTTCCACAGTTGTGATAAACCCACGACTGACTCTGGAGTTGAAACACTGAAAATAACTTTAACTCAGGACTGTGGATCTGGATCCAGATGATCGCATTTTCCAAGAACTACCTTCAAACCCAAGCTATGCAAGCGGTAAATAGGGTAAATCGCTTAACAAATTTACCTTGTTGAGTCAGTTCGTGGTGATTTATACTTTGCAAAGCGCCGCTGTCATTCATACGATTGATAAGTTGTGGCAATGCGCTGGCTATAGGAGGTAATGTCATATTGGGCAGCATCGTTAGCGGCGTGGCGACAGTGGATCGAGGTGGCACTGAAGAAGGATTCGACGTACTATTCGAACACACTATCGGCGTACCCGTCCGCGAATGAGGTCGTGAATTGGATGGCGTACTACCGGGTGAAATGTCCATGTCGTCTTCGGTTTGTTTCGAATCTGAATAACACGAGAAAAAGAATTCCAATAGTTTAACCCTCGCAGTGCGGTGTATAAATCAGCGATAGATTTTGCTAGTACACCGCACTGCGGTGTATTGATGTAATTAGTAATTCTCTCTTGAAAAATGGTAGCACGTGTCAAACATAAAGAAATACTAGTAATTAACGATACACCGCACCGCAGTGTAGACGCACTATAGTGGTATTCCCGTTGTTCAACACACTAGCGTGGAATTTTTTAGAATTTTCAATCATCTCCAGCACTATAGGGTATTAGTCAGCACTAAAAGGGTTAACCGCTTTATTTCAGGGACAGCAGTGAACGGTATTTCCTTGAGTGTTTTAAGTGGACTCATAGTCAATGTTGCAATCTTTTTTTTATAATCTATTTTCTGATACAACAAGTTATAATGCAGTGATACAAAAATGAAACAATAACAACATATTAAATCAAAAATGTTGTAATAATACAGCAGGGAAAGCTAGAAAAGCTTAAAGCTTGTGATGTAACCCACCCTCGGATTCATTCCACTCTCACACATGATCATTTCACCAACTTAAAATCTTTAAGGTACAAATTAATCGAAATCAAGGGTATTTTGTGAGGTATTCGTTTTACAGTTTCGTTTTTCAGACCTAATGGGGCAAATGGAATTTCGATTGTGACATCGACCAGTGTCGAGATGAGTGTTTAAGGACAAAATAGAACAATCCTACACCAAATTGAAATGTTAGGAAATTTCGGCCATTTACTTAATCCAGGGCCAGGTTCCACAGTTCTAAGTTAGAATTAACTCCGAGTTAAAATCAGTTCATTTTCAATGTTTTAACTCTTAACAGTCAAATTTAACTCAGAACTGAATCCTGGGGCTGGTTCCTTAGTTGAGACTTAAGTCCAAAAAAGGCCTTAAATTTTAAGACTAGTCTCAAGTTGTTAGATTGGCTATAGAACTAAGATGGTCTTAAATTGGTCTTAAGTCAAAGCCGTGACTAAAGAACTGGGTCCAGTTCCACAGTTTCGAGTTAAGATTTAACTCTGAGTTAACTCATTGAAAATGAACTAACTTTAACTCAAAGTTAACGCTAACTCACAACTCAGGAACTGGGTCCAGGGTTTTAACAAAGACATCAATTAGGCCACACCAATAGAAAACCCTGTTTCTCGGGCCCGACCGACCCGATATTTCGCCGTTTCAAATAATCATTTTCAGAATAAAACATAATTGCCTACCAACCCTTTTCAAAATTTTGGGTGAAATAATGTTTTCAAAACTATATATGTGGCCGAACTCTCCAAACATAAAATACCAAACTCTCCATCCGCGTAAATACTTAATCAAATCGTGATGTCGGCTGAGATCAACATCATAAGAATATTTTATCACATCGGATTTAACAATTTCATTCTGGAATTGGTGCAGCCATGCTCAGACAACTTAGCTAATTGGACATTAAAAGTGACCTTGGATTGTAAAATTCCAGGAATTCCGTGAAATATGTTTTTTTTTTATAGATAATCATACAAACACCTGAATTTCCTTTTATTATTGTGGTCTACTAGCTGTTAATCGCATTCCTGACTAAAAATTTGGTCCAGTAAAAAGTATTTAAGGCGACCAACCCCATTTTCAAAAGTATACCCAACATTTTTTTAGTATAAAAAGAAAGAAAAATATCCTTGCCTACCTACACATTTTGATGATTGCCCTGCCCGAGAAACAGGATTTTTTTTGGTGTGGCCTTAGGGTAATTCGTGTGGCAAACAAATGTGCAATTTATGAAATCTTCATAATCAAATTGCTTCCTGCATCTGAGGCAGATTTGTTTACATTTTAATCGAACTTGAGATCTAGGGGTCCGGCTACAAATTTGATTTAAATTTGGTTTGAATATATATATATATATATATATATATATATATATATATATATATATATATATATATACCACGCCGAAAATGAAAATGAAAATGATTATTTGAAACGGCGAAATATCGGGTCGGTCGGGCCCGAGAAACAGGGTTTTCTATTGGTGTGGCCTAATTGATGTCTTTGTTAAAACCCTGGACCCAGTTCCTGAGTTGTGAGTTAGCGTTAACTTTGAGTTAAAGTTAGTTCATTTTCAATGAGTTAACTCAGAGTTAAATCTTAACTCGAAACTGTGGAACTGGACCCAGTTCTTTAGTCACGGCTTTGACTTAAGACCAATTTAAGACCATCTTAGTTCTATAGCCAATCTAACAACTTGAGACTAGTCTTAAAATTTAAGGCCTTTTTTGGACTTAAGTCTCAACTAAGGAACCAGCCCCAGGATTCAGTTCTGAGTTAAATTTGACTGTTAAGAGTTAAAACATTGAAAATGAACTGATTTTAACTCGGAGTTAATTCTAACTTAGAACTGTGGAACCTGGCCCTGGATTAAGTAAATGGCCGAAATTTATATATATATATATATATATATATATATATATATATATATATATATATATATATATATATATATATATATATATATATATATATATATATATATATATATTCACATTCCTGTCGCATTCGCTTTCATAAATGATTCGATCTGTGAATCAAATTTGTCAAAATAACCTCCCGCTCAATATAATTCATACAATACAATAATCGTGTGTTTATAAGTAGCACATACGGGGAGATGCCAGGAACAAATACCTTAGATCAATCTTTTTCCTTTGTCTTATTAATTTGAATGTGCAGAATATAACTGAATAGGACCTGATTAAAGATCAGAATAAAATTTGATTGAATTTGCAATTCTGACACTTGGCTAATTAGCATATCAAGGTCATCGATCCGATTTCAGAAAAAACTATTTTCCGTGAACCTTGCGCAACTGTCAAGGATGAAATTCTGTAGTGCAAATAAAATTTCTTTAGGGTCAATATCTTATAAAAATCAATCTTGAAATACAATTCTAGATCAAAAGATAAAATCCGCAAGTAAAACAGTAGACGATACCGCGGGTTCACATGAACACCTAATGACTTCTGTGAATAAGCCAATCATAGAGGAGACTTTTCTCTTTTCAAAACTGATATTTTTGCGCTCAAGATTTTTGTGAAAAACCTCCTACAATTACAACGAGGCTCTTTTCTAATATTCGGCTTCCTAGGAATTGGAGAATAGTTAATGCTCTAATGAATGATTTGTATGAATATATGCTCAGTTGAACAGTGAAAAAGCCTTTACTCTGGAAACCATGTCATTTAAATTTGCTCCATTTGTACAGAAATAGGCTCAGCCTACGCTAGCCTAAAAACTGGGCAATCCCAATTCCATGTAAGATGTTCTGTATGACAATGCTGACAAATAATAAAATATCAACCCTTTAAGTTAACATCTGTCGACATTTTCTTCGCAAAACCTATTTCACATCTACAAATGACGACTGATGAGGCTAAGATGGCCGCAAATTGCATACAAATTGATTAGTAAAAAAACTTGACTAATATCATTAAGATCCCTTCTGATAGTATAGCCACCACAAGTTTCAATGATCGATAACGGACCATGGCATTAGTAAGATTCACATTTTGGAATTCAGAAATTATCTTTAGAGCTCAAACTAAGGGTCCAGGGATATTATTCTCTCAAATCTTTCTGGAACAAGCTTTCTCATCAGGACAGCCCCAGTCATTGATAGTTTGGGTTTCGGCCTGATTTCATCGATTCAAAGCGACACGAACAAACTTAGGCCTGCTACTGGTTCGAAATGTCCCAAGTCTGTAGCAACAGTCTACATTGCATAAAGAACTTTCCAGTTTCTAGGCGCCATTTTGTGGCGGTCCCTTGAGGTCCCCACTAATACTTAGATATTTCAAAATTAATAAATATTTCTGTTAGTGATTTCTGTTACGCGCGGTTAAGATATGCAGTCCTTGATTTCACATCGTCACTGTTCTCAATTGTTGCGTTAAAAAAATCCAAGAATCACCAACAAATATCTGCATTTCATTTCCTTTAAAATGGTGTATTAAATTAAGTTCATCGAGCAAGGGACTGCAGAACTAGGCCTATATAATATTCAATCTAAACTTATGTTTTAAAATTGAGCGCAAATTATCACAATGGGGACCTTGAGGGACCACCACAAAATGGCGCCTAGAAACTGGAAATTTCTTTATTGAATTGGGAGATTTGATAGAGAAGAAAAAGTGTCATTTCAGTACCCCATAAAATCAACCAGATTCGTTACATATATCTATTTCAGGCTGAAATGGCCATAAAACAACTCTTTCAAGATCAGGACCAAATATCCAAATTATGAACGTGACAGTGGCAGAACTATTTTTTCAACAGATTAGGCTTGAGGCAGGGCATCTCGAAAAGTACATAACTTGAAACAATTTAATGTAAAGAAAGGGACGATGTAGGAATTTAGCTGCCAATATTGTCAGAATATGATCCCTGACAAACAACTAATGTTACTAAGCAAGTTTCAGAATGCGAAGGTGTTTGAATTCGGATGTAATCTTGTAAATTAGTGAATTTCCTCATATTTCAAATATAAAGCATTTTCTGCATTAAATCTCAGGAGAGCAGAAAAAATACAATTCGATTAACCTAAGGATTCAGATTATGCACTGACAGAATAATACACTGACAGAATAACTGTGGAAGAAACTAATAAACAAAGCTACGGTTTTCTGCATTGATGATTCTGTAACCCAGTACTTGAAAGCAATTAATCCGTATCAATTTTCCCGAACCATAATCTTAGCCCCAGTTTATGAATATGGAATTAAATTGGTGCTGCCATCTGTCCATAATGGCAAGAATAATCAACGGTTCACAATAAATCATCTGCCAATTCCATAAACAAAAACATATTTTGACAAATGATCATTTTTGCAAAATCTAATGACCCTGATGATGTTTAACATAGCGAAGCAAGGCTACTCCTGTATGGAAACTAACGAACCATTTCTCTCAGAAGTTTTTATAGGTCAGGCGTCAGGCTAATGCGGGTAACATGGTCAACTCAAATAGTCGCACAAAAAATAGCAACTTCCAGGAAGGATTGAACTTTTACTTCAATTTTAAGTACATGTATGTAAATTGACAGAGTGGAAAAAAGCAACTCGTGTTTTTCAAGAAAAAAAAGCTCGATCACTATGAAATTTCTATGGCCTCAAGAACTAATTAACCTAAACCATGAAACCATAAATCACCAGTATTGGTTCAATGATACCCCCAACGTGCCTTGTTGACACATCGGTACTCATTTTCAAAGAAAACTGCTTGCACCAGACCATTTGCATCTAGGCAAACCTACGGTTCAACAACAATGTTGGACCATTCAGTGTGTCCATATTGACAATGTATGATTTACAATTTAAGATGTATTGCGGATGGCAAATTTCTTACTGCTGTCTAAGTGTATTATTGAGCTAATAATTTTACAGCCACTCAAAATTCTATTCAATACTGTATTAACTGAAGAGCGACCAATTCCATAAATAACCACGACTTTATGAAAATTGGGTGAACTGTATGGGGTTGGCAGCTCTGGACTTAGTAGCAATTAATAGAAATACAGGTTCTTGGACACCCCTGAAGGTCAAATTTTAAAAAAAGAAAAAAAACAAATCATTGGTAGCCAGTGCCTTTTTGATCCCTTAACAACTGTAGGACTAGTAGTGATTCATATACACATGGGCCCCCAACCACTACGGTACCCCAGAAGGTGAAATCCAAAAATGGCTCTTGTTAGGCCCGCAGATTGTTGGTACCAAAATAGCACTTTCATATAGGCATGACCACTGTGTGCGTCAATTAATGACCATCCACCAGTCTTTTACTCACATCACTCAAACAAAGACTAATGTTTATTTCAACCTGACTTGAGAGCATAGAGGGTGGCCTAGCTCAGTCAGTTTTGGTGGTACATACCTGATAAAAGTCTTATTAGGACCACAATGCATTGGCAGTCGACCTAAATCATCATTTTTTAATCCATTTGAAACTGTATTGAAGGATATCCAAAATATCTTCATTGAGAGGGGTTCCTGAGAGAAAAGAGACTCCATGATTTGAAAGTTTTACAATATGTCTCCATGCCTACCAACTGAAATTTGATACGTAGGCATGGAAACATATTGTTAAACTTTCAAATCATGGAGTCACTTCTCTTCATTTAACCCCTTTCAGTGAAGACTTTTTGGATATCCTTCAATACAGTTTCAAATGGATTAAAAAATGATGATTTAGGTCGACTGCCTGTCCTTTCTGGTCCTTTATCGGGCCTTTAAGGCCATTATCAGGTATGTACAACCAAAAATTAGCGCCTTTAAGGCCTTTATCAGGTACGTACAACCAAAAATTAGCGAGCTAGGCTCTCATGTCAGGTTGAAATAGACATTAGACAATGAACCTACTTGCGCAGGTTTTTCTAAAGATGAGGGCCAAAATTCCGCTGCACATTTCATGTACAGTGTACTATATTCATTTTGTGGCAAAGGGCCTTAGAATACAATCAAACATGAACATACCTTCGCTGTCATCGGGTTTCCGTCTGTCTTGAGATAATAATCCACCAGTAGTAGCATTATTAGAATCACCACCATTTTGCGCTGATAAAGAACGTGTCCTTTCACTGTCTCTACTACTAATATGGTGTGACTTGTGGTCACTATGAGCGTTTTCGCGGATGTTTGACGACGTGTGATAACCCCCCGGCCGCGTCGCCTGATCGACACCGGTCGCGTTACCGGCGGCAACGTGTGCCGCATCTTCGCGATCGTCGTTAACGACGACGGACTCGTGATGTCGCGAAGTCCGTTGTTTCGAGTTCGTTTTCGAGGAGCCGCTGCCGCCACGACTCGACGATGATTGTTTCGACTGTTGCGATGAGGCGTAACTCCCGTCGTTTCGTTCGCTGTTGGAATGTTTGTACTCATCGGATGCTGAAACAAAAAGAAAGTAAAAACGAACGAATAAAAGCAAATTCAAGAATTTGGCCGAACATTTCGTTCCAAGTATTCAGGGTCCATTTTCATTGAAAGGACTGATTTCTTCATTCGGTCTATGTTAAATCAATTTTGGAGTTAATACTTTTTTTTAAACTGTACCCAACATCCACGAAGTGCTATCTGCGTTTGCAGTAAAATACCATACATAAATTATGGCAGGAACTGAGTGTTCAATTCAAATAGTAACTAGAATGTGGCAATACCATGGATATCTCTTTGGGGTATGTAGACTGTAATGCCAGCAAGAATGGAGCAAGAAACTATAGATAGGTAACATATTGCATAATTGTTCATTATATTTGCGAGAATTGTTGGTTCTAGTTCCGAAAAGGAAAACCTGCTTCATCAACTCTCACACCAAGATTCAAGGAAATCCTATTCCAGACTGAAGGCCCTAATGCGCGAATAAAAAATTCAAAATCTACACCCTTCGACCATGATGGCTGATAACCTCCATATTAACAACGACCATGATGGCTGTAACCTCCATATTATCAATAGGAGCGGATTGCCCCAAACCAAATCTGACCTCCAAAGAAATTCATCCAAAATTGCAAGCTGTATCTTGGTAACAGTGTCTCAAGGGAACAACACACACATTCTCATCCCCTCACAGGGAAGACATTATCGAGTGCAAAATCTTTGGTGTAACAGATTTCATATCTTAATCCAGTACTTTATTTCTACGGATAACTGGGAAATCATGAACACTGGGGCATCTCTGGCATTGTTCTTGAGCAAGCCATTGTGGAATACATGTAGTAGAATACATGTAAGTGTGGAGGCTCCCTGCTCACGAATAGTTCAATTAGTCTATGCATCAAAAATACTTTACTAGTCTCTTATCCTTATTGCTTTTAGGTATAATTTAGTGCCTGACCTGATGGATGACTCCTGAGCTTATGTATGTTACTTCACCCTAGAGACAGATGACTGTTGCCTCTGCACAGAATGGGATATATAGGCTTGAGCAATAGGGCTTAAATACAAAGCTGAATGTCAACGACCACATTCATTCCACAAACTACCATTACAAATGTATCATCATCATAATCATTATGGTTTGAAAAGCTTTTAATGATACCAGGAAGTTTTTTTCAGCATTTGCTAACTGTTCACTATTAATCCTCATCACGGGTATATGGATTTCCTAAGATATTCCACTACTTAGTTTAAATTATATAGATTTCATCCAGTTCGGGCAGTATCCTTTACCCTTCCCAAACCAAGCACCATGAAATTAGAACATGTAATAATTCCTTCACTTTTTTATAATTGTGCTGCCCTAAATCTCTTAAAAGTATCTCTCTAATTTTTCTATGAGTTCAACCAGGTCAAAGATGGTTTTTTGCGCTCATTAAAAATTGTTTAAAAATTATGCTTCCGGCATAATGAAACTTACATTTCTGATGCCTTGCATCTCGTTCTTCTCGGGAGTAGTCTTTGTGTCGGTTCGAATCTGATGAACGCGATGAGCTAGAGAAAATTCGGAGTAATCACATCAGACAAGTGTTATTTCGACTAACGATTATACCGGCACGGTTCATTGATTTAAGGCTCGCGGCCCAAAACAAGAAAATCTTTTCAAGATTAATAAGGTAATTCTAGACTGGATTTTCAATAAAACCTGCTTAATATACAGATGAAATTAATCCCAACAAATATTGCACAAATATTGATTAAAATCATATTCCACACGTTCGAGAATACAGGTGGACTGCTAGTTACGTCCAGAATTGAGATCAAACTTCAGATCTAATTGTTAACGATGTAGTTTGAACTTTTTCTCAATGCCACATCATGTCGGATGCTTGCACAGACCTTTCCAGAAAGGAAAAGATGGCCAACTACCTTCATACCCCTCTCCCTAATTGACATTATGAGATTTATGACCGATTTTAATGGTCAACAAGGTTTTTTGTATGACATGAATCAGATGCACAGTCACGAGTAAACCAAAAAGACAATAGCTCACTGTAACCAGGGTTATAGACAATAGGCAGCCATCATTTCTGAAAGTGCATCAGAAGCTCTTACTATTCAATCTTAACTCTTGATTGTCATCTGAATGAACAAAATAGATGAACTCACCTGTCATCCCATTCTTTAGGCCGCTCCCACTGAGAAACTTCTGATATACAGTTGTAGTAGTAACGCTTTCCGGAAGAGCTGATGTGTTCAGACCAGTCTCCGCAGATACGCAATGCTGATTTACGGATCTGCAATGTATATCAAAATTATTATGTTTAGCTTGGTTATAAATTTGCCTGCAAACATGAATTACTATACGTTCTAAGCCACTAAAAGTTTCAAGATCTTATTTTTCTCACGAAGATTTTTTGCTAACGGGCAGATCAAGGTTTTTTTACCCCTCGCCTTTTTGATTTCCAGATTTAATTCAGAGAGTAGAAAATAATTTGTCGTTTACAAAATACAGGCTATATACAATAATAACTACAGAAAAATATCAATCTACCGGGAAGAATCACATTGTTAACTATGGAATAGTCAACTCCCGATTATCCAAAGCATTATCTACCAATGCTTTTTAGGCAAATAACTGAACATATTCATGATGGAATTCGAAATTCTGGTTGAAATACGAGGGTAGTGGATAACATAGCAGGGACCACTCAGGACATTATCAGGAACGTGATAAATAAATGAGAAGAAATTTTAAGCTATCCTTTTGAAGACTTTTTTCTTAACCATCGAGTATTTCGTAAACAGGGACGGCAAAACATTTTTAGGTACTGACCATGGTCAAGGTTCACAAAAACGTATAACTTATAATTAATTGTTAGACAATGGAAGGTTGACTAGCCTGATGCTCAGAAGCATGCCTATTTGCAGTTGGGGGTCATTCATTTATTACGTACGCATTAGGGGAGGGGGGAAGGGTAGATGCAACCGCGTACCCTAATGCTTAATGTATATGAAAAAATGGCCGACCTTGCGTACAGGGGGAGGGGGGTTGAGATATTCAAATTTTATGCGTACGTAATAAATGAATGATCCCTTACCAATTAAAGACTAGAAAGTATAATACTAACTTCACTGCGGATTTCCTTTTCATTTCGGCCATCTCTATCCTTCGACTCCCTGGAATCCCGACTATTGCGATCATAGTGACTGTGATAGCGGCCGTCACTTTTATCAGTTGATGACCGTCCGTGGGAATTGAGCTTTCTGTCTGGAGAATTACTGGAACCTGTGAATTCAAATA
Organism: Tubulanus polymorphus; assembly: GCF_964204645.1. Classification (NCBI taxonomy): domain Eukaryota; kingdom Metazoa; phylum Nemertea; class Palaeonemertea; order Tubulaniformes; family Tubulanidae; genus Tubulanus; species Tubulanus polymorphus. The sequence goes on from NC_134025.1 coordinate 11,919,696, forward strand.
ATCGTAATGGTAGTCCAAATTTCCACTTTCAAAATAATACGGTCGAGGTTTTTTTAGTGAGAATAATTGACAGCAACTTGGTTTCGAAAAAGACATGTCATTTAATTCTAAAAAAGGCCAGGCTATTCATATGAGCCTTGTAAATCTGAGCATGGGGATCATCATTTTCATCTTTTTTTCTTTAATTCCGAAGTATTTCTGCCAGCATTCAAAAACAGACTGTGGTAAAATGTTCATATCTACAGGGCTATAAGTAATCTTATCAATTTTGATTTTACTCATGACCAACACCTAAGGTGCATAAATGACTTGAAACCGCACATCTACCCGGCATTCTTAGTCAGATTGGTAAGCCTATTGTGCATGAAAATAGCATGAACCAGTAGCCTAGCCTAGCTAGCTTAAGCTGTGGATAACCGATGAAGTGACAGTTAAAACAGCATTGGATACAATGGCCTAATATGAAATTTTGGGCTATTGTCCCCCGTATCTTCATCTTCGGTCTCAACTATCCCCAGCGTGCAGATACACACATTTCTCAGCGTGCAGATACATACGTTTCTTTTCCAACTTCCCTTTGGTTCTTTCGATATATGATGACTTGCTGTGATACCGCGGGCTTCTGTCAGGACTGCCATCTCTTCTTTGATAATTTGGCGAGTCGCGCATCTTGCCGTAATAGTCACAGTCATTGTAACTTGACTTTGATGGGTATTTGTCCATATCCTATGAAACAAGGTTTTTGTTATAACAAATCTATATCAAATGTGATAATATGTAACCATGTCCAGTTCAACAAAGAATGTTCAACTTGAAACTTAAAGGAGGTCTATCACTTCATAAACATCATCAATCAGGAACTACAGCACTTTAGAGCTTGAATAAGTCATTTTTTTATTGATTTATTGTGAGGGAAAGCGTTCTTATTCATACCTTGTCCTTGTAGGAATGGCTTTCGCTTCGGTCATAGTACCTATACAATGAGAAGAAATACCAGCAAATAAAAAATATTCGTCATTAAGGACAGCCCTAGAGTAAATCCTAAGTGCAATGTTTATCGTTATGCCTACAGTGAAACATTTGTACTATCAATAGGATAAAAACCCACTATGTACATAGTGGGTTTTTATCCTACTATCCGTTCACCACCTTTGAGTGTGGTTATCGTGCTAATTTGTACTATTGTTTTGAGTGAGTTAAATTTTCTAATGTATTCTACACAAACAAAATCCATTAACTAATGATCCCGCACCAGGATAGTACCAGGGTTCGCCTGTAAATCTAGTTCCTTGAGATAACCTGCTTCTATATTTTCTACATAAAAATCCGCCTGTGTTACTAATTGGGTCTTATGATTGGTTTAGGTTAATCTTGGAAAACATTTCAACCAAGTTTCACAGATGTTAGAGATACAGTTATGAGTTAGGGGTAGCTATGCAAGTAGGTAAGCTAAAATCTATCTTACCAGAACCTCCACATTACTCTAATCTCTTAACTTAACTAACCTTTACATACGATATCCGCGCAAATACACAATATTCAGTGCAACAAAATGCCATTGTTGTTTGATCACTTCTTTCCCCCTTATACAAACGAAGGAACAGGAGCAAATAACAGAAAGCCCTATAGTGACCCAGCTGCTGTATCAGAGTTACGCATTCATAAATTGTAATTCTTTGAGGGAAAACACCCTTCAGGATGTCAATAAAATTGTATTATTGTATGTAAGCTAAGGCGACTGTCTGGACACTGATAGTGATATACTGGATATAGTAAATGGCATTATCATACTTCCCACACCAATTGTTATTAATTTAGGGCTTTGTCATTATTTGCATGTCCAGTTGTGTTAAACTTCGATATATTTTTTGTCAGAAATGTTTGTTGTACCGGTATGTATTTAAGTGTGTTTAGCGACCGTATTCTTGTTTTTTCCACAATGAAAGATGAAATGTTTTTCATTAATTTACACTTCGTTTTACGGATGATTACCCATCATTCAGCCTTGGATGTTTCCTTGCATGCATTACCATCAATGCCTTTCGTGGACTGTGTTTGAATCAGCCCAAAACAAGGGTAGTATCGGCGTGATTCTTGCGAATTATTTCATCTCAAAAATCACACATCCCTGCAAAACATCAAGGGCTGCCATGTTACATACGGGCACTTCGTAATTGCATCGATTGTTAGACTGGTTCCGACTTACACGCCGGCCTGCGGCCCGGACACGAGGTCCGGTACGTATCAAAATGTTTCTTCGGCTCCGCCGATGGTATTCTCTTCACCGGTTAAAAAATATATACACTTCGATTTACGATTTCATAATCTAACCCCCTGTCTCGTTCCCGACATCATCAAAATATGCACAAGAGATTTAAAATCATAATAAGTTTTAGTATCAATAAATTTTTACCATTTTCGTGAAACAAGGCATTCCTTTCATTTTTTTCTGTAATTGAATTTTGGGGATTTCGGAAATCTTTGAACTTCTTGAATTGTCCTCATCATAACGCCGGCAGTGATGAGCAACAGTGCAGTCCGAATGAACCATCGTTATTGTATCCGTTTTATAATGGACTCTTCGTTTTAGAGTCCATGGTTTTATACTGTATTGGCGGTGGACTGCTTGAGAAATTTCTTCTACTCAACTTAAGAGTTGTGAAACAGGAGGGCGTAGTAGAGATAACGCGGCCAGGCCTCCTCAGTCAGTGGCCCATCGCTCGAGCTTATTCTGCCGCCTGAGATTTCAACTCGGGTTCAAATGCATTAGAAAATCAAATATTCAGAAGAATCTGCCTTACTCAGTAATGTTAGGAAAATGAACATTTCGCCGTTGATTTAACCCTTTAGTGCTCGAAACAGAAAAATATATATTTCTTAATGACCTACGTTTTTCTGCATCTATTAGGTGCATACAACACAAATTCAGTATCACTTTGGAAAAATTTGAGAAACAAATTTTCTATCATGAAAACTATGTACTATGTGTCAACTGAGGACAACAGGCTTTGCAGTCAATTACTTTGGATACTTGATAGTTTAGATGGTAACTATTGTCGGATATATTATGGTCCATATCTGTGGACTGAAGGCACTACAGGATTAAGCGGTTTACAGGTTGTACCAGTAATGAGTAGGGAGTCTACTGTCACAAGATCATCAAAACAAAATACGTAATAAGAAAATGATTTATTCCGATTATTGATCGACAATTTGAACATTTTTCAGTCACCTAGTAAACAGCGTCAACACTAACATCCTCAAGAAATTCTGAACAGTGCTCGAAACAAATACGCCCTTAAGTAAATCAAACACGGTTTGTCCTCAACAGATATACTGCAATATACCTCTATTCACTATTCATTTCATCACTAATTTCACAATCAAATATGTTGACTGTGTCTGTTAATTCGTAGAGCTTCATGTCTGACACAGAGCCAACACATCGGGGAACTAGTTCTTAGCACAAAAGTGTATTCCACAATATCATCAGCAGCTGGTTGATTCCTGAATGGCTTTGTTATTGTCTTTTTGAAAACGTGTTGGAAGACGCTCAATTTTATGCTGAAATGAATTAATACATTGAAATTACCGCGTAATACAAATAGGTCTGTGTCTTGAAAAACATATGAATCTATAATATTTTCCAGATACCCAGCAGTACTTATGCTAATATTTCACAATCCACAAAGCCTTTTGGTTTACACCCAACGATAACATCATCGATTAGGCTGAAATAATTGGCAGATTTTAGATTTCAAGCAGCTAATCATCTTCATTGTAAAAACTTCCACAGCCAGCAACAATTGAATCTGATTTATACTTTGAGAAAGAAATGAATACTGTAACTGATCTCATAATAAATTACAATGTGACGCTCCTAACCTTTCAACCCTAATGTAAGGTTATTGCTTTCTCTTGAATGGTTGCTACGCAACCTAGCAGTAACATCGCTGGTTACCAATAAATATTGTCATAAACAATGAAAAAATGTTCAAAAAAATTTCATAGATACTGCAATAATCAGACAACTTCAACCATAGGGCGTGTATTCTGAACCTTATTGAGGGTGGTTCCACTATGGCATACCATAAACTTAACAGAGCATTCAATCTTGTGCTGATAGTCTCAGGCTCAGGTATATGTTAAGAGGTTAAATCGTTAACTCGTACGATCACTATCAACCACCTACATCACCACACAATGGTGGTTAGGTCGAACTGCAAAAGTTGTTCTGAAAATATCTGGGGTGAGGTCCTGAAAGTAGGTCTTGACATTCAGAAATTGGGAGAATTGCGTAAGCAAAGACTGCCAGTTGAATAAAAACTCATTCGCGTTAACTATTAAGTTAAGCCCCACACTATTATATCCAACAAGAAATGATTCAGAGTTCATCAAATTGAAATCACAACTTTTTGTTTGTTGACTAACAACATTTATCATCATCTTTCCACCTAATGCGTTGTAGTTTAAATTTTCTGGCTAATGAACTTTTAGAATGATAAAGCAGGCAAGGATAAATTCATGGGTCTGACAGCTGGGAAGTTCACAACAACGAAAATATAAGCAAGAAATATTTCGCAGACCTTGGTTACTTTCATCGCTACTCCTTCAGGCAGGTTTCGTTGTATGTATTCCAACAAGGTATCCGCTGTAGAGCCTGTCAGGTGGCTGAACTGAAATTCAAATTTAGTTGTCATAACATATTTTTCAGTTGAAAAATTTATGAAGGTCTACGTTTCTACCGAAAGAAAATTGCTTATTATCCTTCATAGCAATTCCTTTGCCATAAAAGAAATTCCAAACACCTGCTCTCTTATCATTTTCCCTTTTTTAAGCCTGATTATTCCACCCACCCGACTGCCATCCGATCATGAGAAAAATAATATTTTAATTCTAAAGCCGCGATCACACGTAGACGATTTGGCCCGGGTAAAATTGGCACGGATCAGGCTTCAGCCAAATTTGGCCCATGCCTAATGAAAGAGCGCGTTCAAACGCAAACAAATCACTCGATACTAAACAATGCTTAAACAAAGCGAAGTGAGTCATTTCCGGTACCAGTTGCAATTCAAACGCAATCATTTGTCTCGTGCTTAGGCCCGCGCCAAAAATGCTTGTGTGATCGCGGCTTAATTCTTGGTGACTAAATTTTTGTGTTTAACATTTGTATTTTCAATCTTAATAAGGTATTATTCTAAGTCTCGACTTACTTCAAAAGTTTTATAGTGTGTACGAATTTCGTATTGTCTCCTATGTTTTTTGTGAATATGAACAGACCTCAACAACGTTCTGCGTTCCAGTGTATATTTCTTATCAGGAAGATGCCTGTAAATAGATAGAATTTTTTCAACAAAAGTGCAAATTTACAAGTAACGTCATCCTCGCCTGACAGGGATTCGAACCTGATGGCCCGATACTAAGGATTCATAAGGTATGAAACCTTGCCACACAAGCCATGCACTGCCAGCTTAGATGATGTCATTATTAGCCAATCAGAAATCCTGTTGCATTTTAGCCTGGGTTTTTCTTCCCATTTACAGTTTTTCAGTGAAATTTGCAACAGTGATTCTAGAACAAGCGATCTGATTGGTTCCAAGCTAGTGCGCACCCGTTCTAGTGTGGCAGGATTCTAGCGCGTCTGGCCGAGTATAGCGACGCCATCAGGTTAGAATCCCCGCGGAGGGAGGATGAACTAAGTCAAGAGCAAGAATTAACCAGGACCGATTTCTACAGTTCATAGTCACTCCGTCATTTTCAATGTTTTTGACTCATATAGAGTTAAATTTTTAAAGAAATGTGGAATACGATCCTAACTTCGGTTATCGGTAAACCACATAGTGAAACTTCTGGCCCCAGAAAGATGTTCTATAAACTTTTTCACTCTCTGTTGATTGAATATAAGGAAACTGATTACGTAAATAAAGTTGAAATTCTCAAAAGAATCTAAATTGTCCATTGTTGTTTCAATTGATCTTAAAACCAATTCAGGAGTAACATAAATCCAATATGTAACCAGTAGTTACTATGTTTATCATTATATATGGTGTCACACAGTCAGGGTGTCATAGAGCAGGTCTGCAACCGCAGTTTGCACTGAAGTTCCGGTGAACTATCCTTTCACTGAAGAGGAAATACTTGCAGGACTCAGTGATCCATCTTTTTTCATTTGACACTTTCCTAGAAAATTCAAACCTTTACGTGGGCTGTACAGGGGTAAACTTGAGTGATCAGCAGTGAATTGGAATTATTTGATCGTTACATTTAATTTTCGAGTTAAGTCTTTTGAGTTATTTCATGGGAATCTTTTTAAAATTCTAATTATAATTTATACCATAATTTTGAATAATTTTTCGCTGCTGAGACATCTCAAGTTAGGTTTTACTTTTTATTTTGTGGTTAGTCATGTGACATCCTGCAGGGGATCCCTGTAGGAGTGCATGGGTGCAACAGAACTGGGGTACAAGAGGACTTGCTTTAGAGATTTTGAGGGAGAAGGATCTTAGCTAAAGACCTTCTGGAATCCCTTTCCATAATTTTCGTCTAAGGCCAAAAAGATGCCTTGTTTCTCATCACACATTTGTTTTTTACCATGACATAGGCCTACTGATGATGGCTAATAGTCTTTAGCCGAAACGTTGCGCAAATATATATACTCTTCTACTCAAGTTTCTCGTTTTGGCTGAATTCATTGTGGGGTTTCTCTCGTTATCATCTTACACGGATATTGTGTATCTTCTCGTCTCAATCTGATCGAATGGTTACGGTTGATCGAATTGTGGATGTATTTTCGTACCAATATCAGATTCGAGTAGAAACGTTCATCGGAAGGTGATTTATATCGATAGCGATCTGTATCGTTTGGAACGACATTTTCCTGGGGGTTGACTTAACACCCAGCGTATTTTAATTTAATCACTATCGGATCGCTTATCTGCGGATTTTTGATAAATGTACGGTTACCCGTCAGTAGTTACCAGACCTATGGTATACAATTTTTTCGTATTGGAACGGATCAAGTGCGACTGGAGATAGCGGATGATTGCTAATTAATGTTTCTTTCAATTCTCTAAACTGGATCGTTTTGTTCGTGAACAATTACTGTTAGCGAGATTGGACCTTTTATTTGAAATGGACTTCTCGGCTTGGAATTGTGGGAGTGGTGGTAATTTTGCGTACTTTCGGAGCGGTATTTTTCAAAGTGTGAATTTGTTTAGTCTTTTATAAAAACTGACTAACTGACAGTGTCTCTGTGTTCTGCGTCCATGTGCGTTTTGCGTCAAATGGAGCTAAATTTGGAGTCATCAATTTCAAACTATTTCTTCAGCGGCTAGGAAGGTAGATCAAGAGATTCGTCATATGGTGGATTTTAATTTTTTCTAATTGGTTAAATTCTAAGATTTGAAGTTATTGATTTATTTTGGTAATTCAAAGTATATAATTGAGTAATTTGATCTTATTTTTCTCTATCTGATGATTTGATAATTTGGATATTTTCTTTATTAATAATAAGCTGTATATATATTGTATATTCTATTTTGATGTTTGCTTTTTGTATTTTGTTGTCGGTATCGGGGATTTAGGAATTTAGATTTGGAGGACCCTACCTCATCTGGCAAGTGTGGGTTACAAATATATTGTGAATATCCCCTCCGTTTCTCTAAATATTCAAACCAAAGATACAACCAACTGATGTATACAAATGAATATGTCTATACTACTCACACTATCGGGGTTTTGATGTCCAGTTCCTTGGCTACCATTGTTACAAATTTTTGATAGCTGTCCATGACGGCCGGTTCAAATGACTTAATTTCCACAAATATACGTTTATACAATTCATCTACACCATCGTTATCAGCAGGAGCCACAGCGTTCATATGATTAACGCCCTATAAGAAATGAATGACACAAAAATTGATAGGGTTCTTCAGCAATAGACCTACCATGATACACTCGATGAAAAAAATATTCTACTTGAAATACAGGACCCTGTAGAATGAGTACAATGAATTCTAAATGATCAAATATGGCCACTAGTCACAGTAAATTACTTAAATCTAGTTTTTAAGCTGTAAACCATCACGGACTAGTTGAAATGATCATTCAACCTCTAAATTCAATACAGGTTTCCATACATATGTCCAAAATATGTATCTTGTACACACCAAGTTAAGTCCCCCTTTCACGCAGAGCAATAAGGACAATAGGCCTAAACCCTTTTATTACACATCCTTCCTTGCAGGAACTGGAACCTGCTGATGACATCATAAGACTCTACCACAGTGACTCCCTGTCAAAAATCATTCTGCATTGACCTGCCTCAATCTTGGTAAGGTTTTTGTACTATGTGATGTGAATGTCTATCTGCAATAGTCCTTTCAATTTCTGATCTGATTGATGCTTCATTATCTAATGATTTTTCATCATCTGTTTGAATCACGAACTCCTTTTTCTCTTCTAATCTTATAATTGAAAATAAACCTAAATACATGGAGTTTTTCTCTACAGGCCTAAAATCCTGTTTGAAATGGAATGGATTTCTCTTCGAAGTTTATCACTTGTGATTCTTAAAAGCAGTTTGAATGTCTGAAAGAATAGTAGCCGAATGAAACAAACTAATCCGTGTATACTGTAGATTATTTGAAGAAGTCCCACAATTCGAATTTTAGAATTTCCACTTAGTTACATAATTTTTATTCATCCTAAAGCCTGGCGCACACGAGGCAATTTTTACGTCACCTGTTGCTGCGACCGATTTGCTAGCAACCGTTGAGCAATCGATCGCTTGGTGTCGCCCGTGTGCTACCACTGGAGACGGACAAGCGATTATCTTTCCTCGCAAACATCTGTATCATGTGACTTGTCAAGATGGCCACGCTACAGCCTCGACTGGTGCCATATTTGGTTAAATCACATGATAATTGTTCGCTCTCTCATTGGCTAGTTAATGAGTCGCTTGTCGCTTGGTGTCTCCAGTGGTAGCACACGGGCAACTCCCGAGTGATCGCTGAGCAATTTCTTGGCGACAAGCAATTTTCCGTCGCCCAATATCAAACATGTTTGATATTGGGCGACACGGAGCTATTCCTTTCGACAACGAGCAATCGCTGTCGCCCCTTGCCGCAGACGAGCGATTTTTTCGTTCGACGCCGAGCAATTCAGGCGGTTGCTCGAGAATTGCTCGAAACTGTCGCCCGTGTGCGCCAGGCTTAACTGTCCATAGAATTTTGTGGTTTCTAGGGTACCCCTGGTTGATTTCATTTGTCGCTTGTTCTGTTTACATTTATTCTGACACATCGCTTTTGTTTATGTCCTGTAAGTTTATATGCTAAGTTACTTCTGTTTTCTGGTCATTCCACCTGATAAAAACCGATAAATTATTTCATATACTAAAATTCGAATTGTGGATTTCTTAAATTAGTCTGAAAGAATATTTCTTGCATGGATTTCAAGCTAAAAATGGACTCCATCTGTTGGATTCTCGTCTCATTTTCATAATCCTACAGACAATTTTGAGTTTGAAAGGGAACATTTTTCACAAAGCGAATTGCTCCAGTTTGAGCATGATAGAAGTTTATCTGAGACAAAGTTGTCCAGTTTGTACATGGTTAAAATGTTCTTGAACCCGTCATCACTATTGCTAAATTCCGAGTGCTCACTATCAGTATTCATTTTAGAAAATTCATTTCCCCTGACATGAGTGTTCCAAAAATTATTCAATTTTGATTCATTTTGATTGATCTGGGGCCGAGTTGAGGTTGTATCTTGTATTTACACACGTGATGACTCGCTAGTCGCTGGGTTCTAGCTAGTCAGTAACCTGACTGTGGTTTAGTTTCACGATCGGATATTTTCACAAACCACAGTCAGGAATGGGAAGGTCATTTTTGTATGAAATCTTCGTCAGCCAATTTGACTGACGAGTAATTTGCCTGGCATTTCATTGTCTCTTAAGATATCTGTCTCATTTTTGTTGTAATCGACGCACAACAGATTCGTAGTTTGTCTGATACCTATAACACCTCACCTGACGATCTTAATCCATGTGCAAATCGGCCGTAAAGTGAGAGTAAATTTCCGTCCAGTCAACAGCTGCCATTTTGAAAATTACTGGAGGTGCTGGCACCTGTGGACTGAGGCCAGGACAACAGCACAAACTAACAAAGCGAAACGACGAAATTTAAAAAAATTAAAAAATCAACACTTATTCACATCTTTCTTTTACCAGAAATTTATTATTTCATTATTTATTATGGAAAACACGAAGACTTGAAATAAAAGTTGGAAAACCATCAAAAATAAAAATTGTCGTTTCGTCTTGGAAGTTTTATATAAATCCTTGTAGGTCCCCTTGTCTTATCATGCCACATGTGCAATACAGAGAAATGGCGGCCAATGGCGAAATTTGTGGAGAAATTAATTAATTTCTCAAAATAATGTTGATTAATCACTCGAAACATACATAAAATTGGATTATTTCGAAAGGTACCTGTGTTAGTTTGTGAATTAAGCCATTAATTGTGGACTGAAGTGAATAGAAAGTATATTTTTGAAGTGTTACTTTTTTCAACCGTGTTTTGGTCCTTGTCATCCCTAACGTTGGTATAAGCCCATCCGATTATAAAAAGCTTACCACCAACGATTAGGTAACTAACTAGGTTCTAGCAAACTCCGAGTGCAGAAAGACGCAGACGGTACAAACTTGTGTACTTTGTGGCAGACTGTTATGGTGTGGAGTGGAAAGACGCTTGAAACGCAGTAGAATCGCGACAAATTCGAGGTTGGTTGGTTAAATGGGTGGGTGTGTGTTGTTATTGTTTGTTTTAATGTTGAGTTGTATAGTAGTTGTAAGTGTTATTATTCCAATTTATTGTGTTACAGAAATTGTTCGAAATATCCTAAAAATGAGGGACAAGAATAGAAAAAATAGACTATACCTACCGTGGAATAATGACTTATATTCAAAAACTGTGGTTGTAGAAGATATTTAGCCGATTGTGTTGCTCGAGCGCATTTTATGAAGGAAAATATCCCAGACACGATTTTCACGGTCGCCGCCATCTTGATTTCTAAATCAATCACGTTCGAACCCCAAATATAATACTGCAGTTTGTATCTAAGTTCTAGTGCCCCATAAAAAGAAAAAAAAACTTAACGCTTCAGCGTTCCACTGGCTCTAAAAAAAGTTTTAGGAGATCGTTTTAGAATCAATGGATAGTATTTTCGTTAATGTTTTTCCTAATATTAATTTCCTATTAGGTAACGTTAGTTAGGACACTCATCTGCCCGCTCATCTGTTGTTGGACAACAGGGACCACTGTCTACATGGCCCATTTTGATTCATTTTTTGTCTTATTAAGATTTTCTGTGCAAAAAATATTTCAGACTATTTTGGATGCACATTCGAATTTCGACGAATGCAGACCAGTCAACCTCCCAATCCGTCCTTGGCACTGATATTTACTTAGACTTGGCACTGGGGACCTACTCTCAGTCCGAAAAGAACAATCTACATCCGTCATGCAATAAGAAATCGTTATTAAACCTATTCCTCATTTGGGAATTGAAAGTGGTGTAGCTTCATCAATAACTCCCAAGTCTCCTATTTGATTTTCCATATTTCAACATCACACATACCTACCCAGATTTGTAGCCTACCCAGCCTCTGAATTGTCGAGTCAATTGGGTAGAAGGCTTTCAAATCCCAAGCCTACCCTGGTACACTAAATGATATTATTCTCGAGTTTGTTGGGAATGAACCACGACAAAATTCATTAGAATTAAAGGAAGATGTAACATTTAAATACAGTACACTTGTATTTTATACAAAAAAAAAAACATATGCACAGTTTCTTACAAATTACGTTCTTCAGCACAATGATTTAAAGTCCCAGATATCTGACTAGATATTGTCCAATATGACTATCAGGGATGAAATATGACTCAAAGGAACCCATCCATGGTTCAGAGTCACAATAGGAAATCCTCACAAACTATGCTACTATTGGTGTAATATAATCCTGATAATAAAAGCTTAGCACCAACAATTCAGTTGCGAACTAGAGTGAGATAGGTGAATAGCGAAATCTTTACTTTTTCACCTAGTCTTTTTTACTTGATTCATTGCAAAAATTCTCGATTTATCACATTTTTTCACATCGATTTTTTTCCAAAATACATGTATGAACATTTTCGTACCGGGTACCTAGAACTACACTTAAATCTAACTAAGTAAATTTACGAAGAGAAATACAACCTGAATGCATAAGTAAAATAAGGTCAACAAACCATTTTTTAACTAAACAAAACTTTCAAAAATTTCAAATAGTTTTCCCAGAAATTCAACTAATGGATTCTTCTTTCATATTTTTCACATAAATTTTATCCCTACAGGAAGACCATGATAGTTACAGTACAATTAAACAAAAAATTACTAGATGTAGAAGCACAGAGCTAGAAAAGCTGCTGCTCATTGATTAATGATGAGAGGTTTCAACAATAAACCTAATTGGTTTGATGATTACGGAGCACTTCAACATGTATATACAATATATCTCGAAACACTTATTTTTTAAATGTTACAACACTTCCTTAAGCACTTTGATTAATTGTTTCAGTTTTTTGTCACTTTTGTCAATATTCCATGCTTTCATCACACAATCCAAAGAACCTTTAACATCACCTTGCTTGTACAATTCTCTACAAAAAAAAAGAAAAACATGTTAAAACAAAGTATATCTTAATTAAAGCTAAAATAGAATGACACCTCGTTTCACCAAATTGGCAATGTCATTTTGTAAACTGCAATAAAATCGGGCGCGGATTCAGACGGTAGCACCGTTGGCACGTGCTCCGTCGCAAAAATCTTTTGCCTTTTATTCATTTTTTTATTTCATACCCAAAGTAGAAAAGGGCACATTTTTACAAAACGAGGTAGATGATTTTAAAACCAAAAACTCAAGATTTTGTCTTTATTGCCTGGAAACTACTCAATGCAGTTAATTTGCTAGAAAGCACTTCGTGTCAGGACTTAAATTGCTTGGATATTCCAGAATGCCCTTTTTGTTTCAAAATGCCCTTTTTTTAAGTTGTGCTACCTTTGACAGTGGTCCCTGGATCTGCCCCTGAAAATCGGAAATCAGCTCATAACAGGTCTGTTATTATAGGCCTAATAGCTTGATCATGAGTTTAAGGAAGGGACCATAAGGTCCACATGGTTGGAGACAGACATGATTAAAATTGAGTTGCAGTGGATGAGGAGTTTTTTGTCAGTGAAAACGAAGGAACTTAAGTTTCTCATTAAATTCTTTGTTTTACTAGGCATGTTAGTGCCTGGAAATGAAATTTACAAAATGGCTTCCTGTGACTTTGACCTTCAACCTACAGGACCCGAAATCGAATCAGTAACCCAGTCTCTAAGATAACCCATCCATAGAATTTCACCATGTTATCTTACGCCGTTTGAGTTAACGGGCCCTGAAACGAAAATTACGAAATGGCTTCCTATGCTGACCTTGAACCTACAGGACCCGAAACCTAATCAGTTGATAACCTCATCTAGTACAACACAATTGATGAATTTCAGGAAAATCTTTCAAAGGGTTAAGGTGCCATGGCACGGTAACCTCTGTGGACAAATGGGCAGACTGATGACGAAGAGAATACAGTATGCCCACATACATTAGGAAAAAAAAAATGAAAATGAATTCAAGGTATATTCGATGGGTCCATGTGAGGATTCGGTAGCCTAAAATCACAGTTCATCGATAATTAACTAAGTTTGATAAACATATGACTGAGAGCATGCTACGCCATCTAGAGAGGGCTAACTGGTGTTGCTGCTTCCCATTGATTGAGAAAATTGTGCAATAAGACAAAGTACTATAGATCAAAATCTGAATAGAAGTGATCCATTTAAACAGGTTTGACTGTACTCGTGTCCTCATACCTTCCTTTCCGTTTATATTCTAGTTTTTTCTGCCTCCAAAATGTCTTTTCTTCTGAAAGAAAATTCAGAAAAGAATTTTGAATATAGATAGATAGTGGAACTATTTTTCTTAAGTTACTTTGGTACACAAGCAAATTTATTATCAGTCATAGCTGCAATAGGGGTCATTCATTTATTACGTACGCATTAGGGGAGGGGGAGGGTTAAGTGCAATTGTGTACTGTAATGCTTAATGTATATGAAAAATGGCCGATTTTGCGTACAGGGGGAGAGGGGGGTTGAAAAAGTCAAATTTTATGCGTACGTAATTAATGAATGATCCCATAGCACAATCATGCTGAATGTATTTCAGTTAAGATTCTCACCATGAGATTCATCTTGACTGTCAGATTCATCCTCAGATGATTCTTCCTCCTCACTCTTTTCCTCTTGCTTTTCACCCATTTCATCCTCATCTTCGTCATCAGTTTCATCTCGATGATTAACCTCAATATCCCTATCACTATCTAATTCATGTACTTCTGGAATTTTACCATCAGCAACTTTAGCTTCATCTTGACTGTCAGATTTATCTCCAGATGATTCTTCCACCTCATTCTCATCCTTACTCTCTAACTCCTGATTCTCATTCCTTTCATCCTCATCTTCGTCGTCAGTTACACCTCGATAACTAACCTCATCAATATTGCCATCACTAACTAATTCACCTTCTTCTGGTATTTGATTATCAGCAACTTCGTCAAATTTTCCAACAATTTCATATCCAGATTCATTACCACTAACATTTTTGCCTTCCACATTCTTATCAGTATTATCGATAGCTTGTACATTGAAATCATCTACTTGTTCATCACTGGAATCATGCACACTTCTTTCATCATCATCTTCTATTGCTGATTCATCAATCACATCAGTATCATCGATGTCTTCATTATTGAAATCATCTACTTGTTCATCACTGGAATCACGCACACTTCCTTCATCGACATCTTCTATTTCTGATTCATCAATCGCATTGGTATCATCCATGTCTTGTATATCTAAATTATCTACTTGTCCATCACTGGCTTCATGCGCACTTGCTTCATCCACATCTTCAATTTCTGATTCATCATTTTCATAAGATTCTGTACGGTCAAACATCTCATCATCATCACCATTTTGTATCTTTGATTCATAATTATTATCGTGGACATCATATCTTTTAATATCATCCCTTTTCAGTTCCAATCCACTACTCATGCGTTTCTCTACTACTGCATCATCATCACTTATTTCTTGAATCATAGATTCATCAACATTTGGCTCTTCACTGCTCTCGGATTCGCCATCTTCTATAAGATGGTAATCGCTAATATCTCTTGATCTATCTCGTTTTGCGGCTGTAGATTCATCAACCTCACTTTTGAGATTTATGTCTGCTTCATCATCCGAAATGATAACAGCTTTAGGAAAATTGGATTTGTCTTCATCAGAGTTGAAACTTCTAACCATATTCATGTGACTGATTACCGGGGAATCCTAAATATAATTTTAAGAGTAATCAAAACTGATCAAGGAAGAACTGTAACAATCAATGTCTAGCTATCATTTTACCTGTTCAAGGGTAAGGTTTGCCATTGTCTGGCTAAGATCTGCTGAACTTTCATCAGCGACCATGGATTCGTCACTGACAGTGATCCTAGTGTTTGGTTCTGTGATTGGTAGCCCAGAATAATCTGAAACATAGCAAAGTCCTCAAACGTCAGCACAGTCGTTCTGGTTTGAATTTATGGATTAAGCAGTTAAATTCCTGAATTGAAATCGCTTTTAAAATGCAATATATTTTAAGGGAACCTTGTGTAACTTGAGTTCTATCGACATAGCTTGTTGCTCGAGGGGTGCTGGGTTCAAACTGTGTGTAGCTGCCAGTAGCAGCACTTGCTTCATTTGCCAACATCTCCTGCGCCATCCTAACCTACAAGAGATAAATCGATGCCAGAAACGAAAGTAGGGGTATATAGACAGCATGCCTCCTTGGTAGAATGCTAGACCATACGACTATTATAATATTCAAAAGACCTTTTTGGCACAAAAAGGTCGTAGTAGCCATGCTCATGGGCTCGTAGTAGCCATGCTGATGTAGATGTATACATGTACTTTCATGTTTAATTCTTTATAGTAGGCTACAAAACCAATACCGGTAATGTAAAAGTTATTACAGAGCGATTAAGACATTTTGAATTTAATTGAATTGTATACATGTATAAACCGATTATCAAGACAATCCATGAAAGAGACTTAACAACCTAGCAAAACAACTGGATTCCATCTACAGATGGATGGACTGCAAGTGAACACTAAAACCCGCTGGATCTTAAAGTGCCAAGTGGGCTGAAATGAACAAAACACCAATGCCACATTATTCATCTATTTACCCTATGTTGGACGTAATCATTTTGCTCAGTCTCCTCAATTTCATGATGTTCATCTTGGGTACTAAACATCAAGTCATGATCGCTCAGACCAAACATATCTACAAAGAATCAACTAGGGGTCCAGAGAAACCACGTACATTTGGTAAAATGTTTGACAACCTGACAATTTAATCATTCAATAGCCTTCAGAAACCTAACAGAATCAACTCAATAGCATCACTAAATAGTATCATTTCATTTTTCAGCCACACAGGAACCAGAAGCCAGAAGTTCTAAAGGGCAGTTCTTTTTAATCTCAAATAGCGAAATTTAGCATAAAAGCCAAAAATTTGACAAAAAAGCTAGATTCGAACTGGTGACACGCAGGATAGGATGCTAGCCCAGTTCTTTGGGTCAGTGACCATTTTGCAGTGGTCAGGTGTGGAGACTCTATTCACTAACAATGCTTGCTATGCCAGCTCTGATTACAGCAGTCTGTTATCACATCGATGTAATAGATAAAAGGGAAAATCATAATAAGATCAAGATCGAATACGTTTTAAAAGTTTTATGAGTGAATCCAACTTGAAATCAATGGTTATTGTCTAAATATCTACAGCGGATTTTCATACAGAAATATTCACGAATTTCTCGTCCAAGTAAAAGATATATGTAAAAATTTACCACAAAGTTACAAAGATGGTATTGCGCTAAAATTTCATATAAAAAAATCTCTGTTCCGGCGAGAAAATGCAGTAATAGTGTTTGGAAATGTGACCATATCAAATGCGAGTAAAACTATTACAAGCATTATTGTTGTACGTTTTTTGTAGTTTTCTGATCAGACGAAACCATTTTTGTACCTCTGAATAACTGAACTTTTATAACAGAATTTGATGTTATAATCAAAGTTAAAGGTAGCATAAATGCGTAGATGACACCTTCACTAAAATATGTTACTTGGTCAAATAATTCATAGTAACAACTGAAAACCGGTCTGTAAAATGTATTGACAGTCGTAGAAGTCAGTAGAAGAATGAGAACCAGTACATTCACTGCAATAATTATCAATATAACACATCTAGCAAATCTTGGAGTACATATATCAAACGGGATGTGAACGGGAAGAGCACAACTGCTGCACGTTCTAGAGAAATTGCTCCTAGTAACCATGCACTATTGAAGAAAGGCTGCAACAATGCACAGTTTCCAGAGGGTGTTCATGTAAATCTTTTTGATTTGTAACATTTCCTAAGCTGCTGATGGTCACTTACCGAGAGAATATAAAAAGGCAAGATGTTCATCTAAACTTGGATCGGTTTTACGACTGTCTCTATGCAGTTCTTCCAATTGTTGTTGAGTGGTGGAAAATTTTGTATCGTCAAGACTAAAGAGTTCTCTTAGTTGTGTGCGAGTGAAATAACTGAAAATACATTTGCGATTGATATAATAAAAAGAAAAACACAATTTAACAGAAGCAGGTAAACCCAGAGGGCTAAAAACCCTGGATACCATAGCATTTTCCTAGTGTATACTAGCTTATGGGTTATAATCGGTAGGAAGGGAGCTGTGGTGCGATTCATAAATAATATTCACAAAAAATTTGTCTAAAAAATCAGTGCATTTTGCATATGATAGGGGGTTGGGTAAAATGATGTATCAACAATACGTAACACCTTCCTTAGCGAACACCTCTCTTCAGTGAACACCTCCCGCAATGAACCCTTCTTCCTCAGAACTAGCCAAAATTTTCTAGTTCATTGTCAACTAAGTGAACCTTCTCTATATTGAACTGCTCTCAACAGTGAACATTTTGCCCAGAATCAAGTGTTGGTGTTAAGTTAAGCGTGACTGCAGAAAACAAGCAGCCTATCGGCTGATACAGCTCCGCTGTTTTATGATAAGATTTTACAAGGACCACCTACACAAAAAGGTCACATTGGGAAAAGGGCTCTATAACATTTTGTCCCTTGGCCTGTAGTATCTAAAAACCAAGTTCCATCAAGATCGGATTATAATTGTAGGACAAGTAGCGATTTAAAGATTTTACAAGCGCCAACTGTACAACGCCCCCTAGAGATCAAATTGGGAAAACGGCTCTATAACTTTTTAGCCCTTGGCCCGTAGTATGTACATAAAAAGTTTTGTCAACACCAGACAATAATTGTAGGACAAGTAGCGATTCGAAGATTTTACAAGCGCCACTCGTACAGCGCCCCCTAGAGATCAAATTGAGAAATGGCTCTATTACGTTTTAGCCCTTGGCCCATAGTATCTACATACCAAGTTTCATCAAGATCAGAAAAGAACTGTAGCACTAGTAGTAAATTGAAGCAAAAGTTGACCGACAGACGGATGGACGGACAGACGACGACCGATAATCCCCTTAACCCATCAGCTCCGCTGACCTTCGGTCACAGCGGAGCTAAAGACTAGAATGTCGCTGAAGACGACTGATGCCCCGACATCAGGGGAAACACTAAAGTGTAAAATACAAACTGAGCGTATGTCAACTTGTTGATGAAGGCACGAAATCCAAAATACAAAACAGCCTCCAGTGACCTTGATGTACAACCTTTGACCAAGAGGACCCGACATCTAATCAGTTACCCACGGTCTCTAGGATAACTCATCCATCAAATTTAACCGAGAGTTACCTTAAACCATTTATGAGTTAGAGCCCGGAAATGAAAAATATAAAACAGCTTCCAGTGACCTTGACCTTTGACATACAGGACCCGAACTCTAATCAGTGACTGACAGTCTCTAGGGTAACCCATCCATAAAATTCCACAAAAGTTAATATTATACCATTTATAAATTAAGAGCCCAGAAAACAGAAATACAATCCGCTCCTGGTAACCTTGACCTATGACCTTATCGAATCAGTTACCTTCGGTCACTAGGGTAACCCATCCATAGAATTGCACTAAGTTATCTTAAACTGTTTACAGGGTTCATAGTCTCCATGACCAGTCTCATTCCATGATTTTCAAGCACCTTTTCAAGCCGAATTCAATGACCCAATGTTACTAATACTGAAACTTCGATAGCATATTTTACACCTGGCTTCTCTTATATCATTACATTTATCGATCCATAGGCTATAATCATCATGCTTAAGCCAAGAATCCTGAAATCTACATTTTCCAGGCATTCGTACAATCAGTAGATTTTAAGGGCTCTAACAGTGAACTTGTAACTGTGACCTGCAGATGGTAACAAATGACTGATCTAGTTTTTGAAAATTTGTCTCAAATGTTTTCAAATGAAAAATCAATTGAAACATCAGTAGAGTCAAAAGAACAAAAGCAGATCACACTTAACGTTTTGCCTATAGCAAATTACATTCAATTGGAATATAAATTAGACAGTGTGTTGCCATATATTTGCATTGACCAGACAGAATCATTGTTTTCATTGTAGTTGAGATAAATTAAGACTAGTCAGAACTAGACCTAACAATACAATGATCAGATCTGATAATGTATAATGCCTAAGCTATAGATTATCTGTGACTGACCACTTTGAAATCTATGCACGCAGTAAGGTAGATCACTCTCAATGACCATGACCATGAATCAATGACTTTAGAGGCAATTCCATGACTTTCAAGGCCTTGAATTGACCTATTCCCATTTCATGACTTTCCATGACTTTCAATGACCGCTATGAACCATGTGTTTATGAATTAATGAATTTGAGTCCCGAAAATAAAAATATGAAGTGTGAAAAATACAAAGTGATAACAGTATGCCCGGGTGTAAAAACTAGTATCAAGGAGACCATTGATATAGTCCTACACTCACCGATAAGGGTTTTTAGAGTTGCCGGTTGTTTGTCGCGTAATTGAGTCCTTGAAGATCTGACGTCGATATATTTTCTCTTCTACTGTGCCACAGGTAATGAGTCTGTAAATAACGACATTTTTCTTCTGCCCGATTCGGAAAGCGCGATCAACTGCCTGGTTGTCAGTAGCTGGGTTCCAACTGGGATCAACTGCAATCAAAATACCACAGCACATAAATTAAGGACTATTGTCCACAGCAGAGCCAGTTTCAACTCGTGCAAAACGTCCTATTAAATTTAATAGCGCTTGATGGCGATTGAGCAAAAAGTATAAACGTATCATACACTAATAGGCAAACTCACCAATAATCACTCGATCAGCTCCAGTTAAAGTCAATCCTACGCCACCTACTTGTGTGGTCAATAGAAATGCATTATAAGTAGCATCCTCTTGGAATTTCTTGACGAGGAGTTGTCTTTCAGCAGTGCTGGTTATAGTTCCATCTAACCGTAACATCTTGTGGTTCTAAAATAGTTTTTCCAGAAGAATATTGTGATGCGTAAACATGCTAATTGGTAAATTACCGCACTACAAGGGGTTTTAGGATCAAAAGCGCCAAAGAGGCACAATAAACACTAATGTTTTCTGATTGTAGAATTTTTACTCACTCGTTCCCGCAGAATTTTCTCGATGATATCTAACATCTTTCGCGACTGCGAGAAAATCAAACATCGATGGCCTTCTTCACGTAATCTGGCCATCAGATTCATCACGAACGCCATCTTACCAGACTCTTCCCATAAAACATTCGATGGAATATCACGAATGCGATTAGCCGCGCATTCTTTCGACATCGCCGAGTCATCTTCCGCATCTCCAAGCCTAGAAATAATTCCATCATGTAGCAATCACAACATATCATCAGGCACGGATCCAAAAGTTCCCCTTTGAATATCTGTCACATTCTGTAAATCATTTCTATAAAAAGATTTGTCAGTTACATCTTGAATGCTGTCTATACAACATTTCATTCAGTGTAGGGACCAGTGTATGCCACGAGAGCACCTATTAATTGGTCAGCAGCTGTAAAAGGTGCCCTTGTGCAAAATACAATGTACCCTTCTAAATCTGAAATCGGATGGAAATTGGTCATGCATCTGCTCTGATCATTAAACTGTGTATCGTTCATGTGGATCATCATGTCAATATTTTTTTCATCACTACGAGATATTGGACCAAATTCATTTCATTTTAAATCAGGAAATAATGCATAACAATGATCAGAAACAGTTTCCACGATGAAGAATTTCAGCGATGCCCAAACCAAGTCCACCAGCGCCATGTCTTCAAATGCTGTACCGGTACTTTGGATATTTTCAGAGCCCCTTCAGATGTGTAACCTATTTGTAACCTATCTTTCAACTCAGTCCGAGTAGAATATCAGGGGTTAGATTAATGAATTATAGAATTTTCACATCCTTATCATTGGCTTTCTTCCACATCAAGATTCCAGGATTTTCCGCATTTTTCACATCAAGATACAATTACACAAGTTGATACTACAGCAATCGCAATCAAGACAGATTTTTCAAACTTCGACTTAGCTTATGCATAAATTCTCAGCTCACCACGGTGTATGGCATAAAAAAGGGGATCAAAATATTTTTCTACTGATGCTTCTTCAATTTTTCATACAATTTCGTCATGAGTTTCAAAGATTTTTCGATTATCTTTACATAATTTTTAGAACAGAAATCCATTTTCACAATTTTTCATATCAATTTGACCCTTGATACATTCATACATTCAAACTGACCAAGTCAGAAGATTCAAGGGCTTTTTTTGAAGAATTTCAGGTGAGGAGACAAATTAAGCGCTCTGACCAGTGCTTGTAGCACAGGGGCTCGTATTTGAAGTTTGGGGGTGAACTGTAGTTTAGATCATCCAGTATCCCTGGTACTATATATATAAAAAGATATATATTCTTTTTATATATATAGTACCATGGATACTGGATGACCTAAACTACAGTTCACCTCCAAACTTCAAATACGAGCCCCTGTGGCTTGTAGTAGCATGAACTTAAGCATGAGACAAAATGTGGCCCTAAGAAGAATGACAAAACAATAAAAATTCAGAGGAAGGAGATTTACTTACTTACTATCATGGTATAAACCCAGCTGTTTACAAGACAATGTTGATAACAATCTCGGATGATCACAAATCTTCTTTAACACAGTCAGTGCAACAAGAGGTGATTTACTTGTGTTCAATAGCTAGAGTATCACAAAGTATTCAAAAACATTCAGACTTTCCTCTGTTCATTCAAATAGTAACGTTCTGGATCGATGCAAAAAAACTACCTCTTTTATTGAATCTAGTTGACAAAAATCAGTGTATATTTTCTCTTGAATAGATGATAAAAAGAGCCAAATTATAAAGTCATTCTTCCGTGTGAGGGATGGCATTCTGAAATCCAAAAAATAATTAAAATAATATGTATGACACTACAGACTGCGAGGACAGTTAAGAGAAAGTTTTTCCAACTAATAATTGGATCATCTTACGAAATAGAAGTGGAGGCATTCCCCGATTCATTAACGTCTTCCTCATCATCTCCAGTCGGTTTTTCAGTCTTCGTCACATCCGCTTTCGTGCGACGCAGGAAATATGGAGCTATGATCTGTTTCAAACTCTCTGCGATCTCCATACCCAATTTCCGTTCACCAGCTGTTGCATCTTTTTCTCTAGACTAACGTAGTAACCGTACATAAATAATATGAATGATGGGGATCAAGGTATTGTAACAGTTTGTAAATTTAAATGAAAGGCGTGCTAAGGAGGGTGTTTGCAATGGTCGACGAACCCCTTTAAAGTTGCGATCGCGATTTGGCCCAGTGGCCCGTGTCTAATAAGAGCGCGCTCACCGGCAAACCAATCACTCAATGCTAAACAATTCTCAAAGGAAAGTGAGTCGTTTCCCGAACCAATTACAATTCAAATGCAATCATTTGTACCATGCTAAAATTTGGTCTGACGTTTTTGTTTGGGCCACATATGCATGGATCCATTTGGCACCAGTGTGAACAGTTGTTCTGGGCCAAATTTGGCACGGGCCAAAAATGCTTGTGTGATCGCGACTTTAGAGAAGGCGACTCACTTCAACTCAGCAAAATTTCCCGGGGTCTACTTAAATCAGTCCATTCCGTTGGACCACTTCGTTGTTAGTACCATTTGTTGCCCTCTGATATGATCAGTATTCCATTTGTCTCATTTTGTGTACTATCAATCCTATTCCAAGACGATTAACATTTTCAACCCCAAATTTAATCAATTAATAACATTCGTTTTCTCCGTACAACAATTTAGTGAAATTAAAGATACATGTATATCATGATATTCAGCAAAAGATTTTTCTTTCATTGTTTTTTTTCATCAGGATCATCACCGAAGGAACCTCCATTCTTATCTGAATAAGTGCCTTCTTTGGAAAAGAACTGCCCTTCAAAAATCCTTGGCAGGCCCTTGATGTTTTAATGATTTGTATTGAAAGTACTTACCCTTGAAATAGGTGTATCAAATTCCATTTTAAATGTTTTAGCAGTGCCCAATAATTTGCCTTCATGTACCCAGTCGAATAGTGCCCACAGCTCCTAAATATGAAAATATCAAGCAGATGGTAAGAATGGTACAAAATAGATTGGCAAGCATGTAGATGTAAATACACAAACCAAATATCAAGACCATACATCATAACAAATTGAAAAGTCCCTAATAAATCTAGATTTTCTCTAAAGATGGATGAAAAGGGATTGTATAAGTGCCAAGTGGGCAGGCTAAAACAAGCTAAGTATGTATGTGCGTTTAGTATTTGAACTTATAATCGAACCTTTAGATTATTTTGTATCGGTGTTCCAGTTAGAATGTAACGATATTTAGCAGGGATTCCGTGTATGCTTTTTGCCGTCTTTGTCGGGTTCTTTATTTTATGGCCTTCATCCAAAATCACATAATCCTGAAACAGAAATAGAAATTACAGTAAGTAAATGCTTCCTATATTATAAAATCATATACAATAGCAAGTGAACAGTGACAGGCGGTCTTACCCAAACAAACTCGCGTCCGTCAGGCTTGGCGATTGTTTCCCAATTGGATACCATCATTCCGTACGTCGACAACATCACCCCTTTACGTTTTACAATTTTTGATAACGCTCGTTCTCTCTCTCGCTTGCTGGTTCCATGAAATATTTCAACCGGAATACCCGAGGCCCTTGAAAAAAGTTTGAGCATGATCTAGATTTCGAATTGCGTAAAATGAATATCAATGAGAGGAATGTGGATCAGATACAGTGGAACTTCGTTATAATGATATTGGATATAACAATTCATCCATTTTTATGAACCTCAAATTTCATCCCAATTTCGACAATTCGAATAATTCCATACTGGATACAATGAACCAAAGTTTGTCGTATGAGGTTCCACTGACTGTATATAGCCAGACCCCTAAACCATGGTCCACTTATTCTTCATATACCATATCAAACACAGGAATCCCTTGTAATTTTGATACCGGGTATTCCATTTTCCTGTAGTTCTCAATCACAATTTGCCTTTTAAAAAAACTTACCATTTTTCGAGTTCTTTTTCCCAGTTGGGTATTAGCGACACAGGCATAATTATCAAAACTGATTTGATTCTGTCAGCGTCAAACATCCCGGATAAAAATGATATAACCTGTATTGTCTTTCCAAGTCTACAAGAATAATAATTGAGAAGTAATTAAATATCATGAACACAATCATCTATTTAGACTTACTCAGTATGTTAGTCACTTAGCGTTTTGTTACAGTTTACTTATAAGAATGAAAATCTTTATTAAGACACGAGACTAGGAGGCATAACAAATACACCTGACCATTAGTTTCATTATATTCCATTGTATTAATACAATGCACTTAAAAATGTATCGTAGCTCATTAATTATCGTTAGTTTTTAGATCTTACTAGACACGATGCCGATAAGGAAGCATGCATGGAAAATTGAAAACATTCGACAGATTGAAAGGGCTTATCATCGGGATGATTCATTTATCATGCAAGCACATGACCTATCTTGTTTGTTAGAATGCTCTTTAGCAAATGATGATATTTACATTCCTATTATGAAAGTTTATTCAGTTTGGAACAAATTTTTCTCATACAGCACAAACGAATGATCAATAGTTCCAGCAGTACAGTACAGTTCTCAGAATTAAAGGTGTCTAAATACAGCATGCTTAAATGGCCAACCATCACAGTACACTAGGTCAGGTCCCATAAGACCTTGACCAGTCAAGAATTAAACAGGTGACTGAAATCTGACAGTATGTACCTCGTCCCGGTATGTATGGGGGAATAGAAAAACTGGTTTCATATACGTATGCAATGGATTGAAGATCCTGTAATCATTCCTATGAACGACCAGGGCCAAATTCGGTTTACGTATCTAATCGATTAGTGGTCAGAACTAATAACCGAATGCGCTTAATTTCTGAACTATTTCCACAATATAGTTTCGACCACCAACTGAAATTCGGTTGCACTTAGTTCGACCATAGTCGACTAACTCACATAACCGAAGTTGGCCCAATGTTGCGAGATTAAACATACCCCATATCATCGCCGAGGATGCCACCTTTTCCTTTTTTGTACAATTTCCAGAACCAGAGAACACTTTCCTTCTGATGTTTGTAAAGTTTGTCGAATATATTACGATGCAGATAGAAACCATTTCCAACTTCAACCATATCATTATCATCGTCATCATCATCATCATCATCATCATCATCTCCATCATTATGATGCTCCCTGATATAATCCTAGTAAAAAGTAAAATATCCATAAAAATCATTTCATCAGAGATGCTAGGGCCAAAGTACCAAAATTCCGGAATTTAGAACGGGGGTCTTTTTGCGTTTTTGCATCGCCGGAAATGCGTTCTAGAGCGATCTGGGTATCTGAAAATAAGACGGCAGGCGTTCGTTGTGCTTCACATCCCTCGCTGCCTTCTTATGCTGCGCGCTATCCGGGTGATGAAGAATATCTTTTTTCCCGCCACTACCGTATTTGACCTGGTCTTTACAAACGACGCAGTACGCCACGCCAGCTAAGTCTAACTTACGAATGTAGTTCGATATGTAGTCCCCGTTACTGTCCTTACACTCTAGCCAGTGCCAGTTACCGGTAAATTCATTTTTTATACCGCTGTCAATTGCCTTTATATCGACAGACTCCCGACTGACAATCTTTCCGTGCGTGCTCATTTTGCAGACCGTCCCGCTTGACAGCTGCAGGCAAAAAGAAAGTTACAAAGCTGCGTGCCTCAGGACATAGCACACACGTGGTAATAATTAAGATATTTATTAGATATCATCTTAATTATTACCACATGCATCTTCACATTGTTGGCCGTCAGCGGGACGATGTACAACGGCGCGTAAAGATAATTAACTTTTAGTTGGAAATGGCGTCACAACAGTGGCGCTCAGCCTACGCACGCGCACAGATACCACAACAAGCACACATATATACATTGTATCAGAACGTCCTCGGAAACAGAGACCAAGATAAAATAACACAGAAGCGACGACGAGTACAAGCAAACGAACGCTTTTACGGTCAGTGCCATTACTGGTCGCCGCGAGGAATTCTCACCCAATTACCGGAATTGACATCGGCGATCCTAAATTTCCAGAATTCCGGATATTTCCGGAAAACTAGCATCTCTGTTTCATAGACGAGCGAAACCTATTTCTAAAAAAAAAAAAACGATCGGCTTACTTCTAGTTTCTGTATTCGCTTCAAAAGGTTGGGAGTTTCGTGTAGTTTTTGAGCTTTTCGGTAAAGAATCACCGCTTCTTCGAGATGACCGTCATGAATGAGCTGTCTTGCTCCTGTTACCAGTTTCTTAAATTTCTCTGTGTCATAATCGCATTCAACAATAACGTTTGGATCTAAATTAACGATAATAAACCATACCGGCGGATATGTGATTATGCAGACTTAACGGGAGCACATTGTGACTCAAGCCCCCTTGACGAAGTCTTCAACTTAAACTGACACAAATTCTTCATATAGGATTGTGTACCATATTTCTTGTGTAGGTAGGTGGTGGTGGTGTGTGGAGCAGCTGGACCTGGAGTAGTGGGCCTTTTTTGGTTGTTAATCCTACCTTTATTTTCATCCATATCTCCATTAATCTCTGACCATACGACGATATTTTCCACCCTAGATCAAGATTAAGTTAAGAACGACACTACCCAGTACACCTGTACCTATATCACTCACAGTGATTAATATTTCTTGTTTAACTTTTTAGGCCTATTTAGAACGACGCGCCACCACAACTATTATTATTGATAGATGGCGTTACTGGTCTCATTTCGTTTTCCTGAGTTTTTTCGCTCTGTTTTTTCTCTCTTGTTTCAATCATTCAGCGCATGAAAGCCTCCTTTGAACCCTTAGGAGTAATAACCAAGAAGAGCACGTATTTAGTTACAATAATGACAATAAAGTCTAATTAAATTGAACAATGTAAATTGAATTGGTCTCCACAAAAAATAATAATCTGGATGCTGAAATGCCGGCTGTGTTACTGATTATATTCAAAAGTCATCGACCATTTCCTATTCACAAACGATCACAAAATACCCTTAAGATTATCTCTTAATCATCAAACTATGTGAAAATTTTCTTCAACTTCATTTTTAAGAAGCCAAATTTGAATTGTATTAGCAGCGCTGAATTCCCAGATGACTCATCAGCGCATTCTGCAGAAAGCTTGGTCGTTGTTTAATGGTCGTCAAGGAAAACTAAAAGTTTTACTTATCTAAATAGGCTAAGATGGTGAGTTTAATCGACCCACAAATGTATAAGATCGTAGCCTACTTATTCGAATTTCTATGATCATTGAATAAATCTCAACAACAGATACCGAATCTTACACCATTTAGAGTGTGAGAGATCGAAACGTGTATTTTTAAAATTTTATTTCATTAAAAAAAGATAAGTCAAGATTCGGTCTTACTACTTTACTTATAAGTTATCGTGTCTTTCTAGATCAGATCATCTGTTGATTTTATGAATAAAATTCAAATGTTAATTGCTTACAGGTATAGCCTAGTTCGTTTTAAACTTATCTCATGATTGTGATGAAAAAGTTCTTCATTCAATCAAGCAATCTGTTAGTGTTAGTTGATGATTGCTAACGTTAGAAACCTTTACCAATTTCTCAACGAAAAAAAAATGAAAACGTTATTAGGCCTGTGTAAAGTTTGTCAAAACACAAATTATTGAATTTTCAAACCAACCGCATTACAACGACTTCAAGTATCAGGGCCGTCGGAACAGGGGCGGTCAAAGCCGCCCCACTTTTTTGCTTAACAAAATTTTTTCAAAAGCACGCTGTACCGCGTAGCAGCTCATTGTTCTCTGTACTAGGTGGTTGGCTCACGACTTATCATGCTTCTGTGAATGAGACCGTGAAGTGGCCCCAAAGGCAAAACGCATCTCCGGCGATTGAATTTTCAAAATTTTTCAAGGGGAGGGCCCCCAAACCCCCCTTCAGAAATAAGCCTCGCCACTGAAAAATTCCTTCCGACGGCTCTGAGTATATGGACGAAAGACCATCGCTGGTCATACGTCTAAGCTGGATTACTGAACTTTACATGTTCCCGCTGGTCAGCAGGTTTTCAAGGAAGCATCGATTGCTACTGTCAAATATAGTCCTCGCATAGAATTTGCTGATTCCTTAACATTTCTTTTCAGTCGAAAGGCACTACGATCAAAGAGGCACTTGCCAAATGGGTATGTTATTTAAAGGCAATCAATAAATGAAAAACGCGTATAGCATAGGCCACACCTGACAATAATGATCTGAAAAGTGTTGGTCTGAAATAATTTTGATTTAGATAATGTATCAAAGGTTATGTTATGAATTTTCTTCTAAATTTCTATATCTTTAATTGCGGCTCTGGTAAAAGTATAATGTTGTTCATTTGTGAATTCTCTGTTACAGGAAGAGAAAAAAGGCTGCAAGGCAGCAGAAGCCGAAGAAGTGCTGTTATATGCTCAGATACCTCCAGTTGAAAAAATGGATGCCTCCTTATCAACCTTGGCAGCATGCACGTAAGTTCATGAATTGAATTTTTTCATGATAGCCTTGCTTGTGTATAGGCTTAGTCAACAGTCAATATATAGAAATCCTGCATAATAACTAAAGAAACATGGGTCGGAAAATTTTCTTGAGTATGATGATTACTATAGCTACGGCTTGAGTATGAAACATGACTGTATTCATTACTCCTGAAAGTGACTAATAGGATGATGTCGAAGTATTGAAATTTTACAACTAGCTCAAGGAAACCTTGGGACTCATTTTTTCTTTATTGGTGGGATTTTACCGTATGATTGTCTCAACATACAGTGTTTCATCAAGATTATCAGGTCATCCTGTGACTAGTACAGTGCTGTTTGGTGTCAGTTTCCAGTATCTAATTAAGTGATTTTTGTTGCCTCATTTAGCAGGTTTTTCATAATTTTGGAAATTCGTTTTCTATAGCACTGTGATACAATGTTCAATGGCGCTTTCCGTTACATTGGTATTATTACCTCTTGCCATTTATCAGTCATCGCTCCCCGGGGAAAAGTAACATCCAAGCAGCTAGGCGCTCAGGAGTCATCAATCAGACCAGGTACCCATTTACTCCTGGGTGGAGAGAGGCAATGAGAATAAGTGTCTTGCCCAAAGACACTACGGGATGGTTCGAACCCATGACCTGGCTTCCCAGAGTCGAATGCTCTGATCACTCGCCTACACCCCTCACTTTCAATAATGATAATAATTTGAGATTTTTTAGTTACTTCATGTGTACAATAATGTACGAAAATTCTAACTTCTAACAATTTGGTGAGACTGGTGGTTCGTAGAAAATGAAAACTGGCGCATATGAAGATGATCTCTAGTGTGAAATCGAAACGTCGTGTTTTTACATTTAGAAATAAATTCTCGATTTTAATTCTTTTAATTGTACATAGTGGGTTTTTATCCTATCATGGCGCATATACTCGACTGACAATAAATAGGAGCTTATTACTGGGTTACTGTCAGTTCAGGCTTTCCTGTTTGACAGGACAGTTGTGTCCCGTTAAGGTTTAAAGATATTTTTCAATAATGCAGATTTATTCTTTATTTTTAAGGAAATTGTCATTGTCGTCAAATTCTATTGAAAAGATTGCAAATTTAAACGGCCTAAGTAAGTAAATCCCAAATGTTATATAATAGATTTTAAGCCAACTACTGCTGTAGGACTAATCAACTTGCATTATCATTGATTATCTAGAAAATCTTCGAATACTCTCCCTCGGAAGAAATGGCATCAAGAGCTTGACAGGTTTGGTAAGTTATCAATCCGCAATAAACAGAATTATTTTTAGTGAATGTGGAAAAATGACGGAAGAGGTGCTGCGGCTGAGTAGTTACGAGCCTTTCATCAATCCAGACAGGGATCATGGGTTTGAATCCATCAGTGGTACTTCTCTGGCCTTTTCCGTCCGTTCCTCTAGCAATGAAAGAAACCTCGAACCCGCTTGTAGGCCTAATATGCTGATTGGTGTTTGGCAGGTTCAGGATTCAATGAGAAAATAACGACATCCGGAAACTAAACAGATAGATGTATTTTAAAGTATTTCGTTTTTTTTAAATTATGTCATAATCCTGGTTTAATTTGAAACAATTGCTTTATGTAATCTTTATTTTGACAGGAAGCCGTCGGCGACACATTGGTGGAGTTGTGGATATCATATAACTTTATTGAAAAACTCAAAGGAATAAATGTTCTTAAAAAGTTGAAGGTAAAAATGCATGTAGCCTACTGGTTAGCAATAACGATCAATAGCATTACGATGCAGTTTAATAAGTTGGCACACTGTTTCCCGGGAATTTTTGGTTAAGTCGTTATTTGAGAATAAACTGTTTTAAGCGGAAACTCTCATGAAACTAGACCCTGGTTTGCTTATGTTAAAAAATTAGCTCGTTTTCATCAGAAAGGTCTAAATTGTTTCAATTCCTACCATTGCAGGTTTTGTACATGTCTAACAATAGTGTAAAAGATATGAGTGAATTCCAGAAGCTTGTAAGTATAATTTATTCGCAGTACAATGATCTATCAAGTAACATGTTATGTACTAAACCCCTTGTCTTTTCATCAGGCTGACTTACCTTGTCTTGAAGATTTATTATTCGTGGGTAAGTAGGCACTAGTAAGATTAGTTTTGAAAAAGTTTGTAATTTTTTTCGAATTTTATCATTCACTTGGCCTCACTTATTCAATTATGCTCGGCCGAGCAAAAATGCCCGAGTAACTTATCAATTTAGTGACTTATACCTGCATAATGAGAGCAGCTGCAAATGGATTCTTTCTCAATAAAATCTTACAGGAAATCCTTTAGAAGAAGCACATTCACAAGCTGGTGACTGGGTTTCTGTTGCCGCCAAAAAATTACCAAAACTGAAAAAACTAGATGGTACGTATGGGTATGCACAATATTAAAACAGTGCAATCATGCTAGACTAACGTCAGGGGCCAGTTGAATAATCAGGATAAATGGTTGAAAACATCGAAAAGGAAAAGGTTATACAGTAGAACTGGTGTAAGTCCGACATGTTGAGACAACGGGAAAATGTCCGACTTAGAAAAATTCCGATAATGAGTAACTCGGATCTTGGCAGGTTGATCTGATTTATCTACAGATTAAGACCCTAAACTCAAACAACTGTGTGACACAGTACTGTCAATACTCTATTCTATAGCCGACTACTATTGTAAACATGTGCTTAACATGTTTCTGTTGACAGGAAAATCAATCTACCAGTGTATAATAGACGCTACGCGTCAGTGACGATCTTTTTAAAAAGAACTGAAATTAGCAAACTGACTTAGAGATTGAGGAATGCATTGCTTTGAAACTTTCGGAACATATATTTTAGCCGAATTTCCGACTTCTAGAATCCGACTTTGAGACAGATTTTGATAGGGAAGTGAACTGAAAAAATCGGGACCTTGGAACTTCGGCTGATTGCTGATTTTCTGACTTAAAGCTGTCCGACTTACGCCAGTTCTACTGTAATAAGCATTTAATGATAATTTAGCTTATAGGATAGTCAAGTCAATTACAAACTCAATTTGCTATCTTTATCCTTTACTCCTAAAGAAAATGGAGAAAATTCTTAATATTCACTCACCAGCCACTTGTGTGGGTATGTGATGCTTGTAAATGTCTAGACTGGGGTGAACGAGATCTATCATGGGAAAGGTTTGAAAAATAAGTGAAAAAATACAGTCGACTCCTGCTTACTGTAATCAATTGAATGGGAACAGTGATAATAGTTTTGAGTTAGGTGATATATGTGATTCGAGTTAGACAGATGAAATTGAATTGATATTCTATTGCAAGAGTTCTAAGATTTTGAATCAACTGTATTTTTGTTTTTTTTCCAGGTGCACCGGTGATTCGTGCGGAGGAAGATGAGGAAGATTAATGAGATGGTTCCGATTGATGATTCCGTTTTGAAGAAAAAACGAACATTATTCTCTGTAGATTGACGAACTGTGATACGAACACTGGTTATATGTTGTATGTTTCGAATCATCTGTGTTTGTAAATTCCTGTTACAAAAATCAAACATTTTACAAAAGAACTGCTAAGTGTATCTGAAAAAAAAACGCTTTGACATTTTAAAATAAGATGTTGTCTGCGGTTAGCTATGGCTTTGTTGATAGATTTCATGGTCTGTATCATAATAATCAAAGTAATGAAATGCATTGGTTTCTTCCTTATCAGTAATAAAGTAACTTTATTACCGGTACTAATAAGGTGGAAACCAAGTATTTATGTAATTGGTGCTTGTATTTTCATTGGATTACACGTCATAGCTGTCTACCAGCTACTCGGTGTATGTTTACAGTGCTAGAATTGACAAAATGCACTAATTCACATTTTCATGTTCTTTTTCTATAATAGACTGTATTTTTTTGTACATCTCATCAATGGACATTCCTGTGTATATATAAGAAAATAAATTATTTCGTTTTGAATGTTATTAAATAGAAAATTAAATTGAATATACAGATTTAAATGGTTGTTTTGACTTTGATTTTGAAGTACATGTACCTTTTGTATAGGAAAAAGAATGTATACATCGCATATATACATATATTATATGAAGCGGAAAGCTCTGGCAGAGAACCCCTTAAAACGAAACATAAACTACGCTCTCAAAGGTCGGCCTGGATAAGATATTTACCAGCTTTCCAATGTCGATGAAAATTTCCTTAATTATAGAGTTGGTTTTGAAAACTTTTGATTCGCTCATATGAATTTTATTCTTACTTCCTATCAATTCTGCAGCCAATAACTCAAATTGTTGCATGTATTTCGTTTTCTAAACCTGAAAATCAAAGCACAGGAAATACAACAATTCATGATGGTCCGTGGCAAAGGTTATATTCTGAGGTTGTCCTCCTTCAGGTGATTTATCTTCATCATTGATTCTAAATAGCATCTCCGATGAAATGAATATGAAACAAATTGTTAAGCGGTTCTTGGCTGAAATTGTTTGGATATTTTGTAAACTTAGCATAGGCTGCCCCACGATTTATTGCAATTCAATGGGCATCAAATTTTAATTGGCGGAAGGCCCACATTGATGAATTGTAGGCCTCATGTCAACAACTTAAAATTGCTTCCGCGGCCTGGATAACCAAGATAAAAAACATGACGTCCTCTAAAATAATCTGTTTGTGATCATCAAGACCTTTTGACAAAGTCCATGACAAACTTTCTGCTGACTTGAAGTTGGAATTGAAATCGACGCAGGATCAGATTCGCTGAAATAGTACGCCTAGGTCTAGTCTGCGGTTCCTTGCGCCAGGTGCCTTGCAGTGTAGGCCGTGATGAAGCTGCTCGTTTACCCCAGGGGTGGATCCAGACGTGAATAGTACATGACCCGTACGTGACCTGTACGTGGCTTTTTCCATACCTTTTGAAAAACAATGGCAATTTTTTCAGGGCCATTTTACCACGCATCTAATAAGAGCTATCTACGGTATCAGGACAATTCCACCCCCGCTGCAATTGTCCCCTAATTGTGGGGTTATTGTCTGGGGGGCAATTGTCCTAGAACCATGGCTACACATCATACACGGCCTTTCTTATACCAGGACTGCATGGATATTGCCCTTTTTAAAAAGTATACCTTTTATCTTTTTGTGCAGTCAAATTCGGCCCCTGACCTCACCCGAGCAATGGTCATTTCGGATTTAGGAGTCTGGATAATATTGGCATGGACCTTCAAAGGGAACAAAATAATTTTGACAGAGTAATGGTCTGTATCCGCCTCTGACAATAAAAAAGAACAGTAGCGATACCTATAATCAAAACTATTTGTAGGTATGAATAATAAATAAATTTTATTTATTTGAACGATCACAGACTTAACATGATTAGCATCAATGAAAAATTTAAATAGGACAGCAGAAAAAAATGAAGGACGGCAATTGATTTATCATTTATAATATTATGTACATAATTGAGCACAAGAGTAGGTAGTGTAATCTTGTGGCGTGAATCAGCCACCAAACCTGCTATAATAGGCTACTAGCTAAATATAAGTTCAACCAAATCATCTCAATGTACACATACTTGACATAATTATGGATGTATAAACCAGTTTAAACGTCCATCGTGATACACCTTTGATTTTGGATATATACACGTATGTTTTTGTGTAAATTGATCGTAACATCTTCAAGATCTACAGAAATACTTTGAAGTCATTTCATCCAACAAAAAATAGAAAATGAATTCGAAAACAAAACTGCAGGGTGGCGATCCATTAAATTATTGATTATCACAAGACTAATAATAGTTCTCCCTTTACACCATCCCAGGCTTTGCATACATCGGCAAATGGTAATCGTTATAAGTGAGAAAACTGAGTAATCTTGTTTCTACGGCTCGTTTTGCCCCGGAGTTCTTGTATTCATCTTGCAAGGCTTGTCTCGTAACGCGATTTATCTAGAAAATTTACAGAGAAAAATATTCGTTAGTAAGTTGTTAGTTGTTATTCCGTCATATATCTAATCTCTTTGTTTACATCAGCTCTACAAAATATAATTCAGTTTATCCGACTATGAGCCTGATACTTAATTTTATGAAAATAGGTGCACTGGGTACTAAATAAAGTAAAAAGTAGCCCCTCCAATATTTTGCTTCAAAAATTTGAAATATGAAAAGTACTTCTGAATTTCAAAATTTGATGTATGGACTCTCATCCATTCCCTGGAAAAAAGCTTTGAGCTTTCTGAGCCCTTGTGATCCTAGAGCCTACCAAAAAGTGAATTAGCCAATTAGCCAAATCTTGAGGCTGTTGTGCAGCCCTTGATAAAAAGATTTAATAGCTAAAATTATTTTAGATGGACTTTCATGTTTTTTCAATAAGAATCTTGTAGATCCTTGATCTATGTTTCACAATTTCTACATAAGATGGAAATGCCCCATTGCAAAAAGCGCTACCACACATATGAAAAAGGGCAGGCCTATGTACCAAAATAGGATAGGCTAGCAGTGGAAGGTAACTAGTCATACTCTGTTAATTCATTATAAGATACGTCATTATTTGAAATGTCAATAATTTTGAGTTACAATTTGTACTCCAATTCAATTTAGTAAATATAAATCATCAGTGTTACAGATATGACGGTCCCAAATATAATGACTTAACCCTTTCAGTGCGTCTACACCGCAGTGCGGAGTACAAATCAGTGATGGATTTTGCTAGTACACCGCACTGCAGTGTATTGATGTAATTAGTAATTACTAATTATCTCTCTTGAAAGATGGCAGCACCTGTCAAACATAGTGAAATATTAGTAACTAACGATACACCACGCCGCGGTGTAGACACACTATAGGGGCATTCCCGTTATTCAACACACTAGGGTGGAATTTTTCAGAATTTTCAAATTATCTTCAGCACTATAGGGTATTAATTAGCCAGCACTGAAAGGGTTATGCGAGCTTGACTAAATAAGAATAAAACTGATTGTTTACTAATTCGAATTGGATTGGTGGGTTACGTACGTTCATATCATCATCGACTAATGCGCGGACGCGTTCTTCTAGAGCTTCAACATTTTCAGACTGAAAAACGAACAACATGCAATGATTTGAAATGTATGAATATAATTACAAAAAGCCTTATATACAGCATAATTTGTTCCAGATACATTGAAAAACCGGGTGAATTACTAATCAACTTACAGGCTGCAAGACCAGCAGTTCACGCACTTCATCTCGGAAATCTGGAAAACGGTCGTGGAATAGGGCCAGACTCCAAGCTTCACTGAAAAAGCTTTTAAACAAAAAATAACAAATTTGTTATTCATGTGTAGATTATGTCACAACTTAAAGATACTTTCATAGAAACTTTTTTAGACTTGAAGCAAGAAAACTTTGCAAAAAGCTTTCGCAGAAATGTACAAATTCTGAGAAGCACAGCATTAAGCCACGAAGCCACGAAATATTGGTCTGGCCTTTTGTAGCAGAATCATGTTTTCAAAGAGAAATTAACACGACATGGACGTAAGTGTGAGCAGCTTTTTTCATGTATTCAGTGGTCCTCGTTCTTAAAAGAATTGATGCATGTTTGTGCAATCCAAGCATGATTTGAGGCTTATTTTCCCATCACTTGAGGGAATTTCAACTATTGGTCGGGCTTTGGCAGGAGCTGTGAATTTACAAAGAATGTATATTTTGCACTAATATTTTTTCAAAACTTTGATATCCTGCAAAAGGCTGATGAATCTAAAAGGCATTTATATAATCTGTAAATCAATGTATCGTGCCAGGTCAGGCAATATGTTCTGGTTGGTTGCATACCTGTACAAATCTGGGACAAGATTTTCATCAAATCGTGATAGCAGATTGTTCATATAACGCTGATGTATGCCATAAAGACATAACAAGTTCTTTGAAATTTTCTGTAATGAAAATTAGTGTAAATTGTACGTATACAGTATATAGTATGTAATCAATTAATAACAATCCAACAAAACCGCAATTATCAAATATTGTCAACTTATCTGACTGACCAGCAAAATGGCTAAAAGATAATACCTGTTTTGATAGACAGGTGATAGTTTCAACCATTTGGTACTGATTAATGTGAAGTCGGAAAAACTCTGGTTCACCACCAGGAGTTCCTGTTATAATTTCTTTGCCCTAAAAAAAGATCAAATGCTAAACAATAGGTTAACGTCTTTTCAGTCCAACCGATTCCCAGTTGACCAGCCCAATACAAAGTTATAGAAACAAAAGATCATTAAGGCTTATCATAAATTTTTGTAAAAACCTATACCACAAGATCGACTGGTAATAGTGAATTGCAATCATATGATTTTTGTATCACTTTACTTACGAAATCTATTTGTGCCATCTGAACATCCAAGGCTACTGTTAACCCTGGTTTAGCAACATGTAGGTAGTGAAATTGCCCTGTTAGATAATAGAATGGAACATGATGAACATTTAATGTCTGCCGAAGATTTCAGATTCAAATGATTCATTTCGTTCTGCCCTTGATCAGTATCATACCTGGAAGGACACCGGCTTGAATCTTAGGTGTTCGATACATTGGGATGAGTTTCAGAATTTCAACGGGTGGCTCTTTCTCGGGCTCGAGTGTTGGATCAAATAAACTCAGCATTGTATTGGCAAGCTATAGTGATACCAAGATGTACATATAAGACATAAACAAATGAAAACTAACATATTGAGACTCAATGAAGGAATTACAATAGGGGTCCAAGGACACCAGCCCACATGGTGAAATCCTTTAGAATCTGACAATTTCAATATTCAACACCCCTTGGTGATGAAATACAGTAATCAAAGAGCTTAAAATAAATACAGTAATCAAAGAGCTTGAAACTCAAGCTAGAAACTCTTGAAAACCCCAATCATAGAACTTGTCATAGGCAATAATTTTGAAATAGTCGTTTCAAAATATGCTTAGGTGCCAATATGGAAATACCATGTTATTCTGTCCCAAGTCGACTAATTATTTCAGAAGTTGAGAAATTAACTGAGGCCCATTACGCAAATCGACTTAAATTTCATTATAAGTGATACTTGAGATGTTCTGTAAATCAGCCCAATGACGTCATAAACAATAACATTCAATAAATACACTTTACCTGTAAGCCAACTTCCTTCGAGTTAAAATTACCATGAGTCCACTGATCGGCATGGTATTTACGCTGGAATTTAGTGAATGTACCCGCTCCGCGAATCGACACATCATTAGTATGGAAGGATGAATCGATGACAAGTTTACCATCGAAAACCAAACACGAATCATTGATCGCTGAAGACAGTACATGAGAGCATTATCTTAGTCAACACAAAATAGAGTACACAATTCATGTAATGATTTAAGATCTTGAGCAATCATGAATGAAAATGTATTGATATGACATACAGTACCTTTGAACGCTTCATAGTCAATTGTTTTCTTGTAAAAGCTGAAGAAAGCCTATCAAAAAATGGCAATAGATTATGTAGCAGTCATGAAGTAAATAATTATCACATCATGTACGCAGTATTCACGTAGAAACCGGTCAGAATACCGATTAATATGCAAAATATGGAGAATTACCAGTAGACATGTCAAATAAGACTATAGTGGTTTTCGGTAGTTATCAATTTTCCCTATTATTAGTGCATTTCTGAATACTTGGGCATGATAAATTGTAATCAGTAGACAATAAGTACTATCCAAGTACAGAGTAGTAACATTTTCAAAAGGGTGAGAAGTATGCTATGTTAGTGGAAAGAGTACACCAGACTCTCCTATCCCCTGTATTCAAGAAATTCTTATTTAGAATTCGAGCTTTTAAAATCTTTGTGCAGTGCCATCTTTTCACTTAACAGGATTCAAACCCATGAAATCAAAATGGACACACCACCGATTGGGCAAACCACTACATGATATGAAACCATGTGCTTTCATCTTATCACTACCAGGTTTGAAAGTTTATTCATCTAACATTTAAAATTACATATCTAAGGGTACATAGCTGCTGTGTTACAGATTACCAGTTCTGCGTTATTGAATACAACTACAAATTCTGTTGGAAATTCTAGTTAGCCAGGAATATTGCATGAATCTTCAACTTACAGCACATTCGACTCGTACTGGTTTAGTGGAGGAAGTGAATGATGCCGCATATATTTCAGATCCTCCATTTCCATCATTCCACTGAGCCAGAATAAAACCTTGGTGAACTTGAACTCCGAGCGATTGTAGTGATTTCATTACGACATTATCAACAGTAACGTTGTTGAAACAGGTAGGCTGAAAAAAAAATGACCTAATCTCACCATATGGTTTTTCTTGGGTTAATTCACAAAAATACCAATGAAATTTACATGAAAGCAGTTTCCTTTAATACATGTACGTGATACATACTTGATCATTCAATGGAGGCTCGACCAAAATTATCCTATCACCGCTGATACCAAGTGTTACAAGTGTTTGTATGCAACAATATGCGTCCAGGTTGTTCCCATAGATCAAAACTTTACCTGAAAGCCAGTACCGGAATGTCAATATTTAAGAATTGGTGTTTCTCCCAAGAAAGAGATCATATATCTCCTAAATAGTTAAGCAAACACAGAATTGCATGTATAGGGTAACTCAACTCCATCTTAAAGTTGGAATAACCTTCCACCATAGAGAATCAAATATTTTGTAGTAATCAAATGAGTAGTAATAAATTCTCATATAGATTTTCATTTTCTGTTCGTTTTCATCTTGTAAGGTCGTTAGATGAAAACGCACCTGATTTATTGAGGAAATGATTTTCTAACCAGTACAATACAACGGCGGCATCGTAAGCATCATTGATGACGAACAGATTTTTTGGAGGTATATCCTGGTAACGTCGGTCTGGTCCATACGGCGCCTCAGCTGTCGTAACAAGCTTTGTAATATCGGCTTCATTCGGACATGGTATCTGATACTGTTGACCGGTGCATACTATAAGGTGATCATATGGAACGACTGAGGCATTGTTGACGATGACACTTTTTGTATTTCTGTAAGAAGAGTTGTGAACGATATTCACTTCATAAACCTGTAGTCGAGATTCTTTTAGTTTGGATAATACACTGCGTAATACGTGAACATGATTGTAAGAGTATGACTGGATCTCAAAACAATGTGATCAGTGATACTTTCTTAAACTGCAAATTAGGCAGGAAAAAGCAATATTCGAGCTGAAGTATACTGATAAGAGAGAAGCATTCGGGTGTCTGCCACATTGATGTATTCGGTAATATATTCACGGTGCAGTCATTTTTTTAAAACTTTATC
Organism: Tubulanus polymorphus; assembly: GCF_964204645.1. NCBI lineage: Eukaryota > Metazoa > Nemertea > Palaeonemertea > Tubulaniformes > Tubulanidae > Tubulanus > Tubulanus polymorphus. The sequence continues at coordinate 11,960,311 of NC_134025.1, forward strand.
CTGTCAACCTCTCGTATACATATTTTAAACTCACTTAGAAGGTAATTTTTTCACTCTCTCTCTATTTGTGTTTTTTTACTATTTTGTCTCATATTATCCCTCTTTGTTGATGTATTGCTATAATGTTTCATCATGAAATTTGACAATCTGAGAATTTCAATATTCAACACCCCATCAATCAATGTACTTAGGGTTCTGTAGCTCATCTATTCACCGCATTTGAGCATAGTTATTCTACTACTCTAGAGACCCTAGATACAGTTCCACAGGTGTAAGTTAAATTTGACTTTATAGTTAAGACATTGAAAATGAATTGATTTTAACTCAATATACAGTATAATCTCAAATGCACTTACCTATCAATTGCAGTCATTTTGCCATATACTACATTTACCCATGTTCTCAGTGACATATTGGCATGGTCATCTTGACTGTAGCACATACTGAAATGTATCAATGAAATATGGCACATATAAATGGAAATATTCATAAAATGTAAATACGTAGGATAGCAAATGACTAGATGATGAGCAGATAGAAATCTCAATAAGGAACAGGTCAATTGAAAACTGTTATAAAATACAGTAAACCATGCGTAAGTCGGATCTTATGGGACCAAGAAAAATCCTCAGACTTAGAAAAAGTCAGATTTCCAGCCTTTTTCCAAAAACTATGACTTGAGAGTAACAAGAAACGAAATTCTTAATATGGACTTTCCTAAATTTACATTTACATTTACAGCATTTCAGCTGTGAGTCGTGATGGAGACTCATTGTCAATCTATGCGATTCTAGTTGAACAATAACAGGTTTTCTGTCATTGGTGTCTTGTTAAAAGATGGCACAAACATCAGTAAGTATACTCCCCTTATGAAAATGGTACACGTGTATTTAGCTAAATACACGTGTAATACACGTGTAATATGAAATTACACGTGTACTTTTGACGTGTATTTTGAAGTACATGTGTAAAACACGTGTATTTCTAAAATACACATGTAGTTTGGACATGTATTTTGAATTACACGTGTACTGAAGATGTGTATTTTGAAATACACGTGTAACTTAGGACGTGTATTTTAAAAACACGTGTAAATACATGTGCAATCTGGATGCATGTACTAGGCTAAATTATACATGTACCTTGTTTCTCATAATTGGCCACTTTTGTGAACTGCAATAAAATTTGTAATTACATCATTTAGCTTCACATGATTTCATAAAAAGTAAGATTTTGCATGTAATGTTCGGAGAATTGAAGGAATCTCCTGTCTATTTAATTGTTTGATCCTCATTTAGTAGTTTTTTCCAGGATGCCGTGTCAAAAAAGTCATGTTGTTTGTCCTGTATTGACTAGATTGGATCCTGTATGAATGAAGCACATGTCTTTGTTGCCCTCTGAATAAATCCAAAAACTGTTTCACAAAAATCATGATCTGAACAAAAAATTTTGGATATTTCATTTATTATCAAGATAACTAGAGGCTTAGGGGACTGCCCAAGCCCCGAATTACAATGTTATTTATGAAAAATGTTGAATATATTGCTGTCACCAGCTCCAAGTGTTCTGCTTTCCTTGTAGGCCCATTCATTAATTTTGCTAGCTAGCTCTTCTTAGCCGAGGAGTCTTTTCAGTTGTTCATTAATGGGCATGTACACAAAAAATGTCCTTTTTCCTCTAATGTTGCCTTATCATACTGTATATCACATAATGAACATTTGTATCATACCTGCAGTTTTTTAAATAATGTCTTATATACAGCGCAGTAATATTTGTTCACCTCCGCACATAGAGAAAATCTTTTCAAAATAGGCATTTAGAACTGCGTAGAACCGCTTTTCAGTAACAGTAAATTCAACCGATCCAACAATCCAGTCAAAACAGTTGATGTGGATCCAGCTTCGAGGGAGAACGTCATATAATAGTAGTAACAGCCCCCTGAAGGGTCACCTCAGCATTTGTGTGGAGAGGATCATCTATTTCCATCAATGAGCTGTGGCTGCAAAACAGATTAAACATTGTGGTGATTGGTCAAGTTCATATCGGATGAGTAGATTGGCAATTAAGATTGCATTCACTTTAGTCATAAGGCACTGTATTACTAACTTACGTCGTCACAACCATTGTCTGCATTATTGGTGGATTGTGGCCATTTTCAATTCTTAAATCTTCCAGATTCTCAAAATCGACTTCTTGAAAAATCGAAATGTCCATCATTTAGCAACATATTACCATCTACAAAACAAGAAGTAATTTGAGAATAAATTATTCCCAAGCATATAGAACTTAAGGCTACAGTAAGCCTATACGTAGGTTGGTTTCCAGCTAGCGATTTCGTAGCCTATTGTTGCGATGAACATGCATAACGTACCAGATCGGACCTGGCTTTTTTGCCTGTAAGGGCTTATATACGAAATACATAGCATTGTCTATCATACATTATCCATTATATATGTATACACCATATTTTGTATGTTATACACATAAAAAGTATGTGGTACAATGCGATCGTCCAATATACAGACCCTGAGACAGACAGAGGCCATCCCCTCAATTAGAACTGAGCCCGCTTGTAAAAACTAACAACATTAACATTAAACTAAACAATTGGCCTATGCAATTGCATAATTCTCCATGTCTCTTTGTTTGTCCTGTCAACTTTATTGTCAAACCAATAATATACTTGTTTAACATTGAATTGATAAGAAGAACCAATAAAGTCAATTTGATTTGCTTAGATTTAAAATGATCTTACCTCCAAATGTTTAACATGTAGGCCTACTCGCGTATTTTAACTGACCTGCTACTTGCAATTTCTTTTTCAAACTCCATGCTTGCAAAAGACGAATTCGGTTGGTATACATCGATATTTACGGGTAATTTTTCCACTAAAAAGTGCATCTTTATGTTATTTGTCTTCCATTTTGGAACACTACTAAAATGAAAACCTCACCGACGAACTGACGAGCTCCGATTAAATGGTTTTCAATGAACAGAAAAACAACCTAGACAAATCTAATCTCATCTAAATGTTGAATTAAATAGTAACAGGCCTTATTCATGCACCTTTTTGTCTATTTTTATAATACAGCGTATATTAAAATGATCGTCATTTCTTCACTGAATCGTTATTTTCAACTTACTTAATTGATTTTGCCTTAGCTTCATAATAACTTAGTATAAGTTATTTTTACGAATTAAATATCACTAATCACGATTATTCTTAAATTCTAAAAGAACTAAAATGCAGATGTAAAACTTATTAATAATTAAATAATCTATTTCAATTAAACTCCCAAGCACCCCTGCGCGGTGGCAGCCATATTGCCATTGTTAAGCAACACGTTTTCACGCCGTTTTCACAGGCTTTCACGATCTATTCAGTATTCTTTTCTCATAATGATTGCAAAACGCATTAATGGATGACAATGTATAATAGGGGATCATTGACAACTGGACCAAAAGTGACACTGCTTCTTTGTTTGCGGTGAAACACATAGTGGATCATTGAATGATTAGATTCATTACTATTAGTAGAGAGAGTGGATTCGAATGGAAGTGGAACAGAAAAAATCGAAGGCCATTTATTATCCCGCGTTTAAAGGACGCGTTGTGGATTGTTCAGGTATGATTATTGTTATGTACATGTAGTAAAGTAAAGGTTTATTGTGTTGGGCTTCAGGCCACCACAAGGTCACTAAAAGAATATGTTTATTGGAATGAAAACTAACATGAGTAAGTAAATATTGTACTTGTAGGCCTAAAAATTGTGAGTGATCATTCCAATCGTGAGGGATAAAAATGGAGTGTCTTTGGTGTTTATTCATCCAATCTAAAAACCACAGGGTCATTTTGATTTTGTTGTGCGTCCATCATCGCCATTAAATTTGTATGCTGGACATGAAATTAGGTCGCTGTCGGAGTTTCGATTGGGGACAAAAACGACGTTAGTGCAATCAATTCTTGACCATTTTTTTTCAAACTTTATAGGGTCTACACCAATAAGAATTGATCCGATGACCGACACTATAAAATTGGAATTCCCATTTTTTTGGCTTAAAAATGTGTCCACCAGGGGATTGTTGGAAAACGATGTTAGTGCGAGAGAGCCTTCAATTTTCCACTGATTTCTCAACAACGACAGTGTGATGAAAATCAGGTATTTACATAATAGATTATATGAGCGTCGAAATGGTTTTAGTATAGATTACAGCGTGAGCATTGTAAATTCTTCTCATTTTAGGATGCCTACTCACTATTGGATGATACATTAGCTGCTGCCATACGCTGATTAGTCGGAAAACCTAATACTGTTGGGTGCATGCATGCTGTCGTCCACTCATTTAAAAGAAGAACTTATTGTCAAGGCATTGGACTGGATGCGACGCAATGAAAGTCTTCCATGAGGAAAAAAGTTGGACCCAAACCGGGTCAGCTAAATAATACGTAAGTACATGAATTCAATATATAATGGCTAGCGTTCATTTGTTGTTGAATTACAGGGGCGGATCCAAGCTGGAAGAACGAGGGTTCAGCTCTTATGAAAAGGGCCCTAGTCAATACAGGTCTCCCAGTGTGAAACGGTTGTATGGGGTTTGTGCACTTTGATCATAGGGTGGAATTTTTCTCCTGTGATTCAAAAGGGCACTTGGTCAGAAAAGGGGAGGGTTTAACGTTTAATATGGCTCGAGGCGAACAATCACCGTGTCCTGATGCGTTGGGTGATTCAGTCGAAGGACGTGTTGGATTCGGGCGATTCAGTCGGCGCAGACCCTGACAAACTAGGTGATTTTACCGACGATTTCATTGCACAACATAAGTGCTCGACGAAATTGCCTAATGTGTCCCCAGCTTTAGTCCATTTGAGACTTTAGTCCAAGCGGGCTATTGCATTCACCCTTCGTTCGTCTGTTGTTGGAATCCAGTATTTTGGGAAGTTTTAATACTCTTGATATTTAAGTTATACATATATCTATCCTAGCCATGTCTCCAGCCCAAAACTGGTCCGAATCAAGATGGCCAACTGCATTGGCCATTTTCATTCCCCAAAATCATAACTTATGCAATTTTTTGCAGTTTTCAAGGGAAATTTTGAAGATGCTTCAATCTTGACACAAGATGGCCATCATGTGACCTTTTTTGTACCCAAAAAGGTCATTTTTGTCTTGTAGCTGCCTAATGGTTTGCAATTTTTCTTTGAAATTTGTAATGGGTGTACATTCTTAACAATCTAAAACATACGAGACAGATTTTTCGATCAGTCAAGCGTGACACATTTGGCAGCCATCTTAGTGTCATCAGTTCTTATTCATAGATAGAAAAAGGTTTTTGAAGGAAAATATCAACAGGTTTTGACTTATAGTCTTGATATTTGATAATTGTTACCACTGTTGTAGTATTCATCTCATGTGGAATTGGGGTTACCCAGGTTTTTGTTCTCACCACCAGGGGGAGTTGAATATTGAATTATATAGGGGTCATTCATTTATTACGTACGCATTAGGGGAGGGGGGAGGGGTCAGTGCAATTGCGTACTGTAATGCTTAATGTATATGAAAAAATGGCCGATTTTGCGTACAGAGGGGGAGGGGGTTATTATGTTGATTGGTTAGCATTCAAAACCATATGGGCATGGTGTCCCTAGACCCCTTGTTTTTCATCAGGTGGCGTTGAACATTGAAATTTCCAGATTGTCAAGCATTTCACCATATGGCTTAAAATCAAGTCATTGAAGAGTGCAAAAACTGTTAACTGCAGAAGACTCTTAGAAAAAGCTACAGGATTCAATCATCATCCCAAGCAGCTGAAGTTGAATTATTTATCCGGGTAAAGAAATCATTGTATACTTTTGCTTAATTTTTTCAAATGGTTATCATTTCAGAACAATGTCGAAAGGAGAAGGGTGCGAAAGAGGCCAACATAAGACATGCCATAACTCAAAGATTTATAAAATTTATGAAGATGAATAAATCAGTTAGTATGGAAAATGTGAATTTCTTGAGTATGTTCATTCTAAACAGCACATGGATTAAGGAGATTTCCTCACATGGTGGTTTGATTTGAATTCAACAAAAAATGGCAATTGAAGACACATGTATTTAGCGTGTAAGACACGTGTAATATTGGATGAAATACACGTGTAATTAGGATAAAGTACACGTGTAATACAAGATGAAAAACACGTGCAATAAGGATGAAGTACACGTGTAATTAGGATGAAGTACACGTGTAATTTGGATGAAGTACACGTGTAAAATTGGGCAAATTTTACACGTGTACTTGAAATACACGTGTATTTTCATTTACAATTACACGTGTACCATTTTCGTAAGGGTCTTAACTGCTAGAGTCTAAGCATAAATAATTCATAAAGATTTCAAGGCCTACTCATTACTTTGCAGTTGCTAGAGTCATTTGATGATTTTAACTGATCTTTTATTTTGGGACTAAGAAAAATACCATGAGAATACTATGTTTGTGACAATAGACATAGAATCCGACTTTGGAATACAAATTTTCTTAAAATAGAGGAAAAATCTGGACCATCGATATTCATCCGATATAAGCAATTATCTGACTTTCACCGATCTGACTTACGCAAGGTTTACTGGAAATAAATAACTCAGATATGGCATGCTAACCAAATAGTTAAGGACATGATTCTAAATATCATCGATTATTCATATATACCAGCATTCTTATTCTGTATAACGTGAAGCATTTTAGAAAATAAGGTATATGTATAAGTTTTACTGATAATCATAAATAGTTTTTGCATATCAAACCACAAAGAGCTTTGATGACAAAGCATTACTGGGTAATTATCAATCACTGCAATATAGATACCTTGTTCCAAGCATTTGATCACGCAATTCATCTGGAGGTAGCTCCCCAGGTAGACCATGAGGGGAGATGAGAGTTAGATTGTTGAATCTCAGGTGTGGACTGAAATGCAAAGAAAAATTATTTCATTTTAATATCTAATCACGTGCTTCCCAGATTCTTAAATCCATTTTAACTGGTGATAAATGAAGAGTTCCATAATGAAAATTTTGAAATTCTTTCATATTAGTCTGAGACCAAAATGTTTCATTAGGTTGAATAGCAATGCCTGGTCCACCTGATGATGACTGTTGCTCAACAACTGAAATGTTGTCGTTTCATTTCAACGAATCTACAAAATTACTAGTCATAAATCTAAAACTGCCGCACTTTTCATTTATCAAGATTGATTTCTTTCCTGGCACTCACCAGAATGTGATAGCTTCTAAAAAGCCCAAACCAACGTCTGATGCTCCGACAACAACAATTCTTGCATTAATGGTAACCTATAGAATAAATAATACAGTCAAACTAGCTTAAATGTCATTGCTTTACTTAACCCTTTCAGTGCGTCTACACCGCAGTGCGGTGTATAAATCAGTGATGGATTTTGCTAGTACACCGCACTGCGGTGTATTGATGTAATTAGTAATTTGTAATTATCTCTATTGAAAAATGGCAGCAAGTGTCAAACATAGTGAAATACTAGTAACTAACGATACACCGCACTGCGGTGTAGACGCACTATAGTGGTATTCCCATTGTTCAACACACTAGGGTGGAATTTTTTAGAATTTTCAAATTTTCTCCAGCACTATAGGGTATTAATTAGTCAGCACTGAAAGGGTTAAGTCATCTCTGCAAGATCAAATTTGTACTTCATATTCCATTCGCTTAGTGTAAATCATTTGTTTTTTGTCCACAATCCCGAGATAAAAAACATGGAGGGTGCCAGCTCTAACATTAGATGCGTACTTTTGCCGAATGATGTTGATTATAACTCCTGAATGTATTTCATTCCAGAATACAGTCGATGGAAATCTGGTTCATATCGCTATGCGTGCCTCGTATTTAGTATGGATAATGCTATCTCAGTTTACCTTGGGTTCTAAAGTTAACTTCCTGTTGATATGATTCAGCGCGTACGGTGTCTGATTCTGCAGAACCCGGCGAGCCGGTGCATTGCGACCAAGGATTTCCAGTGGGTAGTCGATCTGTCGTCTCGCTCGCACCGGTACCATATCATTCAATGCAGAAACCAATGAGTGTTTACTAACAACCTTGAACAAAGTAAATATTGAGTATCAAAAAACTAAGTCAACAGTTTGAATTGTTGAAGTAAAGATGGCAAAAAATGTTTATACTCTATATCAATTTGGAAGATAGTTGTGTGCATAGATAAAAGTTCATGCGGTTCAAAACATAATCTGGATAGCTACTGGAGCCATGTTACCATGTTACAAAACTGGCTTCGAGTATTTCCTATCATGAAGGACAAGGTCATTCATTTACCTGTTCTGAGGCATAAGGTGCATGCACTGGATGATATAGACAGCTTTTGTGTGATAATCGAAGAATTTCCTGAAAGGGAAAACATCGAACATGGTCAAAAATGAACAATAAAACTGAATCTTTCAGAGGCAATCTTTTCAATATCGCTACACAAATTCAGATTAAATCATACCTTAAGAAATTGCTTTGAAAGATGGTTGAATATAGGATTCATAGCAAAGTGATGCAAGTGTCCATGTTCCTGGCGTTTATGGTGGTTGAAGTAGATAAAATCTTCTATGTTATAATGGGAACGGATGTATTCGATGTTATCCTCACGCCGTACAATTGCTATACCCACAATTTGCTTCATACATTCGGCGACATACGCTTGAATTGGAGTGCCATCCTAATTTTCAATGTAAAACATCAACACCGTTTCAATTACTGCAGCTTTGAAACTTGAGATCAGTAAATCTGATTTTCATTACTCATTAATGGCTTTGTCCAAGATGAAATGAATCAGATTTTTTTATTTATATCACAATTTTTGCTTTGATAAATCGCTAATCTGACCTTTTGTTGCAATTTGTTCCCAGTTAAGCCCAATTTTGAGTTATATTGACCTGACTATAGTGAGCTTCAAATAAATTGATTATGACTGTATTTAACTCAAAGCAAACAAATAACAATGCCGAGTATATGTAATTACAGTGAAATAAATTTGCTAGTAGACTCCACCCATAGTGGGTGTGCCGGGACCAGTATTATATAGATTTTTTTGTTTTTTCATACTGACAGAGCAGGGATAGAAAATCGTTTTGTAACCTATTTTACCAGTTAAACCCTTTCAGCAGTACTGCTACAGATGGAGCCTACAGTAAATTGGAATAGTAAATGTAATCACACTGACTGGTGTAAAAAGTACCAGTCTTAAACATAAGTATTTAATTCATCTACTTACGTCGTCTCGACGGGCTTTATTGAATTGGTTCAGATCATCCAGTATATTCGTCTGTAACTCCAAAGTGCCAACAAGCTTTTCAATGGCTGGCATATCAGACGTACATGCAATACGAACACCAAAAGTTCTGTAAGTAAATGACCAAAATTCAGCTATGGAAAGTGTACTTCATGTTAGCTTAGGTCTATGCAATAATTTGAATAAACTGATTGATTCGCCAAATAAAGTCTAAGAAACTTACGTGATGAGTCCAGATTTGTTGAAAACATACAACTCTTGAGACAAGACACTAGGTACCCTCGGAGTTACTCTCTGTGAATCACAGAATGCATTCATTTATACAACAAATACAAATACAAATACAAATATATGTACAATATACCTATCAGAGGAAATTATATAGGCATAGGTAATCTATACTGCATGAATACTTACAACAAATTGTTGAAGTAGGGGAAATTCTGGAACCATGTGCGGTACAGTGACTAGGGCGAAATCTTGTGAGGGCAACAACTCAAATGCCTTGCTGAGAAAATCAACTGATCTGAAAAAAGAGAAGTTCAATCACGTACATCTATCGTGCTGGAAAAATAAGAAAAGGTTTTGTTCAATTGTTAGAGATTCGACAAAAAATGCCAAGATGAAAAATCTAAAAATTTCAAATTCAGAACTTGTCATAAGCTTAAAGTTAAACTTTGCGGTCTGGTAACGAAATATTCATAGAGCCCAACATAAAATGAAAATACACGTTACAATGCCATTTAAAGCTCTGGTGAAGATATGCTAAAGCCAATGACCTTGAATATCCCCACAATCATAGAACACATCATGATCACCAATTTTGCTAATGATTGTCATCAAGAAATATGCATAGAATTCAAATTTCAGTAAATACCTCATTTCGTATCGTTCGTCAATACAGAACAGCTGAATTGAAAAGGCGTTCGGATCACCAAAATATTCAGGAACAAATCGTTTCTGTACTCGCGCCTGTGGTGTTTGGAGTTTAGGAGTGACCAATGTTGACACACCAGACTAAAAGATAGTGAAAATTATCATCATCACAGTGAGAAGTATGTTTAAAATTGCTACAAATTAAGTCAGATAATTCTCTCATTTTTGTTCACGTTCACTCTAGAAGGAAGATCATGTTACCTCTCCATGTTCCGATCTAAATGAGTACACCGATGGTGGAGGACTGACTGCAGACTTGGCGGACGCTACATCTTCAGCCCCTGTTTCACTAGCCCAGCTACCTCGACTTCCAGCCATATGAGATTCACTTAGTTTACGTCGAACTTTTGGATCTGCTTGTGTACTTGCTGTAATGTACCATTTATAGAACTGATAAACTTATGAGGAGATATTCTTCAGTAGTAGTTCTGACAACGAAATTATGTTAATACATGATTTGACAATAATAAGATGCGTGAAATGCACAGATTTTTCTTGAATTTAGAGCACTTCAAAATGGAATAGATCTAGGCTCTATGCTTATCCATCGAAAATGCTTTATGATTGAATCTAATAAAGGATTTATGGTCTTCTAACTTCTTCTAAGAATGAGGAAAAAGTATTTAGATAGTTACATACAATTGATTACTGGCATCCTAACCATAGAATAGAATTTAATACACATTAAATTCCTTTACCTTTAGAAGCTTGTGCTGCACTTTCAACGCTTCCTTCTCTGGATTTTCTTCCTTCAACATCAGTTGCTTCATCCTCAACTGGCTGATCTTTTGTTCCACTAACTGATTGTGTTCCAGAACCAGCAGATTTTAAAGAAGAAGCACTGGATGTCCGAGAGTGTTGGGCAGCTGGGACAACGGCTATGCATATAAAAAATTTAAAAAATTACCTAAAATTATTTAATTTCTGTCACAAATAACACATATTTTCTTTTCACCCAGAAGATGGTATAGAAAAGTTAACTACAAAAAATCTTACAGGGAGGTGGAGATGGAGTTGGAGTCTTTGGAGGTGTAGTAATGTCATCCTCATGTTCTTTCCTTAAACCATGGAATGGGCCAAGTTCAAAGCACTCGTTCAATAAACTGTAGTTAACATCTTTACAAATACTCATAAAGCCGATTGCAGTTCCTTCAACCTGAAAATTTAGTCATGACTGTAACTTTTGTTTGCATTTTCAGTGCAAATCCTCTAGCATTTTAGGACATGTAGATACATTTTCTAGCATCCATTGACATTATATATGAGTTCAAATTTTTGGATATGTGATGTGAAAGAAAATATGTGAACATAATGTTGCACATCATTAGATGTACAATATCTTGGGCCTAACTCTTGCTGCCATTGCTCAAATCACTATTCCATGCCCTTGAATTAGAAAAATTACATCTATCTTATGAGTACCTCAGCTACTAAACACTGCATTTTGTCATCCTGCGCTTCAATCAATTCCGCAAGGAAATAATCACCATATGTCTTTTTCAGCATATCGCTCTGACGATTGAAAATTGGGGTCAAATCATCATGATCTTGAACCCTATAACAAATCGACTGAATCACATCAAATTTAGGTTTGAGCAACAATTGAGAATGATATCATGACAAAGATTTCTCAAAGAAACTATTCTTTTCCCAGCAATAAATTCATTAGCTTTAGGCCTATACCCGGTATAGAAATTTCTGTTGTTAATATAATTGTATATAGGCCTGTTCATTAATATATTCAAAATAGATTAAATGTAAATAATCTAGTATCTTGTTTATTTGCATCTATTCAAACTCATTACCTGGCATGTCTGATGTAGAGTACTGGAGCATGGTCATGCCTGTAGCAACCAAAAACAACTGAACCTTCCGGCGGGGGAGCCCCCTCTTTTTTGTCAAGTGGAACAAATATATCAGCCAATGCCGACTCTGAAAATGAAGTTATAGTCCTAAACGAATTGTCAATACATTTTTTCAATGACATAGTCCACGAATACTCAACTACATCAACCAAAGCCCTAAAGCCTTAAGGAGGTTTTAAAGGAGGTTTTGAAAAAAGTACCCTTGTTCAATGTTCAAGAGGGATGATGCATAGGATTTCGTTGTATAATGGGTGCAAATAAACCATCCTAACTTGCCATGGTGTGATTGCCTCACACCAAAGCTCACGCAAATACACAGACTGGCCGTAAACCCTGTATTGTTCTATAACACCGCCTAAGATTTCTTGGGCTGACAGGTTGCTGCTTAGTGGCCACCAATCTAGCCAATCAAATGATTGAAAAAGCAAAAAACAATACATCTGATTGGCTTTATCCATTGGCTTTGTACATCCTAGCTACATGGCTGCAACTTAAGTGTAGTAGATCAACAAAGGATCTGCATCCAGGACTTGTACTGGCATGAGCTTTGACAGGAGGTTATCAAACCCTGGCAAGCGATGATAAAATAACCTTATTTCCAGGAATGCAAAATTGATATTAGATACCTGGATAAACACCCATTGGAACAACCACGTAACAATAGTGAAGTTCGGGAACAGCGTTGAATATGGTGCGAATGATTTCCTTGGCACAACCATGCGCGTACTCTTCCTTCGCAACAAAGAAGTGCATAAACAATGAATTGATGGCATTCGATCTTTCGCTGTTGTAATGATTATTCATCCATGTTTCCCATGCGGCCGGATCAACGTCGCGAAGATTTGGATAGTCATAAAATGCAGCATGTCCGAGCAGTTCATCTTTTTCGTTACTCAATGTAACAGCGAGAACTGCTTTTTCACTGAAATGAAATGCCTGAAATGTTTTAAGATCAACATTTCAACCGTTCAAGTTTTAAGATCAAGTGGAGCAGACATAGTAGGAGAAATGTTGGATATCAGTTTTTTTTATATCTTATGAACAAAAAAGTATTTGATCAGGGGAGATGAGAATTAAATTGTTGAATTGATGTGGACTGAAATGAAAAATCACATGCTTCCGTAAACCATGAAACTCAAAGTTCGTGAAGCAGACCCATAGGAATTTAAGTTGTTACGTTATAATGACAAAAGCAATTGATTAGTTGATTGATAGTTTTGAACAATTATAGAACGATAACCACACTCAAACGTGGTGAACGGATAATAAGATAAAATCCTACTATTTACAGATTAAAAGAATTTAAAAACCAGAATTTATTTATTCAATCTAAAATATATAAAAGACACAACGTTTCGATCTCACCCTAGAGATCATCGTCAGGTGTGACGCACCTGACGATGTATTCATTTTTTTCAATTATGTATTCATTTTTTGTCACTGCTAAAAAAACTATCCTGTCACTGAGAATTTCCACAGCCCCATAAGTAGCAGACAAAAAGTCCAAGACAGTGTGCGCTGTTCACATAATCTATTTCATTGGATGTGGTGAATAGACCTATAGGATTATGAGAATAAAGTCTAATTAGTGAATCAATGGATGGAAACCTACATAACATTAACGACGTTGACTCTACCAAAAAGCAATTCGGTTGATGGCGTTATCAACTTCTGAATATCTGGAGCATCAAGGGATTCGGTCCTTCGAGCATTTATCACTTCGGTTGGACCACTAGGAGAATATATAGTCGTCATGATTCAGTTTTCCTGGAAAGAAAAACACCAACGATAAAGAGAAACACATATAACAAGATTTATTGGGAGTGAGTCGGTCTCAAAAATGGATTTGAAAATTTTGTTCGTAAAAATGAAGGAGCCAGTTGCTCAAAAGTTGGTTAGAGTTAACCAGTGGATAGTTGACACAGTGACAATTCAAAATGCATTGTTACTATGGTATCTACCCACCAGTTGTCTTTTAACCAACCTTTGAGCAACTGAAAACTGATTGTGAAATCCATAGCAAAAATCTGATGCTCGTATAAAGGCCTCAAAAGAAGACATTTAAACAAGCGACATGTAAATTGGATATGGTTAAAAAAATGGTGGTTCAGTTTTACTGATCATCTTTAGGCCTACTGAGACAGACGGCGAAACTTTGTCATGGGTCTGTACGCCATGCATGAACAAGTATTTGGTACCGAATGAAAGTTACCGGTACTGCCCTTGTGTATGTTTAAGGATCAAGTTTTTGCCAAAATGATAAAACGATAAATTTTAGATTATCGTTTTATTGTACTATCGTTTTATTTATCGTTCCTACAGGATATGAAATCTGAGGGGTATTTGAGGGTTTTTTGAGGGTATGATCACCAAATTTGAGTGTCATTTTTCACAATGAATCCTAGCCCTTTACATAAAACAGTACCAGTCGAGTACTTATCAGACCAAGAAAAATAAATTTAGGCGCCAATGCATAACTATATTCGATACTTAATTCATTTTAACTGTTGACTTTTTTTTGAGTGAAAGAACTCATCTAGGGTAGGGGGTCAATCATGACTGAAGAGCCTTCTTTCTCCGATAAGCTGCCAGAAAACCTTCTGTCACAAACTGAACATTTGATTTCAGCAAGAATTACTTTGACATTCAGGGTCGAGTTCCACAGTTCGGAGTTTATAGATTTGACTACGAGTTAACTCATGGAAAATGAACTAAAACGTTAACTCACATCTGTGGAACTAGGTCCAGCTCAACTAGGAACTTCCAGTAACTGTTTTTTCAACTCCTGGACGAACCCTTACAAAAAATTCACACATGTTATATGTGTGAATAACACACATCACATGTGTGAAAGGTGTGAAAGACACAGAAAACACATGTGATTCCAGCTATCACATGTGTGATCTGTGTTGTGGAGCATATCACATGTGTGAATAACACATGATCACATGTGTGATTCCGAAATACATGTGTGATTGAGAAATACATGTGTGATTCACACATGTGATTGGCTCAACAACACAGATCACATGTGTAACCGCTAGGATCACACGTGTCATTAGAATAACACATGTGATTAACATCAGTTATTCCAATCTACAACACAGTGTGAATATTTCGGATATGAACCATTCCCATGTTGGTTCCAAATTCTGAACATCTGCATTTTAGTCATAGAATCCATGTTGGAATAAGAATATTTCCATAACTGTACTCATTATTTCAACATTTTCAACACATGGTTAGATTTTATCTAACACTGACACCCTACTGTGCAAAAACCAAGAACCAATGTCCACGGACTAGTGAGTTTGTATTTTCATTCGGCTTAATAAATAAAATAAGGTTATGATATGTTTTTACATTCGCTGTTGAGTTCTAAAAAAATATTAATATTCAAAAACGACTTCGAAAAATTAGCAGGTATTTACGGGATTCGAACCGTTGACGACGGCTAGCAAAGGACTTGGAATGAGCATGCAGGCACGTACGGCGCCATTTGCAATTATTTCGAGGATAGTCGTTGCTGTTTTTAATCAATTTTCATGGTTAATTTCTTAGTTCGAAAAGTCTGGTGTTCGAATCCAAGCTCAAAAGCAAGTATTATTGTGTTTCATCAAATATTCATAGTCGATGATGTTAATTGAATGTACTGTAATCGGTAAAATCAGTGGCGTGTACCAATCAATCAATTAAATCAAATTCATCCAAACTTTATTTCATGGACATGATTGATGCATTACAAATATTTCATGATTGATGCATGCAAAGTACAACATGTCCATGCCTAACAAGTAGGCCTAGATTACACCATGAACTATTTCTAAATCACGATATGTCCAGGAATAAGACACTCGTTTGCATACTATATTGTATAATTCCTAAACTGAATGCTCAGCCGGTATTGAACAGTATTTGCCAATTCTTTCTACATTGGAATGAATCATTTACAAATTAAAATGGAATTTTCCGTTATTAATCTAGGGAGTCAGTACATTTCCTCGAGTAGTAATTTATCTACACGGAGAATGAAACGTATACTTTCAGCCGGAACAAATTACTGAAAAAGAGGTTTTTAGTCCTGTTAATGTTATGGTAAGTGTTGATTGAAAAAATTTATAAGCTAGTGTTACAATAGCGCCATTTTTCGTCTAGTTTCAATAATGTAACTTTGGCTTTTTTCATCAGATGATTGATATTAGGGATATTGCTTTTTTCATCAGATGATTGATATTAGGGATATTGATTTATTGTTTGGAATTGTGTGTAGTATTTAAATGTTTTATAATTTTGTCTCATTCCAGATCATGTTCTGAATTGTAGATTGGGGGTTACCGCTGCCCAAATTGGAAAGAAGATTGGACAATACTGAAACAGTATAAATTGACGAAGTAAATCTGTACATATTTGAAAATAAAATTCCCATTAACATGTAAGCTTACACAAGTGAGTTATTACATTTGGTTGGTAATCTTGAAACTTCATTTTGTTTTGCCACTATGCAGATCTCCTTTCAGGCAATGAGTTTTTAGGAAATTGTGAAGTATGGATGAAACATCATGTCCAATGAAGGAAGTGGTCTAATTTTGACCATTATGAATGTGTACTTATACTTCTTCTTGAATACAGTCGTGTGGAGCTGGAACAATGAGGATGACTGCAGATCACATGCGTTATAAATCACACATGACTGCGTTATATGACATGTGTGATTTACATTCAGGGCTGTATCACACGTGTGATTCACATGTGTAAAAATGGGACAAAATCACATGTGTGATTTAGAAAATCACACATGTGATACAGCTTGAATGTGAATCACATGTGTGATTCACATGTGTAAAAATGGGACAAAATCACACGTGTGATTCACATACAGAATCACACGTGTGATTCACATACAGAATCACATGTGTGATAATGTCCCATTTTTTTGTAAGGGAATATGTCTAATTGATTCTTTGCAAACAAATAAGCCCTCCAAAATAATTGAGATAAAGTTAGTCTGGACACTTGGAGATGATAACAAGGCCTATAGCCCACTTATGACCATTATTTAAACTAATCTGGCCAACATGACAAAGCAGTAAAAGCCAATCCAGTGTGTACGCAGCAATTAAACTGAACTACTGTGATAATCATCAAACAACACAATGCATTCATTCCTGTCTCATTACAATTCATGATGTAGGGGCCTACATTGAATGTTTGAAGAAAGGTCCTTTAGAAATAGGTGATACAAAATTCTCAAACAATTTTCAGAATTTGAGGGGATTTTGAGGGGCCAAGGGCAAATTAATACAAAATATTACGGAAATACCATGTGCTGATATTGTTTATTTATCCGCTATAAAGTTCCGCAGGTGCGATGCCTTACTACATAAAAATAACAAGTGATGAAACGGATTCGTATTTGCCTGTGACCGTATTGATGCGTGGAAACCCCTGCGCATGCGTGGCAACTTTCCAAAGTTCATGATCAGTTCAAGTTCAATTGATTTTTCTCAAAAACCTCTGTCTAGCCAAGACAATCACACGTCAAAGGAAAGTATCAATTTTAGAAATGATGCATAAAAACTATAATATTTGTGTACTTTGATTGACAGCTCACTAGTGCTCGCTCGGAAGTTGCCACGCATGCTCAGTGGTTTCTGCCGCATCAATATGGTCACAGGCAAATACAAAGCCATTTCATCCATTGTTATTTTTATATAGGCCTAAGCTTAATAAGGTGTTGCGCCCGCCTGATACTGATCCTTAACAACCAATTGTTTAACGGAACTTTATAGGCCTAGCAGATAAATAAACAATATCAAGACAGGTATTACGTGATATTTTAAATTCTTTTGCGGTTCAAATTTAGCACCATTCTCGTGAGATTAACCCGGAAATAAAATCAAGCCTCTGGCTCTGGCCCTGTGAACGGGAGTGAATTAAACACAATTTACTTTGCCATGTACGGCTAAATATGCACTACGTTATTGTTTGGTAAATTGTCATGCCGTCTGCAATCTTTGTGAGTGAGACAGAGTCACAGTCAGAATTCAGCAGCAGATTCTGCACTGACAGCAGCCAGTCAGTCAGTCAGTCAGAGACAGAGTCAGTCAGGAATTAAGGGGAGTCAGGCCTATTATTACTTACGACATAAAATTGTTGGCAAAACCGTTCAGAATTCTTCAAAATCCTTTAAAATATCGTGTCATGGTATGGTTGGATGTGATATTGTATAAAGTGACTAAAACAACAGACCTTTTAATGAAGATGGTGTTGATCGCGTAGCCTAGGCCTAGACCGTCGCCATATTGTTATTCGTTTCCCGGCAACTAGTACTACCGTAAACTGTTGGCAAGCGAAATAATACAATTAAGGGTTGCTCCGGAAATATCACGGTTTCGATTCCAAACAACTTAATTGCGACTAAATCAACCGCAACGAGTATTTTCACTTGCATTGTTGTTATAACCACAAACTACCGATTGAAACGGGGGATATGAATAAAAGATAACCTGGAAATGAACGACTTGTACAATGTAACTCAGCTAAGGTAGAACCAGGCACGGCCGTCACGGTCCTGTTGCCCCGGCCCCGGCGCCGGTTACCCGAGTCCCTCCGTTTTCCGCGGCGCCGGCGCCCATTAGTTTACCGATAGAATTGCTATTATTGCGTACAAATTTTTATGGGGAAAATAATTGGAACTTAACCGTTTTAAGCTTAATTGTTTTTCAATTGAAACTGGACACGATTAATTAAACCCATGATTTGTACTGGCATTTTCGCTAGTTACTGGCTATTTGACGTTGGGATATCCCTCCTTCTAGAGAAATAGGTTAGAGGGAATTCTATGGGAATCCCCGGGTTAAAGTAAGTCAGAGGGAATCCGTTGTTGCTGGACACGCAGAATCCGTGGATTTCCCTGATACGGACGCCACTCAATGCTGAAGACGGTGCCAGTGTTGTCATAGAACTGGTGTTGTTTATTATGGATACGTGATATCCATATCCGGGAAATTCTGATGTGGCTGGTTTGACAATTCAATTTCAATCACGAATTCGACAGCGTTCACAAGAAATCTTTCGCTGTTCTTCATCTACAACACTAACAGCCGCAAAAACAACGTTAGTCTATATTCCATTAATCATTGTACGTCATCATTGATTCTTTGTATGTTAGATGTAATGACATTTAGAGCCGTGGCCCGTGATGAATTTAAGGCTCACTTATGATAATAAAAGGCATTTATTATTGGAAAGATCCTGACAAGCCCCTGTGAGCCCATCTAATTAATGAGAATTTATTAATGGGGCTCTCCCCCAAAAAATGTCAAAAATTTAGACTTATTTTAAATGACTCTTCGTCCTATTATCATTATCTATGTAAGGCCTATGGCAACTTTGAAACTATTAATATTATATATGCATTTGTTAAAAGATATTAAAAGAATTGGGGCCAGAAAAAAGGGCACTCAGATTTAAGGGTGTGATCCTCCTCATCAAAATCAGGGTGACGACCGGCAATATCTATTTCATGTACATTAATTGTTTTCAAGATAATTTATTTCTATCGGCCGATTTTTTGTTTACCAGGAGGGTATTTAATATTAAGATTGTTGTTGCAAGCATAACATTTCACTGTGAACACTTGTTTTTCAGAAAAAAATTATGGCGCTTCATAGGTCTATCAAAAATATTGAGACGCACAAGACAATGTTAACTGATCTTGTCGCTAATATCAGTAACACAACACAGGAGAGAATGGCTGAATTACAGAGTGTAGAACAAGATGTTAAACTATCTGTGGACAACATGAAAATACAACTCGATGTTTGGTATGAAGAGTACATGTCAAAGATTGGTATCAGGCGACAGGATTTGTTGGAAATCTCGAAGGATGCGCTGAAGAAGGTGACAAAATGTTTGAACAAGTTGACGATGTTTGAGTCGTCATTAGTTAACATGGAACAAAGTCAAATAGATATAGAGGACATAGAAGAGTTCACTAATGATCATATTCAGTTAGCTGTTGGAGATGTTGACGCATTGGTTGAAGCAACTCAAGTTGAAAATGTGAATATTCGATTTGAAGGTGCTCTATCACCATCAAAATCTGTCGTCCTCGGAGAATTGGTAGGATGTGAAGAGGTCACTCCTCCGGGAGCGGTAGGAGGGGTTAGGTGTGAGACGCCAGCTGCAATAGAAACACCCAGTGAACATAAGACCTTCGTGATTTCTGAATACAGGCATAGAGATCATGACGTGGACTTGGACCATCAGTTAATAGCTTTACCAGACGGAAATATTCTGCTCAATAATACATCAGTTGTGAATGGTCAGCTTGATGAAGTTTATACTGATACAATATTCAAAAATATGCCATCGCTTTCAGTAGTAAGACTGGATTATGAAACAAATTGTTTGTACGCTTTCTGCAAAAGTTTTGGTAAAAAAAATGTCCGCCGATATAACTTAGTAACAACAGCAACTGGGCAACAGGTTTACAAATGTACCGGGTTTGTCCCAACACTGCCAGGAATCGGTGTCATTGATGCATGTTTCATTACAAACAACCGGTTATATATAGGTTCCAGGAAAACTGTTACATACTTCAGAATTGAACCGGTCGCTGCTGCAGCAGATCATAATAGGAGGTTTATTGATAAACAATCAAAGATGGTGATCACTGTTGATGTTACAATCAGAGATGTTATAACAACAATGAATGGAGAAATTATTCTTGTCGCTTATTGCACCAGCTACAAGAAGGGAGAAGCAGTGCTATATCACATTGCACAAGATGATACACAACTCAGTGTTAAACATAGAATTAGCCTTAATGAAATTTGTAAGCCTAGAATTTACCGCAGTATTCATCTTTTCTGTCCAACCAGCTCGTATATCATTTTGTTTATACGCTTAACTTCCGACAACACATCAGTTTGGCAAATGAGAGTCAATGCTGATGGTGGTCTATCGGACAAAAGTTCTCTAGGTGAAATAGACAGAAGGATAATCAGAGATATTCGGTTAAAATCCGAACCGCTCACAATCTGTGCTGCGAATTATTCGCCAGATTCGTGCCAGTATTCTTTGACAACATACTTGATCACGGAAGCTGATTGATTTTGCATACATTCTTAAGATGTAGAATCTCAAATAGTCAAAACTCTGTAATTTAGTTTCAACGATCGGATATTTTAACCAAGCCCATCCGATTTTAAAAAAAGCGTACGACCAACGATTTGGTTAATAACTAGAATTCCAATTACTGATCGCTATTTTCGGAATCGATCCCATGTCTTCGATCGTTAATAAAGATCTGTGACGTCACGTGTCGCTTATTTTAGAATCTGATTAAAATTGAACATTTCAAAGTTACTTTTAACTAAGAGAATGATACACTTTTGTAAACTAGTTTATAGTAATCTATCCGCCAGGAAATGAGAGACACATTTTTTAGCCCTAAATAATGAAATGTACCGAGAATGGAGAGCTACCGTGTATGATGTAAATTGTATCACTTGCAAAATAAACCAATAGAGCTGTAGTATGATGTAGTCAATGTGAAATATGAGAAACTCCTGAAAACAGCTCCTCCGTTTAGTACCTACTGATACACCGGTCACAATCCTCTCTTTAATCGTTATCTATTAAAATACTTGAGTAAGGCCCTGGCGAGAGAACGTGTCCGTGCACAAATCCGAATGAATAAACTGAAATACCGGATGATAATATTGAAGATAATATATTTTATTTACCTTGAACCTGAGAATGATTTTCCTAATCCCTATTATATGAATCCCTATCGTTCCGAAGCTTCTCCTGTCCTGCTGTCGACACTCGTCTTACTAAGGTACAGATTCTCCCGATTGACTGCTCTCTCAAGATGCGGGTCCCTTTTATAGAAAGAATCGGCATTCTTAAAATACCGACTCTCCCACTCGACTTTTGGCAAGGAGCAGCAACCTTACTGTCATGACTGTTTTGGTCATATAGAATTTGGCCTTAATGATTCGCTGATCTAAAATTATTTTCAAAACTGATTTGCTAAACTAACTTTTTCCTTCCAACCCTCCTGTCATGACGCGTTGTGATTTACTCACTCCTTGCTAGTCGTTGTTGAGAGAGCAGCTATTGTCTGTGAATTACCAACGAGCGCATACAGACAACAGAAACTTCAGCCAGCTAGTTTTAACATTTAACACAAATTAATTTTTCTAAAACATTAGCGATTATTAACAATTTGTTCTTAAACAACATCTAGATTGCTCAAATTAATTATCTTTTCAAAACTTTGTTTTCTTTTCTAATTACAGTACAAATTCATTGTTTCTTTTTTAATTATTATAATTAACTACGATTCGGAATACATTGTGATTGATTATCAATTCTTAAATTATTTGAAATACTTATACTAATTATTTTATCTACAATTTAACTAATTCTATTTTCATACAGGATAAGCAAAACAACCACATCTTCCTAAACTTCCGGTTTTTCCTTTTACGGAAAGTAGCCGGGAATATCATCAAGTATCAGCGTGATCCCTTCACGAGCCTCATTATAAATACACTCCATTGTTCCGACCCAACCAAATATGGTTCCAACTATTTAAAAGTTTTATATAAAGATTTTCTGAATGTTTGCCAGATCCCACAGCAGAAGAACCGAGAAAGAATTGTTGTTTATAGACTGATTTATGGTTGGCGTTGGTAGATGAAAGCATCAAACAAGAACTTTCGTAATTCTTACTACTAGTACGTTCTTGTCTGACGGCTTTAACGTAACCCCCACGCATACGGAAACAACATTAAGAACATTTCTAGATACTACGAAACATTTTTCAGTTACTACGAAAATCTAGCTGTGGATCACTACGTTCCTACGTACCTGGTTTCGTATTGCTTTCAACACGGCGATTTTAAGAGGCAATTTGGAATCGGTAAACTAACTTTTAGATACAGGTTAAATTATCATAGTTGATATGAATTATGATTAATTCGTCATGGATTATCTGTTATCACTTAATCGGTCCCGAGTGATACGCATGACTAACAAAGAATTGTTCCCGATACTGTCTTAGAGAGCACTCAGTCAATTAGGGTGAAGTAAATAATTTTGCCTTTTCCTGTTGTTTTGCTTTATCCTGTATTATAATAGAATAACATACCTCCATTTAACGCCACCCTTGGGGATTCCTGATTTTGGGGGTAAATAGAGTGTGGCGGTAAATCGGGGTTTATGTCGAGTCACTCAAATAACTAACCTATTGTCTGCTCAGTAGGCTACGATGTATATTGATGTGATGAATAAAGAAAAAAATCTGAAAAAAAAACATCCTTTTACAATTAAAAACTTTTTACAAAATAAACATCGGGGCACATCATCAGGAAAACATCGAAGGCTAGAATAGGAATCATATAACATGCAACATTGATTTTTCATACTACGGTACCAATCGCTCTGTAGATCGATTCGTAAACCACTTAAATGTGGTATCCCACAAGGTTCCGTTTTAGGGCCTCTACTTTTTTACGTTATATATATATATTACCTATTGGAGAGATTATCTGTCAGCTTTCTACTCTGTATCATATATATGCTGATGACCAACAGCTTTATAAGTTTGTCAATCCTAAATGCTTTGTTGAAATTTCAAGAACACTCAATATGTTAAATAAACTAGTCAGTGTCATTTTCAATTGGCTAACCATAAACAAACTCAAAGCTAACGGTGAAAAGACAGAATTTATCATACTTGGAACTCCGCATTTTAAGAGTCTTCTGCCTAATGATATTTTTCTTACTATAGATGGTGCAAAGATCTATCCATCTCAATGTATTCGTAATTAAGGCGTTTTATTTGACGATTCTTTGTCACTCGTTGACCATGTTAGTAATGTATGTAAAGCTGCGAATTTTCACTTATATACTATTGGTAAGATACGTAACCTACTTGATGATGAATCATGTAAAACTGCTGTAAATTCTCTGGTCACATCTCGTTTGGACTACTCAAACTCATTACTTGTTGGATCCAATAACACACTAGTTAATCGCCTACAAATAATTCAAAATAATGCTGCAAGGCTTATAACAAGAACTAGAAAGTTTGAACATATTACACCTATTTTAATGGATCTACATTGGCTGCCAATTGCAGTTCGATCAGAGTTCAAAATTCTTTTAACTGTCTATAAATGTCTTAATGATACTGCCCCTCAGTATTTGAAATCTCTTTTAAATGTTTACACTCAATCACGACAACTTAGATCCAATTCAGTAACCAATAATCTAGTCATATCTAAGTCAAATCGGAAATTTGGAGAGGGCTTTTAGGTGTGCGGCGCCAGCATTATGGAATGGGCTTCCTAGTCACGTTAAAACTAGTCCTACTGTTCAATCTTTTAAAACTAGTCTCAAAACTTTTCTTTTTAATCGAACATATTTGTCATAACTTCTAGTCAAGTATTCTACTTAATATGTAAATTTTTTTATATGTGTCTCTATTTTATGTATGTTTTCTTTTTAATGTCAAGCGCAATGATTATGTTTTAGACTTGGGCTTAATAAGAAAATAAATTATATATTATTATTAAATAGACACGCCACTGTACGCCGCCTTTAATGCAAATATCGCCGTAAATCACTGTCTTATTCCATCGTATGGAAAATAATGGTCAGCTATTTTCTATTGCGATGGATCTTTATTCCTCCCGTTTTTCTTTTACCGTTAATTCAATTCGTTTCGGTGTCGGTGCCATCTAATGAAATAGTTTTGATAACCGTACCTTACTGGAGGGCTAGACTCGCAACAAAGTGAGGTGGTCATCGGATCGATGAAACAGGTCATCGGTATCGTTTTATGGTGGCGTATCGTAACATTATTAAAGATCAAATTACTCATCTTTTAGAATGGTGGTAAATCGGGAAATATTGTAATACATTTGTATTAGGATTGTAATTTAAGGATTGTTTTAGGAGATTACGTTGGCGGTGGCGGTATGCGAGGGGCGGTAAATCGGGGTTTTTCCTATACATTTTAGATACGAATGTTCGGTTTCCCATGAAATCCAGGCGGTAGGCGAGGTTGGCGGTGAATCGGGGGCGTTAAATCGAGGTATGACTGTAGTAAGATTATAGATGAAAAATTAGTGGAACGGTTATAAAATGATTTTAGGATTGATAATTAATCACAATGTATTTCCGAATCAAAAGTAATATTACAAATTCAAAAAGAGAGTTTGTACCGTAATTTCTGACGAAAACAAAGTTTTGAAAATATATTTAATTTGAATAATCTGGATGTTTTTTTAGAACAAAATGTTAATAATCGCTTAAGTTTTAGGAAAATTAATTCGTGTAAATGTTATACTAGCTTTCTGAAGTATACGACCTGTCTGTATACGACCGTTGGTAGAATAGCCGCTCTCCCAACAATGATACCAGGAGTGAGTAAATCGAAGCGCGTCATGACAGGTTGGAAGGAAAAGTTAAGTTCAGAAAATCAGTTTTCAAAATAATTTTAGATCGGCGAATCATTAGGGCTAAATTATACATGACCAAAACAGTCATGACAGTTAGGGTCCGCAGTCTTGGGAGAGCAGACTTGATGCAGACTTGTTACCAACAGGTGTGTAGGCTTTGATGGATATACCTATATATAGGGAACTAGAATTGGAATTGTTTTCTGAAATTCTGAAAACTGGAATTTATAGTGATCTTATCAAGGTGAATAAAAATATATTATCAATTATTATTCAGTCTCGGAATTTCTAGTTTTTAGTTGGGTCTGTTCTCTTGCCAGGGAAATAAGAAGATATTTCAGAGAATTGTGACCGGTGTATCACTATTTTACATACGTTTTACGAACTCCTTGAAATATTTTTCTATAATATGTTTCACCATCTACAAGGATTTCTTAGTTAGATTTATGTTTTACAGAATGAAAAACTTTCACAAAATCTGAGTAAATCTTGTAAGATTTGAGAACATATTTTCTATTCGGTGTTAACAGTAAATCTTATAAATGAATTTTAGTTCTAATGAAGACTTAGTGATAATTTCAAACTAAAGTTAAATTTCGTTTTCAATTCGCGAGAAGACGCGGTCAGTTCCTGTACATTCTCAGACAGTCGGCACAACCTCATGAATTCTTCTCAGATGCAGATTGGCCGAACTCATAACAGTTACATCGTTCACATGTCTGTGATGAACAGGTCTGGAATCTACCGTGATGTGTCTTTGATCATTCTGCCTATCTTATTCCTGTTAGGGGCCTTCGGCAATTCAGCTACTTTCCTGATAATGGTAAATCGCAGTTTATTCTACGCTTACTATCTTATCGTTTTGTCTCCTCAGTGATTTCACGTTCTGCAGTTAAACACTGATGCCTGTTTTACAGTTTGTTCTCGTCCATCGAAACACTCAGAAAAGGTTTAGATTGTAAAATTACTCCAAACCTAAGATGAGATATTTGAATTATTTAGCAAAAGTAGTTTAAAGTGTATTTCCCTGCCAAATGAAAATGAAGATGTTTAAATTTCAAAATGTCTGACTTCAACGCCCCCTGTAGGCCAAAAAAACGAAAAAATTGTAAAAGGCATCCACCACACATGATAACCCACCTACTCTGCTATCAAATGAGCCCAGATGCCAAGCTGTAACAAAAAATGCCGTGATCGTCGAATTTTCCATGATTGGCTGGCTGACTAACTGGTCATTCATGAAGAATTAAGCATCAGTTGTCAAATCTATGAATTTGCTAACTTTCTTGCGGCCTCCGTCAGTTCGTGGTTTGTAGTATTAATATATCTAGAATGCGCGGCAGTTGTGCTTTTTCCGTTCACATCTCGTTTGATATGTACACCGAGGTTCGCTATATTCATAATTATTGCAATGTACTGGTCCAGAGTCCTATGTTCTCTTAATCATAACCGACCAGTCTTTCGGGTGTTACTGTGAATTATTTGACCAAATAATGGTTATAACTAACATCAAATACTGTAATTATAGTTATGTTATTCAGAGGTTCAAAAATGGTATCGTCTGATTGGAAAACTACAAAATCAAAACGTACAACAACGCTTGTAAGAGTTTCGCTCGCATTTACAATATACACTTCCATCCACTATTGCTGTACAGAACTACAGTACTTCTTGAAGTATGTCGAAATAATAATACGTCGTTCGCGACGGTGACTAAAGACAAGCGACCATCCTCGTCCGTTTGACCTGTAGGCATGATATCTACTAGAGACCAAGCCCATAGGTAAACGGACGCCACTCCTTTAAACATTGACACCGGAAAGTTAGGGTCCAGCTATCGGTCTGTTACTATTATTCGTCGTAACGCGCCGACAACTCAAGTTTGCAATACCGAAATTCGTTCTTCATGAATCCGCCCCTCGACTGAAACCACCTGAACGACTATATGCGATCGAGGCGTTCTATCGCCGAGTCCCCCTTGCTCGCTAACCAGCGCTCTCCTACTACCTGTACCGTTTTCATAATGAACTATATCAAGTTATTTGTAACATATTCCGCAACATTCGAAGTCTCGACAAGGAAGATCAATTTGAGATCCTACTTTCTTCCCATTCATTAGCTAGAAATGTAGGCAAATTTGTAGACCAAGCCGAATTCTTGCACACCCAATTCTATATCCACCTTCTTCATACATGTAAACATTCTTAGATTTGGTAACTTCTGCATGAGTCTTACTGAGTGCAATTTCTATACACCATCTTTTCTTTTGTTAATTTTCTTTTGTTAATTCTTTTTATCATCCACAATCGTGTTATATTTCATGATGAATAAATATTGAATTGAATTAAATTGAATTAATCGAGTTAGGTAGATGATGTGATTTGGACATTCTCGGAGCTACCCCAACAGAACTCCAAGGTTGCACAAAATTCTGAAGGACGTCGGGTAGTTTGACAATCCGAAAACGAATCGAAATTGAGATAAACCGATAAATGAGATAAATGCTGCGCAAGATTGTCGAATACGAGCCTTCAACTTCTTCATCAGATAATGATGACGATGAACTTATTTTCCATCGCCAGCATCGACTGACGAAACATCGAATTCTTGGCCTATCATCACCGAAAGGTACGTTGTCGTTCGGTCACCACGGCACGGGACAAATGCACTCGCCAATATCACAGGGGCTTGTAAACTAGCTTGGATTTTACTGCCGGGTTGTCGATAATCTCGCGAGAATGGTGCTTAATTTAAACTGCAAATAAATTCAAAATATCACAGAATAACCTCTTGTTGATGTTGTTTATTTATCCACTATAGAGTTCCGATAAACAATTGGCTGTTAAGGATCAGTATCAGCGGGCGCGACACCTTACTATATTAAAATAACAAGGGATGAAACGGCTTCGCTTTTGCCTGTGACCGTATTGATGCGGCGGAAACCACTGCGCATGCGCGGCAACTTCCGAGCGCTAGTGAGCTGTCAATCAAACAACAATTTATAGTTTTTCTACATCAATTCAAAAATTGATAGTTTCCTTAGAAGTGTGATTGCCTTGGCTTGAAAGAGGTTTTTGAGAAAAATCAATTGAACTTGAACTGATCTTAACCTTTCGGAAAGTTGCCGCGCATGCGCAGTGGTTTCCGCCGCATTCAAACTTTATTTTCAATCTAAAATTAAAACTACACTAGGTGTGGGGCTTCTATTTCTTGAAATTGCTACTTGTCCTACAGTTTGGATCAGATCAATTCCAAATTTGGTATGAATATTCTATGGACCAATGCCTAAAAAGGACCAAGCCTTTTTGGATTTGGTCACCAGGAGGTACCCTTGGGTATGGGGCTTCTATTTTTTCAAATTGCACAGCAGAGCTATAAGCCGATAGGTTCCTTGTTTGTTCTCACCACCAGGGGAGTTGAATACTAAATATATACAATTGTCTTATTTATATTGGTACCATTGCTTATTATGTGATCACAATCAATTGCAAATTTATAGCTTGATATTGTCAGATTGTTGAGCATTTCATTTTCAAACCTCTTCCCTGAGCCCCTAGTTTGAAACCTGAAAACCATATCTTTGACATGATTTATAGCAAGTTCGGCACCTTAAAATGCTAATGGGCAATGTCAGTTACCATTCAGAATAATGCCATATTGACAAAATATCCACATCCTTTTGCAATTTAGCCCTAGAACATTATGAATGTCATCATTTGGGCGCCTAAACTGCTTTCCAACCCCTTATAATAAAACTGATTGCCTTTTGAATGATGAGTGATTTTTGAGTTTCATTAATCTTTTATAGATGAGTCAGACAGCACCTCCAACCCCCACGGGATGCGTTCGGGTTCCACTACTACTAGTGCAACAGCACACCACTGCGATAACAGCAATAACGATATGGATAATTATTTCGGCTTAGATCTACCGCAGCTTGCCGATTCTCCGCAGTTGAATACAGCTAGTACGCTAACCAATGATGTTACGCCTAGTGATAAAACAACAGAATTTGACGTTCCATTAGTGAAGAGACGACGTACTGTTAGCAGTACTAGTGTCAAGCAAATCGAAGAAGTTATTAGAGTTGAAGTGCCGCAAACAGATTTCTGGAAAAGTGTTGACCAAGAAATGGTCAAGGAAGTCAATAAGAAAGACAATAGCACGAATCCGGTTGATGATACCGGTTCGGGGAATGAACGTCACGGACGAAGTCATCATAGAATCAATGACCTTCAGGCAAATAAATTATATGAATATGGCAAAATTCAGCCAAAAAGTAATATACCTGCTTTGGGTTCAAAATTGAGCAAGAGTTGTGATGTTTCTTTGAATTCTTCAGCTCCGAAAAAGCACATTTTTTTCGTACATCACAAAATTTCGCCCTGGCTGAGTAAGTCAAATATTCATTATCAGGCTCCGTGGAGTGAATTGGAAAAAGTAGAAGCTCATGCCGGGGCCGTGAACCGCATTCAATGGTGCTCGCGAAAAGACTATAGCCATCTGCTGCTTTCGGCGTCGATGGATTCAACTGTTAGATTGTGGAATATGTTCAGTTCGGTCAATTGTCGATTAAGCACGTATGACCACCATTCGAAAGCCGTGAAAGACTTGACTTGGCTTCGATCGTCGAATGAATTTATTTCGTGCGGTTTTGACCGGACGGCGAAAAATGTTGATATCGAAACAGGTAGGCTATGGTTCATCACATTGACACGTTTAATGCGTTGGAAAATGCATTATTACAAAGGATGTAAAATATTTCTTTCATTGACTTCGTCATGAGTGCACAATGTTTCATATCTCCAAGAAGATCTCATGGATCTCATATCACCCTTGTCACATTAGTCATTACGAAACTAACTGGGCGTGTCTACTTGTAGACTTCTTAAACCAAGGGTGCCAATCAAATAGAAAACCGCTTAGGTCAGTGAAGGAAAGGATTTTAGTGAGGACCCCTGTGTCACCAGTTATCCGGCCAAGATGAAATGGTGTGTATTATGATAGGACAACTCGGTCAAATTTCGGTTCATTTACAATTAACTTTCATCTTGCTTTTTAGCCTCACACATAGGGGCAAATCACAGATCTGAACTCAGATTGACCATTAAGAGTTCATGAGTAGGCGATTTTATGGATATTATAGGTATATGATGTTAATTGAATCTGAAAATTATTATATGGCATCATTGTCCAAATGCCCATTGATGCCACCTCACTTGTCACAATCGGAATCTTCAACAGGCATGTATCCAGTGGGTTCTTTGTATTATTTATTCAGTTTTCAACACTACAATAATTTCCAAGCCTACATGGTATATTTTTGGTATGATATGATTAAGCAGTGCCTAAAAATACACAGAATACCTGAAAATTAGACAAATTTTTTCAAAATTTTCTGGAGGATGATCATCAGAGCACCTCCCTTTGAAAATCCTGGATCCACCCCTGCTTGGTTACTACAACCCACTGCAGAGTCCTCATTTCTCTGACCTATTATCGTGCCATAGGAATGAGCCTGTTGTGAAGTGCTTCCTGATCCTTTCGATATTTATTGACTATCCATTTTAGGGAAGGTTTTATCAACGCACGAGAATCCAACGTATGTTACATGTCTCAAACTTCACCCGGGTAGTGGTGATAATGTATTTGTACTGGGATCAAAAGATGTTATCCATTGCTGGGACAAACGAACGCCTAAAACACCAGTCAAAAACTTTAAGTACAAGTTTACGTTTGGCCAGGTACGTCGATGCAAAAAATGTATTTCAAACTCTAAACTTTTTCTGGTCTTCATCTGAAAAACCATTGTCAAGGAATGAATTTTGAAACTGAATTCAAATCTGCGGGTATCATCGTGAAGTGTTAGAATTCGCTATATGTCACAAATTATGGCTAGAATGTCGAACCCACAATAAACTACGAATGATATAAACTTAAAAAAATTTATTTGAACCTCAAAATTCTCGCAGCTTCATGTATTTCATATTTTATCGTGGGTTTGACATTCTAGCCTTTATCTGTGACATATATTGCAAATTCCACATCTTCTATATTTCATTGTCCAATATCTTTTAATTGATGGTGATTATTATTATAAAAGGTCCAAGATTTGCTGTTTACCGATGGTGGAAATACGCTGTTTAGTTGCAATGATGTTGTGAGCCGGGATTCTGCTGATCGTAACATTATGGCGTGGGACTTTCGCACTACAGCTGTTCTGTCGCAACAAATCTATCAGGTACTATAGTAAAGATATAACAAAACTGAATATATGCAGGTATCAATCCAAACCAGGACTCGCCCAGAAGCAGGTCAACTCCTACCTGGTTTCATCACCAAATGTGCATGGTCTTCCTAGTTCTGTTTTTTGGTAGTACCGAGTTCGGTGGATTTACAGGATATGTAGTTTTTGTCCGATATATTCTCTAGGAGAAATACACGTGTACACGTTTGAAGGCACACCATTCTGACAATCAACTGTTGGCGCAATCCAATGGAGGATATATCGCACAGTTTTCATGCAGTAGGCCGTACAAATTAAACAAACGCAAACGCTTTCAAGGCCACAAGGTAATCAATCGATTGTTGATCTTGACAATATTTTAGATTTTCAGTTACTCCAGGGGTCGTCCATTTATTATGTATGTACATAAAATTTACCCACCTATTGCTAAGTTCAGACCCCTCACAGCCAATGTTTAAAGAGAAACATTGTTGATATCGGCATGTGACGGTAATGCTGTTATACTTGCTGGATGCACAAAAAAGACAGTGGGTTTAATTGGTTGAAGTTTCTTCATTGTTCAGTGAGAATCTTAGCGCCGCTGGTAAATGGCCATTGTGACTGTTCACCAATGCTCGATTTATACAATTCTAGAGGGCATCTTTTCTGGATAAAAAGATTCTCCAGTCGGTATCCCGCATCAAAGTTTGGTATCCCAGTTCACCTCAGAAATTAGTTTTTATTGAAGAAAACAGGAAAAAAGTAAGATTTAACAACTACACGGTGAAATCAAATTCCTTGTCTCCTGTCGGGATAGTTTCAATCCCAAAAAAAAAAAATCTACACCGTCAGGATATTGGGATACTGTCAATATTGAGTTCTTTTCAATAGAGCTTCAGTACGTAGTGCTATAAACCAATGATGCATGTTACATGAGTACATTTGTCATTATTCAAGCTGGTTTACCGATAGTTACGAAAACACACACAACACACACACTTGTAGATCCCCCTTTCCCCCGAACGCAATTTTATCAGAGACCACCCCTACCCTGCATTTGTGATTGTGGCTTATAAGTCACTATCTCAGGAGTTTTTTTGGTCCGTGCCAACTGTTCACTCAGGTACCAAATGAGCCCGTGCCTGCTTGGCCCGACCAAAAATGTTGGACTAGACCTGCACCAAATTTTTGCACAGGTCAAAGTATTGCATGTGCATTGCAACTCACTTCGCTTTGTCACTGCCTTGTTTAGTATCGAGTGAGTGTTTTATGTGTGAATATGAAAAGTTAGACTCGGGCCTGATCTGGGCCAAATTGGTCCAGGTCAAATGGTCTCCGTGTGATCATGGCTAGAAATTTAGAAATGTGTTGATGGCTTAATTATCATTTTCCTTTCATCTGCATAGGTTTATTGAATTGCCAGATGTAAGGATCAATCTGTGCCTGAACTTGCCTCCTTCTGAAGTGCTGCATATTGATAGTAGCAATGGCCAATGGGGGATCTTTCAATCTCTTAAATCTTTAAAGCCTTAATAAGTTTTATAAGGAATCCTCTTAATCTGCAATTTATAGGTTCTAGGCTACAGTATTGGTTTTGACACTAGTACCGATGGTAGAACTGTGATCAGTGGCAGTGCAGACGGACGAATAGCATGTTATGATTATCAAACTGGAAAGAACTTCAGAACATTAGACACAAAAATGGCTGTGTGCATGGACATAGCTTTTCATCCAGTTTTACCTTCCACTATCGCGGCGTGTGCTTGGGATGGTATGATATCTGTATGGCAATGATTTTGTAATTAATTTGTTATTGAAAAGTACATGTATAATGGTATTTGGAGTAGTTTTCTGTCATCTCTGTATTTATAATCTCAGCATACACTGTCGATAGCAGTTGAAATTCAACAAAACTTGCTACCTAGTTATCAGGTTGCTGTCAATAATTTATTTCTATGGTCAAAATACAATTACTTAGTACCCTTACTGTAAGGTTTTACTTGATTGGACTAAGCAATGAACATATAAACCATTTAATCAAGCATCTCCTACTTTCAATACATCAGTGTGAATTCCATGAAGTAAAAATTTGCTATTTATGCAAGTCTGCTATCAGAATATCAGCGATTTTTGGCCATCCCCTCTCAGTAGTGATTTGAACCTGATGGTATCTCGAGACTGCCATGGCACTAACCCTGCCTGATTAGTCAAAGTTTGCGGTTCATGCCGTGGCAGCGTCTAGCAATGCCATCTGGTTCGAATCCCTCCTTGTCACCATTTACTCGATGTAATCTCCCATACCAGGAAACCCCTTTGGAAACTTTAGAGCTGTCTACTAAAATATTCTTTAGTGACACCCCTTGGTTTAAGAACCCTTGTCTCAAATAGGTAGTTTTCAAATCGTTCTCCTTACCATCGCTCAATTGAAAGGCATCCCACACTTAACTAAGTGAATAATTAATAATATTCCTAAGAATTTCTATTCATTTATTGTCTAAAGCATTGTCAAGACACATACATACCTATACATGCACATAATTGAACTTCATTTTGACTGGTATACAAGAACATAAAATTATCTAGGAGTCGCTTACTGATAATTATGTATGCACTGAACAGCTAGATACAAGACAGATGCAAGTCATACAGGAAATCCACCGTTACACTGATGGCACATAAACCAGTGAACTGATTTCTGGACTGTAATCTGAAGCTAATACACGTATATCCATTTACATTGAAAACAACAGGAATAACACCGAATCAAAACATTTACCAATTAATACCTCATCCTATAAATGAAGGACGATGAGAAAAACATAGAAGGGAGATTTTTTGACAGTGTGTCAAACTACAGGTAAATCCACTCTCTTTGTATCCACCTTCAATGTACCAGTATGTCAAAATTTATGCTATATAATGATTTCTTAATGGGATTTATTTTGTTGGTCCCAGATGATCCGTATTAAGTAGGGATTGATGAAAGACTTGCCGCCAATGAACTCAATGAATATGGAATGTTCAGTAACAATGGATATTTCAAAATGCTTGAAAGTTCAAAAACGCAGCTTCAGACCAGAGAAAAAAAAAACTTTGTTATGATAAGCAATGTGAAATGAAGAAACGAAGAGCTAAGTGGTGGATGGCATTTTTAAGATGCTACAGAAAAAAGTATGGTTTGCGCTTGCTCTGAAATGCCCAAATGAATACAACTAATATAACAAAATTTATCTATGTTTACAGGGCAATGACGAAAAGAAAAGAAAACTATTTATTTCATGCATTTTTCACCACATCAGATCACCATGGGATTATGCACCTGCACCAAAAGTAAAAATATTAAAATTTGTAAAACTACAACCAAAATTTAACAGAATAAAAATACACAAAAATTCTCCATGGTGGAAATTCAAATACAGCAAAGCCCACTTCATTCAGATGAGATTTATTTGGATTTTATCCTGACATGCAATGGCCTACCTTAAACATTAATGTATCTAAAATACGATATTGATTCAGAAATATTTCATAAAAGGGATGGATTTCGTCAGTCCCAAATTATCCGGACGAAATGGGTTTGACTGAACAAGTTAAGAAACGCAATAAGCTTGTTGTATCCTCGCAATAGACTGATTACAATAGTTGTTTCAGTCCCTACAATATGGAAGTATCAACTTGGAAGACGTGCATTTAGTTAATTTCATCCTTTTTTGTTGTAGTTTTAAACCAGTCATATCAACATATTGCGGTTCACAAGATTGGATGATGCATTACAAAATTGGAGAATATGCATACATCTATTCCTACTTCGAAGGTATACCACTGTCACAATTTTGCAGTTATATACCTAGGGGATCATTTTAAGACATCAAAATGATTTGGTTTGTTATTAATAATTATTAAACCCTTTATTATAATGATTTCCAGATGACCGGGCTGCGATCCACATCTGGATAGTACCATTTATTATTGCACATAAGATTCGTAATAATGAGGTTCCTCTGTTATTCATTCACTGGTAGTTGAGCCTTGACTGATTGCCGAGTTAAGAAAATATATGTAAACAGCCTGTCCAAAATTATCTTGTAAATTGTCGAATGGTTTAAATGGTTCAATAAATTCTCCAGTACAGCAAAGTGAATTATACCGTATACATGTATTTCCAAAATAATCAATTTCTAGTTTTTTCAAATGATAGTTAATTCCAGTAATAAAAAAATGTTTGTAAAACTTTGGAAATTGAAGTATGAGGCTTTAACGTGCAATTTTCATTAGTAAACAATCCACAGAAATAACACACGGTATTTAACAAATCAACTAAATGAAACCTACTTATTTTAGAATTCAAACAAATCTTTTAAGCTGGTTCATCTAGGATTGATTATATACATGTACTAGCTAAATAGACTCTGCACCTTCATATGCAGATTTTGGACTCTATCGGGTATACCTAGAACACAGTTGAAGATCTTTGTCAAGTTTATCTTCTTTTTCCTCGCTGTTTTCAAAGAAGGCAGGGAGGCAGAGTCTACTGTGTAATTATGTTGTAACATTTATTTCAAGATTTATCGACAGCTATAGAGCATCGGTATAAATCATGGCTGTCTAAGACATGGACTTACTCTGAAACAGTTCAAAAACCTAAGACTATTAGATAGCTGGTAAACAATTTACACAATCCAATGAATACTATTTAAAAACTTTCCCACCTTTTGATTTTTTAAGATATGCATTATTCAGATGGAAAAACCAAATAACAACCAAATGCCTGAAGCCTGGTTAAAATTCTACTTAAGAGATTGCATAATCAATCTGATGTTTTAATACTGGGGTCAAATCTTAATTGAGACCTGTGATAAAGCTGTCAAATTAAAGATCAGATACAGGTACTCTAGAGTTTAGATTTGACGATAAATCGATTTCAAGTCAATCCAACAGAATGGCTTGTTAATTTCGAAGACTAGATGTAACATTCATTCCCCAGGATATATCCTTGAACGTCCAAAAACCTCACTACACATTCGATGCGAACCATGTCGAAAATCCAGTTTTATAAACTGAGATTTGTAAAGCAGCATAATATGAATTTTTATTTCAGTAGCAAACTATATGAATAGATCAACCCTTAACCTGCTGAGTTATTTACAAAAGGTTTTCGATGAAATTATGAGCACTGTATTAAATCTTTATAACCTCCAAGCTATTGAATATGACAATGAAACTTCAAAAAGTAACCAACTGGTGAAAGATGACAAAAAATTTGACCACCGATTTGGGGAATTAGTTGCCTCAGCAAGAAGATTCAAGTCACATGGCAGGTTAAGGGTTAGAAAGTCAATTAAACCACACCCACTGATTGGGGGGTTCAGTTGGCTTTTATCTTGGTAGCTGCCATTGAAACAGTGGAATTTACAGACTTCAAAGTGGGCTTGGGGTAACTTGGGCCCCTGTTTCAAACTATGGCCCCAGATAAAATCAATACCATGGTAAATAAAAGTTAAGTCAAAAAGAAATCAGAACAGCATACAATATTTCCAACATTAGAGGTGACGCCGATGCAAGACAATGTTTTGCTTGACATCTCTAATAAATCACAGACGACGCAATACATTAAGGAACAGCTGTATGTACTCCATGATAATGAAGATATACCGGGTAGCCAAAATTGCCAACCCTATTCGAGTTTCACTATTCTATACAGTTGGTCAGCATTTTTAACAAGTCTAGAAGGACTGATAGCGTACTGGCACTGCTACTTTGGCAATCAATGATTGTGTTTGTGTGAATATCTGCTAAGGAGCTTCGGCACTTCGATCTCATACATTTCAATTGAAAATGAATTGAGAATGAATTAATTATCAATGAAAACTAAACCAAACATAAATAGAAAAGTCGTCCTTATATCTTTTTGGTGGCACGTATGTGTAATATTGAAATCAGGAGTCTAAAACACAGATAGATCATCACCATGCCATCTGGTGGGATAGCACCTGGCATGCCCGTACCCCATTCACACACCATGTCAGATCTCAGTTTCTGTGGAGTTTAGTCTACCTCGACTAGAGGCTTTATGAATGTACGAAAAACTACTCGAACTATCAAATGAGTCTTCTCTAGAGCGCAACTGTTCCGTCATAGCTGTTGTTTGTATTTGCTTATCGACAAATGTAAAATCCTTTTTGCACTTATCACAGATATAAGTTCGCTTTGGTCGCTTTTTCGGCTCCTGGTGCGTGAGCACTTTCGCGATGAGGGTCACAGGAACCGAAGATTCATCTTTGCGAGTTTCGATTTGCACAGTATTTAGTTTATTGACCGAATAGACCATTGCAGTTGGCGGGAACGTAGGCATCGGCACGCGTATAGTTTTCTGTTCGAGTGGTGGTTTCTCCAGTTCGATGATTTCTTCCTG
This sequence comes from Tubulanus polymorphus, assembly GCF_964204645.1. Taxonomy (NCBI): domain Eukaryota; kingdom Metazoa; phylum Nemertea; class Palaeonemertea; order Tubulaniformes; family Tubulanidae; genus Tubulanus; species Tubulanus polymorphus. The sequence goes on from NC_134025.1 coordinate 11,998,526, forward strand.
AGCCATATGAGGCTTCAGTCTCTGCTGAAGATCCAAAGGAAGCTGGAAGACCAAGAGTTTCATATATAACTTATTGAAAAATCTAGTATATGAACTGCTGCACGAAAATAAAAGCTCACAGTCCAGTGCCACAGTTCCGAGTTCAGATTTAACTCATGAGTTAACTCATTGAAAATGAACTAACTTTAGCTCAGAGTTAACTCTTAACTCACAACTGTGGAACAGGGTCCAGCCAGGGGTCCAGGGAATAACCTCAGAAAAGCCTTAATTTGCAATGAAAGCTCCCCCGTACCATTTTCATAGAGGTGTGGCAGAACATACTACAAAAATGCTTACCGTGTTCAACTTATGTGCTATGAAATTGGAAGGTTTACATTGCAACAACTGCACAGCGGTGTTACAATCATTTCTGAAGCGTTCCTGAAAATTAAAATCTTTTTCCTTAGATACTTATTCACTGAAAATTAATGATCTTCAATAATTAACATTTTCTCGGCTGAAGTTTCATTGTTAAATATGAGTCAATAATGTTTGTATCAGATTGGATGCCTTCTAATTACAACAAATCAGATAAATGGCATAGATTTCTGGTATTAAAACAATAATGTAGAATAGGGCTTTCAGCAATATCAAACAATTATCGATTGAGATTCAAGACTCTAAACTCAGCACTGGAAGTGTTACTAATCAGGAATAAAACTAAGTCTGCAACAGTGCAGTTTTACAAGAATTTATTCCAGATGTCTGGGTTTTTCTTTAGCAGTCACATTTGGCATGGGAAAAAATCAGTGAGGCCCCGGCTTGAGGGGACTGGGTATCTGGCATCGTTAATAAAACTACTGGTCTCGTAGGTTAATAACTGATGCTTAGGTAAAACTTTTTTGCATTTTAGAACATAATTGGTCATTGGTATGGTTCAATATCTCTCTTCTCTATCCACCTTATGTTTGGCGTTACAGGGTTAGGATTCAGAATTGATTCAAATTTCATCTTCATAAGTCGAGAATTTAACCACTGATCATGAGTCAAACACCGAGTCTTCACAATTACGTACGCATTCATCTTCTAGATCGCATATCGTCATTCGCGCATCGACCATCCGAGACGTCAGACCGGCGATTTCTTTCTGTAAATTCGTCTTCTCATTCTCAAATCGGCTGACCTGTCAAATATCACGCGATAACAAATTGATTATCTAGAATGCAACTAGCTACTAATCAGCAGAACATCAATTCTAGATCCATTGATATGTTATCATTAAGACACCTGCTCGATTCACAGGCATCAACTGATTAGCAACAATTAGTGACAGATGTTACATACTGAGTAGTTTAATCTTGGACTTGGCACTGTCTTCATGGCTTGGGGAATAAGGTGTTCGAAACACAACCGAAAGCTGGTGTGTTTTAAAACCCATTGAATCGTCGACACTACCTGGTTAGGATATATTGCAAACCAGCGAAAAACCACAGGATTTTATAGGCCGGAAAAATTTTTGATACACACTGGCCAGGAATTACGTCGCAGCGTTCTAGAACGTATAAAATATTAGGAACGTGTTATATCATCTCCTTTGCCAATATGATCGTCATATCCTAACAAGAGGACTTTGAAGTCCTGAGGTTCGAAGAAGAGCAAAGTCTGATGAATGAATTATAAATTACATAAAAGAAAGGCAAATTATGAAAAGAAATTAATATTCCATTCAAGAAGTTTGTTTAAAAAAATTCAATTTGTTTTCCGTTTGCATTGCGCACGTGGTAACGTTATTGTTTACATCTGACGTCATCGATGAAATGAGACGCGCAGTAGAACCTGCCGGTCAATCAACATAATTGGTTTACACTAAAAATGCGCTTACTTGCAAAACTATGTAGTGCATCAATCTGGAATTTTCTGCACAATATCCGATGCTGAATACCTTACTTTAAAGGTTTATTTGGTGTAAATCGGATCACAAATATTTCTAATATTTTGTTCATAACTTTTGAAGTGGAAGCTTTCGGCATCAACGTGTGTATGGCTGTACGTATGGGTACTGGCGCTTACAACAGGCGCAGCATTGATGGTGTATTTATGCGCGAGTAGATGTAATGATTTGTTTTAACCGCTAAATCGGCGTTCATTACGCATGATTTAAAAAAATGATATTATTCAGAGTATTTGAATATATTTATCATGATAATTATAATATTCTTAAGACAAGCGAATTACGTATGTGAACCTAATTCATTGAAGCGTATCAATCTGAAAAAAAATCCTCCGATCCTGTCAAATGACTTCATGACCGCAACTTGACGATAGCTTAAGTTCTCATTCTTCGAACCAAAAAGTATATTATGACTCCCCATCTGAAAACCAATCATCATATACTCACTGCTGATAGGAGTTTCTCCTCTAATCCTTGATTTACACGGCTCAATTTCTTATGGCTTTCATACAATCTGCGAAGGAAAAGTTATGAAACTATCAAAATCATCCGGACTTAATGAAATACTGGTATCATCTGTATGCAATACACCAGTATCGATCTTGGACTACAAACTTCTAAAAGTCTTTAGGTGATGTTTATCTCCAAAGAAAAGAAAAGTACTATCTTTTTCTTTTTTTTTGTTGTTGATTATACTGATTGTATAAGAAAACTAGAAAGACACTTTTTAATAGGACGACGGAGACATAGAAATTAAAACTCGAACTCAGGGTGAGGACCAGTTAAGTTGGTTGGATAGTGCTTTTTAAACATGTTTGCAAGTCAGGTCCAAACGAAGTTCCACTGTATTAGATGAAGAGTTGAGATTATAGTCAACATACAATGCAAGTTCAAGGTATTATAAGGCTACATAGATTTAAGACATAACTGAGCAGTTGGCATCCCTGCAAGTTTGAAAACTAGAGGACCAAAGGAGGTCCTGAGGCTCGAAATATGTAAGCTCGATCAACAAAATCGTCGTTGGTATGGATTGATATTGCCTTAGATACAGTTAGAGGGGTTGAGAAATGAAGGTATCATTTTAGCCATGGTTCATCGTAGCCATCTATCAAGGTTTCGAAGTACTTACCATGACCACTGGATACAGTCTGCTCTAGGTAAAATCACCAAGAACCCATGAACATGCAGTCCATGGGGTACAAGCTTCATATCCCTGTGTCAACACGGTTGTTTTGAAGCTGTTCACAGACTGAACCAAAGGCCAACTGCTAACTGTACCCTTAGGGCCTGGAGCTAGTCTAACGATCGACCAAGTGGAACAGAACGAATATTTACCAGCAGGCTCATTAGAATTATTGAATGATATCTTCGAAAGTTCGATTATGGGAATCCTCAACATGACAAATCTTTGATAGATCTTGAGAGAATGATCCAAAAGAATCAATGACGATCAATCATTTGACTTAATAATAGTTTGAAAGTTTTCAGCGTGAGATTACGATCTATAAAAACTGTACTGTGCGTGTAGTAGTCTAGAGCGCGTGTGAACACTGAGTATCGATTCAACCTTGGATTAATCATCTGACGTCAAATGATTAGGCCTACTTTAAGATTCAACGCAGCAGCTAATGTTGAATCGATGTAGCACATGTACTGTCTAAACATTCAATTAATCCGCTGACACACACTATGAAAATACCAAACTTTCTGGCAATAAATGACAAAATAAATGTCCCGATACCAACAACTAAAACAACTAAACAACTAAATAAGAGAATAGGCCTATGTAAAGTGCTACTTTAAAAATGTGGCTCTATCTTTAACGCGGACTAATACAGATTTACTTCTAGACGGGGCGGTGCTACTTTAGTTTCAATTTTTATCTATTTCAGCAATATTTAATCGACCAATTAACAAAAATTCACCATATGCGAACTCAACCTTCTACGTTTCATATTTAAGCGACTGTGAAAGTTTCAGACGCGTACGTGGCGTTAAACGTTTGACGTGACGGATTTCACGATTACAATAGGACGATGTGTACTACGTTAAGTCGTCCTGAAAATCGTAAATAAATTATAGCCTAATCTATAGCCTAGGAAAAAATAAAGAATGTGCGAGGGTTAGATTGTGTGGCAATAAATTGTGCAACATTGTTCAGAGAATAAAATTATACATATTGAAAAAAGGTATTTTCATTCTTCTTCGTAGGCTTATTTGATTCAAAGTTCAGCAGTTTTCCTCAGTACAAATGCTAGATAAATACTGCCGTAAACCATTAACATTCTTCTGATTGTTGATGAAGCCAATTGATCACCAGTACAGAGATATTTAACAATGCATATAGCTTCAGATTATGAACTAAACTGAGAGGCTGTTCAATCATTCAGCATTGATCCTTCCTAACTACGATTAAATGATTATATCATCAATATCAGTGATAGGCATTAGCCCTGTGAAAAAGGCATGATCTGAAATGTGTGGGCTGAAAAAAGGGCCTTTGGATTTAGCAAATTGACTTGCCAGACTGGTTAAGTCCTAAGGGTATGTTGGTGAGCTTTAAGGCTGGCTTATGTCGACAAGCAACTGGGTTTATTGCCGATTAGCGGCAACTAGCAGCCTACAAGAGGCTGCCAGTTGCTGCTCTTATCGGTTCGACATAAGCCGGCTTGCCACGGCAACCCGACGCCTACCAAACTCGTCACACAAAAGCCATATCTGGCTAGTTGCCCATGTTCTACTCCAGCCTACAGTAGGCGGACAATTGCTTTTGATCCTAACCGACATAAGCTCATCTGCGACGTGACGGAACTGAGAGCAAGGCCAATAAGAAACCGCATTTACATCCATCTTTATATGATGTCACTAAAAACAGAATCAGAAAGATAAAGATCTTAAAGAAATTTAATAGCTTTTCTAATTGAATTTTCCAATAATTCAAAATAATTCGAATTCATTCTCAAAATGCTTATCACGTGACCATCTGAGCCATTACAGTTGCCAGTAATCGTAAGCAGAGAAGCAACTGGGAGGATCTCGTATCCCGCAAGTTGGCCTCAATTGCTGCGAATTGGAGCGCAGTTGACATTAGCTGGGCTGCGATCGTGGTTGCTCTCAGTTGCGTCGGTAGGCGTCGCGTCACTTGTCGACATAAGCCAGCCTTTAGAATCTCAAAACTAGCATTGTAGGGTAAGATATCATGACTGCTAACATGAAAGTAGTGAACAGAAACTATAACTGCTCACTGTACTATTACAGTTTTGAGAACAAGTCACAATAAATCAATCAAAGAAGATGAGCTTAAATATCGTCTTTCATCTATTCAAACGGCTGCCATTTCCAAAGTTTGAACTTTTTATAGATATGAAACAGACGTAGCTCATACTTTGGAAAAAGATTTTACAAATTGAGATTCAAACTCAGCCTGACGTGGAGATGGCAGACAAACTACCACAGAACCACAGAACCAGTCGCTGGTGTTGTTAATAGATTAAGTGCACATGCAGTGACGTCAGTGAAGTACATCATGCAATTTCTCAGGGTTATTACTGGACATTGAAAAAATATAAACCCCCTTTTTCTACACATATTACCGGCGGTATTAGTACATGCTTTGGCCTTAGAGTAACAGCGTAACAAAAATTTCCTCACCACCATCAATTGTACACTGACGATAAATGTGGATCAGATTCTTTAGATGTGTATGATGTAAGTTAGAGTGGCGTTGGAAGTGCAGCAACTGCAGCGGCAAAAATTTACTGAATGACGTTTCTTTCTTTGAATACCATGTTTTTGATGAAATTGAAGCAAATTCACCGCGGCAACCTATCAAAATCTACAATTGGCCGCAGCAATTGGAAATTGCTTCCAACGCGCCTGAATTAGGCATATGATTGAAATATGATGTAAAAAATAACTACCGATCATATCTATCCCGTAATTTCACCAACTCGTCTTGAAGTTTGCCGATTTCGAAGTCGTAGTCGAGTCGACGCGACTCGAAATCCGTTTCGAGTTGACCGATGTGGCTGTTATTTTGAAGTAGTTTCGAACGCAATTCCTCGATCTGATGGTGTAGATCCAAACTGAATAAGAACATAAAGATACAAGTGTATATGAAAACTAGAATTTTGTGTTCGCCTTGCTAACATATGCACATCCCTCCAGACATCCCTAAAATAACCTCCCAAATCCAGGTACGGCATCAACATTGCTTTTTGTTTTGAAAATTTGTATGCAGTTATTTGGTATCTCACCGGTTATTTCCCAAATAACTAATTCATAATATATCATTTCTCTATATGAAATAAATTCACAGTCATAGACCGACATGTACATTTTTGGAAATCAAAGATGGCCGCCAGTCAACCATCTTGGATGGCATTATAATCTAGAATCATCTATTGATACATTATGTCCTCTATTATTTTCCTGTGAAATACGAGTTCTCTACATAAAATAAATTCACAGTTTGGGCCAAAATGTACATTTTTCATCAAAGACGGCCACCAGTCTACCATCTTAGGCATCAGATTCATCCCCTGGGTTTTTTGCTGCATTCATGGTTCTGTTAATTTGACACAATAAATCCAAAGTGAACTAATACTCCAACTGCATTTTTACCAATCAACGTAATAATTCAAAGTAACCCACAACTTGCACTGAATAATCCACCATTGTGATGATCTTGCAACAGCACCAATTTAATTCCACAATTAAAGGCAATTTAATTCCACAATTAAAGGGTGGGGCTACAGACAACAAATCGATTCAACATAATGCAAGCTACACTTCAAAAATCACCACTGTTTGTGAGCAGTTTCCAAATTCACCCAAAAATTTTAAAAAGTTGAGCTGTTTTATCTTATGCATTGCTATCGACGTTAAGCTGTTACAGTACCATCCACAATAAAATTTCAGGAATGCCTCGGTCCGTAGGCATCTCAGTCAAATTCTTACAGCCAGTTATTCTCGGGATCGCATGAAATACGTTGTTGATGCCATATCTGGATTAGGGAGGTTATATCAGGTTTGAATCCCAACAATGCATTATTCTAATTTCCTATAATTCCCTTTATTCATTTCTCGTTCTTTTCTTAGGGTTTAATGCAAGCGTAGCTTTTTATATACCAGGCTATTTCCCGGCTGTACATTTCATTTCATTTTTATTGTTCCACAAAAACATGTTTTGCACAGACCATTCATACATTTCATTTTAACAGTGGATAGTATTGTACAGCAAAGCAAATCGTTGACAAGTTTACGTAAAGAGACACATATACATGTACGCTGGATAAATATTACGGGGCCTCGTTTACGCACCCCCAACTAATTTACAAAAGTTACTCAGTTTTACCGCCAGCTTGTGCGTATTGAAAAGTTTTCCCCAGGTTTTCTATTGTTGGTACCCCCCAATAGTAACGCGAGAAAAGGCGCGCTCTTTCATTCGCATATACAGGGTATTCTAAAATGGCATGTCTTTCATCCCCCAGGGTTTGGGTGTTACAATTCATACATAGTCTATCTTCTCGAGCAATACGGTGACGGCGCCCTATCTCAATCGGTAAGCTATGGTTGCTGCAACGGAAACGACATAAAGTAATTCTATGGTTAGCCTGTAAATTTAATAAATACCATTCCGGTTCAAAGTTTGTTTTAATGCGGCAGTATGTGACAGCTTTAGGGGAGTTGGCGCAGTCTGCGCGCCATTTTTGTATATATTGGTCAGTTAATCTATGCTTGACAGAGTGATAGATAAAGTCTATATTAACGAAGGGTTGAGCTTGTTGGTTCTGCCAGATGTTTGCCATTCCACATTCCTCCAGAATATTTCTTATGTGGCGAAGCCATTTGGAAAGGGTTCTTTCATCCAGATATGCTCGGTAAATTGCGTTGTACATTCTACTAGACAAAGTGGATCCATTCTTCATCACCAGACCTGCCCAAAATTTAACCATACGTGCCTTAATTTCTACTTCTAGAAGGGCCTCCCTAATTCGCCGTAGACCATCACGCTTGGGGTGCTGCGATTTAGTTTTAGAATGTACATAACTACAACAATTTATATCAATCCTGTCTAATGTCATATCAAACAAGATTACTAATTGTTGTTATGATGTTATTATCGTAAATATATCACATATGCCTATTTGTTATGATTTACTTAAATATGGTTTTAAAATTAGAAAATCATTTCAAAATCTTGCTAAGATCTGATTAACAAAAGTCTGGGGTCTAGTTTCACAGAATGACTTCTTAAAATATTCCATAGTTCTTGGTCAAGCTTGAAGAGTTAGTTCATCCAAAAATGATAACACCGGATCCATTATCAGTATCATTATTATTATCAGTATTGTGTATGACCTGTTATTCTGCGAAACACACCCAGTCTGACCGAGCAAAATTATCATTACCCGGCAGTAGCAAATGGAATCCTCCCATTCTCAAGACATTTCAAGATAAATAGCTTTGTGTTAAACAGCAGATACAACAGAAGATTTTGATGTATCGATTTGCTTCACCAAGTTTTAGTAGATCGGACATGAACAGTGTGTATATGGTATATACATCATAGTAAGCCAGAATGATTTAGGCATATATACACGTACGTGCATATACATGGGTATTTCAAGAGATCCAATTAACTTCGATGACGAATCAATAAATCCATGCTTGAATCAACATCATCTACATGTGCAGTAATGTGTGATAAAGTATTTAGGATCGTAGTGATTATGGCTATGTCCTGGGATCCTAGTTATGAATGAATTTCAATGCTATCATCACATGTCTTCCTTGATGTTGAAACTGCTATTCTCGGAATAGTTCTTTTAATCAATTCAATCCAAAGAATAAATCGCCAAAAAAATCTTTCTCCTTAGATTGATTTGAATGAAGATATACTAGACTTAATGAATACGAAACTGCTTCAGTAAAGCGTATTGATGAATATGTGGCATCAATATGAAACTTCTTCTAGAGCGTATTGGTGAATATGTGGCATTAATATGAAACTTCTCCAGTAGAGCGAGTTGGCGATTATGTGGCATTACTATAAGACGTAAACATGAGACACAAATAATGTGAATGACAAGATAACGTATGAATGAACTGACGCGGAATTAAACAGCTGTGATGAAATAGCAGTTAACAGGTTGTTTATTATAAGAAAATTATCACCAGCTGGTTCTTATTTCAAAAGTCCTTTTGTGTAAACCACCCTTATTTACTGCCAGCTTATTATTGTTATAACACCGACACTTTTAATTTTTTTCTGAATATTTCTTATAGAATAAAATTTCAATTTTATTCTGAAATATTTCCGTGAAACTAATAGTCATCTTCGCGCTTTTTTTATTACTTGGTGTACAGATCGGCCCACCAGAATTCTACCAAAAACATGTTCAAAAACATCATGTTAAAGTGTTGACGTGTTTTCATCAAAATTTTTCAAACAAAAGGATTTTTTTGTTATTCCTGTCATAATTCTTGATCTAGTGATTAGCAAAAAGTCAAAAAACCCCCGGCAAAAAACTGTTCTTTGTCTTAATTCTTTACGTTAGATGGTAAGGCCAGATAACTAGAGTGCCACCAAGCCTTGCTAAAACAATACTGCAAGGAACCCTACCAAGCTGCCGTAGACATGTAAGACTAATAAAGAAATGGGAGGACAACATTAGGGAATGGACTGGCCTCTCCTTTGGCCAGTTGCAGAGGGAAGCCACTGACAAAGAAATGGTGGTACCATGTTCAGGTGTCATCTCTGGTGGCCCTACAGCTACCTGGTTATCGGACTAAGCGAGTAATTTTCTAAAACAAAGATACATATATGTACTATGATAATGCAACAAATCAACGATCAGCTTACCTATTACCAGAGAAACAGCTGTTGCAGCTACAGCCACACTCCTACAAAACAACAACACAAATTTCAGAAAAATTGTCACCACTTCTCAGGGTCCGATCTAAGCACTTGTCCGATTGCCCGGGACAATTATATTCTCATCAGGCCAAGTAGGTTATCATTACCACTCGTCCACCGGGCTTGTGCAATTTCATGTCATAAAAGCTTTTTTCCCACTCGATACAACGGATCATAGTAACACCAATCGGACTGCCTGTGTAGGGCAAGTAGCTTTTGGAGGGGGCAAGCGAAATTTCAGATATGCTTGCCCCCGGATAAATGGTTTTTATTCCCTAGATCGGACCCTGCTTCTTAAAAATTTTTCATCCAATACATAATGAATATCATCAAAAGAAAGAGTAACAATTGAAAAACTTCCTTCCATATTACAGAAGGGCCAAAACGAATTCCAGTTTCATATTTACTCAAAATTGTTGAAATTATAGTATAATCCGCTTAATTCGGATCATTTGGCACCAACCAAATTCATCTGGTATACTCGAGATCTGGATTAAAAGTCATTTTCTTGAAGTTGTAGACCTATATCAGTGAACAAATAGCCGGCAAATACAGTCCGGATTAGACTAAAATCCGGATCAAGCCAATCTGGATTAAGGGGTTAGACTGTATTGAGTGACATATCTGATTTCTAGATGTGCCGATAATCATCTATTCATACCATGAACAATCAGGCCTATGCTAACCCCATATTTATGAAATTTTAGAACCAGTTATCAATGTTTCATATTTTTAAATGAGGAGAAAAGTCAAACCCTGACCGGTTGTCACTGATGGACAAATTTTTTTTTTCGCATTTCCCAAACTTTGTTAGGCTATATCAGTTCTCATTCATAGTGAAAGGTGGGAAAAATTAGAAATAATTTTTGCACCAGGAAATGAAGGCTTAATGAAATGCTTTTTTCCACAAATTACTACGATTCACAGGAAAAAACTTACTTTACAAATTTCAGCCATTTTGGGCACAATGACAAGTGTCCTGTAATGGGGATCACCTCTCCACATTAGCCCTTGATTTTATCAGCTTCAGTCCTCTCTACAGAATATAAAGAATTGCCTCACTTAAAACATGCACACAGTCTTTCTTTAACAAAAATACCACTTTTGAGCCTAACAGAAATTCATATTGCTTTAGTAGTGTACAGTGGAACATAGGATTTCATAATGCTTAGTTAGCCTGTTAATAGGAATGAGGGAAGAGCAGGACTTACAGGCATTATCTCTGTCTCATAAGCCGCTATCACGCAAGCATTTTTGACACGGGCCAAGGATTAACTGTTCACAAATTTGGCCCAACCAAAAACATCAGAACAGACTTTAAAGCCAAATTTTAGCATGGGTAAAATCAAATTTAATGCGGGCAAAAATCATCAAAATCAAAATATCAACGAGTGATTGCGACTATAATAACTCATAAATCGAATTTGCTTTACTTTTGAATTGATTTAAGAGTTAACCCATTCCCTTCCTATTCATACAGAATGAGAGCTTGCGATTTGCTAAAATATCCAAACATGAAAATCTGATTACTACAAGTAGAAATCTACCTGCAGACCTGGTCGGTATATCGGCCCATATATCTATCTAATTACTGTTGTAGTTAGACTGTAATGTGCGGGGCCATATAACGAATGAATATCATCAGTTAAAGCATCGATTAAAACTACACAAAGCATAAATCTAATGCTACCGGTACTGTGTGAGACTGTCTAACAACACATGCTACGAAAAGTAGAATGGTTATATCGACATACTTGGAGAGTCAAACTTAAAAGCTAGACAAAAGAATGCATTTTATCAGGTTCAATGGATTTCTCTTTCTTAATGATATAGGCCTAGTCATTTCCAAGCTATTCAGCTTGCTACTGCTTACAATTGATTGTTAAAGATTTTCCCGAATGAATAAAACTAGGGGACACCATCCCAATTGGTGAAATGCTTGACAATCTCAATATTCTACATTTCAAGTACAGTAATCAATAACCTAGAAACTCATAGAACTTGTCATACAAGTTTCATATGAATATGAAGGCTGTATACCTGAAAGAAACTGCATCCTGCAGGACAGGAACAATGTATTTTAAGAATCCGATATAGCCACCAGATAGCAATGCTGCTTGCAATACAACTGAAATCGAGAGGAATTGTAACGTTTGTACCATGCACCATCTTTGTGCAAGTGAAGATATGCTCCAAAATCCGTACCCTGTAGGATGGGAAGGTGGTTTTTGAAAAAAAAATCCAACATACAATGTAGGATGCTTACATACATAGTCAAGAGACAGCTTACGTTCAGACCCAGTAGGCCTATAATAAAGCGACGTGCATAGCGATTTTACAATCTTGGTTAAAACCAGCCACTGTGTGTGCGCATGATACCAAAATGGCGGATATTGACGAAGAATCCTCCATTGTTTTATTGGGAGCTTTATATGTAACGGCGATCACTGATTAGCTGAAGAATCATTTTCCATCACAGCGTGTCGCTGTTGCCGCACACGAGTGATTTTACTGTGACGATATGCTCGATATTGTGTGCGAGGAAAACTGAAATCAGTTGCAGTCGCATGAATCCCCGGACGCATTACTATTGCGTGAAAAAAGGACTTATTAATGAACTCAGCATTTTTTCTTGTATCTATTTCATCTGACTTCAGTGGAATGTAGGAACATTATGATACGTATATAATCGATGCTGGATCATCGTCAATCCAAGCTCTTTATAGCTTTCAGTTGCCTGAGAGCAGAAAACGATGTTTCACTTAGCTGCTCATCAGTGAGACTGACCATTTATAATCATGAATTGTTTTGCAGTGATATAATTTCTGTGCTTTGATTTAGTTTTTGAAAAATGTGGAACTACATGTCATTTGGAACAATTTTGGTCCGGACTCGTTTGACGGGGTAGTTAAGGCGTGTGTCTTGCGTAAATATGCATATCCAACTTTGGAGTAATCATTTGACAAATGTTTACTCCAAGATACAACCCATTTTCAGGACTGGGTGAACCAATGATATAAAAAACAAATAAAGCCATGTATCCTACAACTCAGACTAGTCACCCCTAAAATCAATCCAAAACACAGTCAACAAAAAGAACTCTAAAAATGTTTAACACCAGAACCCTGCATCAACCACCAGTAATGAATCATATGGGTAACTCAGTTATAGGCCTAGATGATACGTTCAGAGATGCTAGGGCCAAAGTACCAAAATTCCGGAATTTAGAACGGGGGTCAGAAAAATTCTCCCCCAGGAAAAATTTTGCGTTTTTGCATCACCGGAGATGCAGTATCACGATCGGCATCTTTCATCTGAAAATACGACGGCAGGCATTCGTTGTGCTTCACATCCCTCGCTGCCTTCTTATGCTGCGCGCTATCCGGGTGACGAAGAATATCTTTTTTCCCGCCACTACTGTATTTGACCTGGTCTTTACAAACGACGCAGTACGCCATGCCATCTAAGTCTAACTTACGAATGTAGTTCGATAAGTAGTCCCCGTTACTGTCCTTACACTCTAGCCAGTGCCAGTTAAATTTATTTTTTATACCGCTGTCAATTGCCTTTATATCGGCCGACTCCCGACTGACAATCTTTCCGTGCATGCTCATTTTGCAGACCGTCCCGCTTGACAGCTGCAGGCAAAAAGAAAGTTACAAAGCTGCGTGCCTCAGGACATAGCACGCGCATGGTTATAATTAAGATGATATTTATTAAATATCATCTTAATTATTGCCACGTGCATCTTCACATTGTTGGCCGTCAGCGGGACGATGTACAACGGCGCGTAAAGATAATTTGAAATGGCGTCACAACAGTGGCGCTCCACCTACGCATGCACAGATACCACCACAAGCACACATATATACATTGTAGCAGAACATCCTCGGAAACGGAGACCAAGATAAAATAACACAGAAGCGACGACAAGTACAAGCAAACGAACGCTTTTACGGTCCGTGCCATTACTGGTCGCCGCGAGGAATTCTCACCAAATTTCCGGAATTGACATCGGCGATCCTAAATTTCCGGAATTCCGGATATTTCCGGAAAACTAGCATCTCTGTACGTTTCTTACAACTCAAATAAATTTCATCAAATCTTGAAAAGTGCCTCTACTCCTTGGTGCGATTCAAGAATAGGGGACTATAGCAATACATATGTAGTGATAGTAATCAATTAAGTAATAATATTAGTAATTGATAATGATGATATATAATGATAGTAATGTATATAGTAATTAATGATGATTAGGGAACTAAACCTAACCCTAACCCTAATCCTAACCACTAGTCCCCTATTCTTGAATCTTACCGCAGTTTATTACCCTAAGGACACCTAATAAACTGCGGTAAGATTCAAGAATAGGGGACTAGTGGTTAGGATTAGGGTTAGGATTAGGTTTAGTTCCCTAATCATCATTAATTACTATATACATTACTATCATTATATATCATCATTATCAATTACTAATATTATTACTTAATTGATTACTATCACTACATATATAATGCTATAGTCCCCTATTCTTGAATCGCACCGGTGTCCTTAGGGTACCTAACCTTACCATACCACTATTCTTTAATAACACTTAGCGCCACATTGTGGAAAGGGGACCTAAATTGTAGTTAGACCGAAGAACTGACACTGATCATAGCAGCCACGCAGGTGCAGTGTCATTGACTGCCAGTGCCAGATTTGCCAACAAAAAAAGTTCGATTTTGATTTTATCATTAGGACATTTAACTCTTTCTATACCCTAAACACAACAGACTCGAATGAAGTAATAAAAAGACACCATACCAAAAAATATGGAAATAACTATATCTACGCACGACTTATCATCATTCGAGTCGTCTCTAGGCGTCAAATATGGTTCAGATTTAGGCTCCAATCATCCATTTATCACACTGACAACTCGTACCCGGAAGTAAATCGCTCTTCTCGAGCTAGCGCGGGAACAGGCTGCTCAGGCCGTGAACTCGCCCGTGCCATCCTACACATGTATCACCACCCAAACCTTTCTATGCGAACCGATGAAAGATTATTGTATGATATTAGCAATTAACTAAAGAAGGACAATCAATGGCACTACGCTGACGTCTTACAAACGTCTAATTATTTTAGCATTTGAATTGCTTGAAGATCTAGCCACAAAAACAACTGGACAAATTTGTAGCGTAACTCGCTCGAGCTGTCGTACTGAGTCGTTTCTGAACTGAACCAGAGTTCGGTACAGAAACGACTGTAAGACATTAAAACTCGAAAAGCCACCTGAAAAACTCTATTAAGAGTTATAAGGCAGATTTAAGAAAATAAAGCGTTTGAACGCTAATGGTTCAAACAGTCGGTCAGTTTATAAATATTATTAGATATTGACTCCATAACTCAATCTAATCTGAAATGCAGGTGGGCGGATTCACTGTGGCTTTTAAGACTAAGTCGATCAGTTTTTTTAATAACTAAGCTTATGCATCATTTATTGTTGACAATATTAAACAATGTATGCCTACGTGTGTCACTTCCATGAAAGTGGAACATTTTTTTTTCGAAAGTGTACCTTTTGTAAAGTATCCACGCAAATAATAGGTTCTCGGAGTACTCGTGAAGAAAATGCGATGCAAAGTAAAGCAATTTCATAACTTCTTACATATTTCGGGTGAAAATTTTACTTTTTCCCTACTATTTTGCCTCAAATAAAGTTAGGAAGCGTATTTTGAAAGAAGACCAATGGAAAAGTGTTACCAATGAGTGAATCTTTTGAAATCGATGCTGACATTTTCTTGCCGGCATATGGGCAGAACTTCGTCGATGAGCGTTCGTCAAGGGGGTTCGTTCGAACCCCCCCCCCTTAAATACGGGCCTGCACCACAGCTACTTGTAAAATCTCCACTCTCTCGTAATCTCAATTCCAAAAAGAGGATTTAGAAATCAAATATATAAATCCCATGTATATTTATTTTTCAAATTGCTTTATGGTCTATGAATCATATTACATTAACTCGACAAACAATGACTAATCTCAAATAAAATTTCGTAAAGATAAAACTAGCTAGTGAATAAATCGTGACAAAGTAAAAACTTTTTCAATATTTCCGGCAAAGGAAGCCGATGTATTGAATTTCGAAATTTACTTCCTCCGCAGGTCTGTGCAACGCGATTACGGATCATACGTCTACAGCTGTTCAATAAAGAAAGCGGATCCGTCAAAAGAGTGAAGGCCCAATGAATTTCTGCTCCTGATGGGCGAGTCGTTAACATTTCCTTTTCACGGCCGCTTACTTTGTAACCAGCCTTAATAAGAATATCGAAAGCCATCAAATTTCCGCAGTTTACCGCCGCAATGATAGGGCTTATCTTGTTTATACCGATAAGCTCATCAAATTCTACGCATGATGATAAATCAACGCCATTTTCGAGCAGCAGGAACAAGTTTTTCGGAATCTTCTCCCATACAGCTTTAACTAACGGACTAACGCCTCGATTGTTCGACTTATTGACGTCAGCACCGGCAGAAATCAACGCCTGGACATGGAGTGTATCGTGTTTACCGATCGCTATCATAAGAGCCGTGGTCGGTTGAGTGTCCGGTTCACATATCGCATCTAGATCTGCTCCGTGATCGAGAAGAGTCTCCAAAGAGGCCCGACTAGATTGCCGACAAGCAACGTGCAACGCGGTCACGCCGTTTTCAGTAGGTTTGTCGATGTCCGCGCCGTGAGCTAAAAGCGAATTGACGATGCTCACGTGGTTGAAATGAGCGGCGATATGCAAGGGCGTTATACCGAAGCCGTGGTGGCGTCTGTGCTCGATTCGACTTTTGACGACATTGCAATCGAACCCGCTATTGAGCAACAGCTGTAAAAATAAATGTATATATGTATATCAAAAAATGTTAGTGGAGAAAAAAATCTATCTTTTAAAAAGTTTAGAAGTTTGTTTGATAGAAATATATACACCGGTACATCATAAGTATTTGAGAAAAGACGTTTGGCAAGTCTCGATAAATTTTAGACAGCAAGTCAAAAATAAAAATAGGCCTACGTTTGTCAAGATAAATTTGTTTGAAAAAATTACATTTATCACGAGAGCATACGTTGGGATTTTAAAAAAGGTTTCCATATGGTACTACCCTCGTTACAAACTAATAGTTCATAGTTGATCAACTACCTCTGCAACGCCAGTGGCATCTTTTTCAGCTGCTAAGTGAAGAGCAGTTTCCCCGACATTATTCACTGCGTTTACGTCGCATCCAGCTTTTATGAGAAATTCTGATGCCTCGAATTGTCGTTTAACTATAGCCCCTTGAAAGGCAGTGTTACCTTAAAGAAATAGACGGCACTCAAACATTTCGGATGAAATCATTTGTCATTAGAGTAAATATTGATCTCATATAAATGTGTATGATGTATTCAAAAACGGTTGAAATACAGCAAGACCTAGTTCCACAGTTCTGAGTTGAGATTTTACTCGGAAAGCTCATTGGAAATATGCTTCTTCTGGAGTTAAGTCTGACTCACTTCGTGTGGAACTGGGTCCCAGGGGTTTCGTTTTATTCGCATTGTTTCGTAGCTTTAAAGAGTTTCAAAATCCTAAATATGAACATCTGGTTGTATGGCAGAACGAAATGAACATCTTTTCACCGAGCAATATACAGGGCTGCCAACCTTTCAAAATTCCATTTAGGGATGAATGGCAGATTAATTAGGAATATTGAAGGTTTCAATAGGAATATATCGAAACCGAAGAAATTGTGACTTTTCCAAGTAGGAATATTTTGCTTTCAATTAGGAATACCTGTCACGTGTAATATATGAAAGCTGGATATGAAAATATGGAATTATTAGCAAAATAAAAAATCAGCAAATTCTACAGAATGTATTTTTTCTTTATTATTTTATGAAAGATAAAAATCAACAGTGTTTATCAAAAATATACAATAGACTAAAAAATAAGAACATAAAACTGGCATAAATTGTCAAACGAATTACATAACACTATACAGCTGTCATGCGAATATATCCATTTCCAGCATCAATTCCACGATACTGTCCAAGAGAGACTCCACGTACAGAACTGAAAGATACAAACAGTAAAAAGTCTCTAAATCTACATGCTACTCGATGGTGCTGCCATCTGCCAAATATGCGAACTAAAAGTTTACTTTGATGTGAACGCCCTACTCCTCCACCGATCGTGAGGGGTAATCAGGGTTCGAACACGTAATTTTAATTATTCGATTCGACAGTCCGACGATTCGCTGGTATCTCGTCGCAGCGGCTTTGTTGGGGTGTACAGCCTTGGCTCCAACCACCAGTAGAAAAGAAATTACTCCACGGCCTCTCCAACAACCTGCGACAAACAATATTTCATAAATAGCCAAATATTTATTCATTCATCAACAGTTAGGTAAGTTACCGCCATTCGCGGAATCAATACGATGAATCACCACACTTATACAACATATTCTTTTAACATAAATACACATTTAACAATGCATTCATACAAACAAGAACCCGACTCACCTGCGACAAACAATATTTCATAAATAGCCAAATATTTATTCATTCATCAACAGTTAGGTAAGTTACCGCCATTCGCGGAATCAATACGATGAATGACCACACAAACCCACAACCAGAACATAACCGAGAGGGCGCCACAGGCTGGAGTGTCGTTCAGAAAACAAAAGATTACTCAACCAATGTCATCTATGAATGTCTGTCACATACTCCCCCAAGCCGTAAAATATCGTCCTCGATATCTCAAAGTGTATCTGAACAAATCGTACACGAACTGGGACAGCATAAGAAGAAGAATAAAATGTCAAGGCCAACAACAACTGATTTCAGCAGTCAACCACATGATACAATAAACGATACAACAACACGTTCCCTCTCCCCTTTTTTTTTTGATAGTTTTTTTAATTTTCTTCTTATATCATATTGCATATACTAAACGAGTTTACATGCTACACTCTACTCTATACCAGTCCGGATCATGTTGGCAAGCGCATCCAACAGTTTAGGATTCTCTAAAACCTCCGGAATTTTCGCATATTCCAGGAACAATTCAATCCTCCTACGATCCGTCTGCATGTTGAACATTAGAAATTCACCCGAACGCTGCCAAGCCGGGGGTCGTCTCGTCCGCGGTCTTGGCACAGGTCGCTCCTCCGAACTAGGACTTGGCTCGTCAACATCCGGTGAAGTTGAAACAGAGGGTGAACTAGCTGGCACGCTATCCACCGACAAAGGGCTCAACGGAGGAGTCTCCACGTCAACCAGAACTGGATGCTCCACAGAATCGCTTGTTCCCTCAGCTCCCGGTGATTCCGGAACGGAGGCCATTTCCGATCGCACAATCTCCTCAGAAATTGGAGCTGGAGAAACACTCTCAATGGAACTTCGAGATAACACGGTGTCCGCACCCGCAATCCCAGGCTCAACGACGGGAGGTTCCTCCGCAGTTTCCACTTCGCGTGAGACAAGTACCCAGTCTTCCTCGTCGGACCCATCGTCCGCTACTTCGGCAACTATTTCCTCTGGCATATTAGTATTACCAACAGCGACTTTCTCCGAAGTAACATGCTCCGGGTTTGCTTCCTTTACTCGGAATGATTCCTCACTGTCACGCAAAGGAGTAGCCAAAGGTAATAACTTGTTCCTATGCAGAATCCTCCTACCCCCATCTTCAATTCTTTTTACCTCGTAAACAGGTACATCTCCAGTTACCTTGCTTTCTACGATATAAGGCACCGATTCCCAGCGGTCAGCTAATTTATGTCGTTCCCTAAATCCTTCACGCTTGACCAACACCATATCACCGGGCGTTAATTCTGCACTCTTAGCTCTCCTGTCATATAACTCTTTCCGTCTATCCCCTTGCCTAGACAAGTGATCTGCTGCCAAATTCCACGCCACTTCCAATTGATTTTCCATCTGCTTCACATACTCTGTTGTCGACGTCACACTTTCTTCATTACCCCAACCAAATTTCTTATCAACTGACAGTCTGGGTCTTCTTCCGAACATAAGGTAGAATGGCTCAAAGCCTGTCGACTCGTGGGGCGTGCAATTATACGCATACACCAATGCATTAATATGCCTCCGCCAGTTTCTCTTTTCCTCGGGCGGCAAACTACCCAGTAGTCGAATCAACGTACCATTAAACCGTTCCACAGCACCATTGCCCGCAGGGTGATACGGTGTAGTTCGGGTTTTCCTCATACCGGTCAACTCGCATAACTCCTTGATCACACGACTTTCGAAGGCAGGCCCCTGATCCGAATGAAGTTGAACAGGCGCTCCGAATTTCAGCACCACTTCGTTGAATAAACACTTAGCCACCGTTCTAGCCGTCTCATTTTTAGTCGGAATAGCCATCGCAAACTTAGTGAAATGATCGGTCATAACAAGCACCTTTTCGAAACCTTGACTCGGCTCCAATGTTAAAAAATCAATGCACAGTAACTCCATAGGGTACGATGTCTCAATGCTGACCAGCGGGGCAACTTGTGTAGGCGTCGAAGCCTTCAGCAGCACACAGCGCTTACAACTCTTCAAATATTCCTCGACATCGGATTTCATTCCGGGCCAATAACATCTTCGTCTCAATAACGCCAACGTTTTGTCACGGCCGGGATGCCCCAACCGATCGTGCAAACAGTCAAGCATCTCCGCCCTCTCCGAATAGGGCAACCAAACTTTCAGCTCTGACACTCTATTTTCAACAACTCTGCGGTACAAAACATCATCCAGAAGTTCCAGCGACTTAAAAACCCGACAGATCCCGTACTCCGATGGCTTAGCTGGCCGGAATCTTGTCTTGGTCCTTAAACAAGAAACAACGCGTCGAATAGTCGGGTCTCGCTCCTGCAATTTCCGCATGTCTACCTCTGCTACCCCTCCGGCTTTCGTCACAGGGACTGACGGACTTACGGTACAAATTGCTGCAAAGACGTCAGCAGTGATCCGATTTAATGGACTTCGACTCAGCGCATCTGCATCCCGCATATTAGCGCCACTATGGTATTCGAGTTCCAAATCGTACACTGATAAAGCCTGTAGCCAGCGATGTCCCGTGGCATCCAGTTTCGCAGATTTCAACACATAAGACATGGGGTTCGAATCAGTATGGACACAACATTTGTTACCATACAAGTAATCATGGAACTTTTCCGTCGCCGCCCATTTCAGAGCCAGGAACTCAAGCTTGTGCGCAGGATACTTCTTCTCTGAAGCATTCAATCCTCTACTTGCGTAAGCGATTACCTTCTTTACTCCCTTTCCATCTGTTTGGTATAGGATCGCACCTAATCCATCATGAGCTGCATCCGTATGAAGCTCGAAGGGTCTATTAAAGTCTGCGAACCCTAAGATGGGGCTTGACGTCAACATCTCCTTCAACCTCGTGAATGCGTTTTCTTCATCCTGTCCCCACTGTACCTCAATCCTCCGTTCCGCTGTCTTACGTTTCCCCTTAAGATTCGTGACTCCCGTTAACAATTTCGTTAACGGAGCAGCTACTCTGGCATAGTCCTTTATAAAGCGTCTATAATAGCCCGAAAACCCCAGGAATTGTCGCACTTCAGTTACGGTTCTAGGGGCCGGCCAATCCTTCACAGCACTTAATTTCGCTGGATCGGGTTCAACTCCCTTTTCAGAGATCCTGTGCCCGAGGTAAACAACTGCTGACCGTAAAAACTCACATTTTGAGGGTTTCAACTTCAGTCCTGCAGCAGCAAGTCGATCCAACACAAGAGTCCACACGTTGAAATCTAACCCGGATCTTCGAATGCTAATCGCGCTGCGAAAACGAGCTAATTACCGCAGTAAACCGATTCTTCTCCGAAACGATGCGGAGCAATTTGACAATAACAATCACATTTTGCCACATGTCATAATATTTTCACAAAAATGATTGAAAACAACGTATTTTAAAACGAATGAACTTTATTTTTATTCTTGAAACAAATTAAAAAGCTGCTCTCCTACTACGAAATAATCGTACGCCATGCGTAGATAAAATCAATAACACAGCTACTCTCATACACACACACGCACGCACGCGCGCGCTAGTAAGCGCTGTTTATCGCCTGACTCACGTACACAGTATATAGCCACGCACTCATCCACCGCGGGCGTGCATATAAATTCCCCACCTATTCAATTCTGTTCTACCAAATCACTATATTGTGTTACAACGCGCTGGCGGGTGGAAAATCGGACATCGCCGAAAAAGAAAAAAAAAGTCGGAATTTTGTATACCCGATCGTATCGTCGGAATTTCTTCACGCAAATCGGGAGGATTCCGAATAATTCGGGAGGGTTGGCAGCCCTGAATATAGACTAGCGTCACTTTCTTGAGGTATTACAAATACTGCGAGTCAAAAATTATATTTTCAACTTATGTTGGAAAAATCTTGAACTTTCTTCCAGTTTCTCTAATAATCAGGGGCGGATCTAGGATTTTCCATGAGGAGTGTGGCCAATGAGAAAAAAGGGCACTTTTTACGAAACATCACGCACTCCGGATACTTCTACAACATTTCAGGGGGTGCTTTCGGTCATTTCATGCGTTGAAAAAATTATCATAGGTGGAAAACCTTGGTCCAAAACATTTTGGGGTGACATTTTTAAGGGCACTTCAAATTTGAGGGGGGTCCAAACACCCTGACATCCCCCTAGATCCGCCCCTGTAATACTTACCGGTGATATATTTTGCATCTAAAGAAGCTTTGCCGTTAATGAGCGCTTGTAGAATTTCGATATTCCCCGTAGTTGCCGCTGTATAAAGAGGTAGTCTACCGCGACTATCCCGCTGTTCAGTGCATGCACCGTACTCGAGAAGCAATTCAACTAGAGCCAAATTCCCGAATTCGACTGCAAGACCTGGAATGGAAAGCCACAACAAGCTGCTCATGGGTTTTCGATACGACCATCTAAAATATTGTGGAACCCATGTTGTTATGAAAGCGGCCGTCTCAATGAATTACAACGAAATAGATGACTATTTACATATTACATACTCAGTAATGGTTTTGATCTCGACCCAGTAAAATTGTTTCGAATAAAATCCGGATTGAATACAACCAATGACTTCAATCCTTGGACATCTTGCTGCTGAAACAGTTGTAGGAAATCGACTACTTTCTCTTCCATTTATACTGGCACAACTATGATAGTGTAACAGCTCCTGAGTGAAGTGAATAGATAGGAGTTTCTGCAGTACCACGGCAACCTTCAGACGGAATACCAGAAACAAGAGTATTAATGTGTGTAAAAATAACAAAGCCTACATGGCACCGAATCGCGACGAAAAATGTTTCCATGTCCGGTGCCCCAAAGATATTTTTTGAAGATACTTTTGATTAACGCAAAATCACCGAAAAAAAATCATTTTACACAAACTTCATTGAGTTGTGTATCTATTGATATTCATCAAATTAAAATAAATGATCTCTATACCCCATTACTTAAATCCGCCTAGTTTCACTATTAAATTCATCAGTTTGGCGCACAAAATCGTCGTTGCACCAATGGTCATCTCAAAGGAATTGTAACTTTTGTCCAATTAAGTTTTACTCATTCAATTAAAATCAACGCAGTCAAACTGTTTAAGTCAGGAACAGTCGTTTTCTGTCAAAATAGCGCCTGTATAAAAACTACAGTACTCAAAGCAGAAGACCGCAGGAAATAGCTAGCGCCGGAATACATTGCTCGTGAAATTTAACCAACGTAACGAAAAAAACTTTATGCCATTTATATATATCCAATAGAATCCGTTTAAGTGGGACATTTCATTTAATGGATTTTGGCATAGAACTATAACATAGAACTATTTATTCTATTTGGGGACGACCCACAATGGCACACGCAGGAGCAAACTCACCGAGGTCAAACAATCTTATAGCCTATGAATTGAAAGATTTGAAATAACGTCAAAACATGTGAATTTACATAAAAAGTTTTATAAATAAACGTTTCTATTTAAAATACGTAAATCAATTTGTAATTGGTAGATAATATGCTGAAAATATGATATTAGCTGCATCCAGCTGCACCCATGCGCCACCTATCGTAGTGTCAGATGAGTTGAGCAAGTTGATGATGGCAGCACAGGTTAGAGCGGTGCAATGTCTACTCGACAGTTCATCAGAGTAGAATGAGACGGAACACACGCGTTTTTGTGGCGTTTGCTGCTGTTTGGATCCTCGGTATTGTGTATTACATGTACAAAGTTAATAACAACCAGGTAATACTTACTTGTTTGATCGAATCATCGAGAGTATTTGCGTAATATGGTAAAACTCGGTCGCTGTTGTCTCTGCCTATAACCTCACTTGCCAAAGCAGAGGGCATCGTCGTAGGCCCTCGACAATGACAGTAATGTCTAATGATAGTTTAAATTACCAAATTGCAATTGTTTTGCAAATCAAAAGTCAAGACACTGACCATACTGGTCTAACTGCGGTTTGGGTCACCTTTCCCTGTGTGGCGCTAGTGTTATTAAAGAATGAATAGTGTTATGGTTAGGTTAGCCTTAGGTACGTACATAACCAGAAGGGACCTAAACTACAGTCGCTCCACAATCCTTAGTGTCTGTGCTACGAGCAATTATCTCAACTGCTCGTAGGTCTGTGGTACATCAGACATTAGGTCAAAGTTCCTGGTCAGGTGTAAAAATTGGGGGGGGGGTGGCAGTTTCGAGACAATTTTATCTCAAAATTTTGGTTTGGTTGCTTCTTCGTATTTTCATTGATGACATTAACTCGACATGACTGTTTTAACTGAACCCACTAACAGTAGGCCCAACCTATTCAGAAGAGTTCACTCAAATATTTTAGCTGGCCTGTAGGCCCTAGGCTAACTTCAAATTGAGCTTACACCAGTAGTAGAATTGTGCCGTCAGAATCAACCATCGTTTTTATAGGCCTATTATCTGCATTAAGCCTACACCTCAAGTAAAAGAAGATTTTTGCCAATCTTTCAATACAGTATAAGGATATAAAAACAGTGGCACAGAAGAATTCTACTCATCATGTTGAGACCAATTTGATTGACCTGCTAAAAAATTTAAGCAAAATATCCTAAAAGTGGGTTACTAAGTTGTAATGAAATAGGCCTGTAGGTCATTGTCCTACGAAACAAAAAAAATGGATATTTTGCCATCTTAAAGTGAAATCCTCAATGGTTGAATGAAGGGCTGAATTTCTGTTTATTATTCGGTATTTTTTCTTTAGGGAAACAATACAAATGAAGCGCTGCGATTGAAGCCGAATGTCATAAAGGATGCCGTAAAAAGAAGCACTGACTTGAAATTTGGCACAGGTACGACGTCAGGTGTCAAGTTCGATGATGGTGAACAAGTATCGTGGCAGTATTTCGACGAAAAGGAGTACATCGCCAAAACTGAGGTGAAACCGGGAGAGGATGCTTACACGAAGAATAAATTCAATCAGGCTGCAAGCGATGCGATTAAATCAAACAGACCTATACCAGATACACGACATCCGAGGTAAGCTAATGTGATTTGATTGTTCCAATCATTTCATCTAGATCAGGACTTTTTAAAAGATCAAATGTAGCCTATAATAGCTTAATATATAGGCCTGATAATTATCCTTGGGATGTTTTAGCTGTACTACTGAGTGATGGATTAGGCCTACTAAAGTGATTGAAAATTGTAAATTTGAAGGAATTTTCAAATTGTTTAGTTCATCTGACACCCTTGTAGATGGCGCTGATGATAGCATAATAGGGGCTACAGCTAAATTCAAGCCAGTGCGAACTTCTAGTTTCATGTTGATATTCATGGTATTCAAAGTTTTAGTAACCCCCATTTATCTTATATGACCTGCTTGCGCATAGTACATACATCATGATGCGATAAATGTCTGGAAAACTCAAACTGATGCTGTTCAAGTCTGGTCTTTGTAGTTGTTGTGTTTACCTTGTCGGCTACTGCACTTCTGCGCCGATAAAAGGTAAAAAATTGTGTCGTATCTTGATTATGTTTGAATGATTACAGTTGTGATGAAAATAATGATAACACCAATCCTTTCATTGCGTCTTCACCGTAGTGCAGTGTATAAATCGGTGATTGACTTTGCTAGTACATCGCACTGCGTGTATTGAAGTAATTTGTATATGGACTAACTCTAATGAAAGATTGCAGCACTGGAACTGGAATTTTTCAAAAATGTTCAAATTATCTCCCGCACTTTAGGGTACTAATTAGTCGGCCCCCCGAAGAGGTTGATCATGAATTCATTCGGCATCGAGTTGGAAAAAAGCAATAAAACTTACGCTGATAATGTGTGTACAATGCACGTTGTATTTACCGTAGGCCTATAACCCGTATAATGTCATAGCAAGTCAATTCACAGTTATTAATTTTTCAAAGCCACTGGTAATCTATTGAATCATACTTAGTAAGAATTTTGATGAATAGGCTATACTTGATCTTTAAGTAGAAAGGAAAAGATGGTAGAAGGGGATGTCCAGTGAATTAAGGAAGAAGGGTCCATAGATAGGCTTATACGTACCAGCATATTGTGTCTGAAAGTGTGTCCAACCTAGATGCATCTGCCTGCAACCCAAAAATTGTCCCATTTGGAATCAAGATGGCATATAAGTATATATTCATTATTTGTTAACGTAATAACAATCAATAGAAAATTTATGTGCCTATGATTCTGTGTTGTGTGTTATGTTTCTGTGATCGTGGTGATTTGCATGGACCTTTCATCAGGGAATGGAGAAATTACGTAGTGTTTTCATCTACATGGGGATCATATCACATTTTGTTACCGCATACAATTGCGAAATGCAAAATTCTCTGAGGCCTGTAAATCCTTTTATTGTTAGGATCAACTGTGTTGATCCTTATAGAATGGGTCTGAGAGTAATTTTCTGTCAACTCTTGGTGGCACAATATGTAACCACTGGATGTAAACAGCTGATATTTTGTCATATGGGGGAAATAGGTGGTGGAATTGAATATGGCAAGCTTCGTCCATCAGCTCTAAACCATGTGCAAAATTTCAATGAATTTTTCCGCCATTCTACTAATCGATGCTTGACCTAGTTTCATGACGTCACAGAGATAGCCCTTCACAAGGGCATCACTTGGAAATCCCTCTAGAAGGGCTTTCTCAGTGACATTATCAAGATCTGTTTTCTACCATGTACTTGTGGGCGTACTCTTTTATGACCTCCAAAGTCTCCTTCCGAAATCTCCGGTTGGCTCCACACAAAATCCGAATCACAACACCTCAACAGAAAGGAAGTTTCGGAGACTCCAAAAAGCCACGTGACCAATTAAAGAGTATGATTGGAGGCAAATGGATTCTCCGATCTGATAAAAGAGTTCGCCCTGTGACTCATAGGGAAAACCCATTACCACGTACATCATCAAAGTTGAACATGCTTGCTACAGAGTGTACCATGATTTCATCTTGATCAGCTGTTCGTTATTGCAAATCCAAGAACAGATCGATTTTTGTGCTCAAAACTAAAATGTACTCAGTTGATCCTACTGGACCCATTGAAACGAATAGACTTAAACTGTGTTTTCGTCCGATTCCACAATCAGCCGAAAGGTTGTACTTTCGTGCTGGTCGACCAGTTGATACCGTGCGAATGTTGTAGAGAGATTATTAAAGAGGTGTGCTCTACTATCGGAAGCGATCCTTTGTCGAACGTCTCTTAAAATCCGAATCCAGACGAGGAGAATACTAACTAGTATATTTTCGATGATCTGATGTGAATATTATTTATTGATGTATGTCAAAGCTCGCGACTCGCAGGTCGGCCTTTTCGTTATAGTATCTGGAGCTCACGACTCACAGGTCGGCCCTGTTCTGATCTGATCTATCCTGAACTCAACTGCTGAACTGAACTGGACTTTCTGAACTATCCCAAAAATGTTAATTAGATATTTATAAGTGATGACTAGAGTTGACATAAGCGTAAAACTGACATGTGAGAGAGTGCTAAACTTACAATATACTATTCAGAACTATGATGATATTAATTATCTTTCTCCAAAGTTGGTAATTACTAAATCAATAGAGTATCTACTACAATTATAATTTTACTAATAATCATAAGATATACATCTGACATTGAAACTATAGTGTAAAATCCTCATTTCATAACACCATGGTCCTTTATTTGTCATATTTTGTTGATATTTGAGATTGGTAGTACTTCAACATATCAAATAGATTTAGTTCATTGTTATGCAATTGGTGACCAGCATCTTGGTCCTCGGTCATAGATGGAAATCTTGGGTATTGGCACATCATCCTCCCTCGGCAGGGGTCTGAACCTGATTTCTGATTGGCGTCATCTCAGCTTTGTATGTAGCTGCGTACTCACACCTGATCAAGCAGGGTTTCATTTCACCAAGAACCTTAGTGTCTGATGTACCACAGACACTAAGACACGAACGACATTTTCTCGATACTCTTAAATCACTGTGACTTTAAACCACCAGAAATCCAGTTTCACTCAACCGATTGTGAAAAATAAACTCTCTTTACAAACACTCAAACATTCAGATTTCTTATTATTATATTCATTTGGAGGTTTCTTCATCATAGTCCGTGCTTGATGCGATTTAAATACAGAAATAGCAAAAATGACACCATTTTTTCACTTTGAAACTAGGCATTGTAACACTGTTGTTCGTTAGCAACAAGACACTTGAGCGATGCGTGTCTCATCGCTAAATAGCGCATCATTTTTGTATCTTACATTTAATCGTACTAAAATTGGCTTTATCCTCAAACAAATATAATGAACAAACACAAAACGTCATAAGGTTAGTGTAGATAGTTTATTTATCAAAATCGGTTGTTTATTTGCTGAGATATCGCAGTTTGAACACAGGCAAAAATGCCGACAGTAGTTCTGTCGGCAAAAGTCACGCGAATTTGAATGAACGTGTCTGGGTGGGTGGTTACACAGGATCGTAGAGCAACGTAGATGGAGACTGCCACTGCCAGGACTGGGTGAAGGTTTCATACGGTGGCAGTCTCGACGTATCGGCCCCACTCCGCGTGGTTGCGCCACCGCGCGGTATTTACGCGAAGCAGCAGAACACAAACATGGCCACTCTCTCAATTTTCAATGATAGAAATCGTGTGTGCATTTCGATTATTTCGGCTGTTAGGGTTTAAAGGCACAATATACGTTGATGATGTGATATGGCGATGTTAATTAATGATAATTCCGCAGTGAAGCAAGCCACGAACGGTGCCGATTGAGTGTACAGCTGCCAAAAACACTGAAATGTGCGTAGTTGCGTAACTATTTGCAGTGAATTGCACGACGAAACATGAAGCCTTAACGGCCGTTTAAAAAAAAATCATACCAATCGCAATTGTAAAATAAAAATGAGATAGAACCTTAGTTAAAATTCTGGCCATTTCTAAAATGTTATTACCAATTTTTAGTCAGTGCGGAATGTTTAGTTTTCCAACAATAATGAGGGGTGGTAGGTAGACATGCAATTCAAGTCATCATTTATTACACGTTACTTCCGTGTTGTTGAAAATCTCGCGAGTCCTGGACCAAACCCCAATGAACAATGTGATCTGTGTGCTGGCCACAAATGCACACAGATCACACTACACTACCCATTACACATTCCAGTACCCACAGCTTTCATATATCCATCCAAATATTTCTGTCTTTCTTCCTGGATGCCATCAGGTCCAGATCCCTTTTGAGGGAGGATGCGGAAGCTGACATGGGATTGAGACTTCCCAGTTATCTTGCTCTCTGCCCTATGCGACCGAAACCCTATTGAACTAATTTTGACTGAGCCACTGATTGTCTCACAATCTGGTACATGTAATAGCTGTTTTTTGTTTGCATGTTTCGATTGTTGTCGACTGGGACTGGGATTTTTTCCTGTAAATAATTGGCTTTTTGGTGGAAACAACGGAAAATTGTATTCTTTTGAAATTCACATAGGCCTATTACACAAGCCTGCAAAAACATTGACTGGATTGGAAAGTCACGAATGATAGTTTTTATGACAAAATATATATCTTTTCTGATCGGTTGTTAAAAACCTAGAGCAACAGGTGGTATTAATATCATGTAGCAATAGTATTTTCTATCAATCACACCAAAATAAGGTGGCAGTGGGTACCATTTGGAATTTTAAAACCAATGAATATTGCTGTGAGCTACGTCTTGCTATAATTTCTGCATGGATACAATTTTTTGTAAAATTTTCTTCTCATTGCAATGAATATTGAATGTTACAGAAAAAAATTTCTGCGACTTTCCTTAAAAATTGTTTTCTGGTTTGGAAAGCCGTAAGATTTTCTGAGGAGTAATGGTGACACTACTTAATGAAATTCCTGTCTGCTAATACGTTAACCCTTGGTCACTTGGTAAAACATACCGGTAGTCTATTAAAAAAATTGACAAAAAAATATTACCTATAGTAAATATAATAACAAAATTTCCAATGTATTAAATTAGGCAACTAACAAAATTAACCCTTGCTGGTTCAGGCTGGTTGGAAGATAGTTTGATATTTCCAATGTACTTCGATTTAAACTCTGTAAACTCGACCACCGATCACACAACTATAACTGTACTTTCCGAATCCAAAATCAAACTCCTTGTTTTGTTCCCAGCCTTCCTCCCTCGCAGGGTCTGCCAAACTAGACCAGGTGCACAGGTACACGCGTAGCCTTACCGCACAAAAAATGGTTGCGGCACTAATCAGATTGCTCGTTGTATAATCGCTGAGGCAAATTTCATGGAAAAACTATAAATGGAAAAACCCGGGCTAAAATAAAACAGGATATCTGATTGCCTAATTATGACATCATCTGGGCTGCGCACTTGGTCTAGTGCAACAGGGTGGTCTAGTACCCGTGGCAAGCTCGATGCCATCAGGTTCAAATCCCTGCTGAGGGAGGATGGTTCCCAGCAGGTGTGGTGGGTTTGTAAGGTACATCAAATCAATGAAATAGTTGTAAAGCAACGATTATGGGCTTTCTGCATTGCTGGTTATCAGGACGGAGTCAGCTATACTCTGGTGAGGGTTTGGTATCTGGTTGAAATGTTACGTGGATGGCGTAATGGCGGTACACAAAAGCCACGTTCACACCATAGGGCTGGTTAGTCATTACCTGGACCCAATAGATTCTGTGCATTCTTCCCGCAAGTTTTTAAATGAGCTGTGAGAATCGTTCCAGATAGCTGTAGGTCTAACTGATGTGATTGACAGACGATTATTTAAAACATATACTATTCACACATGGAGAAATGGTCCGCTCTAGAATTTAGAACATACTTTTTCATCGGTCTGAATTAGTGCTTTCTAAACCATTTTAACACAGGCTTTTGGTTAGTATGAATTGAAATTGGCGCAGTGCAGTGTATAAATCACTGATGGATTTTGCTATTACACCGCATTGCGGTGTATTGATGTAATTAGTAATTATCTCTCTTGAAAGATGGCAGTACCTGTCAAACATAGTGAAATATCAGTAAGTATCGATACACTGCGCCGCGGTGTAGACGCACTATTGTGGTATTCCCTTTAATCAACACACTAGGGTCGAATTATTCAAAATTTTCAAATTATCTCCAACACGATAGGGTATTGATAAGTCGCCACTGAAAGGGTTAATATTGTCAGTTGACAATAGATGATAGCCTATAGAATGATAGTATAATTCAATGGATAAAATGATGTAGTGCACATTATCTCAAAAGTAATTATTAAAATTCATCAAATATAAGATAAGAGTTATAATTGAAATATGTTTACACAATAAATGCCAAAATTAAAATTTGTTATTGTTATTTTGAAAGGATAATATCGATGATGTAGTGCACATCCACTCAGACAGAATGTATGTATGTAAAATTTATGTAATGTATAAATGTATGTAAACATAATGATAACAGTTCTAAAAGCTTCATAAAATGGTCAAAATGGTCTAAATCGGCTAATTAAGCGCCATCATTTTTCAATTTTGTCGGTGACTGAATTCCCCTTACCAGAACAGTAATATTTTAGGCATAGCCTGCATTATTCTGTTGGGCTACTAGGGAGCAATGAATTCTTATTGAATTGGATTATCCGAATGGCAGTCCATAGGCCCTGGTGATTGTGGAACCGAATCAAGTGCTGCATCTGACCATCGGCAGCTAGAGCATGCCAAGATTCATCACAACAACAAACCATAATATATAACCATATTACAATTATTTCAAAAAGTCATATTATCGTTTACTTGGTGTCTTTGCCGGAAAACAAATAGGGGGATTAGGCCTATACTATCTTGTCACAGAAAAATTCGTGATATTATAGAAGAGAAAAGATAATATTTCGCGATAATATATATTGACTATCACTGCCGTTTATTGGTGGTACTTTTAAGTATGATGTACACTTGGCAAATTTATGGATGGATCTCTGGAGTCAATTGTATAGATATTATCATATTAACCAAGTCCTGGATCATTGAATCCTAGTCAGCATAGTAATGAAAGACATACTACGCTTATCCGCTAAATCTTTATATCATTTTTGTGTATAGAATGCTGTAAATTTTATTGGTTTCTTCTGTCTTTTGATGTATTTTGTTGTATAAAGACACTTTAGGCCAGCTGTAGGCTGAGCCTATTACTATACAAATAGAGCGAATTTAAATGACATGGTTTCCAGAAGGCTTTTTCGATGTGCATCTGAGCATTTATTCATACAAATCATTCATGCAAGCCTTATCCACTTTCCAATTCCTAGGAAGCCGAATTTTGCAAAGGGGCCTCGTTGAAATTTAAATGTTTTAATGAAGAAGTTTTAAAGTTCTTAATGAAAATCTGATTACCAAATATCTCAGTTTTATAAAAAAGCCAATCTGAAAGCAAAGTCTCCTCTACAGCGGGCCGCACACTAGCGACAAAGCCGGCGCAACAACTATGCCGCGGCAATTTAACAGCGACATTGACGCCGAAAACTTTTCCCGCACACTAGCAACAACGACGCAGCTTCAAGTGCTGCATCTGCAACTATTGTAGGTCATGTGGCCAATTAATGATCAAAAATATGATCTTGACACATGCGCATTGAAACCAAATTCGGCTAAATCCTGCGACATTGCCACAGAATTAGGCGCGTACTTGTCGCGCTGCATCAAAATTATCAAGCATGTTAGATATCGGCGGCAAAAATGCCTAAAAGTTGCCCCACACACTAGGTGATTTTGACGCCGGTGTCCTTGTTCCGGGGGGGGGGCGGACGGGGAGCTTATGGTTGGCTTAGCTACAGAAATCAGCAGGTGTTCACGTAAACCCGCTGTATCGTCTCCTGTTTTACTTCCGGGTTTTATTTTATGATTTAGAATTGTATTTCAAGGTCGATTTCTGTGAAATCTTAAGTTGATATGGTTTTTAGGGAGAAATTTTTTATTTACAATTCGGAGAATTCATCCTTGACAATTGGGCACGGTTCGGGAAAGATAGCTTTTTCTCTAATCGGATGGATGACCTATGCTAATTAGACATGTGTTCTAATTGCAATTCAATCTAATTTTATTCTGCAATAACAAATTCAATTTCATATTATTGAACAAAATTACATCGAATCCAAGATAAAGTTGAATTTAATTGAATTATGGAAACACTGAAAAATACATGTTGTATCGAGCTTTGCGGCCGATTCACTGGATGCACGCGATTCGTTACCATGTGTTGGCAAAGTTGTTTTCTCTGCACCAAAAGAATAATTTCTTTCTCTCTGTCACGAGTCCACGTTCCGTCGGTAGCCATTTATAATGTTGATAACAAATCGAGCGAATCCTGTAATCTTTATCAATCATATGATATGAGGTGCAATACGAAATCATTCGCTACAATGAAATTTACTCTGAAAAAATTAAAACGTGGTGAATGGCGACGAAGTAGAGAAAGATGTGTTGCGAATAAATACACAATTTAGATAAATCATTAGTCCTCATAACAAATTCTTTTTTTTTTAATTTTTAGATGTCGCAGTGAACCCTGGAAACACGATCTTCCTACTACCTCAGTTATAATCACTTTCCACAATGAAGCGCGGTCAACTCTTCTTCGGACTGTTGTGAGGTACTGGTAGAATTCACTGCGTGTCATTTAATTAAGCTGCTGGTGTTTGGAGATTTACCGGGTAGATCTAGACATCTACAATCAGTTTACATGTACTTCAATTTGGCAGGGATTCGAACCTGATGGCATCGAGATTGCCACGGTACGAAACCCTGCCACACTAGACCAAGTGCGCAGCTACACGCGCAGCTTAGATGATATCATTATCAGCCAATCAGATATCCTGTTTCATTTTAGCCCGGGTTTTCCCATTTATAGTTCTTCCTTGAAATTTTCCTCAGCCATTATACAACAAGCAATCTGATTGGTGCCGCATGTTTTCGTGCGGCATAGCTGTGCATGTACCTGCGCACCCGGTCTAGTGTGGTAGGGGTTTGTGCCGTGGCTGAGTGTAGCGATGCCATCAGGTTCGAATCCCTGCCGTGGGAGGATGAGCAATAGCAGTATTTAGACATGTTGCATTCTCACTAGGAATACTGCTCTGTTATACTTTCATAAAGCCATCCTCCCCTAGCGGTATTCGAACCAGATTATAGAGCCATCCTAGCCTGCTGAGAATCCCCTACAGGTATTCTAACCTGATTTTGGAGCCATCCTGGCCTGGTGAGAATCCGAACCCGAATGTTATGCCATCCTCCCCTGGTGGGATTCGAACCTGATTGTGAGTCGTCCTACTTCGGTGGGATTAGTGTTGGCTGTCGAGGCACATACATGGACTAATTTCTGCTAACTTAGGTTGTTAGCCATTACAACCTATAAAAAGGCCCTGGCTGCCTGGTAAGACCCACTAAGGTTACACTTATTTGCAGTTGGGATGTAAAACAACTTCCAAGGTCACTCGCTCAGCAGTATTGTTATTTAAGCCATCTTTGGCACATTAATAGAATTTTGGTTCGGCCATTAAGAAATAACGAATTGCTTCGTATTCAACAGATTTGTGTAGTAACAATTTGAAAAACCTCTGTTATGTATATCATCTCTTATATTATGTGCAATAAAGACCTAGGAGATTTGAATGACTTGGCCCATGTCTAATTAGAGAGCGTGTTCATACGCAAATCGCTCACTTTCGATTCTAAACAATGCTTGAGCAAAGTGAAGTGAGTCACTTCTGAAACCAGTTGCGATTCACATGTAATGATTTGACCTGTGCTTAAGTTTGGTTCAGACCTAGTCCTACGTTTTTGGCTGGGGCCAAAAAGGTACGACACCATATGGCATCCGTGCGAGTTATAACGGTTCTAATTTGGCACTTTGGGCCAAAAACGCTTGTGCGATCGCAGCTAGTCTCTGCAGCAGACTTCACTGTGCACCGGACTAGTGACGGACAATTAAATATGGCCTATGCATTAACTTAAGTTGATTAGATTAGATGTGCGTCTTAGCTTTGTTGATAGTGGGTCAATCTTGACGATGAAACTTGGGTACAACATTAGCGTGTGAGGGTCTAGGGGGCAGTGCTAAGAATGGGCCCAGTGTGCCACCTAGCAGGAGAACTAGGTACCAAAATCTGTTTTTCAGCTACATCACCCTGAAGATGACTTCATAACTCTGAAATGGGGTCGAAATTCGAAGATTTGTCTCAGACAAGATTCAGCTATTGCCCCTCTAGGTAAAACATATGCAAAATGCAATGGGAATTCAACTAAAGCATGGTTATTTCAGAGATAGATTTTGAGCAGAGCTTGGGTCTCTGTGTCTGTCAAACAGCTACTTAGCTTTGTTTATAGTTGGTCGATTTTGATGAAACTTTGATACAATGTTAGTATGGGGGTCTACTTGTGCAGTGCAAAGAATGGGCCTGGTGCACCACCTAGTGGCAAAACTAGGCACTAAAATCGCTTTTAGTGACATGACCTTGAAGACCGGACACACAATGCGATCAAATTGTAGTTGTGATGCCGTACCCCACTTAGTGTCAGAGAGTTTACGAATCATATGATATCAACAATGCATCCTATTGGTTGATCAAAATCGATCGCTTGGGGCATTTCGCCGAGTACGGGCAGGCGAGGGAATTTGCAGCATGAATAATCGGCCGAAAATATCAAACGTTTGATACAGTTGCATCGGCTGACGAAACTGTTGTCGCCGTGAATGGGCAAACAGCTGAATTTCACAGGCAATTTATGAATTTGCCACCATCAGGCGAAAAAAATACATTCTGGAGAGGCAAACTAAATAACTTCACCAGATATTGAATGTTGAATTTCCCAGCTGATATTACATGTCAATAAAAATGTGTGTATGTCACTGAAAGTATGGTGCGTATAGAAATGAATTTGCTGTTATTACTTCTATTTCTAGCGTACTTAATCGTAGTCCAGAACATCTGCTAAAAGAGATCATACTTGTTGACGACTACAGCGATGATCGTAAGTTGACGCTTAGGCCAACTTGTTCGTCTAAAGCTCGGCGGCTTGACTCGAAGTGAACCTAAAACTCGATACAGATTTGTGTTAACGTGTTTCGTTTTTCGATTATTCGGTTTGCTCGTTGTTGCATGAAACAAAAAAATATAGATAATTTGAGCGATGCGAGAAAAGCAGTCATTATAACTTGAACATGATTAAAGCTGCTATCACTCTGTTGATCAGCTTAGATGCGGTTGATCCCGTTTTTTTCATTTGGTTGTAGTTTCTTTGATGTTCAAGAGACTTATTTAACCACAAAAATTTAAAATGTTACATCTATGATTGAGATAATTACCATTTTAGATTGGCCATTTTAAATCTAACTCAGATTTCCGCCTTTTTGTGCTTTTGCCACTGGCAGAGACTAGTAGCGCATCGTCGCTGGCCGTCGCTGGCCATCGCTGTCGCAGTCTACCTAATCACCCATTTGTGACCAGTTGCAGTTGATCGTGTTATGAGCAAAGAATTTGAACTGAATTGTTGTGTTTGACCCAATGGTGATGGGTCAAGCATGATGTAACTCGGCGTATACTATTATTGTTGGCCTGGATTCGGTGAGGACCGTGTGTAGTCTGTATTAACGCATTCGTGTAATTCCCGAATTAATATCAATTGTATTTAATTTGCGTTTTAGCTTTATGTACTGGCAACTGAAAAGCATATTGAGTTAATTGTGTATATAGCATAGTGATAGAATTAGCAGCAGGAAGGTTTATCAGTTTTTTACTGTCTATCCTAAAGTTTTTACTGAATTCGCCCAAGTTGAAATGGGGCCCCTTTTTAAAAACAATTGATTTATCGCTTTCTGAAATCACGGGAGTGTCCCTGTTTGCGGTATATATTATATATCGCGGCATGTCTTTAGTACCCGTTTTACGGCGCAGAGGAAGTCATCTTGGACTGTTTAATGGCATCGAACGTCGTCTTTGACCGGGCGTAATTAATGCTTTTCGATGTCACTTCGCCACCGACGTACGAGACCTACCACACGGCTGTTGCCGCTGAGCAACATTATTCAATTAGCTAACTAATAGCATCTCTCCGCGTGCTCGTGTAATTGAATTTCATCGAGACGAAAACAAATTAATCATATCAGTTTAATGATCACTTGGCTGAATGTGGTTTCCTGCGCCGATCATGACCAGTCATTTATACCGTCTCAAATTTGAATGATGAACCGGTCTAGCCATTCATAAAATACTTCGTAGACAGCATCTGTCAATATCGCTGACATGATTTTGCCATTTATTCTTTTCCTGTGTATGCGTGCGTTGTGGTGGCTTTCGGAATCATTTGGATTCGGAACTTTTTCTAAGTTCATGAATTTTTCATTCAGATGTTGAACTAGGCGCATTTTTAGGGCCCTACATCGAGATGTGGGTGCCCTTTAGTGGTCCATCTGTCTGGATGATAACTCGGACCACATTGTATGTAGGATCTTTGAATTTTGTAGTATAGCATTTCACTATAATGGTGCAGATGAGTTCAATTTTGGATGATACATCTAAGATTGCCACTATACCCATATTTGTTTGCAAAATCTTTAGTCCGTATTTTGTTACACTATGATATGAATGTTAATCTTTCCATTCTAAATTAAGTAATATAGTCCAGGTACATAACTATTATATCGTGGATGATATGTCTTTGACCAATGTAGATCATCCATGATAAACGGATGCAGCCCTCTGTCATCCAGATTTTTTGACGCCTTATAAAACGTTACTATTATGAAACCTAAACAATGTTAACCATTCAACGTCATTTTACATATGACAACCGTAAATCGATGTGCAAAACGTCACAGGTCTATGTGTACACACATACAAGCTATTTGGCAAAATATGATTGACACAGTTGTAGAATGTCTTCCTGTGATTATATAATGAGCCATATTTGAACGTCGAATTTTAATATTGCATTGAATATCATTAGAAGACGTATTGTAATAGTAAAGGATGTATGATTATATCAGAAGCGGCAGGCATAAATCGAAATGATAAGTAAATCGGATTAATCGGTTAAATGGCGGATGTATACACAATTTGGAAGTCTGATATAAAAGCAAGACCCTGACATGGGGATGCTGGTGGAATGACGAAGCTATCTACGATCTGTATAGGGCCGGCGTGATATTCATCGGCGGCTACAATATAAAAATGTGTAAACATATAATTTCATTATTCAAATGTTTTAGAAAATATGTTCGATATTAGGGGTATGCAGGTTTCATGAGATTAGCAATTCATAATAGCATAGCTGTCATATACGGCTCTGCGTCCTCTGATGGCATGTGTATTAGGTGACAATTCAATTCTTTATTGATCCTTCAAATTCCCAAATTCAATAAAGTTACAAATTTTGAAATAAGAAAAAACAACATACAAAACACATGCATAATTCATACAAAATAGAATTAACAAGTTTATTTTAAATGAAATATCGTGTGACAGCCAAACCGGGACCTGGCCCGGGCCGGCTAGGCCACACGATATGCTCATCATCCAAAGTCCCAGATAAAGCAGACAGTCGGACGAGCTCTCCTCAACCATGGAGGCAATGAAGTTGCAGACCAACTTAGAGGCAAAAGTGAATGAAGTCAGTCGCAAGTTATCAATTATTGACAATTTTCAATGAAAAAATTAAGACCACTACTACAAGTCGACTAAGACCTCGTATCACCTACCCAATCGCCGAATCTCATAATTCCCCAAATTTCTTAAAACTCCGATTTCAAATTTGCAATCCCACATTAGCTTATCCCAAAAATTCTACATTTTTTCGCAGGCGTCAAATGATTTATTAAAATTAATTTTCTTGTCATATATGCATTACACTCAAACCCATGGGACTGATGTTGATATTTAGATATATTCAACCATAGCAATAAAGAGTGTCCATCATGGAATCTTTGTTGGAAACTTTGATTCTAGCCTTAGAAATAAATGCTTTTGCAGATAGTTGTATAATTTTGCACAGCAACGTATATATTAAAGGATACATATCAAAACATTAGCGGCGGAACTGTTAATAAAAACAGATTGTGTTTGATATTATGTATCGACTTGTATTGTCACTGAGTGTTTGGCGTTAAATCTGAAACACAGTTTACTGATGCGACATGTTCCTTTTAGCGAAACCCCTCTCAAAACATTTGTTTGCATTACATGTACAATGGTCAGAGTAGCTAAACCAAAAAACGAGCAACACAAATAATATCAGCAATCAAATGTGGTTCACGTGGTCGAACAAGATCGCCATCATGTCGTTCCGTCGTTACCTTTCTCATCGTTATTGGAACTGTAGGTTTGTTTCAGTGTTTTTTGTCGAGCTGTGCCTGACAGCAGTGAACTGAATATCGTCTAAACACAAATATCGTCTAAACACAAATCTGTTTAATGCTGTGTACTCGAGGCTTTAGATATGGACTCTTAAAAACAATTTTTCGTTCACCATCAAAACGTATATTTACAATCGTTTTCAGCATCTGATGGGAAAGAACTCGCAAAAATACAGAGAGTCAAAGTTATACGAAACTTAAAGCGAGAAGGTAACTTTGAATTAGTTTAAACGGCAGGGGCGGATCTAGGATTTTCCATAGGGGGTGTCCAATGAGAAAAAAGGGCACTTTTTACGAAACACCACGTACTCCGGATACTTCTACAACATTTTAGGGGTGCTTTCGGTCATTTCATGCGTTGAAAAAATTGTTATAGGTCAGGTGGAAAACCTTGGTCCAAAAAATTTAGGGGTGAAATTTTTAGGGCACTTCAAATTTAAGGGGTGGGGGGTCCGGACACCCTGACATCCCCCCTAGATCCGCCCCTGAATGGACATTTCGCACTATCATTTATGAACTTGTTGATTTGTGAACACAATCATCATTGAGAGAAAGCATCTGTGTGGTGTATTGATGAAGTCATTTTCACAAAACTGCGTTTGTAACATCTGGTCTTGACTAGTTACCGATATACCACGTTTCGATTCAGTCATGCATCATTGTGTTATACAAAAATGTGATTCCTTCTGAACAATTGGGTGTCACTCGGTTCAATAAGCCTTTATAAAAGGCCTGTATCTAGATAGAAAAGAACTGTTTCATTTGCCGTCACAGTCATATTCGATGATTTATACAGAATGCACATCTGGTTGGGTCAGCATATTTTTTTAAGCTGTGCACCCCACCTATTGCTATTAAGGCTTTGCTACTGTGTTAGTCTCACCAGTGCATCAGCTTAACCCTTTCAGTGCTGACTAACCAAAAGTGTTGGAGATAATTTGAAAATTTAAAGAAACGTCCCCCCATTTTGTTGTATAACGGGTATACTGCTCTAGTGCGTTTATACCGTGGTGCGGTGCGGTGCGGCGCGGTGTATCGTTAGTTGCTAACATTTCACTTTCTTTAACTGATTACATGGATACACTGTAATGCGATGTACTAGCAAAGTCCTTCACGGATTTATACACCGCAATGCGGTGTAGAGGCACTAATGGGTTAACGTAAAATAAAAACAATCATGTTCAAAACGATGAACTAACTGTAAATTTTTCAATGCAAAAGGTTTAATGAGGTCTCGTGTGAAAGGAGCCGATGCTGCCAGCGGAGAGGTATTGACATTTTTGGACAGCCACTGCGAATGCAATGAACATTGGCTGGAGCCGCTCCTAGAGCGAGTTGCTGAGGTAATGTTTTTCATTCACTGTTGATACACATTAATCCGAGGGGTGGATCTAAAAGGCCTCAGCAATGTGGCGATTACTGATGCCAAATTTCCTTTTTGCTTATCATTGTGTTGCATAATCCTCTCAATTTTCAACCCATCAGCACTCTCAAATTCAGAGACCGCTGGAAAATCAGCTAATTCTAAGGCAGATATAGCTCGGCTGGTGACTGCTTGCGATGCAATCATTGTGCAACTAGTCTTTCAAAAAAGCATTATATGATTGTCGGCTAGTGACTGGGGAGAGGGCCGCAGAGAATTACATCGCAACAAGTCACTGGCAGTCGCAAGGTCGACCTACTCCCGCCTTATCAAAGCAAAATGAGCTGAAGACAAAATATCTCATGTGTTCTGATTGCTAATAGGTAAAGAGAAGTCTTCAGTTAAATACAAAATATTCATTTATTTACTACTGAATATGTGACATGATGTATACTTTATTGATTATTATTGTTGATTTGCTGAATTTCCTGTATTCCTGGTAGGATCCGACACGCGTTGTCAGCCCAATTATCGATGTTATCAACATGGACAATTTTCAATATGTCGGAGCATCTGCTGATTTAAGAGGAGGTAAATAATATGGCATACCGGTAATAGTCAAGCATAACGCGCGGGGACTCCTCAATCTCTTGTCAAAGTAGGCCTATGCCTTATTAATCTTTCTCGTGCGTAACCCTTGTATAAACTATCCTATTACCCGCATTTCAAACAAAATCTAGGGACCGGTTATAATTTTAAAATTCCTAAATTGCAAGTCATTGATGATTGGGAGTTTCATTTTTCAAACTACTGATTCATTGCTGATGCAAACTTTTCTGAAAGTTTTATCTCACTTTTCATTACATTTGCTACAATTTCATGAATAACCGTCTAAAAAAGCGTTTCTATTCTTAGATCAGGAGATTTTCTATTCTATTCAAATCCGGAGACAAAGTAGAAGAGGCGGAATAATGTCATTTGACTGAATCAAAAGTTCCAGAATCAATGTTAAGCCATGTCATTTTTTCAGGGTTCGATTGGAATCTTGTGTTTAAATGGGACTACATGACGCAGGAGGAGCGAAATCGCAGACGTGGAAATCCTATTCAACCGATTAAGTAAGCACAAGTTTTTGTACTGGATGCTGGGCTGGTATAAGTGCTCCGGCGACGTAACGGCTCTATCTGGCCGGGTAGATTCAGCATGAGTGTCACCGATTACATTTATTAACTGATATGTTTTCATTGCGGATATTGGCACGTGCAATACACCTATTTCACTGTAAGCGGCAATGTTGGATCATGTGCAATTTTTTAATCAGATCACGATAGACTTCGTGCAAAATCTCAGTTGCTGAGCAAAACCATTTTGCCAAATTCTTTTGCCAAAGTCCCAACACCATAGCTTGATATGAAAAAGGTATATTGTCTATTTTTTACAGATTTTAAATGCCTGGTATAAATGAAAAACGAAAAACCTGGGTATAATTTCAATTTGAATCCGACATACCGTGACCTATGGATTAAATTTCATTTCAGAACGCCTATGATAGCCGGTGGCTTATTTTCTATCAATAAGAAGCGATTTGATTTAATCGGCAAATATGACATGATGATGGATATTTGGGGTGGAGAAAATTTAGGTAAAAGGATAATTATGAATTGTGCGCTTAATCTTCTAATGGCAATGCCAGGTATTTTAGCCCTCATAGCTATAGCGTTTCCTCAAGGGATCAAGTTGTTGTGGAAGGTTTTCAAAATGCTTTGATGTTGATATTCGTTTTGTCTATATATCTACCCTAGACAAATCTACAGCCCAGAAATTGGCTTGATATGAAAATCGAGATGACCAACTGGCGACTATTAATAAGCTAGGGCCAGTTATTGTTCTGAGTGTTAGTTTTCCTACTGGTATGTCTACGACTGGCTCCAGGACACCCAACGCTTAGTTCCCTCCACCCTTATCTCCTGCAATCATATCATTGAAGGTATACATGTTTCATTGGTTAAAATCAATGGTTCAACAAGATAGTAACCTGGTGTCAGTTCAATTGTTTTTAAAATGAAAGAAGGCATCAAGCCATGTTTTAGTTTTCACTATGGTATCAGGACAATTGCCCCCCCCCCTGTACAGTTGCCCTCCGGACAATTGCCCCCCCCAAATTAAATCTTTTTAATCTTAAAGTAACACAGATATTAACTTTTGATCAATTATTCAATTACTCTAGGACTGATTTAAAGTTTTTTAGTTGGCTAAAGTAGCACTAAAACTAATTCCAATAAATTAGCCAATGTTAACTAATGCACTAATAAGTGGACTCATTAAGTTTCCTTCAATTTGGTAAGTGAATTATAATTACTCGAGGACTGATTTAAAGTTTTTGATCTGCACAAAACATCAGTAATTCTATATCTTACAAATCTACGTACATTCAATAATATGCAATGAATTTCTAAAGTATTGAGGTGGTGTTAATCCAAATCAAAAAGGATTTATTCGGGGGGGGGGGGACAATAATTGTCTCTGGGGGGTAGTTGTCCAGGGGGCAATTGTCGGGGGGGGCAGTTGTCCTGGGGGCAATTGTGGACTTGGTTTCTGTGGAAGCTATGAATGTCCATAATGGAAACTGTTTTCTGGTTTATATATGAATTTTGTATTTACAGAAATATCATTTAGAGTGTGGCAATGTCATGGATCATTAGAAATTATTCCATGTAGTCGTGTAGGCCATGTTTTCCGTAAACAACACCCATACTCTTTCCCTGGTGGAAGTGGAACTGTATTTGCTAGGTGAGTACTATGCTCGCTAGATTTAGACCCGTTTTTCGACCCTTCAACTGGTTGAGATGCGATTCGGTTACATGATACGTTTCTTTTTGCTATTGAATCGGGAGATGCTAGAAAGAACTCTTAACTAAGGCAATCTCAGTCGTTACTGGGGTTTTAACGTTACTAATCGAAAGAAAACGTCGACAAAACTATCTCATTTTTTTTTTCTTTTTTAATAGAATAACTCTATGCATGAAGTCTCATATATTTGAAATAATCATTTTGGAATGATTATGGGCAGGTGTTATTCTAATCCTTTGTGCCTCTTGTGTGATGTTGATTCATATTGTCTATGAATACTTTAAAAAATTTACTTAAAGAAATACAAGGCGAGCAGCAGAAGTGTGGATGGATGATTATAGACAGTTTTATTACATGGCAGTGCCTTCTGCTAGACATGTTCCGTATGGAAAGTAAGTGCATTCCTACTAACCTCTTTCGTAGACAACAGAGATGTGATACCAAATCTCTCATACTCTTGATCTTAGGGACATATTTCATCAGTTTTTGGAATGAA
This sequence comes from Tubulanus polymorphus, assembly GCF_964204645.1. Classification (NCBI taxonomy): domain Eukaryota; kingdom Metazoa; phylum Nemertea; class Palaeonemertea; order Tubulaniformes; family Tubulanidae; genus Tubulanus; species Tubulanus polymorphus. The sequence goes on from NC_134025.1 coordinate 12,042,974, forward strand.
ATAAGACCATTTTAAAAATCAACGATGTCATTTAAATTAATTCAAACAATTGTAAATTTATTAATTTTTTTCCCTATGAATATATAAGTATACAAAGCCTAATAAGAAGTATTTTCAAAAGCGAAATTTTTTTTACATCTGACACTACTGTTCCTAAGTTTTTGTTCTAGTTTGACTCAATGCGTTCAATCCCCGAAACTTAATTTTTAACCCACCACAATGATGGAATTATAACCAAAGTGTTTAAAGCAGCTTCCAGGTTTCTTTTCTTAATCGTGGGGAAAACCTGAGATGAACATCAGGGACCGGTTGCTCAAAAGTTGGTTTGAGTTAACCAGTGGATAGTTGATATGGTGACAATTGAAATTTCATTGTTACTATGGTATTGAACAGCCTGTTATCTTAACCAACTTTTGAGCAACTGGCCCCTGTTTTAACCAGTTTATTGAGCAGATCAACATCCTAGATTGAGATGTAGACAAAACATTACTGATATCATTTTCTCGTTTCTTAAAGCATCCGTAACCGAGTAGAATTGAGAGAAAGACTCAAGTGCCGACCATTTAAATGGTATCTTGAAAACGTATATCCTGAATTGAAGTAAGTCTTGGTTGGAAATTGTGAAATTTTAGAAATCGATTCAGAATCCAAGGTGGTCTCATCTTTTTTGTATCATTTTGTAGAGTTCCTGACCAGCAGGATGTTGCGTTTGGTTCGATAAGACAAGGTGGCCAGTGTATGGACACGCTAGGTCATTTCGCTGATTCAACGGTCGGGATGTTCACATGTCACAATTCCGGCGGGAATCAGGTAAGTTTTTCCGTCAATAGTTTCTTCCTTTGAAGTGTGATCCTGCTTAAGTTCCGAATTCATCTAGTAGTGCTAGCTGGGAAAATGACCTTCCAAAACCACAGTAAGCTACAGATATCTCCTGTTTCACTTGTGATTATAGGCAATTCAAGGGGCATAGCTATTGCCTTGATACCATTCAAAGCATATGTCATTGTAATGGTTTATACAAAATTTAACCTCCTGTTTGAGTTATTTTACATATTCTAAGCATAAAAATACAATACAGACATTGACAGAATATCCATAGTTTACTGTAGTAAATAGTTATGTTATACGCCCATTTATTTCCTTGTTGAAAAATGCATTTTTAAAATTTTATTCTTTAAGGACACATCCAAGTTAAGACAGGTACTTGATATAAAATCGGTGTTTATTTGTATTATGTTTAAACGGATAGTAATTTTCCGCCGTGTCATACGCTTTCGAATCAAACTATTTACAACTTTCTAACACCTTAACCTTATGGAACGAAGTCATCGCAGGAAAAAAGAATGCGGCCCGGTGCAGAGTAGTCTCCCGTCTTCGGAGAATGGTGCATATATTTGTTGTAAACCTAGTATACGAGCTTAACACTAGAATTTTCAGGTGTAATGCTGCTATACCTTTGAATTTATTTGTTCTCATTACCAGTCATACTAGATGCTATTTCGTACTAGTATTATGATGAACGAATCATATCATTTTGTATATCTCGGGTATGCGTGTATCAAAATCTTTTCATCACTAATCACAGATGAGCCATGACTTCTCTATCTGCGGCGGCCCTCTACTTTATTCTTTCAATATGGCACTGATGGGGGAAACTTCGTACTTTACTTCAGTGTCCGCCAAAGCAGCCATCTTGAATTTCTTGTTAGTGCAATACAGCCTACAATTCTTGATGGATTTTCATGAAACTCAGTATAAGGATTGAGGCAGGTGAAATGTCCAATCACTATTGAAATTGAGGTCGGCCATCAAATAAGGCTGCCATGGTGGACATCTTGAATTTCTTGTTAGCCCACATATAGCCGGAAACATCTGGTGGATATCCATGTGAGAGTAAAGACAAGTTTATCTATTTCATACTTTAAACCAATAATGCCTACAAATCAATGAACGAGCTGTTGAAGTATGCAATAAGTTAGTTACCTGTCTTTGCCCCATCACTGTTTGTTTACCCCGAGGAGACAAACGTGGTGTTGCCACATTCTCGTTTTGATATGAGAGAAGTGGACATCTTAAGCAAATATCTCCATATGGACGATATTTACAGTCTCTTAACCATGTGCAATGTTTTCAAGATGAGGTAATAGTCTATAATTGGTGACCACGCTTATAATTTGTATTGTGACAGGTGCTTTTCTCTAGCTTATCACCGTTCACTCTCATTAATGAATTATATGTCTGTTCTATGCTCTAAAGGTTATGGTTACTAAAAGTAAAGCTTTAATGATATAGATCAGTGAATGATTACTTTACTTTTATTTCTTCAATAATCTCAATTCCTGTGGCTTACCACTTGCATCAGCGGGTAAAAATGTCCAAACACGATTATTGCGAGAACTGAGAATATTTTTCATTTTGATCATAGCGATCTGGTAGGCTTTGTGCAGCCCCTGTAGAACTCATTAGAAAAATCAGTGATGTAGTTGTGAGTATGGTGTGATCCTGGAATCAAAATTAATACTAGTATTAGGGTTAGGGTTAGGTACCGGAAGTTAAAATGGATTAGTTTTTGATTTTAGGGTCAAATATTTGATATTCCAATCTAATGAAGATATTTATGGTTCATTCTGAGGCCTTTCATTCATTGCTTGGAATACTAATCTTTAAGCAAAAAATGAAATGGTGTAGAAAAGAATATTTAAGGAAAAAAGATTTGCAACCACAGATACTTTAAAAAAAGGGAAAATGAAAAAATCCTTTTTTTTTTTGGTTAAAACATTTGGCAGAATTCAAGGAACAGAGATCTGTACTCCAAGTATACCTGTACCTAAAACATGCCTAGAAAAAGAACATGTGATACTGAGGAATGGTTTTTCATCGAATAATTGCAGGAATGGTCATTGACGAAACATGATCAAGTTAAACATATTGACCTCTGTCTAACAGTAACTGATCAAAGGCCTAGTGCCATCCTTAAACTCTTCCAGTGTGATTCGAATAATCGAAATCAGGTGAGTTTTTTGTCAAAATAGGCTTGTTTCTATTTTCTCTTGTTATTATCATGTCAACCACTGACCGACTGTCAATCAGTTATCCCTTCCTATGTACTGTGTTTCTACCCGATTTTCCCATTCATTATTGGTCATGACAGTTCATATGAATTCATTGGGTCTGTCTAAAGAACATACCTCTAACCGCCCTTTGGTTTTTTTGTTCCGATTTTGATTTTAGTGTTTTAGATGCAACCTGAATAATTCATTTCAGGACTTCACCCAGTCCAGCTCGCGTGTGTCCGATAGCGATATCCCAATGTCACTGACACTCAGGTTCTCACTCAGTGTATTGTTATCGATTAAACAATTTAAAGAATGGGATTAAGCAATTTAAAGATGGAACATGTTATTTATTTAAAAAAATGTCAACATCATTTAGGCTTTGCACTAGGCTATATTGATAGTGCTTTTCTCTGCTGTGATTACTTATAAGTTTTAATCACTTCAAATTCAAATAAAGATACATTGTATTTTAAAACATGTACAAGGTGGAATGATGAACTGTCTAAATCTGTGGAATAGATAGAATATGTGACTAAGATTTAATAAAATTTTGTTCATTTTTGGTTTTTACAGTTCAAAATTGATTATCTATTATTACAATTATACCCCTCTCCTCTGTTGCAGAATTAAAATTTTATTGAAAGTTTTGCAATGATATTATGATAAAGCAGTGGTTTGAATGGAGGGGGTAATAGTGCTGTCCAGTAAGCTTATGGTTTGGCTGCGTGGCCTAGGCCCGCTATCCATCTGTCCTGTTTTTCGTAGCTTGTAGTAATTTTGATATCATTCAGGTTTGTGGGCCTAAACTCATTGAAATTGAAATAAGTTTGAATGTTGCTAATAACTGGTGTGAAGAGCCTGAAAAAAATATTAGGTCTATTAATCATGTTATGTTCTGTGTTATATTTTAGAAATTCAAACGCGTGAACTCGTTACTAAAGCTCGTAGGCACGTCATTTTGCATCGACAGCATAGACACCGTCGCTCGCGGATTAACGATACAATCTTGTGACACACAACGCAGTTCACAGAGCTGGCATTTCACCGCTAATTCATGAGAATGCAGACAAATGTAACATCAATTCAACTTATACTAGAAGTATTAAACAGCAGTAGTGAAACTATCCAACCCGCGGAGTGAGGGAAAGAAGAACTGGATGGTAGCAAGATTCTATTGAACACAGGCTCCAGGCATAAAAACTACAATTGAATTGATGTAACTCTAGAAATTTCATTTACAGTAGACTATGCCAAAGTCTGTTCTTTTGGACTTCAGAAATTTCATTTACAGAAGACTTTGCTGAAGTCTGGTTCTTTTTAGATCATTGAAACTCGAGCATATAGCCAGTCGGAAAGTGTGTCATCGGATCGGACTTGACCACAGTGTATTGTATTCAGAAACCTATTTCCAATAGGCATCAGTTGTAAAAATCATCTGTAGGAATTGGGGTCGAAACTTGTATACTAACAGAGTGTGTTTATGAAATTTCTATCATTTGTTTCGATTGCGGTTTTTTGCGTGAAGCTCTACAATATGTCTAAGAGCAACTTGGTGCTTCATAATTGGCTGATAATGTATGCGTCGGAATGTTCCTTGCAACCATAGACAACGTGCAATAAAAGGTATATATGAACAGTGACACATTATTGGTAATTGTATATGTACAATGCTTTTTAGACGTATTCCTAATTTTTAAACAAAATCTAGCATTTTAGCTATGACCATCCCACCTGTCGACTAAATATAAACGGTAGGCAAGACTTTAGTAGGTATGCTAGTGCTAATGTTTACTCCATACCGGAAACACTAAACTAGATTTCCTGAATACAGTAAACTATGTGTATATCATATCACTTAGGATGGCAAAATATCTTTGAGATATATTATGTTGAAACTTGCATTCCGTTGATGGAGATTTTAGTGATTTTACTATATACCAACGCACCGATATTTCGATCACTGAGTTCCGCTATTGTTAAACTGGCTTGTATTGACTGTTCACTGCTGGAAAATGATTGATGATTGAAAGAATGATAGATGAATAACAGTGAGAACACTGTCTGGTTAGGTTACCTTTTTTCGGGTAGAAGAACAGCTGGGATCGTGGTTTCCAATTAAGGTGTTCGCTGGGCTTGAGAGTATATACCTGGTTTATCTCAGTGAATGATTCAAGAATTCTGAAACTGTTCCCATGCTCTGTTATCGTTTTGACCAGAGGACTGGCAATATCTGATATGACTGGTCTTTTCTGCAGCACATCACCTTTTAAAATTATGATATATACATAGTTTACAATACAAAAATTGGAAATATACCAGTCTTTAGAGGTCATTGCATTTGAAAATAGTGACATTATCTGCTGTTTTGTCAACTTTGATTTCATTTATGTAGACACTGTAAATTCTTAATCATAATTATACAGTATCACTACTTGTCCTTCATGGGAATGTTGTCTTCCATTTTACGATCTATTGTTGATACGCATGTTTGTTTGTGTGTGTGTGTATGTAAAGGGAGACTTGAAAAATGATTAATTTTCTATGCAATTAGTTTTCATTGTCGCCTTCTATGTATGTTGATGTCAATTTTGTACTGTTTAAAACAAAGGTTTAAATCATTGTGGCCTTGTTTCAATTGCGTTTTGGTTCAGATACGGCCAGTCTTGTGCCATGGACACACAGGCAACATAGCCACTAAATGAATATTCAATTTCCGGTCAGTTTTGTTCCAGCTTGGTTACTACTTGATAAACGATGGTGTGGGATGATGTTTTTCGTACTGGGACTATGGTATGTTATCACGTTTTTGCTACACCATTGCTATTAGCAGTTTAAGATTTTGGCCTATGGAAAAGATAGGCTTATTGGCTGGTTGGTTTGGACCATCAATCATTGACTTATCGACTCAGGGTTCATGATGGTGGTGGGAGAGTTTCTTGGTCAAATTTTGTTCGTTCTCTCCTTCATTATTAGTAGTACTTACCAGAAATAGGTGTTCAAATGATCAGAGTGAATGCCGGGCAACTAAACTGAGTCTTTGATATTCTTTTCCATTTTACATTGTATTGAAGTCTTTGAAGTTGAATAGAGAACGTAACTCACTCCAATTGAATGAAATTATTAAATGTTAGTCAATGTAATTGAAATAGACATTAAACGCATGGCCAACTACAAGATAACTCATAAGTAGCAACTGGAAGAGTGATTATGACAGTGAACACATTCATTTCAGTTAGAAAATCTTTTCTGATGTTTGGTTCTTGAAAGCTGGAAATTGGGGTCAGAAAATATTTTAAGAATTACGTTTGTAGTATAAGTTGAGCAATAATGATTTTAACTTCTATTCAAAACAGTTATATATTAGTGGGCCAATATAATCTGTGACGCATTGTTTTACATGTATTACCATTTAGTTCAGTACTGAAGAAAGTCAGTTTGAAAATTAGTTTACCTGTACTCACTTGTAAATGTTAGTTATCAACTATGGTGCTAAATGATATAAATGTTAATCAAGTATAATTGATGAATATGTGCGTGTGAAAAGAGATAATTGTTGATGATTGTAGAAATAGTAATTGTAATGGATTACATTGTAAAGGGTTCGTGCAGTCATTGTAAACCTGATAAAGTCCAGAATACTCTTCTGGGCCCAGTTGCTTAGTCGTGGCTTAGACTTAAGACCAATTTAAGACCGTCTTAGTTCTATAACCAATCTAACATCTTCAGACCAGTCTTAAAATTTAAGACCATTTTTGGACTTAGTCTCAACAGTTGCACAGTCGTGACTTAAGTCCAATAGTGGTCCTCAATCTTAAGACTGGTCTTAAGTTGTAAAGATTGGCTATAGAACTAAGTTGGTCTTAGCCAGGTCTTAAGTCTAAGCCATGACTATGCAACCGGTCCCTGGATTGTTTGAAGTTCTGGAATAGGATAGTAGCATCCATCGACTTCATTCAGGAAACACTATTCTCAACCTCGAAGCTGGAATAGCTGCCTGATAATCATAGCTTGGTTGAACTGCCAACGGTCCCTGAAAATGGTTTGCTATCTTTCATGGGATTGTAGATAAATTCTGGCCAGAGCCCTGAAATTTCTGTTATGTGTAAATATTCTTTTTTTCTTCTACATCCAATTGGCAGCTCAGCATAGGTGTGGAATTTCATAGGTTAAGAAATTTTTTTGAACTAAATGCAAGGCTAGTATGATTGCCTGCTCATACTGATTGGGTAATTTATAGTAAATTTCGTAAGGTTCACTGAATTGAAGATGTGTATTCATCCCATTTCATAGGAATCAACGGTTAAAAATGAAATCCTATGTTACAGCTACCGATGTCGTGGAATAGTTGTGGATTTTTTCAATTAGGAGAAATGATTTGCATGAACCCTGCTATTAGACAAAATGCTACCAGTGGATGATGTAAATTTTAATGAAAACATATTGTATAAATTGGTTAACCGCTGTCTAAACTAGTTGTGTAGTTCATCAGGCAAAATCTCTTGTGATAAAATTCATATTGCATGACCATATGTATGAACACATATTGTATGTACTGTTAACCTCGCCTAACTCTGACAAAACCGAACTCATTTTCTAACAACCTAACCTATTTTCCGATCTAAACACAGTTCTTTTGCTTAACTCGGATGATTTAAGTTCCCAGTTTGTCTCAAGCAAAGTATACTGTAAACGGCATCTGTAAATTGAACTCAGTTTGCTGTTTGAGCATCTGATCATCGGTGGCTGTGAAATCGAACTGTAGGTATCCTTTAAACAAAAAGTTGATAATTTTGAAAATTTCCTGGCTTCGATCATTTGTTTTAAGTCCGGAAATTCCTCTGTAACTTTGTGTACTTAAGAAAGACACAGTCTGGTGTTAATGAAATGCCTTGTATCTACAGTAAACTTCATCTTGCTCGGATATGGCCTACTCAAAACAAAAACGAAATCATTTTTCCGACTTCTAATGTATTTTCCTTCACTTGGACCAATTTCGCTCGTTCCAGTTTGTCCGATTCAGGCGAGCTTTACTGTACTGTAATCTAGAGTTCTTGCAGCCACATGTTTTTTTTCACGTGACTACTCCATATTGGTTGGCAAACACAATAAGTGATTTACATAGCAGATCCCAGTAGTCTATGTCCATATTCACTTGATGACATGGTATGGTCATCTGAGCTATCGCTGACATAATTGTATTTAAATAACGGCTTGATAAAATTCAGTACATGTAAATCCAGAAATTCTGCAGTGGTTTTTGCATTGGCATGAATGACATGGTTTGCCAACCAACGTGGTGTTGTAAACAAACAATTTTGTGAGTGCAACACAGCTATACCTTGTTCAAATGACATCAATACTGCAATAAATTCAGATACCACCGGTACATGTATGTATAACCATTATCTAAAATGATTTACCCATGTTTTGACTTTTTGGATATAGCAAACACATTTCTGGGTACTAGAAGTTTGTAGAGAAATGAAGGTTTCACTTACCTCCATTTCCAATAATTAAAAAAACCCGTTATTTTGAAGTTTCTTAAGTAGGTTAACTGTTGTTTCCGTTTGAGTCTGTTATTTTATAAGCGATAGATATACATACTCCGTTTTATACCGGATGCATTTGTATCATGTATACCGATAATGATGAAAACATTTTCAAATGAGAATATATGATGATATATAATAGTGGCCATTTTGTTGCATTCTTTTTTTTCGGTTGATTTCATTCACAGAGAGAAGTAATGACTGTTCAATCAGATATCGATTTGCTGGACTACGCCTCACACGTTCATGATTGTATAGTCTAGTGATGAAAAGTTTGGCATCTGAAGTATTGTCGAGGTAAAATAGAATTACTACATGAATACATGTAACGTAATATCATACTCAATATTTTCCGATACGTTTAACTCGGAATATGAATAAGCCAGACTAATAATTATAGTCCAGAGTGATCCACCTTATGTGTACTTTACTGCAATGAGTGATTTAGGATATCTAAATGGTTCATTATATCTACCTACTACACAAACATTGTACCAAAATCTTTTGCAGAGAATATCTCATTGCTTCCCCACAATAGACAAGTCTCAAATTCATGCTTTTATTATCGTGAAGCGAGCTTCTTTCTCTGAAAACTGGTTTTCATATGAGATTTGTCTACAAGAGATTTGAATACACATCTTTTCAGTAGATCGTCGACGTAACACTGTCAATCACCACAAATCTTCTGGTAAATGGGATGTCATAGAGATGTCAAATCGCATGATGAAATCAATGAAACTGATGTTTTTCATATTAATCGGAGGCACATTTAATTGTGGTATCTATGAGCCATAATTCATCTTTCTAGAACACTGTACATCTAAGTGAGCAGAAACACACAGAAATACAACATTCTATGCATTGAAAAACAAAACATAACTACCGGTATGGGAAGGGGTGGGGGATTTGCTATTGGTATATTTAGCAAACACCCAACTGACTACCAGATACTAAAGGGTTCCCGGGGAATAAGAAATATCATTTTAGATTCACATCAAGGCCATAAACAGGAAATTTGTCCAGGGTTGCTGCTTAAAATTAATACAAAGCACTGGTTAGTCATCTACGAATGCTTTCTTGGAAGTTCTTGCAAAAATAGATTGATTCCAAAGAAGAAATTTTTTTCAAGATTAAGGTGCTATTTATTTACAAAAATAAACAAATGTTTGCTACATTTTTCGCAACATGCGCACTACACAAATAAGGGCATCATTATATCTTTGTTCATACAAAAAAGCATACGTTCAATTATAGATTTTCTTTCGCAAACGCACTGCAAAAAAACAGCTCGAATCGACTCAAAAAGCTACAAAAACATTACTTTTATGGGTATTCAATGACACGCCAGTCAATGCTTACAAAAAATTAAAATGTGAGTATATCATTTTGTTAAAAACAAAATTACACGACTCTTTGCAAATCATATCTTAAAATGATAAATAGTCTCGTTAAGTATAAGCAAAAATACATAAAGATTGATTTTTAAGCCATAGTGTAAAAAAGCCTGTACAGTTGAACCCTGACAAACTTACCAATTATTCAAATCCATTTGTATCATCAAAATGACCTGAGATGTAAAGGTTGCACACGCGGTTTACTCTTCTCAATGGGGCCTACCGCAATGGGGGCCTTTCATACATTAAAAGTGGTTGGCACCTCTTTACGGTATGCAGTATTCACATAGTCATGTGCTTCAACTGAGCTACCGTGACAGTATACACATTCTACTTGCTGTTATGTGTTTAAGTCACTATCGCCACAGTCTATTGGGCACCACATTGTTTTCAACTAACCGAATAGCAGTCACATCAGTTCGAGCAGATCACTATTGGCGTTTAAAAAAATCTCCTGCTTATCGACTGGTTGAAGCTGTTAGATCAGGGTTTTCACCGTACGGTATTACACACAAATAACTGTGTTCAACTGTGTACAATTCCGCAGTCGTGGGATGAATTCAAGTTATTTTCAAATTAAACCCATTACTATTGATCTGGGGCAAGACACGCGATGATCGATATCTCAAAATAATAAGACACTACTACACATGATTACACGTGTATAACACGTTTATATGCGGATGATATGTCATTTAAGTCATAAGATCTTCTGAAAGCCCAAGCTTCATCAAATATACTGATTTGATTGATGTAGTCCCAGTGATGGTGTACTGTATAAGTATCTAGATCGCTTGCTCAACCTTGGCCTGCCAGATGTTACGATCAGAAATTTTGCCACAAGTAGCCAAAATTTCTGTAGGGACCAATTTATTTATTGATCACCTCAGAAACCTCTGTAACTTGCGGTCACCGATTGTCAGTTATTCCACGTATCTAAGGGTTCAGTTGATCAATTTTTTAAGAAGCGAGTTAAGTCATGGTTATTCCCTAGAGCTTTAGAAGTCTTTTAAAGAGACAGCACAGCGTGGGAAATATTTCGGAATATTAGAAACTATCATTTTTACAACTGTGTTGCTTCATCATTTGATAGCCTCGATGACACCTAAATTCAAAGCCTTTTGAACAACTTTTCGAATATTTCTTCCAAGTATTTTGAAAAAAGTAGAATTTTCTATTATTCTTTGATTCAAAGACATTTTTAAGCAAATTCAGCCTTACACACTGATGAAAATGCTATTTTGACCAAGATCCGTATTGAAGGTTAGTACATGTACTTGTATCTATACATGTAGTGATTACTTGCAGGGCTTGGATCTAGTTGCTGTGCTCAAGCGATTAACCACACAAGTTCACAATCGAATATGTATATATAAGGTTATATCAAAAGCTGAAAAATTTATACGGATATTTTCTACAACATCAACTCTACGTGAACAACTAATGATCAAAGGTGGAGAATATACGACGTTAAGCGCATTTTTGGTACAGTATTTTTGTTGTGTTGTTCATTCGTTACAAAGTAGGTACGGTTATCGGCTCTGATGAGAATATCGGATAACCTAGAGGTGGATCAGCAGCTTGTACAGTTAGATTGCGTAACAGAGTCGGATGTGCCTGTATGCTGTAACGTTCCTCGTCGTCGTTCGTCATGTAGAGAAGCTCCAATGTTAAATTAGCCCACTGCGCTCGTACGAGTTCCTCGTTTAGGCTGCCGATCTCGATCATGACTTCTTGTTTTGACAACGTCCGGCTACTGAATATAGCCTGTAACGAATGAACCACATTTACTTAATATTCAATAACAAGAAAGAATTTATCGAATACCGGTCTTTTCAATTGCAGTTCTAGGGGTGAATAGTACCAACAGAAAGGGGCATTATGCCAGTACAAAAGGCACCAAAAAACAAAATATCCTATATCTATTCTCCATTTCTTGATTGGCAGTCTCATAGCAGCTTTATCCCATATGCGTTACATAAGTGATATTGCAGTAATCTATTGTGATGAAAACATATCACAACGGTAGTACAAACTTCCTTTACTACCGTACGAATCCCCTTTCACACATTCCTTGCTGCCATCACTATCTTAAATTACTACTGGCACCGGACTATCTAAGTCAGCCATTTTTCAGAATTGGCCAATACATATTGCAATGAATTAGAGTTTGTGAACACAACCAACCATTAATCAATTGAGTCTGTATATATACGCAACCAAAATCATATCCACAATCTGTATGATGTAATACATAAACTGCATACATAGATTTCCATATTAGATAGACCTACTGTACATAAAATTGATAATACGCAAACTGCATACATAGATTTCCATATTGAATAGACCTACTGTACATACAATTGATATTCTGTTCAACGCAAAGAATCCCCATTGAAGTAGAGACATACTAGTGCTATACACAATGTCTTGCGAACATATGCAGGCGATCAGCAGCATGGTCAAAAGGGGCCTCAGAAGATTTGCAAGACTGATTGATACAAAACTTCATTTTTTCGAAATCTCATTACTTCATTCATCATGAACCATAATAACTAAACTAATGAAGTTTCAAAATCAACATCGGAATAAGTAACTACTTACTTTGATAGGATTGTATCCTAGTGACATGAGATTCGGTGTACCATTTAAAATGGCCTCTGTCCATTCTTCATCTTTCTCTGAACCGAGATACCAATCAGATTCAAACTCTTCCAGCATTTCTTGAAACTCGTCATCGCTGGACACCTCGCCTAACAATACCTGATCGATCATCATCTTCACAGCCAGTCTGCAAAATAATTACGATTACTGTTGCTTTTCATATTCAATGCTACGATTCTTCTTCCTTACGAGTTAGGGATCGGTAAATCTTGATTTTTTACCCCGCCTACCCTTTAAGCCCCGCCTTTTTTACCCCGTAAGCAAGTATACTTTTTCAATACCCCCTCCTACGTATGCCCTTTCTTAATAAATTCCAGGTTTTCAATACAAGTTTGCTGCTTGACATATCATCTAGTACCCAAACGAAGCAGGTGGAGTCTATATCATGATTACGGGTAGGCCTAATGAAGACTTAATGTCAGACATTGAACATCGTCGCTCTCTAGAGAGCATAGATAGGTTATTGGCTATCATGTATGCGCATACATACATACATACATACCATAAACTCTTAAAACCCCCTTTACGTATTTGAACTGACCCCTCTATGGTTTTCCTATGAAACATATGACCCTTTATCTTGTAGCCTAGTTGGCAATAGGGCTATTACATAGGCAGCCATCGTTCATTTCAGGGCAGTAGCACATCGATAGCAGCAACTTAGTATTAGTTCATTTGTCCTTATTTAATCGTTTTAGATGAACAATCGTAGATGACTTGTTATATGTCAGGAGCAATTTGGAAGAACTTGTAAGAACTTGTAATTTGTGGCTGTGAATGTGCCAGGAACTCTTCAGATAAGAGTTCTTCATGAGGTTACTTCCGCTGTAGTAGCAAATGTATACATGGTTGCCAGAATCGGAAATCCTTTCATGGAAATGTAGACCAATATCGAGAACAAGACCGTCAGTAACACCTTTCACGTGTCTGCACATAAACATCAATAACATTGGTATTTCTCAAACTAAAGTCTCTCATAGAATCTCATAGAAAATTGTTATTCGTGGTTCTTAACACAACCGCTAAAACAAGTGGGTTACATACCGATACGATTTCAAAACTAGTCTTCTCAGATCAGCATCATCTGTTATCCACTCGGAGGCAATAGACCATGGAACTTCACCCGAGTAAACTTTGTAAACATGACTGGGGCCCAAGACCGCTGGATCAGTGATATTTGAGCCTATAAGTAGATAAAAGCATTTTGAAAATATGTTTTAATCCCATTTCAACCTTTTGTGACTGAGATTTGGTCTGAAATCATTCAATTATTCGAATATAGAACCTCATTATATATGTAACATATAGATATAGAGCGTTCCAATTGTGGGAAGCCAGGTCATGGGTTCGAACCCCGTAGATTACCGTAGTGTCCCCAGGCAAGACAAACTCATTGCCGTTCTTCACACAGGAATAACCTGTAACTCCTCCCCTGATGACTGATACAGGTTGTACTGTACCACTGTACATGCTTTGAGTTATAGGGTGGAGGTAATAATACCAAGTAAATGGTAAGCGCTGTTGAACATTGTTTCACGAAAAGGGCGCAAAAATTACTATTACATTTCTATAATCTAATGTTCTAGAGGTCTTACACATGATATACAGTATCAGTATCATTGGATACGGAATCACACTGCAGCCTGGAACCCCCAATTTCAGACTGCTGTAGCTTAACATTATCATCTGTTCATGCTCAATTGAAATTGTCAGAGAACAGCTGCTGAACACAGGTACACAGGTAAAGCATATAGGATCATTAAAATTTGTAAGAAGAATGGTGATAAAATATCAAATATCTGCGCTGGTGGTTGCAGGCTGCTGATTGGTACCAACGTTTTTATATACAGGTGCTCGGTATAGCGGTCAATAGAATGAAGGGGTCTAATATCACAGCACTTACCGAGTTCATAAATGACCGCGTAACAAGCCATTACAAACTGAGCGAACATTTTTTCGTAGGAAGCATCATTTTGAATGTGCGTAACGATATGATCGGCGATGTGACCCCCGGCGCTGACACTCATAGAGCCGACCACGTGACGGTGCCAGTCTTTCAGGTAGCGATTCGACAACGAAGCCAACTTCGATTGTTCGATGGGAATCTCCATCCATCGATTCGACAGAAGATACTCCGACGATATTTCCGAGAATTTCAAATTCGACGTGATATTGTGACCGAGTTTGTGTATGCCGTTTCCGTTTCGGTAAGCCGTGCTGCCGAACATTTGTCCGGAACTTCGCCGATTCGTAACGTCGACGGCCGGCATTCCGAACGCGTTCGCGTGCTTGTCATCGAAGTCTTCGTCGCTATCGAACGCGGTGGTCAAACGATTCGCCATCATCGGCGACATGAACTGATCGGCGTGGGCCTTGTTGTCTCGTGCGCGCGTCGACAAACCGGCAACCAGGTTTACCTTCGGCATCGTATAATCGGCGCCGTCGTCCGAATCGCTCGACCAAATACTGCCCGGTATGCTGACGGCCGAAGTCGGACGCACAGCGGGCACCGATGGTATATTGCGAGAGGCGTTCGACGGATGAGATTGCGGTTTCGACGAACTCGAACGCACGCTCACCCAACTGTCGTTCAACATGTTATCGATGTCCTCGAGCGTCGTTTTGTCGAGGCACGTTTCCTGATGGTGTAACCGGCCGACATCGTTATCGTGATTTTTATTTCGGATGGATGGTAAACTTTGTAACTCTTGCGCGGTCGTCGCGGTTTTCGTCGACGATTTCTCGACGGCGACGGTGGCGAGCACGCCGACGCCGCCGGGTCGTTTGATGGGCGGCAGACGATTTTTCGGTTTCACGCGTTGCACATCGTCTTTCGACGTCAAAATGACGAGATCGCACGCTTTCGATTTCGTCGACTTGCTCTCGATGCTCTGTATGCTGTCGGACATGGCGGCGCGCACGTCTGTTTTCGACGGCGACTGCTTCTTCAACGCGTAATGCAAAAACACCCACGTCAACGAACGAATGAAACACGAAGCGTTTATGTGAAGATTGTCCGGCGAGTCAAGGATACCCGTAAGTACGTTGCGCGCGTCGGAATACGAGTCGATCAGAGTGGCGTCTTGCGGCGTTAGCGTATTGAACAGATGGTGGTTGATCGCGCAACTCGGAACGCCTTTGTCGTGTTCGAAAGTTTCGCAGAATATGTCGTCGACGCGCGCCGCTTCGACCGTATGGCACGACGTCTCTTGCAGTTCTAGACCCTTGATGTTGATCGTGCAGTAGTTGTAGCCGCGTTCGAGTACGAGGATCCACGCCAGACGATCTTGATAACGTATCAAATAGTGGCTACCGGGGTTCGGATCACCTGAAAATGAAAATCAAATGATGATCTAAGGATTTTCTTTAATTACCTCGAATACCTTAAATCAGTCGGCTGAAAATCACATGAAGAAAAAATCATTTTTTTCATTTTTCCTCCATGTTTAAATCATCACTTTTCAGAAAAAATGTTCGTGATATTTCTTAATTTTCAACCATGATAATTTATGAAAAGTTAGTTTTCGTTTCTCCCATCATTTGAATTCAATTCAATACAAATTCACCCTTCATTAATTTTAGTACTTCCTCGATGTTTTGTCAAAAATATACGAATAATCTTTAACGAGCTAAAAATTCTTACAGACTTTCGCGAGTTTTGATGGTGAAAGATTTGAGAATCATTAGAGACATAATACTTGGAAATTACGGCGATATTTACAAGTGTATTTCAGATCACCTAATTGTGTGCAATAGTCCTTTCCTTACATGAACTGTGATATTATGTATTACTAAATAAAAATTAATTTTAACCTGTCTATATTATAACTACCGTATATCGTTTCGATATTGTGAGATTTAGACTTAGCAATAGTAAAAATTCTAAACATTTTTCCATTTTTTTTCTCCCGAAAAAATATACAGATTTTAACAAAATGCCAAAAGAATGTAATATACGATAAGGAAAAATTAGCGACAATAGTTTGAGAAAAGAGTTAGATTCAGGCAAAAATTGGTATTGGCAATAACACATAAGCTCAAGTATTATTCTATTCAATTGTGATTTACTGCAGGACAAATTACCTAAGCTCCCATTGGCAAATCCAGTTCTAAGCGCTTTAGCCAGCTCCGGAGCAAGTTGTCGATAGAACATAGTATCTGCGCACACATTCGCTGATGCTCCAACCGCTTCCGGCCATGATCGGATCGGACGCGGAAACCCGATCAAAAACACGGGTAACGTGAACAAAGGCAACAGCGGGGCCGAAATTGCCGTAGCAACGACCATCAGGCCAAATATCAACGGAGAAAGAAATATCGAAATGACGATTATCGGTACAGTGGATCTACGTCGTTGCTTTCGGTCGGTCCAAGGCGTCAAAAATATCACAGCGTATACGTAGAATTTGTTTAATAGCTGTACGAATCGATCTCGACACAGTCCGATCAGCAGTAACTGCAGGCCTTTACCGAGCGATACCCACGTCGTCTGGTTGACTCCGATCAGCTCGGTGATGACTAGAATAAATATCTCCAACAAAGAATGGCGCGTGCCTTGCCAAATCTGTACAAAAAAGAAAAATTACATTGATTATACATTCTGTTCAAAAGTACTCGTCATGAATATGTCTTGAATAGCCCTTACGCAGTATAGTCTGCTTAAGATGGCAATTTAGACCATAAGCAGTGAAATCGTCATTCATATGTCAAATTGAGTTTTACTTCAGTCAGCCTTGTGGTCGTCACATGCATAAAGCAGGCATAACACACGCAATTTCTCTTAGTTGATTTAATTGCACGATTGAATCATTTTTAATTTGCTTAGTGTGTTAGGGTTGGGGCTTAAAGAATTCTTTTGGCAACTCAGACCGAATTGCTCTATCGACTCGCTCATGATGGTTCTCCAATGGTTCACGTGATAGGAAAATGGTGAATAGATTTTTTAATTGGCAGTGAAAGCATCTGGCTATTTCACAACAGTGATGCACCCAGTTGCCCGATTACATTGCCAAGTGAGTCAGCGACTCTAAATCGCTGAGAAAATTATCAGATGATTCAGTCACGGTGATAATCACAGTGTGTCCCTGACCTATCTATTGTTTTAGGAGGGATAGATTTTCTTTGATTGAGTTCTTTAGAGATGAGATTTCACAATAACAATTAACAGTCGTAAGCCGATGATAGAGCAGATGCTTACTAAATACTACAATACGGTTCATTACAAACTGGGAAAAATTGATTTTCACACATACCCATCTAAATGCCCTAACTGCTCCTAAAACAGCCCAAAAACTTCCCAACTGTGAATTGACAACTGAAACACTGAGACAGAGATACGACAACATAACCAGAGGAGCAACTGAAAAGAAAAAAGTTCAAATTTTAATGTCGGATCCTCTCCAATATGGATTAATCATAATCAATCTGTTTGGACTTGAAATCGGTGTGTCCAATTTTCTTTAATGTCAAATAATTGCTTGTCAGATATCTAAATTGAATTAATTCATTTATTGCTATTGTCATTAGCTATTTTACTAATGATGTAGTTTATGTGGGCATTAGGCGACCAGCAGTTTCATTCAGCCAGCATGACAGATAGCTGCGTCGCTCTCCACGCACCACTGAGTTACCAAATTACCCCAAAATGATTTCCAAATATCAAAAGTGTATTTTTCTTATGATTAAACATCATAACAAATAATTTCAAGTGCATAAATCCTTTTCCGAAGGATTTCAAAGAAAATGCAAGTTAAGGGCATCAAGTAGTTAAAAGGGTTAATCATATTGTGGCATAATTAGAATTCATAAAAAATTTGGGCTGTATATTGAGTTTCGCATAATCACTGAAATTTCTTTATTACGATCAATTCAGTTCTTGTGAAAACTTACAAAAATCCAGAAGTATCCGGCGAATCCAACCGAACGTACTGAGAAAATTTTTACGCCGTTTGAATTTTGCAACGTTGTGAATCGTCGCCGGGAACATGCGATTGCGAAATATTCCGAACGCAAGGTAAACGCGTTGCATGTCACCGAGCAACTTGTCGAGCACGGTCAATGCGAGTACGCAGTATCCGAGCACGCTCGTCGACATCGTACCGCCGAGATAAGATCGATACGTGTACAACACGGATGTGACGCAACCGACCACCGAGCCCATGAACAAATGAAACAGAAACTCCCGCCACGTCCATTTCCACAGGAAACCTTTGATCGGCAACACTTTCATCGAGTTGATTTTCGTTTTGCGACACTTCTGCATAAGTTGAGCGCCGAGCTGACCGATATCGGTGCTCAACAAGTAGCCCATGATCGCCATAACGAGTATACTGCCGAGACCGTCCGTGATGAAATATGCGGCTGCCAATACTGCGCATGATAAAACCGTCAGTATACATAATCTACAAGATACAACATGATTCAGATCTCATTTTATATACACAATATATAGGGCCTAGTACTGGCAAAGTGTAATGGTATAGTAAACCAATCCTACTGAGAAGAAAACGTGCCGTCAATTCTATAGACCAGTTTTGAGTTTTTTCCTCAATTAAATATCATTTGAGTTGATGTATAAGGTAATACTGGTCTATTAAACTAATTTCTGACTATTAGATACAAATAATAAGCCTACATATCCCTAACAATGATGAATTACCTTATAATGTAGTGAGTTAATATGGAAGATAGCCGATTGTACCAAAACCCCCTACAGGGTGCCCACTTTCCGCCCATTTACAAATTCCCTGAGTTTCCCCGGAATCAGGCTGATTTTTCCATGGTATAGCCTACCCGGTAACATAAAATTCCCTGAGTAAATCAGCAGGTGAATGGAGAAATTTTTCTTGGTTTGAAATGTAACAATTTATTCATTATTCACGAATTGTGTTGATAACGAAATATGTGGTCAATAGCGTACCCAAATTCCCTGGGTTGTTTTCTGTTAGTGAGCTTTCCTAGATTATTTCTTATTTCCAAAGTTTTCCAGGTCTTCTAGGTCAGGTGAGTAGCCACCCTACACTACCATAAGCTTTGGTGCTCATTGGCCATCAAGTTACACTAATGAATGAACTAGCCACTCTAAAATCCCAGCATATAGACAACACTGATGGGAGTCGATATTTTACTTTCCAATTAACGGTTTAATACCATTAATCAAATTACTGGGTGAAACCGTAACATCATCCAAATGAACAAAGAATAGTGAAGAAAACTGACCTCAAATCACTAGCCATCTGCGATCCTCCGAAACAGGTGAAATGTATTTGTTCCATCAACCATAAAATCAATGCATCCAATGGTGGAAGTATACCCACTGACCACAGCACGGGTAGGAATATGAACAAGACATGCAGCACAGAATTCACTTCGACGAAACTAGACGTGTAATGCCTACAATTCAAACAGTCAGTATCAGACATACAAATCATCCTCGCTTACCAGTGTTTGATTGCCGCCTGCTGCAGCTCACGCCGACACGAACCCTGGCCACAAACCCTTCATTGGTCTATTACATCGCCCACTATTTCGTGAGCGGACAGGTTCCCGCTCATCGCCCACCAGTCTATATATGTAGCCAATCATATGCATGGCATTTATAGAGCAAACCTGCCGGTAAAAACAATGTATGCAGGCGGCAATCAGATCCTCGCAAGCGAGGATGATACAAATAGGTTTAATGCAAGTATCAGTCTGCAGCATCTCACTCCGAGATTCCACTACATTTCAAATAATGATCATTGAGGCTTCACCCCGAGATATATTAGAAAAATTAGCACCAGACATGAGACACCATTATAACACCAACTTGAATGTCTATAATTCTGCAGGTCTATATGAAGGAGGTTTGGGCTTCCCCCATAAAATTTTGAAAAAAGGCTTGTTTTCATGGAACTTGAGATATTCATTTAATGAATAATTCATTTTTGACTGCCACCACCATATTTCACTGCCCTCTCCTCATTTTCAATGCCTTCCATGAAATTTCACTGCCTTTTAAAAAAATTTTTGCAGTTAGGAATTCATTGCTTTTTTCAATGCCCACTGTAATGAGCCTTGCTAGCCTTAGAAGACCTACCGATGTAGAATATCGACGGCAAATAACAATCCAACATAAAACGGTCTCATAAGCGGACTGATTTCCCAGTTGTCCAATGTTCGAAACACAGCCAGCTCCGGCGGCGCGCCGACAGTCAAGGGGTATTGCGCAACGCACAGCGTTATCCAACCGAAAATAAACAAAATCACAGTCTGCGCCGTATTGCTATTGTACAGAGTGTTCAACGTGAGCGGCGACAAATACCGCAAACCAGCTCCGCACATCAACCCGGATATAAGCGCGTGAAACAAAATGTTGATTTTGTACCGTTTGACGGGCACGACGAATTTGAACGTTTCGACGCCGCAGCACGCTTCGAAATCGACCTCGTCGTCGTCTGACAAGATGTTGTGCTGTGGGTTTGCCAACGGCGTCACTGACGCGCACTTCTTCTGCACGACGTAACTCGTTATCTGCGCGCACAAAACGTACAAACACATCAACGCACCGAACGCGTAACAGCCCGCGTCGTAGTAGATCACTTCGTACTCGACGAGCAATGTGAACGCGCCGCCGACGAGCCACGGTAAAATGAACAGCAGCGCTTGATTCAAATAAACGTACGCCGGCGCGTCATAGCCGACGCGCAACTTCGGCCCGAGTATAGTTTGCACGAAGCGTTTGAAGAAAAATTGTCGCTTGTAGTCGTTCAACAGCGGGACGTCGTTCCCCATGGTGTAAATGTCACCTGATAGCGTATAGTGACGTCTGTTCTTCATCCAAACCAATGTGTTTTGGTCTCGCACGACGTGTGGTCCGCGCAGAATTCCGTGGTCCGGGCGATACGGAAATTAATGCGTGTGCGCAAACAAATGCGTGGCGTGTGCGCAAGCCTGAAATACAATGAGAACATTCATTCGGTAAAAGAATAGGTAATCAGTACACAATCAGCACTGTTTAAGCAGTAACAACCTCTCAAAAATGATAAGAGAACGGGTAGGCCTAATCTAAAATCTCTTATCCAGTATTGAAAAATTCATAGCCTATTTGGTTTTCAGGATATTTCATACAGGAAATTCTCGTCCCGCATTTTGGAATTCAGGAAGTCATTATCTGGTAGTCAAGTGTTCAAAAATTTGGACGAACTCAGACTTTCTATCATATAGACAATCATAGGCCTATTGCAATGCGTAGGAAAAAATGGCCAAGGTATTTGCCTAGGAAAAAATGGCCAAGGAAAAAATGGTCACGGAAAAAAGGGCAAGGAAAATTTATGAGAACTACTGACAATTTTAATAAACATTAAGCTTTCGATTTAATGACATCATTTATTTTTCATGGGGCAAAAAAATATTAAAATCAGGATAATGAGTTCAGAAATTTGATGAACTTACATTTTATTTCATTAGATATAATGAATATACCAGAACTATCATGAAAGAACTATCATGCAAGTGGGCAATGGATAAACTTTATAGTGATAAACTTAAACTTAATAAATTAACTAAACAAATATTTCAAAATATCTAAGTAAGCTATTAGGGCACAGACTGTCTTAAATCATCAAAGGTAAATGCATTGAAATTGTGTGGTAATTTATATAGCAAACTGGTGTAGTATCTGATAACCTCGAAGTGAGATATGCTCATCATAAATTTACCTAAACTAATCCAGGAATAGGTCTAATAATCTCAAAAAGTGACATGTCAAAACATCAATTTCTTGTAAGTCAATGAAATGATGGTTAGTTTTCTATTTAATCTTCCTTGGCCTTTTTTTCCGTGGCCATTTTTTCTTAGGCAAATACTTTGGCCATTCTTTCCTTAGCCATTTTTTCCTTGGCCATTTTTTCCGTTCACCATTGCAATGCTAGACCTAAATATAGTGATGTGGCTGCGGCAAAGTCATAAGCCTTACCAGCAGACTGTGAATGGTTTGTTTTAAAGATGATTGGATATTTTCGGGAACCCCATCCGAAGTAAACAGCTTACCAACAATTAGTTGGTAACTAATGTCACTCATATGTATACCGGTAGGTATCTAGGCTATAGACTTTTATCGTAGTGTTTTTATGGTGGGTTTTGCAACCAAACCACATACTGATTAATCTGTTACTGACAGTCTATGGTCTAGCCTTCTTCTGAGGTTCAAGGATTGGACGACAGATGAAGGCTAGACGTCACTTTCTTTGGATTTCATCAGGCAGAGATCGGGATCATGGGCACCACCGCCACAGCAGGCCGTAGCAGCATGCAGCGCAGGGCTAGTTTTCAATCATCCACCAAGAAAGCCTACAATACTTTACTTGTCTTAGGCCTATATAAAATGGGGGATATTGAATAATTTATAAGCTACTAATCACCCCAACAAACTTTATACACGAGCTCCTTTGACCGGGATAAGGATTTTTTTCTAAAACTAAGTTTTGCAGCAAATGCCCAAAAAAGTGCCAGTGATGTGTCGTGTGTGGAGTGGATCGTCGATGATGTGCGAGTGTTGTTAAATGTTTTATTAAAAGGAAAAAAAGCAAGGTAAGATTCAAGAATAGGGTACTAGGTTGTTAATCGCACCAAAAGCAATCACTTACAGCAGATATCGCTTCTAGAATGCGTAGAACTTCGCCATTTGTGGTGAATGTGAGGCGCAGAAAATATTTTAATAGCAAAATTTTCTCAATACCACAAAAAGACAGTGGTTGCCAATATCAATATATCAATCAGAGCTGACGTCATTCTATTAGGTTCGAATCCTGAATAACTTTCTTTAAGATTAGTTCTTGAAATTGAAATTAACCGAATTGCTCTTTGAAATTAGATGCTCACAGCTCAAATTATAATATTAATTGAAAAAAATGTATATAACGTTAGTAGGGCATAGTTTTAAAATTAGGCTTATCAATTGGACTTAGGACAAAGGGTCGAATCCCGAATATACATTTTTCAGGAATAAGAAGCAGTAGGATTTATTTAAAGAGAAATACAAATCTGACGATCATACCAAACTGGCAACAATATTTCAGGATTATTCTATGAATTAAAAAACATGTTTGAATAGGCATACCCTGGCCTATCAACAATGCGACTGACCCGGGAGACCCGAGACCGACCCAATAAATCAACAATATGGCGGCCGTCACTCCTGTCAGAGTTGCAGTCGAGGCGGTTTTAGAGCATCAAATCCAAGAAGTGACGCTCGATGGACACGAAATATATGTCCAGTAAGTTAGAATAGTAGTATTTCTTCTGTTCGAATGACGAGTTTATGTTTAAGCCTCTAAAAACGTAGTATTTTTTGCTAAAACTGTCGTACAAAAACGCAAAAGTTAAGCTACTCCGGTAGATGGCGTTTGTCTTCTTCTTCTTCTTTAGAATAATGTGGAGGACCCATAGTTGGGTATTGTCCCACAGCGTTTGACAGCGATGCTCGGACTGGATATCAGTTAGGTTAAAATTCAAATATGTACAGTTAAAACGGTGTAGGTTGTGTAGGCATCTATTTGGAGCTCCACTCCCGGAGGAGCGCAGCTTTGAATGCATCTGCTGAGGACGCAGCACATATCTCTTCTGGTACACTATTCCATAGACGGATAGTTGACGGGAAAAAGGAGTGAAGCTTCACGTTGGTCCTCGTATGATGTACCATCAGTCTATGTGCTACTCTTGTGCCTCGTCTTGCTGGTGTGATGATGCTGTCGTCCACCTTAATGTCGATAGGTCCGTTGATGATTTTGTACATCATCGTGGCCTTGTTGACATTTCTGCGAGTCTGAAGAGATTCAAGATCGAGGCGTTGGACTAATTCTGTGGCGCTTGAAGAACGACTGAAATCACGATTGATTCTTCTGGCAGCACGACGTTGAGTCATCTCAAGTTCGTTGATGAGCTTTGTTTGGTATGGGCTCCAGACTGTAGAGGCATATTCAACGATGGGTCGAGTGAGCGTCTTGTAACACTGAATGTGAGCTTGAGTTGGGCAGCCTTTCAGGTTCCTGTAGACGAAGGCACTCGCTCTGTTGGCTTTTGCTGCTATTGCTTGTATGTGATCACCCCAGGTTAAGTTCTTGTTGAATACTAGCCCAAGGTATTTAGCCTTGTCAACTTGGTCTAGGGGTTGACCGTGCAGATGGTACGTGGCTACAATTGGTTTCTTGCGCTGTGTAATGGTGATGGAATGGCATTTCTTGACATTGAACCCCATTTGCCATTGTTTCTCCCATTCACCCAGTTTGGTGAGGTCGTCTTGGAGGCGTTCAGTGTCTGACAGAGTTTTAATTTGTTCGTACAGTATCGTGTCATCAGCAAACAGACGTACTACGCATTGGGTATCATTTCCCAAATCATTGATGTAGATCAAAAACAATGTAGGTCCAAGTACCGAGCCTTGTGGCACACCTGACGTCACAGGTCCAATATCAGAGTATTTACTTTCTACTAGCACCTGTTGAGTTCTATTGGACAGGAAGTTCTCGATCCATGTCAATGTTCTGCCGCGTATGCCATAGTAGTTGAGCTTTACACCGAGGCGCAGATGGGGCACCTTATCAAATGCCTTCGAGAAGTCCAATAATATGGCATCTGTTTGTAGACCAGAGTCAATAGTTGTGCTAAAATCATCGGTTGTAAGAATCAGTTGAGTCTCGCAGGAGCGGTTTTTACGGAAACCGTGTTGCCCATCGGTGAGAATTTGGTGAGTCTCAAGGTGTTTTGTTATTTCGCTCCTGATGATGTGTTCAAGCAACTTGGAGCATATTGATGTAAGTGAGATTGGTCGATAGTTTACTGGTTGACTCCTATCACCTGCTTTAAAGATTGGCTGCACAAAGGCGTGTTTCCAAATTTCTGGTATTTCACCGGTACGTAACGATTCGTTGAACAGTAGGCAGACGGCCGGAGCTATTTCTTGCGCTACGGCTTGAAGGATACGACCTGGAATATTGTCTGGTCCACATGCTTTTCTTGGGTTGATTTTCTTCAACAGGCAGTATACCCCATGATTGGATACTTGTATATCCGGCATCGGTGGGTAGGGGCTTTCTCCAAGTGATGGAAAGTTTGAGGTATCTTCTTTTGTGAAGACTGAGCAGAACTGATTATTCAATATGTTGCTCTTCGTTGAACTATCACTGAAGGTAATGCCACCGCTTGTAAGAGGAGCGACACCAGTCATGTCAGTTTTTCTGCTTTTTATGTATTTCCATATGCGCTTAGAGCTGCTATCACTGCTGAGCATTTCTGCAATGTACTTGTGGTAAGCAGACCGATTTGCCTTCCTGGTTTCGCGTTTTAGTCTACGATATCGTTCCTTTGATCGTTTTGATTTGGATTTGGCTTTTTTCCAAGCTCTGGCTTTACGACGGGAAAGCTTTTTGAGTTCGTGATTTATCCATGGTTGGTGGAATTTTGTCGATGTAGTCGTCGTTGGAACATGATCTTTTTGAATTTTGAGTAGGTGATTTTGCAGTTCTATCCACTTGGTATTGATTGGTGCTTCTGAGGTCGAATGACGAGTGCAGAAGTCATGTGTGAATCTAGCGGTGTCTGTTCTCATTTCGTCGAATTTGGCTTTTTTCCATACGCTGACTGTACGAGGTATCGGTCGTGCTCTCGTTGGGCGGATACGGCTGTCAACGAGTAGGATGTCGTGGTCACTAAGTCCAGGTAGGACTTCACACCGCGTCACTAGACCTGGTTTGTTTGATAGGAAAATCTCGAGGATGGAATCACCTCTGGTGGGTTGGTTATTCACTTGCTGCAGTCCGAGGTTGTCAATTTTGTCGAGAAAGAGCTCGTTTACAGATTTCTTGTACTGATTTCCGACGATGCAGGTATCTTCCCAGTTGATGTCTGGTAAGTTGAAATCGCCACCGCACCAGTAAGTGGATGGTTTAGAATTAGAGGTTGTAGCGTCTAGGACTTTACAGATGGCGTCCATCTGTTCGTCGCTTGATTGTGAGGGTGTTCGGTATACCGAGCCGACGATGATTGGTTCGTTTTTACAGTCGGTTTCTAAGCGGACAAATACTGCCTCTGATGTGGTGTTTATCTGGATCTCCTGTGAGATTAATAGTTTTTTGATCGCCACAAGGACGCCGCCATGTTCATCATGCCTGTCCTTGCGGTAGACGTCGTAACCTTCCGGGAAAATTTCGGCGTTATGTATCTCTGGCTTTAACCAGGTTTCAGAACCGAGGATTATGTCAGGATCAGTGCACGTGATTAGATTCCAAAGTTCGGCTTTTTTTGGGCGGATGCTCTGAAAGTTGATCACTAGTGTTCGCGTCGTCGCGTTGCATTTCACCGCTACTGGGTTTCGCGAAGAGGTGTCACATGACGATGATGGGCTATGCAAGTTTGAAAAGCTATCCTGGGTTTCAAGTCTATTTTGTGTTCCTCTAGGCATTATCGGTGACGAGGCATGTATTGGTGTACCCAAATGCTGCGACGAGGTGTTACCATCAGTGTCAAGAGACGAGGTCCTCGATATGTCAAGAAGTGATGGGTGGCTGATATTTAACGATTCAGCCGCTGTAGTTGTGAAGAGAGTTGATGAAAAGTTCGGTGTACCGCATATGTAACATGTCCACAATGAGGTGGACGTCTCAAGTTCATATAGCCGGTCAGACATGCCAACACAGTTTGTGTGGAACCATAGGTTACATATGTCGCAAGCAATCCCTTTCTGCGTCCATTGCACTGCCTTCGTGCACACTCCGCACGGGTATTTTTGTGTACGTGGGCCAGGATTGGGTTGAATATCGTGTGCTATCATCAGCATAAGCAGGACGACTACTCCTGTGTGCCACCATTGTGTAGGTTGCCACCTAATAATGTCGATATATGTGTAGAAGAATGGGAATGGCATATTTTTGTTTTTAAGTTGTCCAATATGGCCGACTTCCGGTTTTCGACATTTTCCACAGGTTGGTAATCAGGTTGATTTAACTTGATTAAAACTAGCCTTCAAAGTTCTTAGTAGCTGGATAGTCCATGTCCAGTATCCTGAAGCTTTTATGAATGGTTTTTGTGCAATTATAGTTAGTCCAAT
Organism: Tubulanus polymorphus; assembly: GCF_964204645.1. Taxonomy (NCBI): domain Eukaryota; kingdom Metazoa; phylum Nemertea; class Palaeonemertea; order Tubulaniformes; family Tubulanidae; genus Tubulanus; species Tubulanus polymorphus. The sequence goes on from NC_134025.1 coordinate 12,070,722, forward strand.
AACGTTTTTAAAGGTATTTTTCGCGAAATTTTCGGTCACGAAGGTTGAGAGGTGTTATCCAGTCCGCGCATCGCGTTTGTATCGTTCCGTTTCACATCTTATCTATCTTACATTTGATGGATGGATAATACAAGTATCCCTGTATTTAAAAAAGAAAAAGGGAGTCAACTGAAATCGACTACTGTAAATTACCTTTCCACTTCAATTGACTGCATTCCCGAATTTTCAACCAATTTATACGAAATAAGCAAACTAGCTAGGCCTAGATTATAGGCCTAGAAGACTTTCCAACAACAACAAGCCTATTATAACTATTTCATAGTGAAATCGCTGTTTTCCTAAACAAATAGGCGAAAATAACCTAGCACGGCAAATGATCTGACGTAACCTACTAGTGCGTGCATTCAGTCTTATCTAGTGATAATATTATTGTGCATCATTTGATGTATAGTTTGCCTGAAACGGACAAGAGTTCACCTTAATGTGCGAAGACATTCATTTACATACCTCTGTGATGATAGTACCGGTAACTTTAATTCACAATTTTGTCCATTTGTAGAAATTTTTCATTTAAGGTATGATTTCTACTTAAGTAAAAAAGCGTTGCAATGACTTTGAAGCTGTCAGATGTTTTGTAGCCTATTGTGATTTTTCAAAAAGGGGCTTCATTGCTGCTGTATTTCACCATGGATGCTGTATTTCACCATGGATGAATGCTTAGTCCATGTGTATACTGACGAATTGAATAATTTCTTTCAAACATAGGCCGCTGTCTATGTCAGATAATCTGACAAAACTAGCGCATACAATCGATTTCTACAAGGATGAAAGTGCTGAGAAAGGCAAGCCTACGTCGGAGGGAGCTAAAGAAGTGGAAGATGACAAGGCATTGGCTACATTTCAACCGTCACTTTGGCCCTGGGATTCTGTGCGAAATAAAATCAAGTGAGTGCTAATTGTAAAGCACCGCATGAAATTGTGCAGATCGTAGGAATTGAGAAGATATTTATCTACATATTCAGTTTCAACTACAGTTTCAGCTTTTGAGTTGATGGAAATTAATTGATTATTAATGGAATCACTAACTTAAACATGAAACGACTTTGCTGCAAACTACACAGGATAATTCCTGTTCCTGTCGACATATCTCTTAACTTTTGAATGGCACAATTACTGACTGGCTAGTAGTAGACTAGAACAAATATTTCTTCATCCTTAATACACATTGGCCAATTGAACAATGACTGACTATGCTATTAGAAAGCTATATTGCCAACTACTAGATAAGGAGTAGGGGTAGAAAAGGATAGTGGTGTCGGCTCCCCTTTTCAAGACAACATTAGAAGCACAACTTGATACTGAAATGTTTTAGTTGAATGCAATGTGTACAAAGGCTTTTACCTTGTGTCTGAGCAAAAAAGTGTATTTACAATATTTCAGGGCATCGTTGACAGAAGTCAGTGTTCTTTTGGACGTCATAAATGTAGCGAGGGAGAAAAAATACATGGTCCTCGATCCAGTGCAATCGGATCCACCTGATGCAAAAACTGCTGTGCAGATGATCGGCAAGAAAAAGGTAACCGTATCATCTGAATTTTAGTTATTAATTTCTTTTTTCGCTCCGTATCAAAGCAGCCCGGCACTGATCCTAACAAAAAGGGAATGGCCACCAGAAAGCTGTGTTGTGTGTATTTGTTGACAAGAGAAATTAAATCATTTGTCCTATGTACCTTGGATTTTTTGTCGGAGGCAGGTACTAACTTTGACCTCAGATGATATCTCTAGATTTCATTGTCAGTGCAGTAATGATTTCCAGAGGGTGCTGAATAGCATCTATCATTCTACCAGGTTTGCATGGTTTGCCCGTGTCCGTCATTATTTTCATCTGTGAATATTTTGTAATCGCAATCAATTGCAAACATGTAGTCCATGACGTGTTCTATGTTTGCAGGGAGCTTCAACGTCATTGTTTTCTGTAGGGATGATTAAATTAGTACGTGAGCACGTACTTTGCCGATTTGCGTGGTACATAGGCATTCGCTAAAGGCTCCAGAAATATTCTATATCGATCCATCGTCAATGTTACCTCAGTGTCTCCAAGCGACCTTGACATATTCGACTAGTAGACGAAAGAAATATATGATTCATAAAGTCTTTATTGATGATGTAGCAATAACTCCAGTTATGAGTTATAATGGTTTAACAACAACAATCACACTGAATGTGGAGTATTGTGCATACACTGTTGTTCATGACCCTAACCCCTTCTGTATGAAACTATAGGCATTCTGATGAGGATTTTCAAATCCCCTCCCTCCTAACCTGTGCGTATGTTCTAATTGAATGACCCCGTATTGAAGAGGCTGATTGAATATCGAAATCGTCAAGCATTTCAGTATTACTTTTTAAGCGTTGGAGGTGTAGTCACTGTTCGACGGTCATCATTTTCCTGATATTTTTTTAATTCAAGAGTTTGAGCGCGGCTTCTGGAATACTGGCAAGCGGGGCAGATCGGTTGAAAAAGTCCCAATTAGAAATAAGCGCAAATCGAGGACAACAACAAGACTTTCACAGTGAATTGGTTCGCCTGCGTCAGAATTGGAGATTGAAACGGGTCGGTAACACTATTCTCGGCGACCTTAGTTACAGATCTGGTAAGTTTACCTGCGTGGGCAATATCGGGAGGGTCTTCCCAAATCTTTCTCGGGCATATTTATTAGAAAAGGGCAATTCTCGTGAAATTATCGCAGTTTTGGCTTATGCTTTTTGAAAGTGACCGGACAACTGAAACATTCATACCTATGCTTCTTATCCGTGCAGCTGGATCACGTTATCTTCACAATGGTATATTCGAAGTGCGTAAAGGAGAGGAATCGTCCGAAGGAAATGAATCCAACAGTCAGTCGGCTTCGAAAAGTTCTTTGCAAGTGTTGATTCCCAGTGAATTAGAGGGAGTTTCCTACATACAAGTTGCCATCAAGAAGGTTCAAGGTAAAATTAGATCAGGATTTTTAGCCCACTTGATGTAGACACAATCTATTTTTTTGTTCGTTTATAAAACGCTGGTCGTAATATTTGATTTGTATGTATCTTCCGTAGATGCATCTTACGGTAACAAATTTGTCCAATTTGTTACAGAAAGATACATTCTGGTCTTTTCTGTGTAGATAAATTTTTCTGGTCTTTTCCGTGATTGTATTTTATTCCGGTAACATTGCTTTACAGAATCACAGGATGTAGCAAGTGCGATGCTCAAGATACCGACAAACTTAGAAAGCTCTGTGCCCTCGGATGCCTCATGGCAACATAAACTGGAATCGGCACAAAATGTCATATTTTGTAAAGAATTGTTTGCGCAGGTTTGTTTTCTAGGGTGCTTCATTGGTTGCTCTCACCATGCATAAAGCACACCCTCCCTAGCTGTGATTTGAACCTGATGGCATAGCAAAATTTTGCCCTGGTACAAATCCCTTCCAAATGGTAGAATGGGCATGCAGTTAATCATGCGTAACCAATCTGTTGCATATAATTTGATCTACTCTAATTAATTGCGAATTTATGTCTAAATTGAATAAGGCCAGTGATTGGCTAGTGATGATGATTCATGAAAATTGTTTCTGTATTTAGAATTTCTCTCTCTAGCTGGCCAGAGAAGCAGTTCAGTTGAAGTCGCCAATACCACATGTTGTCATCGGCAAACAAATCATCTCAAACGTACGTATTAGTGTTTTTCTTGCTAAACCATCCTAAAGCTATAAACCTAGTTGATATTGTTGCGAGGAAAATGTTCCATGTGTTTGTTTATTATTGCCTCGCGTAGTAAATCATCAAATGAATAAGCAGTCGCACTTGGTTATTGGTTTCTTTGTATGTTCACCAGGGGGCATTGACTAATGCTGAGCTACTTATATCTGTGCTGGAATAGTTTTGTGGGATTATGTTTTACCTTGGCCAATAGTTTTGATGTGCACTTGGCACAAAATGGTATTCCAATCCCTAAGTTTGCTTCTACTTTTTCAGCTGTTTCCGGGTGTCCAGTTATCAATAGCGTTGTGTCATTACACGGGTAAAGACAAAAAGGTATGTTACATCATTCAGTGAAGTCTTATGAAATTATGTTCCTAACTCGAGAGAAATTTTGTCGAATGTACAGATACACCAGAGTACAGGTTTTAAGAAATTAGCCAGTCTGGATAATTTATAATTTGTTGTAGGATAGAAATCAGCTTCGCCTGGTCCATGGTACTGGCCTTGAATGATTTTCATTACATTTATCTCATACCTTTCTTTCCTATTTATTTGTTCAGTCGCAAGGTATTCAACAGAGACCGGACCACAACCACGTGCTGGAGCATTCGTTACACCAATTACTACGTGAAGTTCACTATAAGAACATACATCACCCGATGCCTCATCCAGTCACCGCTACATTGGGTGTTAGCAAACGAAGACGTTTGGCTGGACCTTGCGCTCTTAGCAGACAAGAGCTAGTCGAAATGATGCAGAAGTAAGAGACCACAGGTTTCATTTTCCAGTTCTTTGGCTCCTTTAACCCTTTTTGCGAGTAATAAGATAATACGAAATACGATAATGCGGTTATTTCGAATTTCAGCAGGGCGTAGACTATTGACTCCTAGTTATAGTCAATAAAAGGGAAAGGGAGGTAAAACTGGAAAATGTTTTAATTTATGAAACAAAACGTATCGAAGTCTTTTATTACTGTGTATCTGAATCAAAGATGCTGTGTGGTCAGCCCTTGTTCACTGTTTATCAAATTGAATATATTTTTCAGTCAAACCCTATTGGAGCAGATAATTGACCAAGCCAAGCACACTGTACTTCGACAAAGGTAAATGATAAATGCTACTCTACGATAAATGCTCCTGATGCTGGGGGGCTGGTGATTAGGGTTCGGAAAAAAGTGTCTTCATCTGCCTTTCAATTTCCCTCTTAAATCTTTTGAATCATTCTTGAACAACAGTTTACTGTGATATAGAATATTTTAATTTTTTCTAGCTCTAGTCCTACCGGGTGGGGCCTGTATTTCTAAGAGCCGCTACTACTAGAAATCCTTATCAGACCATTACCAAGTTTGATATGAATATTCTGTGGGCCAGCACCTACTAAGTTACATGTCTGGGGCCATACGAAGAGATGTTTACAAAGACATGAAGAATAATGAAGTTAACAAAACACAGCGAAGTTATGTCGGCTGATAATTGGCTGCTTTTTTCTGTGCCTGTAATGAATAAATGTACACATTTCTAACGCAGAACAATGAACCTATTGGATGAAATTGCCACTATAACACCTGATCCACTTATCTCAAACCACTGGAACAGTCTCAGTTCCGCGCTAGAATCTACGGTGAAAGTTAACATAACGTCCCAAGGTTACGATATCGTAAGGTATGTTATCAGTTATAGTGTCTTCGTATTAGCAGTTTTCAACATTTTAAACAATTGAGTATGCTTGTTTTTTCCAGATCCAGAATTGCCTTGCACATCGGTATTGACAGTATTAAAGCAGTATGTAAAGATGGTAGAACCATACATATGTCATATGAAGAAGTTGAGCTTCGAGATTTGATATTACAACAGGTAACATTTAGATTTATTCATGGCGTTGCTTCGCCAAACATAACCCACTGCTGTGATCGCTAACTATCAGCACTAGCTGTAGATGATTAATTATCTTTTGCATTAGGAATAATCTTGTAGTTGGCAGCAGCAAGTGTAAATGTATAGAATAATCTTATTGTCAAATTACTAAAGTAGACTTCGTTCAAGTTCAAAGATCTTTTGTGTCCGACTTGAGTGATATCTGAGTTCGATGTTAATTGGCATGTATTTTCACAAAAAATATTTCAACAAACATCCGAGTTGAACGGTTATCTGAGTTGATCGGATCCGACTTGGGCAAAGTCTACTGTGTAAGATAATCAGAACTTTGAAACAAGTAAAGAGAAAAAGAAAATGACGTTGACAATATTACTCCAACTTCAATGGCTCTTAATACAGAATATAAAATGCATGCGCAGAACTGAAGCCTCTTTGGAAACCTATATCAGAAATGTACGAAATATTCTGGACAAAGTGGGTTGGGTTAACTAGTATCTAAATACATTCTCCACTGGGTTAAGTCATCATCGGATAAGTCATAAGTCATTACATTACTGCCGTAATTACTATACTAAGTCCCAATTTGTATATCTAATTTAATTCACTAAGTCTTTAAGTCCTCATTTGGATGAATCCTCAAACTAAATTGTCGTTCCAACTATGAAGATTGAAATGAAACTCTTCCGTAAAAATGGGAGCAAGACATTCCCTTCGTAATTACAGCGTCTCACCATGTCATCGAAAATAAGTTTATTACAACAAAATTTAGGGAAGACCATGGGCGTGCTAGATCGAACGAATTTATGAGCAACTGGCCCTGACTGACTGGTAACCTAGAACATGGGTACCAATTATGGCGCCGCATGACTTCCATTTTGTATTTGTTTTCTCTTCAGATTGCCCAGCATCAAATAACAGTTTTACACAATCTCTCAAAGATGATGAGCTGGCAGATTCTTTCGATCAATTTCCATACGGGAGTCGGTGAACTGGAGCCTCTCGGAAATGCTTCCACAGTCATGATGGCGTCGCCAACGGGAGACAGGTAAATTCATGAATATCTCCGCAATCATTTCGTTACCAGTCAATTTGCAAAAGCCGCCCATTTACAGTGTAAAAAGAATCGGTGCTGTGAGAACCATTATACCGGGGTTTTGACTGTACTCATTGAAAAAATTAAACACCAATAGCAATGAGACCAAGTCCACAAATAATGCATTACGTTATTCTCTATGGAAACTTCAGAATGTACTACCATATTTTCCGGCTAATAAGCCGATTTTCTAGCCTCAGATTTGTACCCCAAAATATCATGATCAGCTTATATTGGACAATCTGACCTAAACAAATCACACTCCGATCTGCGCCACTCTAATCCTCCCAAAGATCGTCAAAATCAAGAAGAGTGGTCCATATTTATTTGAGGTCATTATTTACTACCAATAATCTATTATGAACTATTTTGTTACTTTGTTTCACCAACTCACAGCAGCAATGTAGTACATTTGTATATCTTTAAAGGGATGCCCTCCAGAATTCAGGAAAATTCTGACCAGAGATTTCCGCAGAAAATCTGTCTTCAGGAAATTTTTCTGCATTAGGCAGAATACGCAAGAAATCCTCTGGAAATTTCTGCCTTATGAAATTTTCAGATAAACTTTGTTTTTCATGAAACTGGGTCCTGTTATTACAGAATATACGTAGGCTAGAATATGTCGTAGTAAATAAATACATGCATGCATATTGTATTTTTCAGAGTCTTAGCAATTCGCAGCGGTCCTGCTAGTGGAATACAAATCGCATTGCAATCATGTCCGAAGACGACCGGAGAAGCAAACAATGTGTCGCTGCTGAACACGTCGAAGTGGAACTGTCTGGGATCGGCATTTAAAACGATCAACTTACAAGAAATGAAGGGAAATACGTTTGTTAGTAAAATTGAACTGTTACTGGCAAGTCTGACGAAAGTGGGCAGATAATAGTCATTGAAATGCGGAATATGTTAATAAGATGTATATAAATCGAGTAAAGTTATGATCTGGACCCAGTTCCGCAGTTCTGCGGTTAGATTTGACTCTAAAAGTTGAATTAGTTCATTTCGAATCTTTTAACTCCCAAATCATAATTAATATCTGTAGGACTTGTATGGAAAATACTGATCTCCAGCTGTTTTTACACTAGTAGATGGCAGAGAGGGCATATTTAGCATCGTCAGGACTATACGAATGTACGATCGATCTCGGATTAATTCTAATACCCAAGCCCGATTATTGCTTTACGATCGATCGCGGAATCATTTGTCGTTATTACGAAATAGGCTATTCCAGTATTCAGTATAGATGATCGACTCGAGTATCATTGGCTAGTGTTAACACGGGGTTATATCGGTAAATCGTGCATTTATGTATATTTGAATATTTATAGGTTATTTACTTGTATAATATAATCATGTTTTAGTGATTGAAAAATTGTTTCGAAGAAAATAAATGTCCGCATGAACACTATGAAATACACCAGTAGTATGAATTTGTTCTTCATTTCAAGTCTGTGCGCAGGGAGTATCTGACATGATACAAGGCATTCTCAATTGTCATCACGCTATCCGCCAGTTTAAGTATCTGCCATAAGCCAAATTGAGGATCCCCAAAGTTTCCTTATTTGATAAATGCTCTGCGCCTCTGATTTTAATGTACAGAACCATCCTCACTTGACACTTGCCTCCTGTGGGAATCTTGTTTGGAATCCATGACATGCTCTATAATTATGGAGAGATTCAAGGTCATTGGTTTCTGTATGTTTTCACCCGGGGTAGTGGCATTAAATTGCGGAATAGCTGAAAAATCGGCGCATGACATATCATCACGCGTACGTCACATTTTCTGTCCATATTTAAAGACAATGAGCCAGGATTTTTGGAAGATGGGGGACCACGGGGTACCAAAGGGCACATAAGCAATCCCAAAGGGCGCAAAAGTAATCACGAAGGGCATCCCAGTGCGGCGAGTGCCAAAGGCGCGAAGCAATGAAAGAGGGGTCAGGGGGCTCCCCACCCAGAAAAATTACTAGTCCCCCTGGATCTGCCCTTGCGATTTGACTCGACGGGATACTTATTTCTCCATTGTTTCTAGAACTCTTTCATAGAATGTTCAAGATACGACCACCAATGAGTCAACCATTCTGAAATCTAAGTATTTGCATCAACATTTGGTAGCAACTGTTAATTCTACCCATTGGGTGGATTGGTAATCGATCAGTCATATCCGACGAAAGTATGACACAACTTGACCGTGGCCAATATCTTTTTAATGGTCTTTATAATCACTACAGTTAATCTCTTGTGAAATTACGAAAAACATTTGAACTAGAACAAAGCTCATTTAAACTAGAACAAAACTGGATTTTTGGGTTTGAATTTCTAATATCATGGATTTTTCGAATTCGGCCATGACAAGATAGATCATCATTTTTTAGGTTCAATCGCTACGTACATTACATGTACTATGTATATGTATCGTAAAACTGAACATAGGTGTGAGGATTGACAATTGCAAGAAGCTCCAATTCTACTTAAAATTAAATTCACGACATCCAAAAATTGGCTTTGTACGTATAAACATTGGAAATGATAGTTTTATTTACACTGGGTGACATTTAGAAACAACATATCTCGAGATTATTGGACATTAGAAAATGATCGCACAGTTTAGATATAACATAGATCAATTGCTTGTTCTAATATAAAATATCAAATCAAACAATCAAGTGAATAGTTTATGAGAAGCTTTTGACAAGCTAATTGTTGCAATTTATAATATCAAATCAACAATGAAATGAATAGTTAATGAAGATTTCACACACGATAGTTTGTTATAAATCAAAAGTTTCGTTGAAAGTATTAGATTAAAATTCTTGTTTTTGTTATTATTTTGAATACGAATAAACAAATATAGTGTATATATCCTTCTGGCATTTTTTCCTCAGGTATTTTTACACCCCTGGCATTTTTACTTCCGGCATTATTGCCAATGGCATTTCTACCTCTGGCATTATTACCTTGTACCAAATTTTACATATAATCTTTGCACATTATTTAATCTATATTTCATATATCTTTATTGTTTAATAATGTATGTAATCACACTTTGTCCTTGAGACAGTTTGTCTGTGTCTTTGAGTGTTGATTATTGTTCGTCTCTTGTAGTGTCTCTGCTTGTCACCATTGTTTGTACATCAATTTCCTTGTTTCTACTAGTCTTGTTTCCAATGTATATTAATAGCTTATGTGTAAAATAGTCTTGTAAGAGTCCAGTTTTGGTATTCCAAGCTGCTCGTCGATTCATTACTCTTTCGCTCTGTTCGCGATTTTCGACGTCGACCATTCTCCGGGGATAGGATCCATAAAAACTTTGATAAACAGTCAACTTATAAAGCATGGGATGAACATGTATTGTCTATCCTTCAACACATCTTGGAGCAATCAACACATTAAGCCGTGTCAACCAGATAACAAATTGAACACATGAAAGCATAAATGAACAATTAACAGTTTTTATTATGATTTATTTTACTTTTTCTCAAGTCCATTGAAAGTAATTAAAATAACGCATGTGCTATATATGTTTATAGGTAAGTTAAAATGGAATTATCAAATTGCGCCAACAACGTTAACAAACTGGCTTAGGGTTAGTGTCGGGTAAAAACCTTTTAAATCCACAACAGAAGCTGAAAACATTTCAACACGTGCATGGATCTTAAAAACTATTTTTGGCAAATTTTAAAACCCTGTTTTTCGTACCCGGTTATCAATTTTTAACTGAAGGATGTGTCAGTTTTCTCACGCTCAAGACCTAGACTACTATTCAAAAGCTGATAAAGATGACATAATAGCCGCAATCACACGGAGACGATTGGGCCCGGGCCAAATTGGCATGGATCAGGCTCGAGCCAAATTTGGCCGGTGCCTAATTAGAGAGCGAGTTCACACGCAAACCATTCACTCGATACCATTCACTCGAAGCGAAGTGGATCATTTCCGGTGCCAGTTGCAATTCAAACGCAATCATTTGTCTGGAGCTAAAATTTGGCTCGGGCCTGGTGCGACGTTTTTGGGTCGGGTCAAATTTTGCACCCATGTGAACAGTTGTTTCGGGCCAAATTTGGCCCGGGCCAAAAATGTTCGTGTGATCGCGGCTAATGTCAACTGGTGTGACCTATCAGAATTCATACGAAATATGAATGCTCTATCAGGAAAACTTATTGAGTTGATGACCAAAATGCATAGCTTCAGAATCCAAGATGGGATGACATCATGACCTAGCTTGGTCATATGATACAACATTCCATTTCAAATTCCCATGTGAAAAATGAAAGCTCTACATGGAATATTATATCAGTTGATAGCCTAAATGTGAATTTTCAGAATCCAAGATGGTTGCCAATTAGCCACCTTGTGTATGATTTTATGGTCATACACAATATATCAAAATTTGAAGATAATCTGACAAAAATTGTGGTCTGTAGAGTGTTCGCAAGAAACCCAACTCACGGACGGATGCATGCGAGACCACCAATAAGACCCAGGGGTACAGCATAAGCTGTTTGAAATGGAGTTTTTAAATTGTGAAAAATGGATCATTTTCTGAGGATCTCGAGTGGTTCTAGAACAAAATACTGGCCACTGTATGTGTTACTTTCTTAAGCCAGGTTGTGAGAATGTTATCTTGGCTAAAAATAGGGGGCCCCATCTTAGATCCACCCCTGCTTATGATGAATACATTACCATCCTATGCTGCCATCCCCAAAAGATTTATCAATTGATGGCAAAACTAAGTATTTTGCAAAGGAACATCCACTCCTTGTAACCTTGGGAATAAAACATCTTGAAAAAAAATTGGTCAGCCGAAAACGGAATCGAAATGTTACTTAATATGGATTGTACATACCGGGTACGAAGACAAATTAATTCTTTTCAAATGAGATTTGACGAAAATTTAGAATTTGAAGAATGTACGTATTAGCTGGACAGGATTAATTCCCCCAACATCGCCAGCATACTTTCAAGAGCATAATGGCTTTACTTACAAGAACAGATATACAAATGTAATAATGTCTATATACAATTTTACACATATTTACAATATAGTACGATGCAATAAACTATAGCACACATTGAAGACATAATTGATTAATAATTACATGGATAAAGAAAATACGAATAAGCATAGGGGGAGATTAAAATCGTCCTAGCTATGATGCCAAGAATCTAACCTGGCAAGAATACACAAACTGGCATCGTCCGTAGAACAACCAGGCTACCTCACCTACTTGGTGAAATGCTTGGCAATCTGATCATTTCAATATTCAACAACCCCTGGTGAAAAAGTACAGTAATCAATGAATTTGCATTACAGTGGAACCTCCTTACAGCAAACTCCATAGGACCAGATAATATGTTTGTTATAACCAATAGATCGTTATATCCAGTATGAAATAAATCAAATTTTCTTACTTGGGAAAAAATTCTATATTTGTTGTTGTATTCAAGTTCATTATAACGAGGTTCTACTGTACAACCATAGAGCACATCATGAGCAACACAACCTTGCAATCACTATACCAATAATACAGTATAACTCGCTAAATTGGGATCGGTTTTATTCGGATTTTAAGGCTTATGCCTTAGGCCTATTTCGGGACTATAATTCCAGTCCCAACAAGGTTATTTCTATTCAAATGAGAGCAGATAATTCTGACAAGATTTTCCAGTCCCAGGTGATCGGAATCAAGCGAGTTCTACCGTTTATGGAAATACCATGTTTTCATACGTATCGTATTATAGTGGTGTTGGCTGGGCTGATATGGAAAGAATTCCTCCTGATACAAATAAGGCGTCACATTTTCAATTGTTTATAATAAAAGGGACCATAGATATGGCTACGACTTACGAATTACAAAAGGGAATAACAAAGAAAAAAATTGGGAACTTTCATTTTTATACGAATTACATAGTTATTCGAATTAACCGACAACGAATTAAGCGAGGTTGACTGTATATCGCGACAATCCATTCAAGTATCTTCCAAACTTCTCAAAATAGTCTAACTGGATTCCGCCTATGGACGGATAAACGAATGGATGAAAAGTGAACGCAATAGCTCGCTGGGCTAAAAATGATTTTTCCTGGAACAAGCTTCATAGCCGCCATTGGAAAATAAGTCAAATTAATAAGACGTAAAACATTGATCGAAACATTTTAAAATTCCGTTTTAAACACGATTGCTTAAAAATTTGTAAAATAAGATAAACAAGAAATGATAGCTGATGTCAATAGCTGGATTCAAAAACATAGATAGATTTCTTTCTGAACTCTCCTCAAATTTGTACAGAACTAACTTTTCGCATTTACCGGTAACTCAGTTTTGGGGACAAGACTTCTTACTCATTGCCGGTAATTCATAAAATGGCTTAAGATTTATGTTCCAATCTTCCAGTCTTTCATATTAATCAGTAGTTGCGGTACATTTTAATATTACCGATCATTTATTACCCGATAGCAATTTTCATTATTCTAGCTCAAGCATTTAAAATATAAAATGTCTCCTAAAGCTAAGCGCACACTACACAGCGAGAAAAACATGAAACGAGAAATAGATTTGCGCATCGTGCGCTTCGCTGTTTAATTCATGCGCACAATGAGACAAAAGATATACCGAAAGAAACCTACAGCACCACTAGCTGATTAAGAATAGTATGGTTCCACAAAATGGCGGTAATTTTGATCAGTCATGTTATCTGCTCGTTGTCACTGATTGGTTATGGTGCATTAGGCCTTTTTCTTAATTACTTGGTGTTCGGATCCACCTCCCAGAATTCTAGAAAAATCAAATTAAAAAAAAAGAATTTCTTATAGTCCTCCTCCATGTAGTTTCCATCACAATTTTTCGATAAAATCTTTTTCATTGTTATGTCTGTCTTTATTTTCAATTTAGTATCTTGTAATCTAGTATCTTTGTTCATTTCAATTTATCTCACATGTACATGGCGAAATAAATATTATAATTTTCCCATCTTATGATTTGCAAAAAACTTTTTTAAATTTCTCCATCATATGAATAATCATCACAATTTTCACTCCTTGATAATTTTTTTCTGCAGTCCTTCCGAGTCTGCGGAAAGTACTCAAATAATAGAAAAATAATTTTTCTTCCTGTTCCCTTCTATTTCAAAACACCTATTACAAAATCTTTTTAATTTGTTTCCCTTCGCCCTCCCACTTTTTTCTTTTTAAAAATCTGTACTCCAAGCAATTAAGAAGGCCGTGATGTCCTGACATCGTACGCAGCAGTCGCCAAATTGTTTCTTGTTTTGCAAAATCAACAACATGTTTGTTTCAGGAATTGTCAACTAAATGTAACATATTATGGACCATCAGTAACAGGGATGAAACAAGCGAGAAAAACATCTATGTTTCTTGTTTATTTTACATTGTGTGTGCTAAACTTAACACGGTTTACATTCCAATATCAAGCTGTCAACAGAAACTGAAAATCATGATCTTAATGATGGATCAACAAGCATAAATGATGTACACATAGTATTTCCAATTATAAAACAAATCTTCTTAGCCTGAAGAAACCTTTTGTTTGATGGTGAATGACTGAAGATGGCCCATATAGTGTATTACCAGTATATGTGTTTCTATGTTAAGCAAACCCTGATTGATTATATGGTCAGTTCCCAGGAACGTGGACAGCTGAACCTCAAGACCCCGGTTTCTAGGACAACTTCATGAAGCTATAGCCTCGTTATATACCTCTGGATATCATAGAAAGACGAATGATGGCTCATCAGAACCAAAATAATAATGAAAAAAAACAACTTTTTCATGAAAGTCAGATACAGAAGTGCTTTAGTAAATAATCAATGACATTGTACAGTAATGTCTAGTTGGATTGATAAGAACTCCCCTATGTCTGGTAGATACTTACTCGAATAACTATGATCTCTGAGACAATTTTTCAGTTGCGCCGGAGATCTGATGAAAATAGGGAAAATTCGATATTGCATGAAACACTTTGTTCATGGGCCACATTTTGGCATACAATACTATTGGTATGATATCATAACATACTTAAAGGTCTCATTGCTTACAGCATAGTTAATCATATTCCAAGTAAGTAGCTTGATTAGCATACAAATAAATAAAAGATCTGTTCTTTATGTAATAATTGGGTTCAACCACACAAATTCATAATTCACGATTGTATGGGTAATTTGTGAATTATGACATCAAAACCCCTGAAGGGAAAATCTATCAAATTTCGTTGCGAACCTACAAGATGCGACCAGCCTGATTCTCATGACAATATAATAAATACTCAGAGAATAAATCAACCGCAGGTTAGTTCTAGTCACAAAGATTGAATTCACTACATCGAAAAGGAAATATACGTATTAACTGTATCGGTGAGGGTTTTTTTCCGTAATAGTCTAAAATAATTGTAGTGAATTAAGGCAAATTCACTATTAATTACACAACATCACAGGTTTTTTGTTCAGTTTCAGTTACTTTTCTGTTCATAGCTACCAGTAATCAATGTTCACATTAAGTACAAACAGTATGTACTCCTTTCATGTTGTGAGGTCATCTATCACATTTTCTATTTATATATATATATATATATATATATATATATATATATATATATATATATATATATATATATATATATATATATATATATATATATATATATATATATATATATATATATATATATATATATATATATATATATATATATATATATATATATATATATATATATATATATATATATATATATATATATATATATATATATTCACTCACTCCTTGAAAAATATTCATTCGATTTTTGTGGCATGTTGTTGCTATTGAAGTTGAATTGAAGTTCAGCCATCTTTTTCCTCTAATTCCAGGGAATGTGGTTCATTTATAGTGGACGTTACTTCGTGATTTTGGGCATCAGTGGAATGCAACGAATCTGTAGAAAATGAAGAAATTCATGCGTAATAAGTATTTCAGATACCGGTAGCTTGGAAACCACCGGTGGTTGAGTCAAACCATAGGCATCGAGACATTGAAATGTTTGAAAATAGGGGTCCAGGGAAACCACACCCACTTGGAAAGTAGTTTGAAATGCTCAACAAGCATACCTTAAAACTCACCACACTCATAGAGCATGTCACTAGCTACAATTTCCCAATTAATTGTGGTAACAAAATATGCCTAGGTACCAATATAGTCTGAAAATACTAAGTTATTCAGCTATTCAATGCCCCTGGAGACCGTATACAAAAACCAATGACCTTGAAACTCACCACAATCATAGAACATGTCACAAGCTATAATTATATAATTCATTGTGGTTACAAAATAGGGTACCAATACAATATGAAAATACTAAGTTATTATGATGACCTTGAAATTCAAACACAATCATACATCATGTATACAACATGCATATTTAGGGTTTTCTGACTTTCGTCGAAAACCCTTTTGAAATTCTGTGGATTATTATTATTATATATTTTCCGCCGATTTCGTCAAATAAAATTCATCTTCATTCAGATTCGGCAACTGACAGCTTCGAAACGAAATGTATAAATTGATACTGTATTAACGGTCTCTCTGAACCAACAGATTGTCTGAATGTACTTTCCATCCTATTTGAAACTTAAAATTACTTATTAGGTTACTGTAAATAAAGAATTGAATTGAATTGTTAGACAACAAGCACCGGCGAAATAACAGTTTGTGACATCATTTAGTAAGTAAATAAAGGAGGGCTCCGAGAATTTCCAAATCACGGGGACTATACTGGGGTTAGACCATTCAACCAAAAAGAGGATTGCTCCGATAATATCCAAATCATCTCATTTTATTTTTTCCATCGAATACCCGGTAATTAATTTTTCCTTTCGATCACATGCATCCAGAAAACCCGTCTTGCTGCTTTGCAGCTATATTTACATATTGTATTGTATTCTATGCAAATAAATATATATTGATATTGATGTTGTTGTTTTATGCTTCAACTTTGCAATGGATTGTTGTTAGAAAATACACATAGGTACCAATATAAATATCCAAATTGTATTTATAATTCAATATTCAACTCCCCCTGGAAGCGAGAACAAAACCTGGGAAACCCCAATTCCACGTAAGGAGATATCATAAATCTTATGACAGTGATAACATTTATCAACTATCAAGACTGTAAGTCAAAACCCGTCGATATTTTCCTCAAAAATATTTCTATCGACCGTAGGATTCCCTCTACGGATGGAGGGACGGACAACGGATAAAAGTGAACACAATAGCCCGCTGGGACTTAAGTCCCAAGTGGGCTAAAAATACTGCCGACCCTGCCGGAGTCGACCAGAGTTGAGTCTCATGAAAGCTATCAGGTTTGAATCATAGCTAAGAGAGGATATATCAAACAGGACTGGAAATATGGTTCACGTGCTATATGTGTGTACAATAATGACTGAAGGGCAATAAAGAAAGTGTCTACGGTATTAGAAATCTGTCGAGTGCTATTTCATTTTTTTGGACAATTTGAAATTTACACCGGTGTTTAATACTGCCCGAAGCAAGTTTCAAATAAAATTTGAAATTATTACCATCTCGAATTCACAGCCAACTAGAAAAATATGCTATATTACCAGATTATCACAATATTCTGTGCTACGTATGCCAATTCCTTGCATGGTGGTGTGTTAATGAAGTGCTACCGTGACAATTCCCTATAGGCCTATTGCCACTTGCCTTATTTCTAAGAATAATAATTGTATTATCTACAATTCAAAAAGTATTTACCTTCATTGATTAAACTGGCAGTTGATTCTAGACTACCCGCGCGTCCTCGTCGCGATGGCGCAATCGACGGCATCGACGCGCCCGAATCATACGTTTCTACGGTAACCGAAGTCGACGTGCCGTCGCTGACGTTGACGGTATCGATCGAGCCGAATGCCTCACGATTCACCGTACTCGTCGTGATCGTCGAATGACGCGATACGGTATCGGCGTCGCGGTGAGCGCCACCCGAACTCGTCGTTTCGCTGCTTGGCTGCCGGCGAATGCCCGACGGAATGCTCGGCAACTGTCGGAATTCGTGCGCACGATTCGCCGGTATAAGTCTTTGCAGCGGCGTATGAGCGCGCACGCGCCCGCGAGTCGCCTCCTCGTAAGACGGTAGCGACACCTGTTGTTGATCGGCGTAAGCGATCAGCGCCAAGCGGTCATGCTCAGCGAGAGGAGCACCGACGGGATATGTCGGGTTATAAGGAGGCGGTGAAGGTATTGGCGTACACAGTCTTGGTTGAGCTTTTTTCCTTTGTACCGCAACAGCTATCATAGTTATGAGTAATACGCCGAGCACGGTACATGACGTTATTATCACAATAGTCATTGTGTTTCCTTGTCCTTCATGATCCGACGCGAAATTGGTCATCGGCGTAGTCGCTGAAAATGAATCTAATATCCTAGAGTGTGTTGCGCGACGGAACTTTTACGGTTTCTGTTTATGAAAGATACGATGATATATATTACGAAAACCTACCTTTCACGCATCTCGGAGCCAGCGCTGACCACTCGCCGTTTTTCAGACAATGCAACACAAACGTGCCTTCGAGTTCGTAACCTTGATTACACAAGAACCGCAGTTCAGTTCCCGTATCATAAACTCCATTGTGAAACGTTTCGCAGTGTCCACCGGGGCAATCGAACCGCCCGAACCGGAACACACCGGGATTGGGACAGCCGGCTACAAATAAAACAATTCAATAGTTAACGCCTATGAACAAACTGAACAAGTATCAAACACAATAAACGATCAATTCAAGAAATCTATCAGAAACATCGAAATATTCAATCAACAGAATTAATTTAATACAGATACCTAGAAATTACTCGACGTAAATAATGAAAACAGGAAAAGTAAAAGGTCACTGCAGGGTTTACTTAACCCACTGTAAAAGATAATCCTGTTCTAAAGAACTGGCCAATTTGTGTCATAATTCTATATCAAACGCTGTATAAGCACTCTGTCCCAGGTATATATGGGGTCACCCATCGATGCCTTTCGATAACAATGACCTACGTACAGCATTTCGGGGGTATCTTGCCAGAGGAGGCTTTATTTAAATTGTTAAGGTGCTAGGTAAAGACCGGCAGTAGATCTTCAGTTGCTGGCAGTGAGAGCCAGTCTCTCGTATTTACCTCTCCTAACACATTGCGGTGCGTCCCTGTTCCAAAATCCGGCGTCATTGCACGTTATAATCGAGTATCCGACAAGCGAGTAACCCTCATTGCAACGGTAACCAATCTTAGTTCCAGCCTCGAATGGCAGCGATGTGCCGTCTATCACGTAATTACCATTGGAGATTTCCAAAGGTTTGTCGCAGTTTACTTCGTGCACTGAATGAAATGATACGAAAAACGACGGTACAAAATATATGAAAATTAAGCACGTCATTCAGTGAACATAAAAGCGGCATTCACACGAGCATTTCTGACCCGGAACAACTGTTCACACAGGTGCCAAATGTGTCTAATTGGTGTGGGCCAAATTTTAGCATGGGTCAAATTATTGCGTGTCAACTGCAACTGGTTCCCGAAGTGACTCACTTTGCTTTGTTTAAGCATCGTTTAGCATATACTAGTGAGTGATTTACGTGTGAACGCACTGCACTCAGGCATGGGCCTAATTTGACCCGTGCCTACCTGGCCCGAGCCAAACCGTCATCACCATGGCTAAATGCACAATTTCATTAGTGGATAGAACTATTATCATTACAATCAATTTCATCTAAAATTGGTCATACATTACTGTAGTAAGAATGGATTCAGGAAGAAGATATTCAAGTTCCATTTATAGTACTTCATAAACTTATCTGGTAAATGGTTTGATCTGAGTTGGTCAGATTGAGCAGTGTCTACTGTATTAGGAGATTGGCAGAGTTGTTGAAGTGATTATTCAAAATGAAAAATGCTGTCATCGACATCAAAGGACCCGTTCATTAAGTATGTACGTATCCATTAACCACTTTTCCCTATGTAAATAATGCTTGATATAATGATGTAGGCCCTATATAATACTTCTCCCTATTGTGTCAATGAAAATCTGCTTAAATTTGTAGAAAACAGGCCTTTCCATTCTGATAATTCGTTATATCAATATACTGGCAATATGATCCCCGTAAGGCACATTGGATGGCCTGATGGGACTTACATCCCGAATGGGCTAAAAAGGACACACTATGAAATTTATGATTTTGTCCGATTCACACACAAATTTTCCTTGAAAAAAATCAAGACTGATTGCATATACATACTATGCTTATGTAATAAATTTCGATAGACTTACCACAAACAGGCCGTTTACCAACCCACATCCCCTGATTACACACGAGTATATTGGCTCTAACATCGGCTAACTTGTATCCAGGCATACATAAGTAGGCAGCGTTGGATCCGTACAGCTTATAATCGGAGTAGGAAATCCTCGGAGGGTTACCACATGGTATATCAAGCACTGCAACCATAAGAAGACATGATAGATTGAGTCAGATTTCGCAGTAAGGTTCAAAAGCTCATTGAAAAGCCTACTGTCTGTCACACATGCTCTCAGTGCGACATTTCTATCCGTAATTTCGTTAATAATCAGTTGATCTGTATGTATTATCCATTCGTTTATTCAGTAATAAGTTGCCATTCAGAAATTAATCATCTATGACTGGGCATAAACTTTTTGTTTTCTTCATCTCTCAGCAATTGTTTACCTAGAATTCGGTCATGTAATGCTGAAGAATGGCTTCCACGGCAATTAATGTGGCACCACCTACTGTATTTTTAATGCAAATGAATAGGTGATGATATCTTCGCAACGTATCCAAGTGTCTGATCACCGATAAATGAAAACAAAAACAACCACAGGAAAAATCATAGTTCATAGTTTGAATGCAAAATCCTTTCTGAACAAACTGATGCATGATAAATGCAGATGAACTGGTCATCAACAAAATTAAGGATCGAAACGTTTTACAAAGAGTGTGTGACAAATATTAGTTTAGGACACCTTCAGATTTACATCAAAACCAAAATCTAACTGAGGGTCTAAAGCAAATGCATCATCGATACCAAGATCAATAAGATCAAGATAATTGATTGAAGCGTCTTGAAAGTTTCCATGACCTGACCTGGCCAGTTTTTGGGCTGAAGATGTGTCTGGGGTAGATATACTTATAAACCAGTCCAGACATTACACTGAAGCATCTTCAAAACTTCCAAAAATAACTGGATTCCACATACAGACGGATGATGGATGACAAGTGAACACAATAGCCCACTGTGACTTAAGTCCCAAGTGGGCTAAAAAGCTACAATTCCATAGAAGGAGATTTGTGGATGAAAAGTGAACATAAAAGCGAACATAATAGCCCGCTGGACTGACTAAGTCACAAGTGGGTTTATAACGTCTGAATATCATTTCAATTAAGCCTTTGCCTACAGATCATCGGTACCAAGTTTCATCTTGCTCTGTCAATAACTGTAGGGCAAGTAATGATTACAAATAAAGTCGATCCCCCTAGACCATCAACTCTGCAGACCACAGCAGAGCTAAAAAAAAAAACATCTAACATATTTTTGACCCGGCGCCACAAGTCCGCCCGAGTGTGCGCCAAAATTGCTGCAGGATTTAGTTTCATAGCGCATGCGTCGAGATCATATTATTGATTAAATGGCCACTTGACCTACAATAGTGGCAGATGCAGCACTTGGAAGCTGCGTCGTTGTTGCTAGTGTGCGGGAAAAGTTTTTGGCGTCAATGTCCCTGACAAATTGCTGCGGCATAGTTGTTGCGCCGGCTTTGACATTTGTGTGCGGCCCGAAGTTTAATTAATACACCAAACTCACCACTGATGCAAACAGGTGGATAAGGTGGGACCCAATTGCCCGAGTATGTACACGTAATCACATTCGATTCTCCGATCAGCTTATATCCTTTATTGCATCTGTACGATATCTTTTTGGCCACGTGATGGTTTGGCGATTGCGGGGAAGGTATTCTGTAGCCGTTGCGTACGTAGCCCGGATCCGCGCAATACTGTTGAGCGAGAACTGAAAAAGATTGAAAGAACATATGCCGGTGTTTACCACAAGAGAAAACTACTGGAAAAAGAAACTTTCTTTTTACATAAATGCAGCGCTATATAACTCATATATATCAAATTGATTACAAACAAATACGGTTTCTACATCAACTCTAATTTGGAAAGGACACAATCTGGTTGGTATGTAGCCTTCTCAAACTATCAATCAGTTGTGAGTTAATGTTGAAATCGGTTCATTTTCAATGATTTAATAGTATTAATATTCAACTCAAAACTGCGGAACTGGATCACTTTACAGTTAACCATGTGTAAGTAGGATTTTCAAGCCAAGCTTACCTATTGTTGGATTTTGACTATACAAAACCCATATCATCAAGCCGCATAGGTATTTAGAACAACTACTGCCACTTTCCATCTTTTTCACCTGTCAAATGAATTGCTCTTAGTTCGAGGAGTTGGCTACCAATCCAACTGTCAGTTGATTGTGTGGCTCTATTTGGTGAGGCCAGCGGCTGATAACGAATTCAGCAAGCGTCACAACATTTCCTCACGCTCAGAACCCGAGACATTCTGAAATAATAGAAGTTGAGAAAATAGTATATTGCAAGTATAGTACCAAAAACTACAAGGATGAATAAACAATGTGTGGGGTGGATTGTAGTGGGTGAGGCGTATGCACTATAAGGCGGGGTAGACCGATTCAAATATCAGTTCGGAGGAAATAAAATTTTTGAAAAATTCCCTCAGTGAGATAAAATCACTTTTTGAAGGAAGAGGGAACTGTCGATACACAATAATACACTTATGCCCAAACAATTCTCGGAAAGTTCGAATTCCAAAAAAGAACCTCGCGTTTTTCAATTTTTTTCATCATTCAAGCTAGGATTCTCATTTGGCGGATGTGAAAAATTTTTCTTGCTCATTTTTTTCACCAAAGTCGTTCCACAGATGGGAATAAAGAAAAATGACCAACCCAGTCCAATTCTTGATTTTTAAATACATCAATGACGTCATCATTCATAAGATATTGAAATGAAATCTTGTAGATCCTGATTAACACAACGGATGTGAATATGCGGGACAGGACTACTTAAAGCCTGAACATTTGTGTCACACAAGGAACTGTTCAAGAAATTTATTCCTCCTTGTACATACTGGTTGAAGAAATGATGAAATTGTGTGACTCGAATGACAACGTCATTGCAGTTTTAGACTGTAAAGCAATGTGTGCTATTCAAACTTTCAAGCTGCATTTTAAACCATTTTGAATCAGTTTAAGAAATGATTAGATATTTTCTTTTACTATGAAGTTTACTTCCCACTGTGGGTGAAAAACTAATCTTTACATAAGAAAGCATGCCTAATATGAGATTCAAGGTACCCCAATACTAGTCTTTACATAAGAAAGCACGCGTACATAAGAAAGCAAGCCTAATATGAGATTTAAGGTAGCCCAATACAACTATTGTTCGCAATGTTTTTTTTTAAATTTAACAATCGCATGAACATACTATGCTAACAATGCAGTTGTATTTTTCATTAAGGGGTCTGTAGTATTTATCCAATGGTTAGATTTAACCATTTTTTTCAAGAAGTGTTCAGTTCAGTTATGGGTAGGTATTAAGGCAAGCTTGTTGCCTAGTGACTTGACTGGAAACGGCTTGCAGTTCAGGCAACCCGCATCCTATGAATTGTTCCCGTAGGCAGTAAGCCCC
This sequence comes from Tubulanus polymorphus, assembly GCF_964204645.1. Taxonomy (NCBI): domain Eukaryota; kingdom Metazoa; phylum Nemertea; class Palaeonemertea; order Tubulaniformes; family Tubulanidae; genus Tubulanus; species Tubulanus polymorphus. The sequence goes on from NC_134025.1 coordinate 12,094,219, forward strand.
TAGGTAACGAGATTCGTAGGGCTCATTTCTCAAAATTCTCCCAGTCAGGACTCTCTGGAAAGTGGACTAATCGGGCAAACACAAAAGAAGTCTATTTCAAGGTTATGTGAATATAAAATGATGAAATCCTTAGATCACTATGACATGACTTGGAATGAAATCATATGCATGATACAAAAAAAAGATAGCCTAAGACTATATCCTAAACGGCGTGAAAAACTTTCGACTGTATAGTAGGGCCTAGACTACTCAAATCGAATCCCATCACTGAAATTTGAACTTGAGCCAATGCTAGACACTCTACCACTTTGATAAGTGGTGCGATGTTGTGTAGAGTTAAGGGTTTGGAAACCCGATTCGTGCACGGGCAGCAGGTTATCCCTGTAATAGAAAAGTCTACGTCACTTGTTGTAGTGAGGCGGCCTACGGGGGCGCGTTCGTGTCGAGTATCCAATCTTGTTCGGCTGCTTGGCGGATCGGTCTTGTCGAGCCTGGTAGGTGTTGTAGTCCGTACACCCGAAAGTGTTGGCGGGTGTGGTCGATCTGGTTGAAGTGGTCCGAGACTGAAGTCGAATTCTTCGTTCTGATGCGTGAGATGTGATGTGTGACGCGTTCTCGTAGAGACATTCCAGTTTGGCCGACGTACAGCATGTTGCACTTGGTGCATTCGATGCAGTAGCCTATATGATTTCACGGGTTGAGGGAGTTCTTTAGGGTTATGGTCCATTTTACCCATAGGGTAAGGTTGAGTGCTATACGTAATCAAAACTTAAGCTTGGTTTGCCAGGAGCTAGGCGGTCTAGTGGAAAGACATCGGGCTAGCAATACGCTGGCTTGGGTTCAAATCCCACTCTATCTGGACAATTTTATCAAATTCAAATTAAAATTTATAGAACTCTGATCTCCACACTTTCCTTGAATGCCGTGCACCTCTGTGCGCATATGCGGCATAAATCAGTGACGATGCAAGGTCAAATAGCAGAAGTAAACACTCATTATATACGGCTAAATATCCACTGGGTTTTTAAAAGCAAGTGTTTTTTCATTATTGGATTATACCACAGGGACCTGACACAAAAAGTTTTTGACCCCAGTTGAGTATCAGGTAACTTTGTGTCAGGTCCCTGTGGATTAAACAATTACAGGAATACTGGGGCTGGTCATAATTTCACTGAGAACCTTAGTGTCAGTGGTATATCGCTAACGCGACCCCTGACACTAAGTCGTGGAAGCCATATACGCGGTGATTTTAAATTCTTTTTAATTCAACTCTAATTATATCATCACTACTCAGCTCTCATTCAACCGATTTCAAAAAATAACCATCATTGCAAACCTCTGATCTTTCTTGTTCTTACTGTTGTGTTTATTTAGTCATTTTGTCATCGTATTTTGTGTATGAAATGATTTTTCATGACTTGTCAAATATCCACGAGTCGCGCAGAGCGGTATCTATTGTTGTGTTGCTAAGATATTGATTTTTTCATGAGGGTGAGTCTTGCGAAGAACCGTTTTTACGTAAAACAAAAGCGGTACTAAAATATTTATAGAGGCAATTTCCAGCCACTTGAACTTCAAATATATTCTTTGGAGTGTAAACAATGAAAAGATAACAACATAAGGTCAGTGTAGGTAGTTTATTTATTGAAATCGGATGAGTAGTTGCCGAGTACTGAGTGGTTAAAGTGCCGACTGAGTGCCAGTCGGCAATTTCGACGTAAAATAACGACTATGTGACTGGGTGGGTGGTTCACAGGAGCTCTTTAGTATAGGCAATATACGGAGCTCCGCGAACCCGCCATTCTCAGGACTGGGTGGTCATAATTATTTGTTTTGTTCATACACTATCAATTGTGGAAAGAACGAACAAAAAATCAAAAATGAAGATTTTGTTTGTCGTGTTTCAGTTTTTATGCGAGAAGGCCAGGAATTGGGAAACCCAAGACAAGTCAGTCCCAAAAAAAAACTTAACTGAGTGATACACTTGACTAGACTTACCCCGTGAATGTGAAATCAAGTTCACAGATTTCTATGCTTTACCGAAGTATCGTCTTAAATACGACATAGGCCTATACAAAACTTGAAGGAGACGGCGACGATGTCAAAACTGAAACTGCAACTAAATTACTAAATCGTTACTCGAAGAATAGAATCTGACAGTCAACCATTTTCCTAATGATATCACTAAAACACGTAGCGTGGACTCATTTGCGGATGATTCATATAAGGTCAGCTCCGATCTCAGGAACTCTTAAAATTACGTATCACAATTTTAGGGAAATTTTGATGCCCCCTCCCCTTGTAATAAGCTATAATATATTTTGGCAGACCCCCTATAATATTACGTAAGAAATATTAAACCCCCAATTTTCTAAAATCTTTATCACGGTAACTAGTTTGAATGCTATGATCAATATTATACCATTTTTAATATTAGTTAAATGAAGCATCATCTTAAGAAAATGGTCAAACTTCATTCCTGCCCTAGTTTCACTCAGATTCGATTCCTGTAGAACAAGATTTCGTGATGGAGGATATTTTGTGGTTTGCTATACTACTGGTTCCTCAACTTCTGTCTTCTTTAGTCCTATCCAATTATCCAAGCTTTCCATCAACAACAATTAGGCCACCAACAACTATATTTCAGAAGCCATCACAAACAAACATGAAAAATCTCATCAATCATATACGACAGTATTTGAAATTTTATTGTAAATCAAACATACAAATACAGCATCATCCTACTTATATCAATATGAATCTACTCATTTTATGGAATGTGAAAAAATCTATTTTTTGGATCACATTTTCAGACCAGCTGAAAAAGTTTGTATAAAAACACAACACTACTTCTACAGTTTAAGTACGGTGTAGATTAAGCTACAAAACAATGCTACTAACCAGTAGTAAAACAAATCATAAGAACTTATCAAATTTGTTAGTTATAATATTGAGACAGCGGGTTGCTGATTTCTTTTTTGCAGCCATTCTTAGTGACCACTTTTAGTAGGCAGGTTTGAAATTGGTTGAATCAAATTTCAATATTCCCTTCTGGCACCGCCCTACCTTTTTCGGAATAGCACAGTCCGTAAAACTGATCGAAGGCTGGTAGAGAGTTTGTAATCTAGAAAAGCTATTACAAAAGCGGAATAAATTCGATCAAACCTGCCTTAGAAAGTGGGAGACAAAATCGTGTGACTTATTTTCACAACATCTCTGGTCAAGTCCCAACACATGATGTTAAGTCTGGACCACAAAAAATTGGAAGAATTGCAACACATATGATGTGTTAGGGCAGATGGGTGCAGGCTGCAGATTGATACATGCCTTTATTAAAGCAAAAGCTAACTAAGCCCTGAGCTAACTCAATTCAAAATGAATTGAATCAGCCCCCGGATTTAAGCTACTACGCTACCAGTCTATAAAACTGGCATCGGCATATTGAATTGCTAGTTCTTTTTTACGAATGTATTGATTTCCATTAACACAAAAATGTTGCTAACCAACATTATTATTATTATTTCAGGGATACTATGTGCACTACATCATCGATATCAGCATTTGAAAATAACAATAATTTTGAATTTAGCAGATAAATATCACGACTCCTATTCAATAATCTCTGTCTCAATAAAGACAAATTTTGAGTGGATACGCCCTATGTCATCAATTTTGGGGCTAGCTTCGTCAGACTGGTTGCTCGTCAATTCAATTCAATTGTCGATATTCAAAATCAAAATAACTTTATTTATCCTTAATATCATAGTCAATGTTGATAATATTATGTAATGTATGTTATTCTTCTGCAGGCGTCAACAATCTTTCAAATTAGTTTTCTTGTTTTAATCAGGCAATGGTACGAATACTGATTCATTTGAGTGTGGTGGCTATTGTCCTCTAGCGGATAAACGATTTAAAGAATCAGCAGCAGAGGTCAAATTATCATAATTCATTCAATGGAACACTGTTACAACGAACACCAGGGAAGCAGAAAATATGTTCGCTATAGCGGATAGTTCATTATATCCAGTATGAAATTAGCAAAATTGTCCGATTTGGCAATATTCGTGACAAATTTGACATCGGGTGGAAAAAACTTAATACATATTGGACACGCCTTAGACTAAGACATCCCAGACAAGAATTTCATTCATCGAAACGGAGAACAAATATTTGCCATCATTGGAAAATTTGACTTTGTGTACACCATCGCTGTGCCCAACATAGTCCTGGAAACTACCTTCAAAGTAATCCATTACTTTCAACAAACGCTCTGAAAAGCAAAAATTTTGAATACAAATTATCTTTTTTTGTACCTCATCAAATGGAAATTAGATTGATGTAACATATTGATATCCAAGCACTTACCATTTTCACCGAGAGCTATAATTGGTGCGACCGAACTCATTTCCATACACCGTGCCCAGTGACCGAGGGAAGCCTTGTTCACGACCTGTAAACAGAAAATATTTAAAAAACAAAACGCGTAAGTACAGTTGAACTCGGTTTTCAGGATCTTATTCAAGCATTTTTCCAAACTTGAATGAAAAGATAATAATAACAGGATTGATCAAAATATCAATCTGGTCCTGGTCTAACTGTACCTTTTTCTCAGATAAACTGTAAAACTGCACATGTTTTTGCATTCCGTAGCCGGTATATACTATATGATCGGAATCAATTGATGAAAATCTCGCAATGCTCGGAGGCAATAATTGATACACATTCTGTAAATTAAAATTGAAACATTAACCATATACAACAAATAACTTAATGAATCTAAATTAAACAAATTTGGGTAGAGGAGTCTCTATCTTTCTCCTAATAACAATAAAACCTAGTTACAACTAAGAATTAACACTGAAAAGGATAATACAGGCTCTAATAAGCCAAGCCTATCACAGATCCTTCACAAGTGATGATGATGATTTTTTAGTCTTGTTGCCAATAGCAGCAACCACTGAATATTCAGTAGTGATCAGATAAAAACTTTTGAAAAATAAGTTTCATGTTGATCTGTTAATTAATGTAGGATTAATGTAGTGATTCAAAGAAATATGGCGAGATGTTTCACTTATATGTCTACTGGTCATGTCCATTATTAGATTTTCTAAGAAATGGAAAAAACTTAATGTTTACCCCATCTCAGATTTCTATATCTATACCTTTTCATTCTTTTTGATAACGGCCCCATCTGGTGTAAATGAAGGAGCTGGAAATGTGAGCCAATCCATGAGCTCACAAAAATCTTTTAACCAATCAGCAGACCAAATGCTAACTCGTTGATCGGCACTGGAAACGAGCCAAAGATTTTTCTCAGGCGAACTACCGAATGCATCCTAGAAATACATGACAATGGAATATCACAGATCATCGGGACTTATCAGGCATTAGATCCGAGCGTCAGAAAACCAAATTCTGCATCATGCAATTAATTTTCATTTAAGACAATCGAACCGATGACAGTTAATTTTCTTGTTGTATTACTGATTTTAAACAACCGTCCTTCTAGCTCTTTTTTACCTCATTTTTACCTGACCCGACAGACACAGGGTGGGCAATACTTGTATTAAATGTCATTGAATAAAATTAATAACAGTCAACCTCGCTTCGTCGTCGGTTAATTCGTATAACTACCTAATTCGTATTAAAATTAAAGATTTCCTCGGTTATTCCTTTTAGTTTCCATCGCATAATTTGTACTTTGTAATTTGTAAATTGTAGCCATATCCACGGTCCTTTTCTTAAAAACAATTGAAAATGCGACGCGTAATTCGAATCCCATTGTTCCGCCTGCGGCAGTGATTGGCAAGCTTATCAATCACTTGTCAGCCATTTCCAACATTTTCCCGCCAGTTAAGTCTAAAACAATAAATGGCTGTGGTACGTGGCGTTTGTTCCAATGATAGTGGAAACAATTCTTAGCAGGTTTTTATTTGTAGTTAATACGAATAGATAAATCGTTAATTCTAAGAATTATACATAATTCATGGAAAATATGAATTACGAGGTTGACTGTATTTGCGATTATGAAGGGCTTCAATATCGCACGCACCTGATTTGGTGTAACATCAATACAGTTTATAGGAGCGCCTTTATGGTCATTGATGATGCGTACAGTGATTCCAGTAGGAGCACTGCTTATCGCGACTAACCCATCACAACCACCCGATATTATCATTCGACCTGAAAAATGGAAAACTTTCAGATATTCATTGATACATGTTTTATGTTGTTACATATTTGAACCCACTAATCTGCGAATGACATGAAAGAAGTGACTCTCCACAATCAAAGTAAAAATCCGAAAATCAATAAGTACATTGATGATGCAGACACGTGACATTTCGGCTATTTCGTGACGGCCATCATCAGGGGGAGTACACTCACCGTCATAACTAAAGTTGATTGCTGTAACTGCCACAGAATGGGGGTGCATTTTCAACACCAGTTCAACTGTATTCAAATCGAACATTCGCACGGTTCCATCGCTATAACCTGCCACAACATCGGGTAAGAGCGATTTCGACGACTCTTGATGTTTCACGACCGGGGAGCCAACGTTGTACGGCGTACTTTTTACAAGCGGTCCAGGCTTCTTTGGACCAAAAGCAAGACAGTTACAAGACTGCAAAACAGAACATTGAGCAAACGATCAGACATTTCAGGTCCATCATGTAAATGAACTAACTCAGTTCCACAGTTCTGTGAAAATTTGACTTGCCGAGTTGAATGTTTGAAATTGAGCCGATTTCAACTCAGAATGGCTAACTGTTCACTCACTGCTTGATCATGATTAAATTTGATTTTTGTATAACATGTATAAGAATGGCTTCATTAAGATAATGCATTAGATCCCTCATTACTTGGAAGCCACCGCTTAAATCAGTGAATTTAAAAAAAAATCACTGAGTACGGAGAAGAAAGACCACTGCATTTGGTGTGCAGAAATCAGCCTAGTGGTAGCTGGTTTCATGGAATGGACATGAAATCAATCGTCCCCTTAAGGTTGAATGTATCATGACGTTAAAAATAGAAATGAACGCTCTGCGTATTTCAAGGATGTATGAATACTACGTGAAGAAATTACCTGATTCTGCACTTGAAACTGTAAAATTTGTTCCCGGTCGTCGATCGACCAAACGCGTAGCGATCCATCATCAGCACATGTGGCAAAGAATGGGCTTTCGCACATCGCAATATCAGTCACCTAAAAACAAATGAAGCGCCCGGTATGGATTCGAGGTTAGCAGGGAGTACCAAATACTCTATATATCTGAAGATTCGTAGAGGAGCCGCGTTAACCGGGTGTAGAATATATATGAGACGAGTAGTACTTTATAGGTAAACTATCTTATTTTTCGCACGAGCTTTCGCTACTAGTGTATAGAAGCTTCATTAGGAGAATGAATGAGTACAAGTTAAGTTTTTCCATCGACTATACTATTTCACATGATGAAGCTTCTATACACTAGCATCAAAAGCTTGTGTGTTTGAAATAAGATAGCCTACAAAGTACTACTCGTCACACTAATATTTTCACATTCTTTACACATCCTTACAATTACCGTAGCTGTTTTCACAACAAAACAAGTAAATCATTCTACCGGTATATATGTAGAATACGGCTGGCTTGTATATACCAAAGTATTACAGTGAAGTGATGAAACAAAATAACAAAATAGTTTATTATTTGTAAATAATGATCTCAAATTAAAATGGAGCAAATCTTCATTTTGTCGAGCTATGGAAGCATTAGAGTGAAAAATATTGGGATGTGATTTTCTAGGCTGGGATCATATTTTGGGGTAAAATCTGAGGCCAGAAAATAAAATTATATTTGCCGGAAAATATGGTACATACCTTGTTGCCATGTCCACTAACTAGTCTCATAGTGGAGCGTTCTGGCCAGTTCACGTACCACAATGTTCCTGAAGATGTACCAACAATACCCTAAAAGTTAAAAGGTATAAGATATGAATTATCTTGATAAATTCATGCACATGATCAAACAGTTGAAAATGACTGAAAATAGCAGGAAATTATGGCCAGCCAGTTCATTTCCCTGTTCAACTAGCCTAAGTTTCTATCATGGTCCAAACACATATTCTAACCAGAGCCATCAGGGCCATACCTAGCAGGGAGGCGGGGCCAGTAACTGCCCCAGAAATTTGATTTGTGCCTTTTTGCAAATATTATGGTTATATTCTCAGAACTGCCCTTTTTTGGGTTTACCTGTACCCCCAAATTCAAATGCTAGGTACGGCCATGGCCTTGGCTTCATGCTTATCTGATTATTTTCAATCAAACCCACGAAGATAGTGTACCCAGCAATTGTTGTGTTACAAAACTGATTTCAACCATATGGCCTGATTCCTGAAAAATATTTAGTCATGACTTTCATAGTCTGACTCTGCAACGAAAAGAGTGTAAAACTGTACCAATGGTAACAATTTTGTCAGGGTTCAACCGTATACCATGAAGGTTTTATGCGATAACCAAAGAATAGGATTATATCCACCAATGTTTCAAATGTTTCATTAATGTTTGAGGCAGATTTGCCAACCACATTTTCACTCACTGAAGGCTAGCAGCATTTGAGATTAAAAATGAAGATCAAAATTGTATGTCCATACCATATCTAGAGTGTCATCGAATGTAAATGAGACAATAACACCATCAAGATGAATTTCATCTTCCATCAGAAGTCCCCCTTGTCTCATGCCGTGTTTTTTCCCTGGTAGTTTCATCTCACCGACACCGACTACGGACCACATCTTCAACGTATGTCCCGCACTAGCAGTTATCAGTCGTCCGCAGCGGCACTTCAGGAACACTGAAAAACAAATCAGAACATGAAGAATAATTACTGCAATGCACTATCTGCAGCCTTGACCTACCCATTCACCTAAGACTCTTAAAAGAAAATCAACTAACATTGAACAATTACAAAAGGCCTACTTTAAGACATTTTATCACCACACTTTAGAAATGTGACCGGTATGGTTTCAAACTATACTGGTGAATGTCTGAAGGGTGGGGTTCAGGGCTGTAGATTGACATCCACCTAAATTAATCTATGATTATTTCCCGGACCCAACCGCTCGGATAATTGATGTTTACACCTTACACCTTACTGGAGACATTTTCAATTTGGAGAGAAATCAAAAACGACCTACAAAAAGCTCCAGACATCAAACACTTAGTCAAACACACACTTGGCCCAATCTATTCAAACCCAATTACCTAATTCATAATTGTCCGCATTCCAGTGCATAAAAATCTTGTTCGTCCTGGTATCGATAGCTAACACCTGACCAGAACTACTGCCTACGTATAATATATTATCATTCGCATATTCTAAACAAGTGAACGCCACAGTCTCCTTCATCTATAATAAACGAAATAGAAGGACAATTTTCATTTAATCAAGATGTCTAAATAACTTTGAATGAGCATAATTTTCTGTCAGTCAAACTTTCTAACCAATTCCTGCTTTGCAGCTTGATCTGATGATAGTAACAGAGATGCTAGGGCCAAAGTACCAGAATTCAGGAATTAAGAACAGGGGTCTTTTTGCGTTTTTGCATCGCCGGAAATGCGTTCTAGAGCGATCTGGGTATCTGAAAATACGACGGCAGGCATTCGTTGTGCTTCACATCCCTCGCTGCTTATGCCGCGCGCTATCCGGGTGACGAAGAATATCATTTTTCCCGCCACTACCGTATTTGACCTGGTCTTGACAAACGACGCACTACGCCACGCCAGCTAAGTCTAACTTACGAATGTAGTTCGATAAGTAGTCCCCGTTACTGTCCTTACACTCTAGCCAGTGCCAGTTAAATTTATTTTTTATACCACTGTCAATTGCCTTTATATCGGCCGACTCCCGACTGACAATCTTTCCGTGCGTGCTCATTTTGCAGACCGTCCCGCTTGACAGCTGCAGGCAAAAAGAAAGTTACAAAGCTGCGTGCCTCAGGACATAGCACGCACGTGGTAATAATTAAGATGATATTTATTAGATAACATCTTAATTATTACCATGTGCATCTTCACATCGTTGGCCGTCAGCGGGACGATGTACAACAGCGCGTAAAGATAATTGACTTTTAATTGGAAATGGCCTCACAACAGTGGCGCTCCGCCTACGCACGCACAGATACCAAACAAGCACACATATATACATTGTAGCAGAACGTCCTCGGAAACAGAGACCAAGATAAAATAACACAGAAGCGACGACGAGTACAAGCAAACAAACGCTTTTACGGTCCGTGCCATTACTGGTCGCCGCGAGGAATTCTCACCCAATTTCCGGAATTGACATCGGCGATCCTAAATTTCCGGAATTCCGGATATTTCCGGAAAACTAGCATCTCTGTAGTAATTTTTAAGTTAAACACATTCGCTGCCACAGCCGGTGCGCTTCTTGCCAGTCGCTACTAGTAGTTGGCAATAGCTATCACGAAGTTAGCCACCATTCAAAATTAATCACTGCGTTTTAAGAATGCAGCAGTTTTTTTCACATTGCCAGGCAATAAGGAACTACGTCATTCCAATTGCCAGAGCTCAAATATGCTTCTTAAAAATGCATACCTCTTTATGTTGGTACTTGATCAATTCTTGCGGTACGTTGATTTCATGAACTTTCAGTTCTGCCTCGCCACCAGTTTCTTCCAACAGCCAGAATAATATGTTTCCATCATCGCCGACGCAAGAGAATTCATTCGAGGTCGTCGGGTCCCAGCGTATGTCATGTATGGCGATGGCCGTTTCTGTGTGTATGAGTATCTGGTGAGTGTACGTACTCCATATTACGATCAAGTTCTCCCTGTAATCGCCTGTGAAGGCAAAGATGAAAGAAAGCAAGCAATAAGTAGGGGATAGATATGCATGCGTACCAACCAATACGAATTGAAAATTGTATAGCTTCAATATCTAACTCTTCAAGCGGGAACAAAAAAAGTACTTGACCCCAATTTCACGTAAGGAGATTATGTGTTTTTTTTAAATATATTGCTGAGTTATCAAATAGGAAGATTGTAAGTTAAAACATGTGGAAATTTTCCTAAAAGAAAAAAAGTTTTTTTCTTTGTATGCATGAGTCATGAATGAGACTGATGAGATGACAGCTCATCAAGATGGCAGCCAATAGGGTAAAAATTGGTGGATAAAAACCAGTTTCATACGTCAAAGATCCCTTCCTAATGTACCCTGATGTATACCCATCACGGATTTCAACGAAAAATGGCAAACCATCAGGACGCCACTAGTCTTGAAATTCAGGACTAGAATGACCTTTTGATACATAGAGATATGAAACGTCGAGGTAAGTGGTCGAAGCATCTACAAAATTTCCCTTGAAAACTTCGATTCTGTGTAAAACGCGCTGATTTTGGCAAACAAGAATAGCTGCCAGTTGGCCATTATAATTCTGATTGGGCCAGTTTTTTGGTTGCAGAGGTCTCTCAGATAAATACATGTATAAACCAGTTATCAACACAAATCCACTTAAGCGTCTTCTGAAGATTCCCCAAACTGGATTCTGCATGGACAAACGGTCAGACGAATGACGGATAAAAGTGAATGCAATAGCCCGCTGGGGCTAAAAACCGTACGATTTTGGAATTTGTTAAATGTTTCTAACTTACTGACTGAGATTAGGAAGCGATCATCCCGCGAATAATCCATACAAACTATGTCCGTCTTATGGTGAGACAACACGGCAGTACATTCCATGCTGATCAAATCCCACAGAAATATCGCACTCGGGGTGTCTGACTGCGGGCCACAGGCAGATGCCATTGCCTATAAAAATCAGATGTTATTTGTCGTGAGGAACAATCATAGCGTCATGGCCTTTATACAATGATTGTAGGAGTGCTGCTTGTCACCCTTTTATTCCCTTCAATTCCATGCTGGAATGGCCATGCACCTGCCCGTGGCAGAGAAAATCGTACAGTATCTTGAGTTATTCCACTAAACCTCTTGCTTGCCCACTGAGTTGGGGAGAACTGGGTACCTGGTTATCTGATCAACTGTGTTTCGTTGAAATATTTATTTATGAATACCTAAACAGGGCTGCCATTCTCTGCAAAGCTTCAACAGCAGGTCCTAACATTATTGGCTTCATTTCATTGAAAAATGGATTAAAAGTTCTAAAAGAACCATACCTGACAGTCATTCTGCAATGCTAAACATGATATTTCCTCCACATGACCTAAAATATACCAATAAGATTCATCAATACATATTAGAAGGATGGATATCACATCATCGTGTACAACTAGATAATTACCCATTAGGTGTTTTTGTTTTCCTGATGCCAAATCCTCCACAATTACAATACATCCCAGCGTATAGGCGAAAAATCCTTAAACAAAGAAATTATTCACTCACTTTACTAGATCTCCAGGAGCAAGTAAATCAGACAAAACTTAGATTTAAGATGAGTCTAAGCTCTTTTTGTTCTCTTGCCAATCTATCGACTTAAGACTGATCTTACGATTGAAGATTATTTTTGGACTTTCCATGCGACTTTCCTGAAAACCAGATCCTGAGATTTTGCGAACTTTATTTCGAAAGAAATTTTTTCAAAAAATATTGGGTTCTCAAACTTCTAGACGGTCTAATACGCTTCCCTACACTAAAATATTACAATTTTTGGAACTAAAATTTGTATTTCCGAGTAGTACTTACCCTTTCCTATGGTTTTTGCCAATATTTTCTAAATTTGGATTTATCGCCAATGGTTTTTCTATACGACCCGGCCCTGCGGTATTGCATTTAGCCACCGGCGAAATCCGCCATCTTTTTTCGTCATAGCAGACCAAAAAAAAAAAACAGCTATGCGGGGCAGGTGGGCGGGATTCCCACCATAGGAAAGGGTAAGTACTACTCGGAAATACAAATTTTAGTTCCAAAAATTGTAATATTTCCATCGAGTACTGTACCCTTTCCTATGGTTTTTGCTAGACTAGCCTAGCACAAGGATGGTGGGAAAGGTAGATAGAAAAACCACCGCTCAAACGCAAGGTAAGAGGGAAAAAGAGAGCACTTACCCAAGCACGGAATGGAGCACTGTAGCACAGGGAAGACCGGTTGGCCACAGTGAGTCCGTCCAGCTCAGGAGCCCCCCCCCCCCCCAGAATTTTGCGAAATTAATACTTGCAGATATGAGCCCAAACTATGTACAAGGATACACCCCCTGTGATCCTGATAATGCTACATAAATATTCTACACTAAAGGGTCCGATCGGAAAGAACGGACACCTTGAGCCATGACAACAGGACCAAGTGAAGCTAATGAGCCTAACTGGCCTGAAACATCCCGTAAATAAAATGACGTGAATGTCGACGGTGAATTCCAAAAGGCGGCCCGACAGACTTCCTCCAACGGAGCACCCGAAAAGGCTGCGCAGGAAGTAGCCATAGACCTCACTTGATGAGAAACGACTCCCTCCGAGGAAAGATTCTCCTTCAATAAAATGTCCTTGATCATTGAAGAGACCCATCGGGCTACTGTGTCCCGCGAAATATCACCCTTTAGGTGATCCAGCAGCGGAATAAATAACCGCTCCCGTGAACCCCTCCGTGAAGCAGAGCGATCTAAATAGAAACACAATGCCCGCACAGGACATAAAGTCCTGTCCGGGATGCCCGGTTCCACTCGATGTTTTAGGGCTTCAATTCGCCATTGGCGCCCAACCGAGCCTGGTCGTTGGTTCTTTGCCAAAAATTCCAAAGCAGGCCGCAGCGAAACAAATTCATTCGCTGGCCCAAAGACAATGTGACCTTGTCGGACTGAAAGCGCATGAATCTCAGAGCGACGGGCCGAGCAAGCCAAGAACAGCAAAAATACAGTCTTTTTTGACAAATTTGCAAAAGACGCTGCCGAAAGAGGTTCAAATGGAGCCTCCATTAACTTCTTCAAAATTACAGACAGATCCCATGGTGGAACTGTCCTTGTTACCCGAGGCCGGGAAATAGAAAACCCAGCAACCAGCTGGGATATCCGATGATCCCCTGCTACATTTGGCCATCCAGAAGCACGCAATGTATGAGAAATCGCGGAGCGGTAACCTTTAATAGTTATGACCTGTAAACCTTTTGCTACAAATAGGTGCAGTAAAAAATCTGCCAATTGAGCTACAGAGGGTGAGCATGGATCAATTTCCCCTGCAGCACACCAATCCGCAAAATGACTCCATTTGGCATCGTAAATGGTACTTGTTGATGGCCGCTTAGATCCTGCGATAAAGGAGGCAGCCTGTTCTGAAAAGCCTGAAGCTGACAAGGATCGCTGGACAATGGCCAGGCGAGCAGATTTAACCACTGGCTGTTTGGATGATGCCGAAAGATCCCCTGAGACAGAAGCGATGGGAAATTCGGAAGAATCCTGGGGTTGTCGCACAGTAGGTTGAGAAGTGGTAGGAGCCGGCCAACATGGTGCTACCAGAACTATGTTGCAATTGACTGATCTCTCTATTTGATCCAGTAGGCGCGGCAGGACTGGTGTGGGCGGGAACGCATACGCATGCATCCCCGACCAGTCCAGAGAGAAGGCATCGACCCCCCACGCTTCCGCGTCTGGAAACGGGGACACAAACAGAGGACACCTCCGATTGAACCGGGTGGCAAACAGATCCAGCAGCGGATTGCCAAAATGCCCCGAACCCGATCGGCTACTTCTTGGTGGAGAACCCATTCTGTCGCAATAGCCTGACCTCGACGAGACAGAGCATCGGCCATCACGTTCCTTTTCCCTGCTAAATGTGCCTCAGTCAGGGACACGCCCTTTGTCTGGCACCAAAGAAGAATTTTGGCCGACAGACCTGTGAGGGTTTCTGAGTGAGTGCCCCCTTGGTTCTGAAGGTAAGTCCTCACTGTTGAATTGTCTGTGGCTAACCAAACGTGGTGGCCCTCCACTCTCCTGTGAAAGAACTTCAGGGCCTTCCACACGGCCAGCATTTCTAGGAAATTTATGTGGTTGGTGGCCTCGTAGCGAGACCATTTCCCGGCTTTGACTCGGTTCTCCAGATGTGCCCCCCAACCTTGGTGACTGGCATCCGTGAATACACGAACTGGAGCCTCTAACGGGGCTAGTGACACCCCGAGCCGAAGATTCGTAGTGGCCGCCCACCACTGAAGATCCGGACTTAGATCGGTCGGAGGTACGGGAATCAAGGCCTCCCAGTTGCCCTTCGACTGAGACCAGAAGACCTTCCAATATTGTTGCAAGCGCCTGCTTCTGAGGCGGCCTAAGGGCACCACCAGACCCATGGAGCTGATGGAGCCTAGAAGCCGTGACCAGTAACGAGCTGTTCTCGGGGTTGTGGACACTCCCGCTACAGCTTCTTGAAGTTTGGCCACTCGAACCATAGACGGAAAGACTTTGCCGATCCGGAGATCGAAGTCCATGCCGAGATAAGTGAACTGTTGGGCCGGCGTCAACTGAGATTTTTCCCTGTTTACGCGGAACCCTAGCTGATGGACTAAGTCCAAGACTGAGGTCATTGCCTCCCGACATTCCTGAGCCGAATTCGCGACTATTAACCAGTCGTCGAGGTAAACGAACAGTCGAACACCCCTTGACTGAAGTACCTTCTGAACTGACTTGACCAACTTGGTGAAAACCCACGGGGCCGTACTGAGGCCAAATGGAAGAGACCTGAATTGGAACTGGCGGCCTTTCCACTTTATCCTGAGAAATCGCCGAGATTTTGGGTGAATTGGAACCTGAAAGTAAGCATCCTTCAGGTCCAATGAAGCCGCCCATTGACCCGGACGGAGCCCTTGAATCACGTCCTTGGGCTTGGTCATCCGGAACCTTGGAATGTCTAGGTGCCGATTGAGGGATGACAGATCTATCACTGTCCGTTGACCCCCTGTGGCCTTTGGTACCATGAATATTCGAGAAAACCAGCCGGGAGAAGTTTCGTTGCAAACTGGTTCTATCGCTCCCTTCTCTGCCAGTTCCTTGAGAGCCGGAGAGATTAAGGCCTCCTGACCTGGTTTTGGCCGCATGTCAGGAGGTGACCTCATCAGGCGCGGTCGCCTTAGGAAACGGAGACGGTAGCCCCGAGAGACGACCCGGGAGGGCCAACCGTCTCCAAAGAGGTCGGACCAGTGGGTTGCTGCCTGCTGCAGACAACCTCCCACTGGTCCCAAGAATTCATTTCGAGTTTTTCCGAAAGGAAGAGCCCCTTTTTGGAGCCTTCCCCTTGCCTCGATACGAACCGGGAATGTTACGACCGGACGAGGCTTGACACGATTGTTGAAGTTGCGCGCTAGTTCTCCAACCGGCATCCGAAGCCGCCTGAGAAAGCGCTGAAGTTTGAGATGGTCCTGTTTGCGTCCGTGCCGAACCTTGCGCCGCCGGCGTCGGACCAGAACTCTTTTTCCACGGAGTTCGGGGGTTGGACTTGGCCTGAACCTCCCGAATCTTCCTCAGCTCTGCGGAAACCGGAGCGCACCAACCGGAGAAGAGACGTGAAGACGTCCCCAATGGGGCTCTCAGCAAAGCATTGGACACCATATCCGGTAGACGAGTTTTGGCACTGGAGTCCATCACTGACTGACGGGAGGCTAACACCAGATTAGCCTGACCCCGAACCGACAACGGAATTACATGCGAAACAGACCGAGCCAAAGATTGGATAATCCGGTCCATTCCCTCCAGTTTTAGGGCAACTGACTCTGGGTCGGAGCCCGCATGAACGGCGGCGTGAGTCTCGCGAAGCTCACCCGTCAACACCTTAAGTGCCATATCTTGAAACGAACCAACCCTGGTAAGATTGTCCAGGATTGACGTCATGGCCACCAAACCGGACTTAGGGAAACGAATACCCGACTGTGCTGTAACAGTATCCGGGCTGATCAAAGTATAATCAGCATCCAGGCAGTTATGACTGTGATCCACAGCACCTGGAGTTGCGTAATACGCCGAGCGAAATGCGCCTATAGGTGGATCGGTTGAACTAAAATATTTCCCAGATTTCATACCCCGTTCTGGAGGGGGAAATGAAAAAGTTCCAGGCCGACATTCACCCCATAATTGCGTATCCAATCGAGCCCATTCTCTTGAAACCGCTGACGATTCCCGTAAAACGTTAAGATCGGAGTCCGGAGGGCGATAAGCTTCCATTGACTCACCGACCAGAGGAGCTGCTGTGGGCTTAGCGCGAGTTGCCCCGTGCTTGACAAAGAACTCACTTATCATCGCTCTAAATGGCATGTCCCCCGCTGGTTCGGATAAAACTGAACGGGAAGGAGATACATTGCGAGCCATGGAAGCCCCCATCGTCTGGGGCAACCCACAATTGCTTGCGACAGGAACGACCCCAGAAGGAATTGCCGCCTCTGGGACCGGATCCTCATTGAAATCAGACCCTACCGCAGCATCCAGGAATTCAGAGTCAGAATTCCGAAAAACTGAGTGGGCTGGCGAACTTCTAACCGGACAATCAGGAATAGGCTTACCTGTTGTAGAAGTTGCAGCGACTTGTTGCGACGAAGATAACAAGTTTAAAATTTTCTCCTCAAATACATGGAAATCCTTCTGAGTCAGGTATTTTCCAGTATCCCGACGATCATGCCGACTTCGGTGACGGTCCCTCGAACGGGATCGCGACCTACTAGAAGAATCGCTTTCATCGCTAACCGACGTCGACGAACGATGAGAAGACCGACGGCGAAACTTCCGACAATAACGATCGTAGTCCCTCTCGCGATCAAACCTTGATCTGCGAGAAGGAGATCTTGCTCGTTTATTACGCTCACGGCGTCTAAATCTAGTGGGAGAGCGAGCTCTATCCCCAGAGCGACGATCAGAATCAGACGATGAACGTACCGGATGTTTTGAACCGGACGACGTCTGGACCGGACCGGTGGCCGAACCGGACCGATGCCCGACCCGGACCGGTACCGACCGAACCGGTGCGGGCCGTTCGCGACTACCGCGGCGCGCGCTCGGTTCCGAACATGTAGTCTGAACCGGCCGAACCGGTG
Organism: Tubulanus polymorphus; assembly: GCF_964204645.1. Classification (NCBI taxonomy): domain Eukaryota; kingdom Metazoa; phylum Nemertea; class Palaeonemertea; order Tubulaniformes; family Tubulanidae; genus Tubulanus; species Tubulanus polymorphus. Next base: position 12,112,231 of record NC_134025.1, read on the forward strand.
AACGACCAGAGACCGGTGAATGACCGGAGACCGGTGCCGGTGAACGACCAGAGACCGGTGAATGACCGGAGACCGGTGCCGGTGAACCAGCGTTCCTCCCCGGTGAACGGAGTTGGGAAGCCGATCGTACCTGAACGACCGGCGACCGCTCCGCTTTACGATAAGAAACAGGATTAGAAACGTCGGTTGGCACATCGGCCGAAACCGACGAATCCCTGCTAACTCGACGACGATCTCTTAGTTTAAGAGCCTTATCGGCCCGAAGCCAAAGGTCCTCGGACCACACGACGCAAATATTGCAAGGATTGCTCCTTGCACATATTTGACCGGATTTGCGCCTGCACGACGCACATGAATCGTGGTTGTCCCAGGCGCCAAACAAATGCCCGCATCCCTCCCCGCCACGATGCTGACCCTTAGGAGGGGGTGGCATAATTATCCTGTTACAAATCAAAACAATTCAATTCAATTCAATCAAATTATATTTGTAAATAAAATTCTTACGGAAAAAAAGAAATCAGGGATAACCCCCAAACCGAACGGACTCACCGTTACGAGAGTGAAAACTCCCTAATATCCTAATTCCCAGATTTTTACGGCGAAAAAATCCAACGCGTTCTACTGCGAGAACGCCAAGAAAAAAGATGGCGGATTTCGCCGGTGGCTAAATGCAATACCGCAGGGCCGGGTCGTATAGAAAAACCATTGGCGATAAATCCAAATTTAGAAAATATTGGCAAAAACCATAGGAAAGGGTACAGTACTCGATGGAAATATGATGATTCAGCTTGTTTCTGATGATCTAGCTATTCTGGGGTCGTTAGGGCCCCCAAAATGTAAAAAAAATGTATAGACACCGTATACCAGCCGCTGTGTCTATTTATAAAGCTTTCAATTTTGCCCTACTTTGTTTACACAACTTGACCTCAATTCACCGATAATGACTTTCGTGACCTACATAGATTTTATTCATACACCCGCCAGCGAACTCGAACAAAAACAAATCCCTGGGGTTGCCAGGACTACCAGGCATACATACAAGCCGTATAAGCTTTATACATTGCCATTTAGACAGTAAGGGGATAAGTAGGTCATCCACCTGTGACGTGGCGCCACATCGCGCAAGAACTAGCGTTCTGGAGACTGTGTCGTCCGGTCACAGTTAGCATGGAAAGACTTGGAACTGCATTCAAAGTTTATATCAGAGGTGAAAACCCACCTAGTTTGATAGTAAATCTAACAATTTAAAACCAGTTTTATGATCAAGACCACGTTATGACTCTGACCAGAATGTGCAACTGGGTGCTGGTATCATGGTATTATCAAATTCTACAATTAGGAATCTGAACCAATAAAGAACTGAGAAAGTAAATACCATTTTCTGGTTGCCAGACCATGTTCGATCGACCATTTCCATTATAACCAATAGCTGCTTTCATTGTAAGTCCGGCTTGATTTGGAAGCGCAACGTACCTTTTCTACAACACCCGAAAATAACGTTCGTATTAACACGATAATTGACAAGGTACCAGTGAAATTAGGATAAATCAACGTTTTCTCAAATAAGAACCTGAGCTAACGGGGCTTTTTTCTCGCGAGCCGAAAAATGTTTAAGAACATGCGGTTGAAAATGTGAGCTTCCGTCTGCTAGGTTTCTCGTTTTTCCAACAGCACCATCGTGTTTCACGTGACATTTAGTCTTTACTTGTAGAGGTGTTTCTTCTTGTTGTTCATCCTCCAAAACATCCCTCCCCACAGCATCAGCCAACCCATTATCATCAGGCGCGTCAATAACTTCGAATGACTGAAAAATATACGTAAAATAATAAAAATTATATGATGAACAAATATTAAAGAAAAAAAAAAAACAAAAACAAAATGAATACAATGTAGGCCTATACATATGAACAAGTGTTTCAAAAATAATGCTGAGCCCATAATCTAAAGGTAGTCTAAAGCTAAAAGATATTTCTGAAATTGTTATAATCATCTTCACCCTCGGTAATTCTCCATTGGCAGGGAATCGAACCTGATGAGACTCTGTGAGACTCCCACAGCAGGAATTCGTGACATGGCAGTCTCAGTTTTGAGACTCTTGGCATACAATACATGCACCACTTATACGTTAGACAGCAATTGTGGACAAAACAAAAGTACATTACTGGTACAAATCATCACAAAATTCTGCTCCCTTAGTAAAAATATTCCCTATATGTAAGAGAATGTTAACTGGTCCAAATTTTAATAAAGACAGAGTTCACTGCAATCGATATAAACTGAGAAATCTGCAAAGGCTCCTTGGTATCAAACACCAGTTTTAACACAAAGTTTAATAAATCAACTATAGTGAGTTATATGATGGGTTTAAGTCGCAACTCCGGCCTACGAAACCGGCAAAGAAATCTTACCTGTCTTATATGTGTACTGTCACGCTTTGGTGTGATTACTAAAATATCATCATCATCTACAGACACTTCAGAAGCTGTCTCAACATCTAGTGTAATCAAAGCAACAAACCACTGATCAGTTAAGAAAACACTATCTGACTCCAATAAATGAGGAATCACTGGACCCAGTTACGCAACTGTTAGCAAGATACAATTCTTGACAGTCAAAATTTCACTTAAATTCCATGATGAAATAAAACTCAAAACCTAAGAGCTGGGTCCTGTTAGTTTGTTTTTTCTTCAAATTCAATGGATTTTACCTCCATTGGGTACTCTAGCTATAGTACTCAATTCTTGAGCTTCTGTCTGGAAATCATCTAGTTGTTTTTTTGTATTCACGACTGGGTTTCGAGGAATACAATCCGTTATATCTTCAGTGCGTACGAATGATGTGGACACAGCTTGACGTCCCCTAAAAAATAAATTTTAGAAATCTAAGATTTTATTTTTAGATTTCAGAAATTTTATTCTTTGCTTCGGATATTTTTTCAAAATGGTGATCAAAGATGGAATTATGCTAATATGGTAAACTAAATATCCTAGGATTATCAGAATTTCTCCTCATTCTTAGAAAAACGGACATTAGAAATGGTTACCTTTCAAAATAGGTAATAGGTTCCACTTACTCTGGTTGTGTTGGTTGCGAGTCAATATTTGCCATAAAATCCCAAATGAAAATGGCTTCTCCAATACTGATAATTGACATCGCATCGGGAGTAAACAACAGTCCTGATACAGCCTCCGAATGACCGATAAACACCTACAATTTGTAATCAATCAATACATTTCAGTTCGCTGAATTCATATTTTCACAAAGGCTTCATTGAGAAATAACTTACTTGAAAGTTGATGTCCAAACGCATGTGATAGTCCCAGATTTTGATCAGACGATCTCCACTAGTTGCCAAGTAACGACCATCGGGACTTACTGTCAAAGCGCTGCAACTGTTGCGGTGTATATGATCAATCTGCGCATCGTTAAAAACAAGATAGAATTTTGTCGAAATAATAGTTGACGTCAATCTAACTAGCCAATGCGCTCATTGTTTTAAGTTAATTTTCACGATTTTCCTTTCTCTATCGAGTACGAGTAGCAATTATTAAGGTGGATACCTGATTGGCCTTGCAATTAGCATTCATAGTCAAGAGGTTGAACAAAATTACAAGCAACTAATAGTAATTTAGCTTTGTTAAAGCAAGCCGAATGAGCAACGGTATATCATCAGATTCATCACTTGAAGTAAAACAGTAGATGATACCGCAGGTTCAATCACGTGAACACCTGCTGATTTTTGCAGCTAAGCCAATAATCATAGAAGAGTCTTAGCTTTCTGATTGGCTTTTTATACTGATATTTTTGCATCCAGATTTCGGCGTTAAACCTCATGCATATTCTAACCAGGCCTTTTTTTCTTCAAAATTCAGCTCCCTAGGAATTGGAGAATGCTTAATGCTTTACTTAATGATTTGTTAGAATATATGCTCAGTTGCACATTCAAAGGGCCATTCTTCTGGAAACCATGTCATTTAAATTCGCTCCATTTGTATAGTAACAGGCTCAGCCTAGGGCTGGCCTAAAAACCATACATGAATTCAATCGCTCACCTGAGCCAGTAATTTACCAGTAGCGGCATCAAGTTTCAACAGACGCTTATTCGCTGTAGCTACGAGTAAATTTCGGACGTTTGAAGGCGAGTACGCAACTTGTAGAGCTGTATCTATAACGGTACTACTAGGCCCACAAGCAGGTTCAATGGTACTAATATCAATATGCATCACCTGAATCAATAAATTAACGTAACACCTGTAGCATATAGTGAGAGAGGAAAAGTCAATGCAAATATCAGGACTATGGAACAAAAAATTGGTCAACTTCTTGGGTGCCTTATGTCAACACCAAAGCTTTTGGGAGGTTTGACATTAATCAATATGCTGTCACCATCTACATGGTTAGGCACATTCAGTGCAAATGATCCATCTTTACAAATTGTACAACAAAAACGTGAATGGACCCCATACAGCAAATAACGGGTACATTACTGCGAGGCTATGCCATCAATTCCACTTTCACTTTACGAGTTATTGCCCATTACCCATTATTTGATGTTTTTAGCTTTCCAAGCGTAACAAAAATTAATCAGCGACAGAACCGTCAACCCTAATTCTTTTTTATGCGGACAGATTTTTCATTTGAAGCGTACAAACCAGACCTCCATAGAAACAAAGTGTAATTCACAAAATTACAGTCAACCCCCGATATACTGCCCTCCCAATAGGTATATCGGGGGTTGACTGTATATATGAAAATGCTTGGTTAAGATACTGATCCCTGGGTAGTAGAGCAATGAAATCCACTTCAAAAGTAAATACATTCCAATGCTCGATAGATATACCTGGTGATGGGATTTCCCCGATTTTCACACATGTTCATAAAGCGATACTACAAGATTTACACTTCATTCGAAATTGGAGAGTGGAATAAGCTTCACTTGTCTATTACATCCATTGTGTATATAGTTGGACAGACAATCAATCAGGGTCATAACCGGTAAGCTTAATATCAGGAAAAAGGGGGAAATAATTTGGCAGGACATAACTCAAACGATCGAGACATCGAGATGGAGCGATAGCTTTGTGGCAGTTAAACAGCTTCAATTGTTTTTAGTCAACATCTCTAAAAAAATTATTAACATGGTTCCCTCAGTTACATGAATCTAAAATTTACCAATTTTTTCCCAAGTATTTCATGTGATTTTTCAATTTTTCCAAATGGACAATGGGACAATGAATTTCCCAAACATTTCCCTGATTAGAAGAAAATTCATCAAATTCCCAAATATTTCAAAACTGGGAATATTATTTCAAAAAGTTTTTCCCAATTTCCCAGTACTATGGGAACCATATAGTTATCAATGAGTAACAAACGTACCTCATCCAACGATCGTGCATTCAGCACCGATATGGTGAAATCGGTCGGCCCAATCACAGCGATGTGCCGTCCATTCGGGTTTACAGCGATCGTATTCGGCGCCGACTTATCACCCTTAGCAACGATATTACCGAGCAATCGTACAAGCGGATAAGTATCCGTGCTAGCATCATAAAGTACCAACGTTCCCAGTTCACCGGCGCTGTACAGAAAGTCACCCATTGGCGAGTAGGCCAGCCCGGTTACTTTTCCTCTGTGCTGACTGAAATGAATGCAGATATTACCTTCATAAGAGCTACATACTCGTAAGACATTAAGAGATTGATTGAAATCAACGTCTTAGCATATTCAGCTACCTCACATAAATCTTATATGCAGAGTTGCCACTTATGTGAAGCTAAAAATCCGGAAAATAAGTCGGGGGGTCTGGGGTCCTTCCCCCAGAAAATTTTTTGAAATTAGAACGCCAGGAGATGCGTTCTGGCGCAATACGCATTATAGGCCTCACTTTCATTACCGCCTATAAATCATTTTTTCAAATAGCGATTGGTTCCGTCAAATACACCTCATATAAACCCCAGAGCCAAAAACAAACGAAGCGTCAGTCGATTTCGATCGTCGCGTCATCTTGGTTTAATCGTGTACTGCGGGGTTGTTGCCACTACGTGGCAGCACAATACGGCTTTTTCGAACCCGCTACGGAGCCGTCACGTTCTGATGTTTAGGGTCGAATCCCGAATTGATTTTATTTTTTTGGCGATGTTTTCTTTTGTGGTTATTTGACTTCTCCCGAAAGTGGCAACTCTATATATGGCAAATATAATTGGTTTTTCAATGAGGCCTAATCATAACTTCACGTTTCGCTGAGCATGCTCCAGCTGATTCACAAAACAACTTTCATGGAAAAACCAATCGTCAAATGTTAGAGGCCCATGGACCTTGAAGCTTCGGAACTAATGTTATAATTTTAAGAATATGTATGTAACCAAGATTGCTCGTTGGAGTGGCTAAGAGAGAAACGGATGGATAATCATTTTTCCGCATTTTTTAACTAACGCAGGCAGTGGTTAGATGTGTTAAGAACGAATGCTTCAGGTTGATTTTTTTCCCTACGATTCATGCCAAGTAAAATTGAAATGAATTTGGTTTGTTGAATAAAATTGTATCCGAAATTAAGATTTGCTGCTTTAAGATTTAATCTAATTAGTTTTAACATTAATACTAAAACTCATAAAAGTTTATGAAACTCAAGCCGTACCAACTAGAGCATGTAATTCAACTACTTCAAATTTCAGAGTGAGATATGGCTTGATTGAGTCACAACGATGACTTAGAAAAGATCGCCAGGCGCAATGATTAGAAGGTGCCCATTCACACCTAATGATGTTGTCATCCGCTTTATTAATTGGACAATCAAAGAACGCAAAAACAGGCCCATGCACACGGACTTTTCAACTTAATATAATATTATCAGAGCTATCACTGAAGCTAAAAATGGCATGTTTCAGGTAAAAAAAAGAACTTACTGATATTCAGCCAACATGCTTGTAGTTTCAACACTAAATATTCGAACGATTCCATTCACGAATCCACAGGCGAAAACTTGTTTCGATGGATGACAAATAACCGCACATGGACATTCCTGTGGAGCACTGAAGTCATAAAGCTGAAAATATTTACACAATTAATAACTTTTGCAAACTGTTACTGTCCGGTTTACAGAATTCATTTAAGTTGAGGCCAGAAGATGAAACTAATTTGCATCTAGCTGGTTGGTCTTATTAGATCATTACAAGGCTATGATGGTTATGAAACAAATCGTTCCTTAGACCCATCAATAAATACATTCCTAAAACCAATAATTACATGAGAATTTTCATAGAATATTGACTAGCTCACGTTGTAAATCATGACCAAACCATGTCCTCAACAGGGCTATGATATAATACACATCGTAAACGTAATGCCAAATTTCCAATGTACTTTTGGGTCAAGGTCAACGAAAATGAGAACGTTATCATAGGTGATGAATCAAAATCTTAGAAAATACCAACCAGTCTATAAAGTTGTGAGCACTAATCATTTACCTGCTGTAGAGTGTCTATATCCCAAACACGGATTGTATGATCGGCAGAGACTGTCACGATGTTCCTTCTCAATGTATCCACGCTGGCAGCATGTATTCTATCCATGTGACTTCGCATCAGAGTCGTATACTGTCTAGTGGCTACATCCAGTACGCCTAGATTACCCTGTTGGAAAAGCAATTCACAAGGAAAGCTTGTTACGTACGTTACACCAGATGGTTATATATTTTGCTAGCAAAACCTGAAAGGCCCCGATTTTGATGCTTTCGACAATAAGGGCTTGCGTCACTGAAAGTACAGTTGTTCAAAAATGTGTGCTAATTGTGGCCAAAAAAATGGTAGCATGAGCCAAATTAACACTTTAGAAGTAAATTAACACTTACAGTAATGGTTCCAGCTAAAATCTTCAACCCGTCATCAGTAATTGCAACTGCTGTTACAGGCCCTTCATGCTCTGAAACATTGAATATTCCTGATTTAACTGATTGAATATAAAATCATGAACCTTCAGATGAGAAACATGCTTCATTTTATGCTAGATCCAACAACAGACACAACGAACAAATTTTCTGTTCATAACCCGGTGACGCAATTGACTGTCAATTGAGTCAACACCCTGGTTAAGTTTTAACCGGCCCCCTGGGCCCAATTTCATGCATGAGACATGAAGTAAGTTATAGCAAAACCAAAAAAATTTTTTTCACGGAACTGGCCAACGAGGTTTACTGTAGCTAAGTTCCAGTGTATTTATTTTGGTATGAATTTAATCCTTTTAAACTTTTTAATTATTTTTATATCAACTAATTCCGATAAATTAGGCAAAGGGAGGGCCTAGGGGAGGGCAGTTGGGGGGCAACTGCTCTAGAATCGTTTATACTGCAGTTATGAAACAGGAGATGAAATTGAAATAGCACCTGCTTCCAGATAAACATGAGAGAAATCCAATGACCACAATCGAAGGAAGCCGTCATCAGAACCAGTCACGCAAAATGAATCAGTCACGCACATACTGTTAATACCAATACCAGAACCTGTAAAATGATCAAAATAACAACACAACAATAGACAACCAGGCTAGGGCATTTATTTCAAAAGTCCAAAATTGATGGACCATAATAACATCGACATACTTTCAAGGAAAAAAAATGCCAGCGCACACTTGACCCTAAAAATGACTTGAATTCAATAAAGATACCATGGTTTTATAACACCAAATCAGCTAAAATGCCATTTTTCTGGGAGCCAACAGACTTTAACTGTAAATGGTGTCCTTCCTATTCATCCTCACTGTGGGAATTCAAAACCTATTAGCAAGCAGTCATTAATCCCTTTTCCAGAGATGTGAGAAACCTGATTTAGAGTCGGCATATGTTTGCAGCATCAACAGTCTCCTTTGTCAGGGGTCTGAATGCTGACAGTTTTCCGATGCATCAAGTTCGAATCCGTGGAAGGGACAATGTTTAAGGAACAAATTACCGATAAGTTTTATTCTAACCATTGGTGCCTGAAATTACAAGCTCCATCCGTTTTCCCCAGGTTGCGGGATTGTTATTTTACATTAATATATAGGGCCTATGTGTATATCAAATATTGTCATCATTCCCTAAAACGAACAAGAGCCCCCCAAGTTGTGGTTGAATCATATTTGAAAAATTAAACTTTAAAATTGAATTTGAATATTTGCTTTCAAGGTCTAATCCTGTCAGCAACGTATTCCGTTTTGCATGGCTCTAATCACGCATGAGTCTACAGCGCTAAAGAAGAGTATCGATACATAACAGGCCTCCAGAGCCATAAGGAAGATTTTTCAATAGACAATGAAGCCAATGATACAATATGATATTGTTTATACAAAGGGCTAGTTGAAAAAATATCATGTGTGTGAAAACATTCAACTACCGTGGTAATATGATCTTAAAATTGGCACATGCAATTTTCAACCCGGTATCCTCAGATCAACTAGCCCCCCAAAGTTAACTCTTTACTACCTGAATGGAACGTTGGTCGATCTTTGTCTTTTTTCTTCTTAGTCACCGGTAGCAGACGATGAACTTCATTGATGGCCATCTTTTGATGATTTATTGAGAACATGTGGCCAGATTTGCTACAAACATAGCTGAAATAGGAACAGGATCATTTCACTTTGCTAAATACACTGTAACTATCATTCTCAGTCCCGTCAAGTAAAAAGAAAAGAAACTGTAGATTTCCATTAGGCAAGTGATTGCCTATCTAAGAATGATGTAAAACCGTAAGTTTAAAGAAAGATGCCATGAGCCATTTTTAAAACTGAGTTAATTTCCAAAAAGCTTGAAACAATAATATTGAATAGAGGGCAAGGTTATTTATTGATACCTGTAGCAATTAGTATTAATTGGAACAACTGATTTTGGAGGATAAACCTACGTTACGTAGGTAAAATTTCACTGTGATACATTAAGGTACTCTTAAAAGCCCTTTCTTATAAAAGTGGGTTTTTCTTCATTTAGAAACTTGGGGGGATTTTTAGAAATATGCTTTTACTGCGACACTTTTACTGTAAACCATAAGTTAAATATTCGCAATATCATCTTTATGAGCAATACATGATGTAATCAAATACCGATAATAATTTTTTCTTCCGTTAAAAGTAATCAATTCAATTTTGATCAATTAACCTGATACTGGCAATTTCGAAAAATTGACCTGATACTGGTATTTCATTTGATCGTAAAATCTACTTAATGAATCGATCACTTCGAATGTAAACTAAAAGTAAATCATGCTCTCGAATGATCTCAAATCATTGTACATAAATGTTTGAATCATTCTACTATACTCACAATAATCGTTCATTTGGATCACGCGTCGCATCAAACCCTTCCTCGTAACAAATATCACTGAATTCCATCGTATGGTATTCGCCCAAATTTACTGGTGCCGAACGCAAGGCGCCATCTCTGATACGCCATACTCGAATGTTGTCTCTCCCGCACGATATCAACCTGTACGTTGATAATAAAATTATAATCTTAAAGAGTATCTCTGGCGCCAACAACCACAATGAGTGGATATGTTCAGTGACGCTCATACTTAATACCACCAAACAGTCATAAAGACTAGTCTTTATGAATAAAGATTAGTTTTTGAAAGCACTAATATCCAAGTAACATGTATATTGTTCAGTGCTGAGGAGTCATCTATCAGGCCAAGAACTTAAATAATTTCTATTTGGTGGAGATGGGCTACACGGTGATTAGTGTCTTGTCCATTGAAACTACCGACAAAATTTATACGGACCCTTAAAACCATAAGTCTGTCTAAATCTAAGACCAAGCAAGGTAAGGCTTCCTGTACTAATGGCGTACAATTAATTTTATGATCACAAATCATAACTTCAAAATATACAAATTATCTATGATGAAAGACAACATTTGAACAGTAGACATATCCCAAATCTACTACAATAATACACGTTATGTGATTAAAGCACATGACAGTTCAATGTCTACGTGAAATTATGGTTACTATTTCACGTTGATCAGTACCTCGACTCGTCGAACTGGGCGATTCGAATTCTCGATATATCGACATCGGTATGTGCCTTAGCCACAACGGTAGCTTCACCGTGACTAGCAGCTCGAGTTGTATTCCACACCACAACCATCTGTAACCATACATTGAAATGTACACTTTTAAATAGGATTCATATTATATAGACAGATTTTGTCTTCAAACTTGATATGTATGTATAACTTACGTTTTTACCATGACCATCTTTGCCTACTCCGCAAATCATGTTACCGCTGCTCGAGATGCTATAAAACATCAGAAACACAGTTTTGAAATATCATTATCAATACTAGACAATGTATGCAATCAACCATATAATAGGATGAAATATTGAGTTGAAACCTGGAATTCTAGTCCCATTCCAGAAATGTTTCCCATGATTGACAAAGCCACACCTAATGGATACATGGGTGACTCCACATTATCATTCTGACCACAACTGAACAGATGATACTGTTGTAATGCGCTGGTTACGCAATTAATTCTAGCCATCTCAGAAAACTCAGTTCATAGAATGACCAAGTCACAAGTTTCAAAGACTTTCCGGTTTGACATTGAATATGGCTGAAATATAACACAGGCATCTGACAATCACAAGGATGGATCCTCAAGCCAGTTGCACAGTCTGGATTTAGATTCAAGACCAGACTAAGCTCACTTTCTTAGTTGTATAGTCAATCAACTTAAGAAACGTCTTAAGTTTTTAGATCACTTTTGAAGTCAGAGCTGTGCAACTGACCAAAGTTTGACTCTAGTCAAATTAGTTCATTTACAGTGACAATTTCCTCTGTATATCTTAACCAAAACTGTGTAACTAGATGATGACCTCAGCTTTGACAATTGCCCATCAAAATTTTTTTCTTCCTTTCAAAAGAAAAAATCAGCCATATTTGTTAGATATGCAAGATCATTACCTCAATGTTGACAGCGTATGCACGTGTGCTTTGAACAAGGCCAAACATTCCCTTGTTTTAAAGTTCCAAACGCGTACAGCGCTCTGATGGCCAGTCTGCCCAGAAGCGAGCAGCGTTGAAGCTCCGTTGAAACTTAGACAGGAAACCTTGTCGGTGTGTCCGATCAGAAAACGCTGGTAGCCATTGCGCGCGTTCATAGCGACGATCACGGCATGACAGGGGTAGACAATATACTCTTGGTCGCGGCTCCACACTGCATCTCGACAACTCGCGCCACCGAAACCAACAATTCGTTTCAATTGAAGAATAGGATCCGGTTTCAAACACTGAAATTTTCATTAGAAAAAAAAACCTATTTCATTACTTTTATACACAAATTTATCATAATGATAGATACAGATCATATCAGAAACTATTATTCTCAATCAAAGGCAGATCATATCAGAAACTATAATTCTCAATCAAAGGCAATCATACCTTATAAGATGGCTTCTTTTCAGGTTTCTTTAATGGTTTTGATTCTCTCTTGACATCCACTTTATGAACCTAGGAAACAATGGGTATGATTTGGTTTCGTGTATTGCTTTTTTTTTTTTACATGTTTTCACTATTCATATTTCTTCTAGAAACATCAATAAAACTCATGTACATGTACTGGAAGTAATTACATGGATAAAACAGATGTATGGTCTATACAATATACAGTTTTTACCACAAATTGGGATAATTCTAATAACAATAATTTTGCCGTGAACAGAGAAAACCTACCAAAGATGCGTCATTCTTTTGCCTGTGCACAACGATATCATCGTGAGGGTGAGCAAAGATATGAACTTCGCCCAGAGCGTCTTGAACAACATCAACGTCATCTCTGTCGGCATCCTTGGGAATTCCAACGAGTGGTAACTCTGTAGCAGTTGTCACAACTCTCCTCTTCGGACTCTATATAGAATTACAATTTCAAATGAAAACAATTTAGAATCAGTTAACAGAATTGTTCCTATATCAGTTGAGATTTACTCTTTAGTATTTTGGCTGCAACAATCACCAGTTATCTTAAAATGTCATTATCAATATCACTGATAGATAAAGGCCTAGTAGAGGCCTATAGGTATCTGGATATTGAACTGCCTCACAAAAATGTCTCTAATGGGTCAAAATCATGTACTATGTACATGTATCATGTCCAAATGATGACTTAAACTATTTAGTAAAATTTTTCGCTTTACCTTTTTTGGGGTGGTCAGTTTATCTATAAGCGTCACTCGGTCAGATACAGCTTTGCTGACATCTTTAGTACGCGGAGAGATACGTTTCGGAGACAAAGGGCAATTATTGACTATGAATGATCCTGGCGGTCCTGAAATCATAGATTGAGTCTGTCAAACCTGTTTTGTAGACTAGTTTTGGCTATAAACTGGAGATTTAAGTTGAAATCGATCTATAAAACCGGCAATGTAGGAAACTTTGAGTAAAATAAGTTGATTTAATGAGCATTTCTTCTTTAGGCCTACCATTTTTCATTGGTGGACTACTGCGACCATGTTGAATAGAATCAAATGGTTTTCTTGTTCCATCCGATGGAAACCTGAAAAATGCAATTGACTCACACTTATGAGGCAAATGAAGTAGACCACACAACTACGGATAATGGACAGGCTTGAATGAAATGCCCTCGTCCGACTGGGCCCAAAGTGGAACCATACACCCCACAACTGCATTTATATTTCTCCATAAATACTTGCCTTATCAGATCATAATTATCATGCCAGTATTCGCCCTTGGATAATGGGTAAGACATCTCGCGTGGGACTGGCCGCACGCCATTCAACGTCAGTCCAGTTCGTTTAACCTCCTCCAATGTCATGCCTGAAACAAGTTCATATTCATCAGCCACCCATTTAACACTACGGCAAAGTTCATTGTAGGCAATATTCAATATACCAAACCTCCTCAATCGTAGTAGTATACCAAGCATTACCAGTGTGTTGCATGCACTAGGCCTCAATACATGTCATTTTTTTGGAGAAGTTTTCAAGAGAGTAATTTGATATCAGAAACAGTAGTTAAATAGTTGAAAATGAAATATAAATAATTAGCTATAAAATGAACTTAAACTTGGTCTTAACCCAATAGACCGCAGAACGTCCGCCGACGTTCGACTTATATCCATGCAGAACGTCTGCTGTACTATAGCGCCACATAGTTTGAGGGGGTCAAAGGTCAAACTCTTGACCAAATCCATACAGCAATAGAAAGCCTGCATAAATATCTTCAAATAACCAATGGTTGTATGCATCATTTTCAGTTGTTTTCACACTGAATCTCTACTAATCGTTATGTGCAAATTCAATTGGCTAATTAAGCGTTTGTTATTCTGGAACATATATATGAAGTCGTGGCGTCCAATGGGTTAATCTTAGCTCAAAATCATTGTAATTTAAAATTTTTCTAGCCCAAGTGAAATTTGCAGCCACAATTCAGTTGACTAATGCAAATGGAAGGTAAGCAACAACAATTTGTAAGGACAAGCAGGAATAGATTCACGAGACCTACCCGGTTCATACTCATTGTCACTGGTGAAGATGTTTTTCACAAGCATATTAGCGCAAAGCTTGATGTTTTTCAGGTACGAATACTTTCGATTCAGGTACATTGACAATATATATGAAAAATCCAAACTCAATAGGGTCCAACGCGCGGATAATGGTGTTGGACCACTGTCATCTAAAAAATGAAATATGTGACACGATTAAATTGCTGGTAGTAGTGATTAAGCTGAATATAGTGATAACAGTCAAGCCAAGGTGCATCAATGGTTTTCTGACATAGTCAAGCAATACTCAAAGCACTTTTGAATTTTTCCAGACAACACCTACATAGATGCCAGTATGTTGAAGTACTCAAATGTACGGATTTTATCATAATTCTGATAAATTGTTAATTCTACCAGTATTCAACTACGCAACTACTTTGTGATTGCATAGCAGAAACGTTTCTTTCGTATTTTTCATTTAGTCCAAATAAATCTATTCAGTTTACCTTTTACACATCCTAGTATATATAATCTATTCTGTCATATTAACAGTTATTTCATAATTGATATTTGGTTCGAAAGAACAGGATCCATACACTAAGTGATGGATATAACGTAGCACCTCTGATGTGCACCACTCTCGCCACTGGTTGGACGGTACTCGTTCAACATTTTGCAGTCTTCCGTAATGACAAGCATTGCAAAATTTGTGCAATGAATTTTGTGGTTCTCTGACACATTTCATTACCCTACAGCTGGGTGTACATGATATACACAGGAGCCCTTAATGGACCCATTGACCAATTTTGCTCCCAGTGGAGGAAAAATCTTCAAGGTGATGCCGTTCTTTAGTCAAATGCGGGTTCATCAAAAAAGGTTAATCATGAGTAAAAAATAAAGAAATATGCTTCAGCTTTAAATCGAAATTTCAAATAACTCTTGGGAGAGAGCCAAACACATGCCAAAGTATCAGAGACAACAGGGGCCAGTTGCACAATCATGACTTAGATTTATTCGAAGATCAGTCTAAAACCACCTTGCTACAGTCAATCTAACAACTTAAGACCAGACACCAAGTTCAAGCCTAACTTTACTCTTCAGTCTCGACAGTGCAACCTGGCCCCGGTTATATATTCTAGTTTGATAAAGATACTAACCTTTACCCACTGAGGCTGTATTACCGTGCACCGAACTCTTCGAGGAATGGCAAATAAACGGGAACTGAAGCCAAGTCGATGTCGACTTGAACTCTTTGAACATATTCGAGAACGATACGCGCACGACCAGACCGTCGATCGTTGCGACATCCATGTGCACGACGAAATACTTCGTCGGAATCGGTCGGAACAACAGATAGAGAAACCGACCGGTCAAACCCAACGACTGAGTACTCGTTTTAGGCAGCTGTATGTAGTTACCCGCCGGAACAGAGCCGGTGATTTTGAAAACTGTACATTTCAGTGTTTTGTCCTGAAAAAGTGATAATATAGCAAAGTAATAAGCTATACGAATGAAGATGTTAATCAATTGTGCTGAATAGGCCAGATAGCTATGTTACATGGAGCACAGAGAGTTCATCATTAAATGTACTTTCTTGGTACCAAGCAAACCACATTTTAACGTAATCATTTTAACGTGATTTATACTTATACTAATGTATCATGTATACTATTTTGTCCACACTTGCCCATTATGTGGCAAGTTTGATTGTATCTAACGATGTAATTTGTTAATAAAATAGTTAACTATTATTGAAAAAAAAAGTTAAAAGTAGATTTTGATCTAATTCGGATATTTACATCTGTGAAGTCATCTAACAGGCCAGGTACCGATAGCTCCTGGCTGTCAAGCAAGACAGTGACGAAACATGTGTTGCCCACAGACCCTATACTTCTGTGCCAGAGGCTCAAAGACAATATGTCTTGAAATCCTTGGCTAACGTGTCTGTAATAATTATTGATTTTCTTCTAATGATTTTTAATTGAGTTCATCCATTTAGAAATTAGACTCAAAAAGTAGTGACTGATGGAAAAACTAAATGGGCCTAATCTCATACTGACCATTAATGAGACAACTTCTCCTTGTTTGCTCGCTTTCTTCCATGATGCGACATCAAAATGTTTGAAAACATTAACATGTGGGTGCTGCCAAACTGTAGAAAGAAAGAAATCTACAAATCATTATTCACGTGACAGAAGTTACATATCGGATATGAAATAGTGGAGCTGTTCTGGTATCTTGCCTTGACAAAAGAAAGATGCACCAGCATTCCAATGGTGCTACTGCCAGGTTCAGATTTCAACTAAAAATTTAGTGCAAGTATGAGTAAGGGGGCTCCCTCCACAGGTGGAGGTGCGGGATGCAGAGGTGTGGAAGTGACGCATGCGGTTTTCAGGATTGGTGAGAAACTAGGGATCAACTTTGAGTGGCCATGTAGCGAATAACAATGGCTGCCAGTTGGCTATCTTATAGCATGAATGCCTTTTAAGCTTTTCCTGGCACACTCACAGTGCATCGTCTTATACTAAAAAAAGATGTTTCACAAATTGATGGTGTCACACAGTCGATGTAATAATAGGTTAACCCAGTCCAGAGAGTGGCAGGTTCGCGGCGCTCCGTATACTGCGTGTACTAGAGCTCGCGTGAACCACCCACCCAGTCTCGTAGTCGTTTGCGTCGAAATTGCCAACTGGCGCTCAGTCGGCACTTAAACCACTCAGTACTTGGCAACTAATCATCCGATTTCAATAAATAAACTACCTACTACACTGACCTGATGTTGTTATCTTTTCAATGTTTACACTCCAAAGAATATATTTGAAGTTCAAGTGGCTGAAAATTGCCTCTAGAAATATTTTAGTAGCGCATTTGTTTTACTAAAAAACGATTCCTCGCGAGACTCGCGCACATATGAAAAAATCAATATCTTAGCAACACAACAATAGATACCGCTCTGCGCAACTCGTGGATATTTGACAAGTCATGAAAAATAGTTTCATACACAAAATGGCTAAGTAAACACAACAGTAAGAACAAGAAAGATCAGAGGTTTGTAATGATGGTTTATTTTTTAAAGTCGGTTGAACAGCTGAGTAGTGATGATATAATGAGAGGTGAATTTAAACGAACACGCCCCGAGTCATCAACGTCCCATAGACCGCCTCACTAATTCACACTTTTCTTTACAGGGATAACCCGCTGCCCGTGCACTAGTGGGGTCTTCAAACCTTCGGAACCCTAACTCTAAACCTAACCCTCTGGACCCTCTAAAACCCTAACCCTAATCCTAAACCGAATATAATGATGTTATTGTTTTATTTCATAACTATATCTTATTATATATAGCCATTGGCAAAATAGCATTTACTAAAATAATGCCGCATTGGCAAAATATCAACTTCCTAAAAAAAAAGTTTCTATTTCATACATTGAAAAACAAAGTTTGTTAGTATTTTGACGTAGTCGTGTGGAGGCAGCCGCGGCCATTGATTGTTTGTTTCGGTTTCTTTCTTTTTAGGCTTCACGTTGCTTGGATCTTGACGACGGGACAGCATTTGAAGTGTTCAGGTGTTGCCAGCACACCGACTGTCCTTTTATTTAGACGTGTAGGCATCAATCAGGCATCATTTTTTTCAGATTTATTGCAAAATAACCACTCTAAACACGGATACATTATCAATTACCCCAGGAACTATGTTTCTTAAACGAAGTGGCTACTCGTACGGACCCGTACGAATAATTCCGTAGGCTATTCGTACGCACAACTCTGGAAATATTCGTACGGGAAGGGATAGGGTTAGGGTAAGGTGAGGCTATATGTAGTTAAAACATTCGACCGACTGTCAGCGAGCTTGGTGGTCTAGTGGTATGATGCTGCGCTAGTAATTTACTGGCCCGGGTTCGAGTCTCGCTCTATCCGCTATTTTTCTCTAACTCTATTCTCCACACTTTCCTTGAATTTTCTAAGTCGTGCACCTCTGTACGCATGCGCGGCGTTAATCGGCCAATCAGCGACAGTTATTAGCGTACAGATCCTAGTCCCGTACGAATAGCCTCCAGACCAGAGTAATCCATAGGGGTCGGTACGAGTAGCCACAGCGTTTCTTAAAACCCCATCCGACCCGAGATCAGGCGAATGTGCGTGTTTTTAAAAAAGCATGCTTTTTTAATTTAAAGGGGAAAGGTGAAAAAAGTGGAGTTTTCCAAAAGTTTAGTCTTTGACATATTATGCAACAATAAAAGTGAACTCTATACTTACATTGTTGTGACATATTTTAGTTTATCTGGCCTAGTTTATCATTCGTCAGAACAAATAGTGTAAGTTTTATTTCCCCAATTTTTGAAATTATTCATAAAGTTGCCGCCATCTTAACGCGTTTAAATGGAGTGCCATAAAATCCGGATACGGTCTTAAATAAATTGAAATTCTATCTGACGGACACGCTGAACGGACTCTTATTTGGATGTCGATTTGGCGCCGGCGGCCGGGTAGTCTCCGGCGTCACACCCCTGCCTGGTGGCCCTATTCGTCAAGACAGAATCCTTAGAATTGGTAAATTCGGCACTCATCTTACAAATTGACAAAGGGCTTCTCAACATTCATGAGAAGGCCTTTACACAAATGAGACGGACAAATCGTCGGGCCCGGCCCCGCCTGTGGGGGCCGTGGTTGGTAAAGATCAAAGGCGAATTGATCACGTCAGATTAAATTTGATTTTAACTAAAATCGTTTTTATCTTGTCATAATCAAATTTGATTTGGTCTAATTTTTGAATTTAACACGGCATCAAATTCAAATCGATTTGTCAAATCACCGCCGCGGAAGTGATTTGATACGATTTGAAGATGGACTCACAAATTTTTTTTTGAAAAACTGATATAAATGTCAAAACTGAAAGAGAAACCTGAAACTCATTCATAGGAAATGTTTTAAAAAGTGGGACAGTATTTTCTTGTCAGCCGTTTGGAACGAGGCGTCAAATTCATCTAGTTGTGCAAATCTTATTTGATTATATTACACGTGACTAGCAAATTGTGATTAGGGAAATCAAATCTCAGTGACAAGATAAATTCGCCTCAAGATTCTAGCTCATCCGTGATCAAAAAACGATTGTTTTCATATTTCATTCGACGATTTTATTTCGGGCCCCATCCCCTTAGCAATTTTATTGCTTTTTAAGGGTTTTTACAAAATTTTTATTTTTCATTTTTTTGGAAAATAGGCCCGACAAGCGTCGGATCTGTCGGACCTATGGTGATGTCCCTGTAGTGTCGAGGTTATCGCTATCGCGACCTCTGACACTAGCGGAAGGTGATTACGTGACTGGGTGTGTGGTTCACGCTCTTAGTACACACAATATATGGAGCCCCGCGAACCGGCCACTCAGGACTGGGTGAAGGACCAGTCACGTTGCTCCAGTATTTGACGAGTGACAACTAAACGCATTATGGTCTCCCATGGTTATGGGTTTTATGTGTTAATTATAGTTCGATGTGTAAATCTAAAGCAAGTTCAGTTTTGGTATTCCAAGCTGCTTTTCGAGTCGTTACTCTTTCGCTCTGTTCCGAATTTTCGATGTCGACCATTCTTCGAGATTAGGATCCAAAAAAACTTTGTTGAATAAGCCAGTTGAGCAACTTGGCCCTGTTTACGTGTTTACTCCTTCCAGGCCCATATCTAGGAGGGGTAGTGGGGGTTAGAACCCCCTCCCCACTCATTGACGAAGGTTGAAGCCTTGAGAAATTGAGAATCTTCCTCACAAGATCTCACTCAGCATTCGTAACACTTTTTTAGTCTTTTTCGTTCAAAATGTGCACATGCTTCAAAACTTACAGAGTGAAACTTTTACACAATGCTAGAAGTTGTGCTTCTCTCTGCATCAAATTTTCAAAGATTTTCTCCAGGGACACTACAAAGACCCTACATTTGTGTGAGCACCTTACAAAAAGTTCCATTTTCGTGAAATTGAACCCATCTAAAGACATGGTTGGATACAGGTTTGCGTTCCCTTCAACGTGCGTCTGGAACGAGTGATGGACAGTCCCAATCTCAGTTGTATGCGTGAGGTTGTGTTATTCACAAACGATAACTAGATCAATTGAAGATTGGTGAATACTCCATGATTAGAACAATTGGACCTAGTCTCATGGCAAGCAAGGTCCTGGTGCAAGAAAGTGGTAATGACCAATAATTCGCAATACACTTTCGGTTTCGGCCGTTGTTTTAATTTATGTCATTTGCGAGTTTCCGGGTTGTGTTTGGATCGACTGCCCGGGCATGTTTTCGGTGGCATAGATCGCACGGTACTTAGAAATGTATCCCCATTGATGACAATGCTCGATTCCAGTGCCAATTTTACCGTTTATTGTTTAACAAATAGGAAATTTCGTTCCCAGGCTCATCATCTTCGAAACGGTAGTTTTTGTGAAAAAAAATTGTCAACCCAACCAGCTGTTTGGCCAACAAATCTAGCTTCATTTTATTCCCATGGCGCTCATAACAACGCCAACTAGAAAGTATGTAGCACATCAAAAATTCATTCTTTATGAATTTTTGAGCACGTGCAAATGATTATGATGATATTAAAAACAACACAAATAAAAACGTTTGAGTATGTGACAAAATACAGCAAATATCTTTCAAGAATACGTGTTCTTCAATAAGGGTTCAGATTGTACTGCAACGACCCGATGGTTCCAGACACTTACTTACCTTCTTTATCTGAAAAAAACAATTTTCCTCAGCAATCTGCAAACTTCCTTCAATGTCCCCACCCGGGACTCGGAGGAACATGCCATGCCCTTGGCGAGATGGAACGCCACACCGAGATGGACAAACTGCTGAGAAGGTGTGGAGTATTTCTGTTCTGGTTAAATGACAATCTTTTAGACGACTGAGCTGGTTGCATGATATATGTAACCTACGAGCAATTATCTCCGCGAAAACATGAAAAATCGAGTTGCACCGCGTGAAAAAGTCCAAACACTAGATAGTTACGGCCGGATACTCAGTCCTTAACTAAAGGGTTGCTGTTAAATATGTCCATTGTGACGATATAAAATCTGTAACTTTGATTTAACGAACGATCTACAGATGATTTTCGGTTTTGAATTTGGATGTTATGTGAATTCTGTTTTGCTTATCTGTGCACAGAACTAGCGACGTGTTGTGTAGTTATAGCGTATCGAAATCCATTTGGTGAATGCAAGCAGTATACGCATCTCTCTGTTTTGATAATTGCTCGTAGGCGTAACTCAAGAAGTGCTGTGGTGTATGGATACCTAAGGGATTATGAGTAAATTGGGGGTTGTTTTTTTGGAGTGTGTAGATGTATAATACGTATATCGGGAGAAATCCTGTTGTAGAGCCAATGGTCGGTGTAAAGTATATGTAATTATAAAAGTAACTGTTGGTCGGTACTTGGTGGAAGAATGTTAAGGATGTATTACTGTCCATCAACTAAGCGGTAAAGTTTATGGGTATTTTGGGAAGCATTAAATCTATGGAAATGAATGAGTATTTAATGTTTTTGATAATCCATAAGATAATCCAATATATATGTATAATTCATCGCAAAATATATTTTTCAGCTTTAAAGAGGTAATTACCGGAATTAAGTTTGTCGGCGATTATGATACGAGATTAGGTCGATATATCGTACGTACATAAATTGTTCGTTTAGATGAATTCCAAATTGCGTTCGTCGGACGTATCGATGGCTCAACGGAAATCCGTGATCTTAAAATAGGGATTGTTCCTGTTGTTTATTTGGTTTGTAAATTTCGTTAGATTTTTTGATTAAGTGTCCCTTAAAGACCCACCACACCTGCCGGGAGCGAAACAGGGGGTTTGATTTTGAAATCGGAAATCGAAGTACAGATATAGTTGTTTGCTCGACGGTCTAATTTACAGAATTTTCTTTTTTAAATCGAAGTACATAATTGGAAATTCGGTTCCGGTTCATTCAAACAATCTTCCAAGCTTCTGAAACGGCAAGCGACTGATTGGGGTGAATTTTTCTGGCTGCCTAATTTAATACATCAAGATTTTGGAAATAGCTAATTACAAGGGTGAAGATCATTTTGTCCATTTTAATATTTTTTTGGTCGTTTTCTATGGAAGACCTCAGACGACATACGAGATATGAGATATAACATACGAGATATGAGATGCAACATACGAGATACGACTTATGACATACGAGATACGACTTATTTACAGTACGGGTGTCCGTCCGCTAGCGCCACCGCAGTGTATATTTTTCAACATCTACTCGGCGTTGCGGCGTATACTACGACACGTGCGCAGGCAGTGGCGTATACATTAACTATGAATATCAATATGCGAAAAACGTTTCATTTGAAACGAAAAATATTTAAAAATATTCGGTCAACCACTCCCGGGGACCGGCTTCTCGCTGTGACATCAGTGGGCGGCCACTCTTAGTAGTGTGAGACACCGATGGTCCGGTGATTCGAGTTGGCTCCAAATACGGGGCTACAGCCCCTAAATCCACCAAAAACGCCTCAAATTCCATTTTTGAGTGTACAAAAATCCCTCAAAAAGAGTTAGCCATGGCCCCTTCAAATTGGTGGTCACTAAGAATTGCGCCTAGTCAAGGGTTTAAACTTCGCGTTCGATCGAGGGTTTTCGATGAAAAATGAAAGATGTATGTATATTACGAATGCCGATGACCAAAGAGTTAAAAAAAAGTCCGACACACGCGGAATCTGTGTTTAGTGTACTATGATTTCAACGAATGAATTGAAACATGGACATGAATTAAAAATACTAAAGATAACATAGATCTATTGAATGAATTATTCATTAAATATCAGAATGGAGTTCCATTGTATCACTCTCAGCTCCTGGCCCTAGTCCAGCTGATTTCATTTATCACGACGTTTTTTGCGACGGGTGCAAACGCACCATACGAGCAACGTTCCGGTGTTCCGCTAATTCCCCGGTCTAAAGAAATGTTACTTGATATTTCCATGGATCTCTTATCTTTACAAATGTAAGAGCTGTTGTGTTTTGCTGAAGACTTATTCATGTGGTTCCTGTACTTTTGTCAATAAACAGTTTTAAAACTGACCATGACAATTGATAAGAATGATCTTAAATTGGATTCTCCGATTATGAAAGTTATTCAGATTCAGCCATTGGCCCTTTTCATGAAAGATGTCAGAAAAGAAAGATAGCCAAAAAGCACTCAGAATACACAAGTACCTAAATTGAACAAATTTTCAGGGGAGGACCCCAGACTATGGCTTCAGAAAGACAGTACCGCATACTGCCCTGGCGGTTAGCGAAAACTGGCCAGTCTCGACTCTCAATGGCTGGTCTAGTGGACTCACCAGTCTGCCCCAGTAGCTCGATAGGGATGGAATTTAGCTGGGGATTTCAAACCTTGAGAGAGAGCACGGGAGTTCTTAATCTGGATACCAGGGCGATGTACGGGTTCCCAGGTTGTTTGGGATTCAAGAACTCAGGCAGGGGTGTCAAACAGCGGAGGAGGGGTACAAGGGGGCCGGGATTTCCGGCTGCGGAGTTTTTTTTAGAATTTTGATTTCTGATGCAGAAAAGCAGGCGGTTACGGCGGGCGGTGAACAGTAGTTATTTTTTCTGCAGGCATTGAGTAACCGGAACCCCGGCTCCTGAACACCAGGCCGTTTTAAGACCAAAGGAAGACAAGAAATAGCATAATATTATGAACTTGAACAGTTTGATATCTTTTTAGTTTTGTGATTTGAAAAACTTTTCGTCGCCCGCGGGAGAGGAACGGCCGGCGGCGCGCCTAGTCCAGGGTGTTCACAGTATGGCCTAAATATCGTTGTGTCCGGTCCAGGTGTCCATTATCCAAAAGAAATCTATTTCTGGTTTGAATAAAATGTTGACTATGTTGGTTTTCATATAATTGACGATGACTGTACGCGTCACCATGTTAAACGATTTATATGCAGTAAATATTGAAAAAACATACACTGCGGTGGCGCTAGCGGACGGATACCCGTACTGTAAATAAGTCGTATCTCGTATGTCATATGTCGTATCTCGTATGTTGCATCTCATATCTCGTATGTTATATCTCATATCTTGTATGTCGTCTGAGGTCTTCCATAGTTTTCTACGTGTAAATTATGGAAGACCTCAGACGACATACGAGATATGAGATATAACATACGAGATATGAGATGCAACATACGAGATACGACTTATGACATACGAGATACGACTTATTTACAGTACGGGTGTCCGTCCGCTAGCGCCACCGCAGTGTATATTTTTCAACATCTACTCGGCGTTGCGGCGTATACTACGACACGTGCGCAGGCAGTGGCGTATACATTAACTATGAATATCAATATGCGAAAAACGTTTCATTTGAAACGAAAAATATTTAAAAATATTCGATCAACCACTCCCGGGGACCGGCTTCTCGCTGTGACATCAGTGGGCGGCCACTCTTAGTAGTGTGAGACACCGATGGTCCGGTGATTCGAGTTGGCTCCAAATACGGGGCTACAGCCCCTAAATCCACCAAAAACGCCTCAAATTCCATTTTTGAGTGTACAAAAATCCCTCAAAAAGAGTTAGCCATGGCCCCTTCAAATTGGTGGTCACTAAGAATTGCGCCTAGTCAAGGGTTTAAACTTCGCGTTCGATCGAGGGTTTTCGATGAAAAATGAAAGATGTATGTATATTACGAATGCCGATGACCAAAGAGTTAAAAAAAAGTCCGACACACGCGGAATCTGTGTTTAGTGTACTATGATTTCAACGAATGAATTGAAACATGGACATGAATTAAAAATACTAAAGATAACATAGATCTATTGAATGAATTATTCATTAAATATCAGAATGGAGTTCCATTGTATCACTCTCAGCTCCTGGCCCTAGTCCAGCTGATTTCATTTATCACGACGTTTTTTGCGACGGGTGCAAACGCACCATACGAGCAACGTTCCGGTGTTCCGCTAATTCCCCGGTCTAAAGAAATGTTACTTGATATTTCCATGGATCTCTTATCAGAAAAGAAAGATAGCCAAAAAGCACTCAGAATACACAAGTACCTAAATTGAACAAATTTTCAGGGGAGGACCCCAGACTATGGCTTCAGAAAGACAGTACCGCATACTGCCCTGGCGGTTAGCGAAAACTGGCCAGTCTCGACTCTCAATGGCTGGTCTAGTGGACTCACCAGTCTGCCCCAGTAGCTCGATAGGGATGGAATTTAGCTGGGGATTTCAAACCTTGAGAGAGAGCACGGGAGTTCTTAATCTGGATACCAGGGCGATGTACGGGTTCCCAGGTTGTTTGGGATTCAAGAACTCAGGCAGGGGTGTCAAACAGCGGAGGAGGGGTACAAGGGGGCCGGGATTTCCGGCTGCGGAGTTTTTTTTAGAATTTTGATTTCTGATGCAGAAAAGCAGGCGGTTACGGCGGGCGGTGAACAGTAGTTATTTTTTCTGCAGGCATTGAGTAACCGGAACCCCGGCTCCTGAACACCAGGCCGTTTTAAGACCAAAGGAAGACAAGAAATAGCATAATATTATGAACTTGAACAGTTTGATATCTTTTTAGTTTTGTGATTTGAAAAACTTTTCGTCGCCCGCGGGAGAGGAACGGCCGGCGGCGCGCCTAGTCCAGGGTGTTCACAGTATGGCCTAATATCGTTGTGTCCGGTCCAGGTGTCCATTATCCAAAAGAAATCTATTTCTGGTTTGAATAAAATGTTGACTATGTTGGTTTTCATATAATTGACGATGACTGTACGCGTCACCATGTTAAACGATTTATATGCAGTAAATATTGAAAAAACATACACTGCGGTGGCGCTAGCGGACGGACACCCGTACTGTAAATAAGTCGTATCTCGTGTGTCATATGTCGTATCTCGTATGTTGCATCTCATATCTCGTATGTTATATCTCATATCTTGTATGTCGTCTGAGGTCTTCCATAGTAAATAGTCCGATAGTTTATTGTGGTTTTTTTCTCGGGTAGATGTTGATGTAGAAGTCCTCTAAGTTGATTGTCCCGCGTGTTGACTAGATAGAAAGGAAGCACATTTCGAAACGCAAATTTTCCAGATGAGAGTATGGTCCTTGGGTATCCGAAGTGTAGTTTATGACATCGACGGTGCAGCTCCGATGAGGATGGGTTTCTCCGTCAAGGGGAGCGCAATCGGTACTTCACATCTGGTGCTGAGTTTGCCTAAAAGGAAAAGTTTTTACACGGGAGCAGTTTTGTGTTTCTAATATACAGTGCATAGGTAGGTCTGTGGATGCGTCGCAATCAAACGGACAGTGCTATGCGCATTGATCGACCGTCAGTAAGAAAGTGGCACAGGCACGTGAATATTGAATACATATTTGTGCACTTACGAATATACTGTCTTCATCGGGTTTTATTTACATTGTCACGATGCTTTTTTCATTTACTATTTGTCGAGGAGGGAGGCCAATTTGCTTAACTGTGTGTGGTAAGTGTTATGCCATTCAGTACAGAGGTAGTCATCATCAGCTGTGTGACTTCTCGTTCACTCGAGATCCCAGATCCGGTTTTACACTTTGAATACTCAAGTGCCATCTATCTGATTTAGCATTTACTATTCTATTACTATTCTACTGGACATAGGTCAGTTTCTTAAATATTCTGGCTGTTTCATGTAATAGTTTTCTTGCTGTATATTGTAATCAGCTAGTGACATCTATGTCATTTTGTTCATCAGATAGAACTTGTATACACAAATATTTCTCTTTGATCATTGGCTAATATTTCTCAGTATTCATACATAGGCTATAGTTAAAATCCATGCACTTCCATTTACTATTTGTCGAGGAGGGAGGCCAATTTGCTTAACTGTGTGTGGTAAGTGTTATGCCCTTCTTTCTCATTTTCTCGTACTTTAATATCAAATTAATAAAGATAGAGAGGAATATTGGTACATATATTTCTGGCTTAAATGATTTAATTGTCACTATTAATTATTTAGCTTGTTGTTCTTATTTTCTCTGTGAATAGCAAAGTTGAGTCTTTTGTACTCGAGTGAATTAAATAGTAAGTAGTATAAATGCGAGGTGTGTCATCGTTCGAGTTATTGATTGCCCACGTTACGTTATTTAGGATCGCGAAGGCCCCAGGGACCTGAGGCCAGACCGTGAAGGAGATGGCAGTAAACTGATAATAGTGCCCTTTCTATTTCACCTTGAGATAATTCTGAGACTAGCGATGGACAGGAATCCGAAAGTATGCGTTCTTTGCGTAGGGCTATTGAGGTGCCCCCCCCATTGCCCTGGATTGAGACCTCCGATGGCTTCTTTTGGTGTCGTCATCTTGAACTTTGGACATTTGTTTATTGCAGACAGTTCTATACCACCATCGTGAAGTCATCAGTAATAGGGGTAATAGGGGTTCATACCAAAGGTCGAAGGGTCGAAAAAAAATTCTCGCACACTCGAATTTATTTTTCGACCCCTCAACCTTTGTTATGAACCCCTTATTACCCCTATTACTCTTAAAATATTCATGTATATGAATATGAATAACTTCTAAAATCAATTTTAATAAAAAATTTCGATATTAAAATGGAAGCAAATAAGAAGTACTACTGTCCAGCATAATAATCTAGAAAAATAAGATCAAATATAGATTTCGAATGATAAAAAATCAATTTTCAATATAAAAAGTGTGAGTAAAGTGTGAGTGAAATGATTCATATTTAAAACAGTGAATATTTATATTTATATGCGTTAAATTCTTATTTTCAATATAAAAAGTAACGAGTAATTAACGAGTTGAAGAAAATATCAATTTTAATAAAGAAATGACTAATAAATGAATGAACAGATACTACAGTTCAAAGATATCGATTGAGATGAATTAGAAAAATATTTTACAATTAGAAATTTTATTCCTATTAAAGATTTGATTAAAACTGCACGTTTCCGTTTTCAAGTAAAAGATATTACTGAATTAATATTTAAAAATCATTATCTAACAATAGAGTTATCGAATGATAAAGATAAAATCTTATTCAATACAATAATTCCAAAATTCACAACATTTGAAGAAATAGATCAACATTTAATGATTACAGATGAAATGCAATCACTTTTTAATGATGAAAATTCACATAAAACACTATTTTTACACTTACGTTATTGCCCTTTCAGAGAATGTTATGTAATGTTTTTCAGAGCAGAAGAAAAAGATATATCCCTGACATTCCAAATGAAGATGTGGGAATTCAAAGTGAATCAGTTAATGATAAATCATATAAAGATGTTGCAGTTCAATGTAATTTAGATGATGAATTTAGAAAATTCAATCCTAATGAGAAAGTGTATTGTTATTGCGGAGGTAAATATTTAAAATCACATAAATCAAAGCATTATCAGACAATTAAACATACCAATTATGAAAAGAATAATAAATATATATTGAAATAAGATTAAGCTGTATGAGTAATTGGAAAATTTCAAATATCATTACTCAAAATAATAATTCAACTCTAAATATTCAAAATAAGATATTTCAAATTACTTTTAATTTAATTTTTAATTTTTCTTAAATGGATGGTTTCAGCATTCCTATTGGAAAAAGTGATTTGAAACATTATTTAGTTGCTGGAGGTTTAATATTGGCTGCACTTTACTTTTACTATGAAAATATCAGTGAGGATCTAATGAATAAAAATATAAAATTGAGTAAAAAGTTAAAGAAGTTAAATGGAAATAAGAAAAATCATAAAAAATTTAACGATTTAAAAGAATTAGAGGATTAAAACAACATCTTTTAATCTAATTTATTTCATCTATTTTAACTATAAAAATGAGTGAGAGTAAGGTATTAGAAATATTACACCTTATTTATAAAAATCAACAGAATATTAAATCAATTATTATGCTTACAGGATTAGTTTCATTTTCATTTTATAGTATAAAACAGTTGTTAGAATTCTATGATAACTGTAAAATTAGGTATACAGAATTAAAAGAAAACATGAATTATTTATCATATAGAATTGATTATATTAAGTCTTGTGAAATAAGTCTTGTGAAGTCTTTTTTGTAATAAAAGATATAAAAATGAAAAGAGTTTGAGAAATCATAGATATATTCACGAATTAAATGATAGGTTACATAATTCAAATAAAAATCTTTAAATCTTTAATATATATATATATAAAATATGATAATATACAGACGAGAAGATATTTCCATGTAGAAATTACCGACGACACTATATAAATTCGTTTTATTCACCATACTGATGTCACTGGTGGCATAGTATTTATACTAAACCTCTTAACGGTAGCATAAAAAAGTATAAATATATAAGTACTAAAATAGTATTGATAATCCCCCAGTGACATCATGACAACCATTGGAAATGCACAATGCAGGGTATAAATGCACGCATACTGGGTACGTGATTCGCTTTTCTCATAAAAAAAAATACGTGAAAATTGTATGTATCCAAATTTCGAGAAATCTTGACCCAAATTGTTTTTCACTGACTTTTTGAAGGGGACTTTGAAAGTTGTAGGGAGTTCGTTCGCTACCGTCGATCGCTGATTCAAAGCTTATACCGTCATCATCTTTACCTTTTTACTTAGATGAACCAGAAACGTGTGAATCAAAAGAGCATATGAAAAGATATATTTGATTTACTAACATATTTATTACAATATTTGCATAATATTTTATTTTTATCAACAATTTGACTTTATTTTTTCCTCCATTTATATAGAAAAAAATTACCCAATACATTCTACCCAACATTTTTACCCCAAAACCTACCTAGCCTCATACTTCATACTTCTGGTATGAAACCCCCAACTTTCATATACTCCAGAGGCTTCGAAATGCAACCATAAAAAAATTTTCCCGAGAAGAAAACAGGCGCCGGGTATGAGCCGGGTCAATGTCGCTTCCGTCGGCCCTGTATAGGCTTCAAGTTCCTTTATATACAATATAATTATATACATGTATAATTCTATTTTTCAATTTTGAATTATAATAATCGTACAAAGTATACAAATAAAAAAAAAATTCAAGATGGAGGAAAACATGAAGAAACCTGTTAAGGTTTATATGATGTTCATGCCCCCCTCGTACACCCAATCACACTCTCTTTCACACCACATTCACACAGAAAATATTTAAGTGCCAGATGGCAGAGACTGGCAAAGTTATCGAAACATTAATTAAGGAGATACTGTTTGAGAGCACATTTAAAAACTGGAGGGGGATACTGATCCAATGATTTTCAGTGAGTGAGGCAAGTTATTCCAAGGTAAAGGGGCTGATACTTTTACTGAAAATTTCTTTCGATTGGTTCTAAATTGTTCTACTTTGAATGCATGGCGGTTTCGAGTATGATGATGGTGAAAGTCAGAATTTAATGAAAATTAATCTGAAAACGAGTTTGGCAGTAGTGAATTTTTAAATTTAAATATGAAAGAGCACAACTGAAATTTCGTGATTGCTCGAAAAGTAAGGATACCTAAGTTTTTGAAGATGGGGGCTGTATGATCTAAGAAGGCAGCCTTTAATATTACCCTGATCGCACGCTTTTGAAGTAGAATTATCGGCCTGATTCTCGATTCGTAGTTATCCGTAGACCAATTTCATGCTCGAATTGAACATATATGTTTATGTTTTATACCGATAATTCTCTAAAATTCAATCAACAAGTTCAATAGCCAATTTGTCGCTATAAAAACTCTGCAAAGAAACGTTATTTAGTATGGTGGTTCAAAAAAGATGGCACCATTTTTTCTGACGTACAGCTTTGCAGTATATCCTGGTCTATAGTCTAAACTCTGATTGCTGCTAGAATTCACCGAGGTAAAATATTTCTCGATGTTTTAGTTAGCAGTAGGAATCATGAAACCAAGTTCAGTAAAATACCACTTTACAGCAAGAATTATTGTTTGGTTACAGTTATTACTTACACGATACTTCTGTTTTGTATTTCGTATTCGCTATCTATTATTAGCGGTAACATAGCGATTTTACTTCAGTAGTTAGTGTTTATCTCAGTGATTTTTGCACACTGATAGCTATCTACTTGAACTGAAGCAACAGCTATTCAGTAATGTGGCTCCCAATAAACCCCGAAAACAGATATCAGGTAATCCAGGGACGCCGCCACCAATTTTGGCCCACCGTAAACGTTTTTTGAATAGTTTTAATCGTGCATTTATATCATCTACAGTTCCTTGCTTGATAAACTTCATCTACATATCATTTTGGAAATTAAATGCAAATCTTTGCTGGTGATTCTCCGGTTTTTCGAATGCAACAATTAAATGGGAAACCCACAACACCAGCCATCCCACCAGATGGCGTGACGAGCAACATGTCTTCCGATGTCAAAATTAGTTCATTTTCAGTGAACTTTGAACTGGATTTCTCGATTCCTGAATCCATATATTATCAGCACCCATCAAATATACAATAGATTCATTTTTTTACTCAGATATCGGTATAGTTCTCATAAATTATCGATTCATTTAAGGGAAAAGTTCATTCAGTTTTAGTTGATATGTTAGAAGAATCAAACACAGAAGACCGACTATCTACTAGCGACACCTAGCGGATCCTCGACTGCCATACGTGGAACCCTCGATTGTCACACGAGCGGTGCGGGTACCCCCATCGAGAGCAGGGACGATGTGAAACCAAGGACTGCGGTATTTTTACCGCATGTCAAGAAATTCAATTCATCTTGAAATATTTTAGAATCCATAAAACCTATATTCCCAATTTCCCAGAGGCTAAAGACCATTTCGGTTTGCGTTCGAATTTTTTGAATATCTTTCCCGACAACCGCTTGCGATTACGTGCCAGAGGTTCATGGCCAACGAATCAAAACATTTGAACTACTAGCCTAATAAAAACTCGTGGTCTCCACGGTTTTTTCGCCAGTGTTGTGATGGGGTACCCGCAAAACCAGCTATCCCGTTAGATGGCGCGACGAGCAGTAGGTTGCTCGTTTTCAAAATTAGTTCATTTTCAATGAACCTTGAACTGGATTTTTAGACCCCTGAATCCATAGGACTTACCAAATATGATATTCTTTCATTCTTCTTATCAGATATCGATATAGTTTTCATAGATAATTGATTCATTTAAGAGAAAAATTCATTCAGATTTAATTGAAATGTAGAAGGAAATCGAACGCGGATGACCATCCCACTAGCGAACCTGGCGGATCCTCGCCTGCCATGAGTGGAATCATCGATCGCCACAATAGCACTGCGGGTACCCCCATTGTGCAGTAGCGACAACCAAAATAACTATCATCTCATTGTATCTTTGTTGATTTATTTATAGATTTTAGAACACAATTAGATTAAAGTTTCCTGCTTGCAAAAGCCTTTTTGATTATAATTGACTGGCAGATGCCATCATCAATGAATCAGGATATTGCAAACGACCTAGAAAATTTCACTAAGTAAGCATCTCTGTTGTGGTACGAACTGGTTTACCCACATATATAATGGGC
Source organism: Tubulanus polymorphus (assembly GCF_964204645.1). Taxonomy (NCBI): domain Eukaryota; kingdom Metazoa; phylum Nemertea; class Palaeonemertea; order Tubulaniformes; family Tubulanidae; genus Tubulanus; species Tubulanus polymorphus. The sequence continues at coordinate 12,145,219 of NC_134025.1, forward strand.
CAGTTGAGTCTTTGAGGTGTCGAATGCAAGAAGAAAAGCAGCGCGCCAGAACCTTGGAGTTATCAAATGAATGTTTTACTCGCGGTTTTTCAGGTGCCGTGCGAGAATCGACTTGATTCATGGATAGTTATTCGCCTAGGTACCAACCAGATGTAAACAGAACAATTATTATTTTATCTGGGATAGTGTCTGGTGTAGGCCTCTGGTATCGCGCAGGACTAAACTACCGCAAAAAAAGTTCTTCTCGCGCAATTTCTTTATGATCTCTACTACAGTTCTCGATATCAGTATTTTCTATTAGAATTTCAGTGTTTAGCGAAAGAACCGGCGGTGTATACAAGGAGCTCGGGTTCTGTTCATAGTTTCACCTCATGATGGCGGCCAATTTCGATCAGATCTTGGTTGAAATTCGAGAGTTTGGCTTGTATCAGAAGATATTCTACGTATTAGTCGGACTAGTCGGCATTCCTGTTGGATTACAAACTTTGGCCGTAGTATTTCTAACCGCCGAACTTGACCACTGGTGCCATATACCCGAGTTCACCAACTTGAGCTCGTCAGTCGGATTGAAGGAACGTCTCAAACAAAGCATACCAAAAGAAACTCTGCAAGGTGTTAAGCGATACAGCCAATGCAAACAGTTTGTCCGGAATTATAGCGCCGCAACCGATTTCAGTAACCCGGTTGACGAAAACCACACGTTGGTGGCTGGGTGTAGTAACGGCTGGGAACACGACACGAGCGTTATATCATCTACTATTGGATCAGAGGTAGGTCACTGGAACTAATAATGTGATGGGTTTATGATGCGTTGAACGGCTGAATATGGCACGGGTAATTTTCTCTTCATACGACATTTTTGTTCTAATTTCTTTGTGGATTTAAGTGGAATCTCGTCTGCTCGAGACAATGGCTACTTCCGATGTCGCAGACGATTTATATGATTGGTTACATGTTAGGCGCCGTTGTATTTGGAAGCATATCAGACAGGTGATATATTCGATGAATCTCTACTTATTCCATCTTTAAGAAAGAGGGAACTAGCCACCATACGCATACTGTAGGTATTCTTTTCAAAGAGAATTAATTCTCAAAACGTTTGGTTACAGATACGGTCGACACAAAACAATAGTAGGATGTTTAATGGCAATGACTTTGACAGGAACAGTTTCAAGCTTTGCTCCCGAGTATTGGAGCTTTGTTGCATTGAGAATGCTAACTGGTGCCAATGTCGCTGGAGCAATCATAACGGCCTTCGTGATGGGTTAGTTCCTATAAAAAAGCTTTTATAGCTGGACATACCTAAAAATGCCAGTAAAACACAACATCAACAGTTCTATTTAGAATACAAATTCTTTTTTTTACAATTTAAGATATATTCTAAAATACGTTTTATATTCTTATGTAGCAATGGAGATGATCGGCCCTAGTGCCCGCACAACCACTGGGATATTATATCAAGGTTGGTTTGCACTGGGCTTTATGCTGTTGCCTGGAATCGCTTATTTCATCAGGGATTATGACTATCTACTACTGGTTTCATCATCACCAAATATCATTTTTCTTTCATACTACTGGTGCGCAGAACTTCTCTGAAAACTGAATCTAAAATCAATCTAAATCAAATCTCATTTTACTAATTCGTTATGGTTTTTAGGATACTACCGGAATCTCCGCGATGGTTGCTATCGAATGGTCGAGAAGCGGAGGCGGAGAATATCATCCTGAAAGTGGCGAAAATGAACGGAGTTGAATATACGCCGTATCTAACAGTGGCAGGCGAGCTGGACTGTGTGAAGTCACACCATATAAATAACCACGATGACGTCACAAATGACGAGGTAAAATGAATAGTTTTATGTAACGTTTAAAACAATGCGCGATTTCGGGAAAATTTCTAAATGAATAGCGCTTTATTACACAATTTGGTTTTTTTTTAAATAGAAAGTATATGCAGCCATTTGCCACTGAAAAATTAGCTCTCTGTTAATAGGGATCCTGCAAGTTGAACGATACAAATGCTGAATTGATACGACATCTTAGGAAATAAATTGTTTCAACGATGATTGAAGATTTGAAAATTTGACAAATTTGAAATGACAATCATTGTCCTTTGTTGTCCAGTTGTGTTCGAAACTCGACGGAAATGAAACAGTTGCAGCACCACCTATAAGCGCAAAATACACCGTATTGGACCTGGTTCGGACCCCAAACATGCGCAAGAAAACGCTCAATATCTGCTTTAATTGGTGAGTTTTCACAATACCGTCACAAAATATGCTTCCCTGTGTCATTGATAGATATCGTGGCCCTCCTGATTGCAGTGTTCATTTGATGGGTTACTACAGCTTGCGTATCCACCTTCTATCTATTTGTGTGTTTGCTCTTTACAAATCCACCACCACTCTACCGGGAAAGGAAACAGCGAGAGCTTGGGTCAGAAATCGGAAATTGAGGGACACAGAAGATCGAATTATTTCAAAAACGGGTTTTTTTACTCTGAAATTTCGGTTCCGGTTTGGGTGAATAACCTTCCAGTCTGAACCGGCAAGTGACTCTAAAGGAATATGCTCTAAACCATCAATCAACGGCTTTAGTCAGAAGTGGCTGAAGGTTAAGAACTTTACAGTGCCATTAGAAAAAATTTTCGTCGCTTTTCCTCGTGGGATATACGGAGCCGATTTTAACCAATTCCTCCTGTCTGATCTGGCTTAGTAATAACTGCGTTACAGATTTTGGGTATAAATAACACAAATCATGTTTTATTTTAAACCCTATCTACCTATATCCGATAGAAAAAAGATTACTAACTAATGGATACGTCGCTATGTTTATGCCCATGTAAACTCTCGTCAAAAGAAATTAATGAACAACAGCCGCCAGGGATAAAAAAGGTTTAAGAAAAACATAGCCCATCTACGCTAGTTCTGAAACTTTGCCAGCTATGAATCATTTGACGATGTCAGAGAAGCTTGGTATTTCAGGGTCAAGGTCAATATTTAGATGATTGATGCCTGTAATAAAGAAGTTTCCAGTTTCTAGGGGCCATTTTGTGGTTAATTTCAGTCTGTCGGTCACAATAAACAATCTACGTATGTCACATAATGCAGTTTACAGACATCTTAAGAAATTCAACCTTGTGTTTGGTATAGCTTACATATCCTACTGTACACTAGCAACACCTCACTTGCCACACAATGGCGCCTAGAAACTGGAAACTTCTTTAGTCATCAAGTTTGTGGGATAGGGCGACTATGTCTGAAACAGTCAGTTGTTTTATATTTCTATAGTTTTTATAGAACTTTGATTACCTTAGTAATAGTGATAGTAATTCTATAGCGCCCTTTTCACTGCGATACAATGTTCAACGGCGCTTTCCGTTAAATTTGTATTATTCATTAAGATGATTCGAAATCTATATTTGATCTTATTTATCTAAATTATCATGCTAACACTTTACTCACACTTTTAATATATGGAATTATTAGAGTAATTGTATAAGTCTTGTTTCAGATCGAAGGTTGAAGTTGAGTGAGTAAAAAACAAAAAATAAATTCGAGCGTGCGAGAATTTATTTTTATTTCTTATGAGTCTTTCCCGGGGACACGACCTTACAAACGCATCAAGCATTTTTTATCTTATCATGTTTGCTGGTGATGCAAGGTCAGACACGCTTTCATTAAATTTGAAAAAGAATTCATTTTATGTTTTTCAGTCGTGCGTAACATAAGCATTCAATTTCTATTAAGATCAACAATATTATAGCACAAGTTTCGACAACAAAATTTTTAGGCGTTCAAGTTGACGACCAACTTACTTGGAAGTCACATGTTAACAACATCTGCACTATTAAACTATCACTGCTCATTGGCATAATGGTAGACTTTATGGAATTTTGTCCAAAAAAATCTTTACTGCAGTTGTATTATTCGTTTATTTATTGTCATCTCGCCTATTGCAATATTGTATGGGGTAACACTTATCCTTCTAACTTAAGAAAACTTAAGAGAACTCCTCCAAAAGAAAGCAGTCCGCATTATCTTTAAAATTTTAGAGCCCATACCTCACCACTATTTAAGACTGCAAAAATTTTCAAATTTGACAATGCATGTATCTATCTCTTTGTCAATAACCAGTTACCAGTCATCTTCAACAATTTCTTTATGCCAATTGACGTTCGAGTGAAATACTCCAAGATCGAAGTTTATATGATGCGTTAGTGTGTTTGCGTGCGTGCGCGTATGTGTTTGTTTTGTGTGCGTATTTCATTTCCTCTTGACTTCCTTTAGGGTGGCTGATATTACAAGCTCTGCGTTTCTATGTTTGCTCGCTGTTATTTTGCATCAGTTTATATATGTATGTGCAAAACATATCAATTATCTATTGTCATTTTATAAATCTGGTATTGACGTAAATTATTGAAGAAATAAATAAATAAATAAACATCCGAGCAGCTACTAAGCGCTCAAGTGTCATCTATGTCAGCACGTAAGCATTGAGGATTGGCGTCTTTCCCGGGAACACCTATACGGTAATGTACGGGGTTCGAACCCACGACCTGGCTTCCCAGAGTCGAACGCCATGAATGTCTTTGCCAAGGTCCACCGGTTTTGATTTTCTTGTATTACGTACATTGTTTTTTTTTACTTTTCAGGTTTGTTAACAGTTTAGTTTATTACGGATTATCGATGCTTGGTTCACAACTTGCCGGCAATTTATACCTAAACACCTTTATATTTGGGGCAATTGAGATACCGGCATATCTGCTCATCATCTTAATCATTAACAAAGTTGGGATGCGATGGCCGTTAGCCGGGTGTCTCATTCTAGGCGGTGTCGTCTGCTTAGCTGTAACTGCTCTTCCACACGGTAGGTGGTAAAATGGTTTATTTGAAAAATCATTCCAGATTATGCGATTTTAATGTTACTTAGCCCTGGTAGTTCACATACCAAAATAAAAGTCGTGCCTTAATCTTCCGAAATTGCTACAAATTGTCGAAATGGGAATGGTTTGCTGTAGAAATGTTCTGTAGAACGGACGCCGAGTTGCTTTTCCACTAGAAACCAATTGAAATGTTTCCAGTTATTCATTTTGTTATTTCTTTTAGATTATAAATCAGTAAAAACAGCACTGGCTATGATAGGAAAATTCGCAATTTCAGCTTCGTTCGGCATTATCTACGTGTTCTCAGCCGAGCTGTTTCCGACGGTTGTCCGTAACGTAGGGGTCGGTTCCGGTTCCATGTGCGCACGTATCGGAGGCGTCGTCGCTCCATTCATTACTGACTTGGTATGATTACGAGAATGCTCAAATATTAAAATGAATTATTCTACGCTTTTATTCTACTCTTTAATTATTAGTAACATTTAGTTCTATTGTTAACAGAATAAGATATGGAGCCCACTGCCGTTTATAGTTTTTGGCGCCATGTCGTTAACAGCTGGGATTCTAACACTTCTGCTGCCTGAAACGCATCATCATAGACTTCCTGAATCGATCGCAGATGGAGAAAACTTTGGTTAGTACTCCGACAAGGAGCAAGAGTAAGCAAGCATCTAATTCTCTCATTCACTGTAGGTCGTACCAATCTATGGGGTATCTAACCATTCGTTCTCTGACAATTTGTGCATGTTTTTAACAAAACCGTCGATATAAAAGTTCACGAGTAGTCTGTAGGGAACGTTGAATTTTGATTTGAAGGGCCCCTCTATGTAACTCTGAAAATATTTACGTGGGAAGTCTTTAATTTTCATATCATTGTCATTGTCATTGTCACTGTCATTGTCACTTTTTACTGTCACTGGCACTGGAACTGGCACTGGCACTGCCACTGCCACTGCCACTATCACTATCATTTTTATTATCATTAAATTTCCATACATGTTTAGGCCTTCTGCTCCCCAAATACTGTCGTTTGATCAGTGGTACAGCGTTGTTCTTGGGGCACATCTATAGCCATAAATTCGGCCCAAACAGAATCAAGGTCAATCGTCTCCCCGTCGTCTCTAAACGCCCATTCCTTTTCCAATCCAAAATGGCGTACGCATTATTTCACAGTATTGATTTTCTTTCTTTTATAGGAAAAAAAACATCCACTGACAGCAACCAAAACGATCCTCAACAGAACGAATTCACTGACAGCAGGTGCAATTGGCCCCCAACAGCCTGAACGGTGCTGACTGATAATCAAGCAGAATAAAGAAAGTTCATGATTACGTTTCTATTCACTGTATTTCATCAATCTAATCATAACAAGTTTTAAAATTTCTCGACAGGTTTGTTGAGTAAGTAAAACCGAAGAATTTCTTCTCGCAAATACATGGATAATTTCCGAACAGTAAGATAACAGTCATCCTATAAGCTATGCAACTTGCCGTGGTGCAGTGGGCTTTCTTTGCCCGGGTATAAATCAACCTTTCACATTCACAGTAATGTATTCTAGGGACACCGCTGAAATATGAAATCACACGACAATTTTTTCAAATCTTTAAGCAGTTATATTCTTTCATTTTTACGGTCCAAGCCTAGATATTCGATCTGAGTCCGGTGCGTGAACTCAGTGCTTTTGAAAAAAAACTGCATAATGCTAAGTTCTTTTTTCCCCAGGCCCACAAACCTGATAAGGTATACTGTACTCGACAATTAAAAAATTGTGGATAATATGATATTCAAAATAAGAATTGCGAAGCTAAAAATAATGTTTAATTGACTTACCATGTTTAATTGACTTACGTTTTTTTGCAATGAACACATTTATCGTGTTGAAGGCAGGCGTCATCTAAGTCGTCAGCAGGTTTTAAGCATTGCCTAACAATTTATGACAATACACTATGATCAACAATTTACCATCATAAAATCAATCGCGCACCAATTTTATATATTCTTCCTAACTCCTGATTCGACCGACCATCGCAACTCTTTTTCCATTTTAAATAATCAAACCCGCTGATTTGTTCCTAGCAAGGGTGGTGGGTTTAAAGGGGCGCACAAAGATGAGCGTAATATCGATTCAAGTTCAAAAGGCATTCTCACCTACATTGCTGTTCCGAGTCAGAGCACTTACAGCAGCCTCCCGTCGGGTCTCTTTCTATCATACCGGTGTTGCTCACTCCACACCAGCTTTTATAGTTCGTTAAATCGGACAAACTCGGCAAACCATGAACATCTACATCAACACCCAAAATGCTAGATCAGCAATATCAATCAGTTTTCGTTTAGAACTATCATAAAAATGTTCTAACGAACTTTAAATGTGCCCAAATCGGTATGGTAAGTGCTGATGAAATTTCACCGTATGGCGGTTAAACGAGCGGGACTGGTTGGTACCTTATAGAAGTTCTAGAATAAGTTGTTTAGAAGGCTTACCTAAGAAAACCACTGTCGTGGCTGCTAATATAAGCACCAAATAATTCATTGTTGCAAAATTCGCTGGACAGAACTGTCGACACGATGTTTCCTAATCGATGTTCGCCTCATCCAACTAAATCATTTATTAGTAAATATATCTTATTGGTCACTGCTCATGCGGTCACAGAGGATTGGCGGTTGCTTTCAGCCATCGTGCGATCAACCGACCGAAACGAAGTCCTACTGAGGGCGGTAACAGATGCTGTAGCGTGTCAATAATGATGCCATTGTTACTAACCGTTTCAGTGCTACAATGCGCAAACATTAACAGGTTCTGGGACACCATATGTCCACTTGGATCTGAAATGCTTTATCTGAAAATGATGGATCTGGACGATTTCAATATTCAACACACAATGGTGACCATGTAGAAGTCAATGACCATGAAACCGCTTTCATATAGAACTTGACATGTCATATTGATTGCGGTTACAAAAGGCGAGAACAATAAAATTACTGATCCTAATTCCATGCGAGAGATGATCATTCGTATGACAGTAATAACAAAATTCAAATATGGAGACTAAAAGATGTTGATATTTTCCTTAAAAAACCTTTTTCCACAGGACTGGTGAAGCTCAAATGTTCACAATTGCGTGGACTGGTAAAGAAAACCACCTGATACATTAAAGATTCATCCTCAAAGTAAACCATCATGAATTTCAATTAACCATGGCAAACCAGGACGCTACCGGTATCAGAATTCAGGCCAAAAGACAGTGAGCTTTTTGGATGCAAAACGGTCACAGAACGGCTTTGTTGTGTCTGAGCATAGAAATAAATTGCAAGATATTAAAGTTTTATTTCAATGACATCATCAATTCAAGGAAGCTAGAGGTGAACTCCACTTTTGCCATTTTAGTTTAGGCTATTCTCAAAAATAAACTAGTCTTTCAAAAAATGCAATAATCCCGATGGCACATTCCACCAAGAACCACTAGTTATTATTGTAGTGATTCGGCCGCTACATAGGCCTACGTCTTCGTTCTTTCAATCATCCTGCACGAGAAAACAAGTTAGGCACTGCGACCGAGGTGTGGACGATTTGCGATTGAATACTTGAATAACGCTAAACGACGCCGTGGTTGCGAGGATCTGGCTTTAGGAAAGCTGAAGAACATCTGGATATCACGGAGTAGCATACCACTCACTCCGTTTCACGCAATTTCACGAGGATTCTAAGTGCTTTAAGGCATCTTCGTTGTTGTTTTGTTTGCATAGTGCTACATCTTTTGAAGTTTCTAATTGATGGCAACCAAACGCGCTATTCGCCGCCCGGACCGTGGCGTTCAACCGGTCCAGCCAAATCAGATTTTCGGCCTGTGATGCAAGCGGTGTTCGTCACCTAGCCCGATCATAATTCGAATCGTGGCCAATACAATTATCTCCCAATTACCGGTATGGACATCGTCATTCGTCACGGTTGTTAATCGTCATTTTGTCAATCGTCATTCTTGCCATTTGTCAGAGTTGCCTGAGCATTGAATATTCTTTTCTTGAATAGTGGAAGGTTGGGCCTGCACTTGTAGCATAATAGGCTGTAGACAGCGGCTAATTAATCAAACAACATACTGAGTCCCACATATTTAAGTAGGAAGGGCGCCTCCGTTCCGCAAATGGCAGGTAACTCGGGTGGCTCCAATTTCCAGCTACTGAGAAGGGTGACTCCATTTAACCGGCGACTCACGTGAAGTCGCGATTTTTTTTTCACAAGAGTTTCCGCCATCTTGTTTGCAGTGCGCATGTTCCCCATTCTGTTTGTAAACACAATCCACACGTGTGCACTACACTCACTGTAGTCACAGTGCGTTCGCGGCTATCAACCGCGAACGTCCACTTCGTTCAACTCAACACGACCCGCGAACACCAGCAGTTCACCCGGAAGTTCAACGAACTCCTCGAGAATCACGACGACGTCACCGCGATACCACCAATCGATGATCGACGCTTCATAGTTGTTGGAAACGGAATCCACTGGGACCGTGGTACAGCTAACACCCTGCTGGGCCACTGGCTCAGTGGTTTAAACTAAGTATCAGTGAGACCAACGGGTCCACTATTGGTGAGTTAAATCAACCGGAATTAACCAATGCTTCTCTGATTTCTTCCATTTCCCGGTCCAACGAACACGAAGAACCGGCACCAAACCAAGCGCGACGCGATCCGGTCACCGCTCTCGGGAGCCCGGTGGTCAACCTCACACGTTCACTCCGCCTAAGTCCGGCGCAACATCAGCTACTCCGAAAGGGCCTCACTTATTGCCCGTCTCCAAAAATCGGTTCTGATGCCGCTGCGATCGAGCGCACCAAGGGAGTGTGCCGATTCAACCGGCTAGTGAAACTCGACCATCACTTCCGAGACAAACCGGACCGCGAGGCTCCGCGTTTCCGTCTGCCCAGCAGTTGGGCTCCGGATGAAATAGAACCAGTAATCGCCGAGTTCTGCAACGACGCGCATGAATTGGCTCAACAAACCAGGGATACGCGTCGCGTAAATGATAACCTCACTAAACAGGAACGCGAAGCCCTCCAGCAGCTGCGTGACAACACTAATATTGTCATCAAAGCCGCCGATAAGGGTTCCGCCACGGTTATCATGGACCGCGACGACTACGTCCACGAAGCCATGCGCCAACTAGCCGATCTCGAGTATAATCAGCCGCTGCAGCAACCGATCTTCGAACAGACCGGGGAAGAAATCCGCGAAATCATCGAAAATATGGCTCGACGAAAAATCATCCTGCTAAAAACCGCCGAATATCTATTACCACCCGATAATCCGAAACAGAGGCAGTTCTATCTGCTTCCCAAAATCCATAAAGAACGCGAGAAGTGGACGGTACCCGATCGCGTACCGCCGGGGAGACCGATCGTCTCCGACTGCGGCTCCGAAACCTACGAAATTTCGGAATGGATCGACTACTATTTGCAGCCGATCGCCCGGAGTCACCCGTCGTACGTCAAAGATACCAACCACTTTCTAGATATTTTGGCCGGTAAACAATTTAGCGCCGATGCGTTACTCGTCACCATGGACATCGATTCGCTCTACACGAACATCCCCCACGAAAAGGGTATCGCCAGCATCCGACAAGCTCACCGAGACAACCCAAACCCGGGACGCTCGGATGCCGAGCTGCTGCAACTACTCGAAATCAGCCTGAAGGAAAACGACTTTAACTTCAACGAAAACACATATTTACAGGTAAAAGGTACCGCAATGAGTAAGCGTTGTGCTCCTTCTTATGCCAATATCTTTGTAGCCGAATGGGAAAAAGAAGATCTGTCCAGAAGCGAACTCCAACCATCGCTATACGCTCGGTTCATCGACGACATCTACATGGTTTGGGAACACGGCCGCGAAACGTTGATGCAATTCATCGACGTCCTACAAACAGTGAGCCGATCCATCAAACTCAAGTTCGAAATCAGCGACACCAGCGTCAACTTCCTGGACGTAACCACTTTCAAAGGCCCGCGATTCGAGACAAGTGGCACAGTAGACACCAAAGTCTACTTCAAACCAACCGATTCGCATCAATTACTACATCGATCTTCGTTTCACCCTAAACACACATTTTCCGGTATAGTTAAAAGTCAAATTCTCCGGTTCCGGCGCATCTGCAATAACGATTCAGACCTACACGCAGCGTCCGGAACCGTCCTTAAAGTACTCAGAGGTCGTGGCTACAAAGACCGCGAACTGCGACACATCAAAAGCCAAGCTCTACGGCACCACGCCGAACGAGATCAACGAGAACAACAACGGGCCAACGAACCGCCGAAAAAGCGTTTACCGCTTGATATCTTACCTCACTCCGAAGCCAACCGAACCCTAGCCCGTAACATCCGAACCAGATTTACGGAACTGGCTACGGCCACCGGCCGGTCGGACGAGGTAACCACGGTCACCGCCTACACCAAGCACAAGAGTCTCAAGGATCACCTAACTTCGTCGCAGCTCAAACCAACGGAGCCACCCCCTCCCCGAGTCCCCTCTTCACCGCATCGTAACAGAAATACTTCCGTTGTTTCCAATTCTTCTATTTCCAGGTCTACTCAAAGAACTCCGTCAACCCGACGTCGAGGCACCAAGAAATGCAGAAAACCGAGATGTCGTACGTGTCCACTCGTCCGAGAAACAACCGTTTGCCGCAGCCACAACAAAATGCACGCGATCCGCAGCACAATTAATTGCGCGACCCGTGAAATTGTATACTGCATCGAATGCACCAAGTGCAACATGCTGTACGTCGGCTAAACCGGAATGTCTCTACGAGAACGCGTCACTCATCACGTCTCACGCATCAGAACGAAGAATTCGACTCCAGTCTCGGACCACTTCAACCAAGTCGACCACACCCGCGAACACTTTCGGGTGTACGGTCTCCAACACCTACCAGGCTTCACGAGACCGATCCGCGAAGCAGCCGAACAAGACTGGATACGACGACTCGACACGAACACGCCCCGAGGCATGAACGTCCCGTAGACCGCCTCACTACAACAATTAACTCGTACTACTTTTTTTACAGGGATAACCCGCTGCCCGTGCACTAGTGGGGTCTCCAAACCTTCGGTTTGGTCCCCTAACCTCTATCTCTAAACCTAAACCCAATATAATGATTTTATTGTCATTTCGACAAATTAACGATTCAGTAAATGAGAGACTCCTGCTGCTTTCCAAGCTGGGAACTTTCATCGAAGCCACTGGCAGATTCCATTAAGAAGAAAAAAAACCGCTATACAATCTGTACTATCTGTCACTCCAACACCTATCCGTTCACTGATATATTTATACATTTTGTCCGTCTGTAATATGTGTCACTCTATTCGCACGCGCTACACATTAATCAGCATATCTCGGCTGTCTATCAACAGTAAATTCTGCATGCACCCACCATATTAGGTGTTTTGTTCCGATATTAGTTCTGTCTGTTTCGCTTAGTACTGTGCGTTTCGCTTAGTATTGTCCGTTTCAGTTAGTACTGTCCGTTTCGCTAAGTGTTGTCCGTGTAACCTAGTACTGTCGTTTCTCTGAGTACTGTCCGTACCGCTATCGCACATGTAGCCAAAATTGTCTTGCTCACCTCCGCGTAGTGTCCGATAAAGGTGTCTATAATGTAATGTGGCTCTCCCCTTTTCTTCAGAATGCTATTGGGACTGGATACGAACTGGATACATTCTCCTGCACGGATTCGTCGCGATTCTACTGCGTTCCAAGCGTCTTTCCGATCATTTCGTTAAAACTCAAACGCCGCACGTTGCTCCACACCATAACAGTCCGCCACAAAGTACGCGAGTTTGTGCCGTCCATGCGTTTTTCTGCACACAGAGTTTGCTAGCGCCCAGCGAGTCATCACGTGACATTATTTTCCGAAGATACAAGATACAAGTCTCCGGGACTATGTGCTGTTTGCCTGCTGTGTGCGGGCTGGGGGGCTGTGTTCCCTGGAGTCCACTGTGTGTGGACTAGAGGCTTTGTGCCTCGTAGGACTGTGTCCTGTTGCCTGTTGTGCGTGGGCTGGAGGGCTGTTCGAATATCACGGATACCGGATACCGGACACCTAAATACCGGATACCGGATACTCGAGATTGCGGAGTATATAGCGCATCGGGTCTAAGGAGTCGTTTCCGTGCTGTTGTAAGTAGTACTGCCGCGACATACAATTTATTTGTCAAATTGTTACAGAGGCTAACCAACTTATTTGTCAGCCTGATTACAGCCTGCTTTCACGTTTTTAGTGTCATCATCGATCTCAATATTATACATATTTCTTTCTGAATACTGTTGTTCTTTGGTTAGGTGAAGTTAAACGTTATATTCATTTTTTATTATCTTACTTCACTGGTGATGGATATGCATTGGTGGCCCTTTTTGGTTTTCTGTAAAATCCTTTCGTTAATAGGGCTGAGTACTGCAAGGCCCTATATCTCAAGTTAGAAAGCCATAAGCGAGTCTGGCATTTGTAACGTTTCTTCTAATAAAATTTGTTTTAAAGATCTTTACAGTTTGTATTAGTTGATTTAGGATGAACACCAATGAAAAACAAGTATTTACAAACAAAGAATTAAAATTCGTTTTCTTATTTTATGGAGTAGAATATTCGGTATATTCTATTTATTGGACGATATGTCTACATTTCATTCTCAATCACAATGTCCCTAAAAATGAAATTGAGTCCATGGCGATCGTCGAAAATCAACACCCCTGGACACCAATTGTTTTGGTATAACCTTCAAAAATCAGTTCGTCGAATACCGGTACCTACCATTTCTCTAAGTGACTATTTACCCTGATGTTAAATTTGATTCTAAAGATCATGAAAATATAGATCGTCAATAACGCTTTACTTAATTAAAATGGCCTTCTTCGTGAAACTGAATGATAAAGATATTTTGTATTGTACAGAAGCTCTGCCCAAAACGGTAACGGTCTATTCGGTAATCCGTTCAAATTGGCAGAATTATAAAAAATATTTTCTGTCCACTGTTTGTTACCGGGTCTGTCGTATGTAATCGAGTTATTACTCGGAAGCAATAAATCTGTATTGAATTGTCTATACCGGTAACATTTGTATGCTACTTTACTTGAAAAGCATATACCGATGTATTATGAAAATAATCTAGGCCTTTTATTCTTCTACTTGATCTCACACGAACTGCCGTTTACCGCTGACCGTTAGACCCGATGCGCTATATACTCCGCAATCCCGAGTATCCGGTATCCGGTATTTAGGTGTCCGGTGTCCGGTATCCGTGATATTCGAACAGCCGGGCTGGAGGGCTGTGTGCCCCGGAGTTTGCTGTGTGTGATAAAAGAATGGAAGGTTACGTTTAAAAAAAAGAGAAATGAATATCAAAATAAAAGTATTAATGATTTATGAATTTTAGGGCAGATAAAACTTGAGTGGTCAGGGTTGTTGGTTGTTGGTTGCCTTTCCTTCCCTCTGGTCATGTTACCGCGGCCGATGATGCTTATATAAACCATTGTACGTTATTTTTCTTCGAGCGTTTAGGGAAGTTCCGTCCCGTAGGGCTTTTACATGTGTTGCGTTTCTTTGCGCTTGCTGTTTAGATCTTAATTTTGTTCAATTCCGCTTTATGGCTTGGGTTTGGGTTTTGGGATGTTAGTTTTGGGGTTTTTGCAATGCCCTTTCAGTGTGTTTAGGGCCGTCGCTTGGGTGGCCCCGGTTTTCCCCCATATTTATATATTTCTGCAGTATTTCCGAACAACCACACGTCACAGGGAGTGAGGATAGTACCGGTATCCAATCCAGTATGGTTTAGACTGACTACCGAAGGCCGAATAATACAAATTTATATTAATACAATAAGTTAGTTTTATTGCAAAGGCTAAACAGTCGTCAGTTGCTATCTATCTAGCCTGCCTAGGGCTCAGTAGCATTTTCATAAGAAATAAATTTTAATTTGATTGGATTTGGTAAACGAGAACCAGTCTTCACCACCCCCGTCAGAGCGATGTGTTGAAAACTTTCAATACCTAAAGGATAGAAAACGCTGAGATACAAACTTAAGTAAAAGTCTAATTTTCCTGTTTATATAGGCATAGTGATATTAGGTCAATAATTCTTTTCGGTATGTTTAAAATAATTCAATTCAATTAAAGTTTATTGCCTCTAGGCGTCCGATTTTTGTGCAACCCAACGGCAACCAACAAGGACGAACCTGCGAACGTTCGTAATGTTTGCCATCAGGATACCGAATATTATTTTGCAGCGGGCTGTCATTCAAACGTGTCAAGTAAGTCTCAATTCGGTAAAAGTGCAGATCCGCACCTCTCGTGATTGACGCAATCTGCTGAATGACAGAATCCGGGCTAAAATCTTTCTAGTGAAAATATCTTAAAATTAACCAATGGCAATCAATGTACTGAATTGCTGAATTTGGAATCTGAAACATTGATATTTAATGTAATTGATTGAACCGTTTACGCGGAGAGGTGCGGATCTGCACTTTTACCCTCAATTCTTTCCAACATGGGGTAAAACTGCGTTATAACACTATGTGTACTCTCTCCAGGCCGTGTAGTTGAATAGTGTGAAAAAGAAACGGTCCTTCTTATTATTACTGAGATGACGTAATTTACCGAAATGAACCGCCTCATCTAACCCGTCCGCAGGACGGGTATTTTGCTAGTATGTTATATTTCGACTTCTCGGTTCATCTCGGTAAATCTCGTCATCTCGGTAATAAGGAGGACCGATACACTCTATTGAAGAATTGCTAAGAAAATAAAAAGTCTTCTTTTTCTTATGTTGAAAAGAGAAAAGATTTAGCCATTTTTGAATTGCTAATGTTTCTAGGCCTATGTCTACGAACCACGATCTTTTCATGATTTAAAAACAAATGGTAGGCATGGAAACATATTGTAAATAATTTATTCAGTTCATGTAATGGAGTCTTTTCGTTTCTCAAATCAGTTGAATGAAGAATTTTTTGCAATCCTGCAATGACTAATATCCCTCTAGTCATTGAGAGTATTGATTTGTGTGCAATAAACTAGGCTTATATTTTTTATGTCAAACCCTTGATAGTTTGGGCCCTGAACTTACTGCATCTAAATCTGCTGATTCCAGCGATGATGGTTGCGCATGGGCACTTTTGAATATATAGACTTTGAGGCTTAGATATGGGTCAAATTATTGATCTATAAGTTAGATCGTTGGAATTCCGGTTGCATTTTGATAACAAATTTTTCTCATGTATCAAGTTTTTCCATCATCTCAGAAAATCATCAAAACGATGCGATTCATAGGCCCAAAGGCCTACACAACAGTCCTAAAATTCATCTAAATTATTGGGCTCAATTGAATTAGGACCTTGTACTGCTGACCAACCTGCTAGATGGCGTGTGTTTCAGTGTGACAACTCAAGCAAAATTCAGTTCATTTTCGATGAACTTTCGTCTAGATTGGTAGCCTCTAGCATCGAAATAAAGCACTCATGTTTTTGTTTAACCATAAACTCTGTATTCTTTTATATTGTTTAGGCACATTGTAAAGGGTTAGCCACAGAAAGCAGTGGATCTACTATAAAGAAACAAACCGGTAAGCTAGTCCATTATAAAAATTCCGAAAGTCAAACCCTACAAGCGATGACCTACGAGCGATGAATGAGATGATTGAAAGGGAAAATACAGATGTTTCGTTCTCAATAAAAGCTGGCATTATGCGGGTTGGTGATTTATCAGGGGTTGACTGTAATAAAATTATACTGTTGAATTTAGATTACAATGTGCATACATGCGTTCCATGAAAGAGCTTAACACCCTAGCGGCTTACTCCGAGATATCTCGTACTTCTGGTTCCGCCATCATTGCCACTATGAGGTTGTAGCTGATCATTCTTATCCATCGTTTGTTTTATATTTGCACTCTGTGAATCGGAATTACTACACAATTTCGACCTGGAAACAAACTCAGTTTCTCAGTGATCATTGGTCAATTTTGAACAATGGCTAACTAAGTAATAGCTCTACTGATAACTCGTAGTAGCAACGCCGTATCATCAGGGTGGCAGAGTGAATGTGTTAAAAAGGCGAATGAAAAATGTTGTCATATCTTTTTATTTTCTACTTTTAAGTGGCTCCACCGAAAAATCCAACTAACCAGAAAGGTAGCCAGGCAGTAGATCAACAAGTTTACAAAGTCTCTGAATATTACTCGTATGATGATATGTCTTTCTATGATATCGAAAACAAGATGAAGAAATACCGAATAGCTCAGCCTGAACCGAAGAAATGAAAACTAACTCTAACCATGTAAATGCAGTTAATAGTTTTATCATAGAAATGTATAGATTCCTATATGGTTTTATGTAGCTTATTCATAAACAATAGTTTTCTTATTTCAAACTGAAATGTTACGTTGAAATACAAGATGTTGAAACATAGTCAACTCTTTTCATTTGTCTTTCTTAGCGTTTTTCTTAATACAGTCAAAGCGGAGTCGTTATAACGCCAGCCCCGGAACTGTCGAAGATTGGCGGTATAACGAAACGGCGATCATGAGAGTTGCCATAGTATACAGGACTTGACGACTGACCAAATCCAGAATTGACATCAAATTAATCTTAATTTAGGAAGCGATGCGGTCTTAGCTTATTTCGTTTAGGATTGAAGAAAATGATACAATAGGTGTGTGGATACTGCCAACTGATTGTGTCAATTCTTGACAGACGGGAAACATCGTTGACGAAAATCGTTGGCTGTATAACGAATGTTTTCTCTATGAGATTGAATCGGACTGTTCTGGATTTCGTTGGTGTTACGTCGGAGGGTGAGAGGTGTTATAACGAGAGGCAGATACACTGTACCAGATGAACTGTGCAAAAGGAAATTCTTGGCGGTATTACGGATGGCGGAGACTGTATTCTGTTTCAAAATGCGTTTAAACTTCCAAACAGAAAAATTCCAGCACACAGAGATTGATTTAATATCTCTCAAGTGTGTTGGAATTTTTCTGGAAGTTGAATGAGTCTCTGCAGGTTTTTTTCTGACATTTATTCCCAGCAGTGTTACCAGTTTATTTGATGGAACATGTTAGCACTTCACCTGGTTCGCCGGTGTAAGTTTGGCAAACTTGTCCCATCTGATTCTTTTACATGCGCTGGGAAGAATATTTAACAGAACGGCCAAGTCCGCTTAATTCGTAGCTGATCAACTAGTATATCCAATATGAATATTTTTAGCCCACTTGGGACTTTAGTCCCAGCGGGGCTATTGCGTTCACTTTTCGTCCGTCGTCCGTCGGTCCGTTCGTCCGTCCGTAGACGGAATCAAGTTATTTTGGGAAGTTTTGAAGACGCTTCAATGTAATGTCTTGATATTTGGGTTACACATTTATCTACCCTAGACACATCTTCAGCCCAAAAACTGGCCCTTTCAGAATCAAGATGGCCGACTGGCAGCCATTGTTGTTCGCCAAAATCAGCACTTTTTACACATTTTTGAACTTTTTAATGGAAATTTTGAAGACGCTACAAACAATTACCTTGATCTTTCGGATATATGTGAATCCCCCTAGGGCCCATCAGCATAACAAAAATTAGGTTGATCGGACTCAAGATGGCCGTCCTATGACCTTTTTAGTGCCAAAAAATGTTAATTTTGGCCCGAATTCTGAGTCCTGTAGCTTCCTACTGGTTTGCCATTTCTCATTGCAATTTGTGATTGGTATTCTTTAGGGATGTTTTATACCTGAGACAGGTATTTTTCATCAGCCAATTATGACGCAATTGGCGGCCATCTTGGTGTCACCAGTACTCATTCATAAGTGGGAAAAAGTTTTTCCACATTATATTGATACCTAAGCGTATTTTGCTACCACAATCTATTAGAAAGTTGTAGCTCATAATGTGTTCAATGATTGTGGTGAGTTTCAAGGTAATTGGATTTATTATATGGCCACCAGGGGACGTTGAATAATACAATATCTTCGCATTTCTTTATTATTTTCGTACCTATGCATATTTTGTAACCACAATCAATTGGAAAGTTGTAGCTCATGACATCATCTATGATTGTTGCGAGTTTTAAGGACATTAGTTATTCTATATGGTCACCAGGGGGCGTTGAATAGTAGAATAACTTAGTATTTCCTTATTATATTGGTACCTAGGCATATTTTGTTACCATGATCAATTGCAAAATCGTAGCTGCTGACATGTTCTATGATTGTGGTGAGTTTCAAGGTCATTGGTTTTTGTATATGGTCACCAGGGGGCGTTGAATATTGAAATTATTAGATAGTTGAGCATTTGGAACCACTTCCCAAGTGGGCATGGTGTCCCTGGACCCCTAGTTTAGGTCTCTTTCATTATTAGATTTAATTATACTCCTAGATCATAATGCAGTGGAAACTCGTTACAGCGAACTTCACGGGTGTTGCTAAAACTATGCACTTCTCTAAAACTATGCACTACTAAAACGACGACCGAAGACCTTGTAGGTGGTGCATTTTTCCAGAAAATGGTCGTACAACCTACACGTAAATAACACAATGATTCTGGGTCCCGATTATTGCATTCACTTTCACTTTTTCGTGTATTTCACAAAGCATTGTTTGCTCAGCTAAAATGGGAAGTGGAGTTGCAGCAGAAAACGTGCGTACCTGGTGTGTTGGGGCTAAAATTCGTGTGCCTCGTAGTACATTGTACTACAGTGCCTGATTAGATATGACTTGCTCGCTTGTAGGTCTATTATGATATTTACTCGTTGTATGGCATACTTTGACAGGAAATGCATTGCGGTATTCCATTGTTAGATCTGCGAACAGACGTATATACGGCAGTCACCAATTTATTTACAGGTCTAGAACAGTCATATACTTGACATCTTAAGTTATGACAGCACTAAGATGGGGTATAGCTGGAGCCGGTGGAATTAGTCGCAGTTTCGTCGTCGCTCTCCGAACACTGCCCAAGTCAGAACACCAGGTATATAGGTCGAATGTAATGGCGTGTTGAAAATGTTCAAACTTGCGTTTTATTTATTTACATATACTGTCATTTCTTTTTTGGCTAATTTTAATCTAAATTGTTTATCATCTTTCGTACATGTATATACTAACAATTAGTTAGTAGCAGTTGGAGCCAGAGATGTGGGTAGGGCGCGGCAGTTTTGCGATGACAACATGATCGCAACGGCAAAAGCACATGGGTCCTATGCGGAATTAGCACGCGATGACTGTATCGGTAAGTGGCAATTCTTCGTAACGCACAAATTCGTACCAGTGGTGTCAACCCTTATAACCGTGATTTATTTTACATATGCGCCTGAACGTCAAACCACACTATTTTGTGTCCATCACCACACCGCATCTATATCGTTTATATCATAGTAAATTAGTGGTCAATCAATGCAACCTTGATTTGTGGTATCAGTCACCATGGAAACTGCGTCTGAACCTAGCTATTGTTGGAATAACTATTATCAATAAGTTATTTGTACTATGTATTTTTGCCATATTTCGTGAATAATAAGTTAATTTGCAAGTTGCTAAAATGCTGAAACCCAATGAAACTATTGTTACCAAGATATGCTGTTTTAAGATTAATATGTTCAACATATCTTCAAATTCACGTTCGTAGTTCAAAGATTTTCTACGAAATCTTTAAACGGTTTTAAAGTTAATATTCTATTTGGATAATATTGAAGAATTTGTATATTAATTTTTCGAATTACAGATGTTGTCTATGTTGGCGTTGTGACTGGTATGCACCATGATGTCGTCAATTTATTGTTAAAGGCAGGAAAGCACGTTGTCTGTGAAAAGCCGCTTGGAGTGAACGCTCAACAGGTGTCCAGTATGATAGAATGTGCAAGAAAATACAAAAGATTTCTTATGGAAGTGAGTTGTAGACATAACTTATGATCGAAAAATTTATCATAAGTAGATACGTGAATTATTTAAAATAAAACGCCAGAGTCCACATTGTGCAGTCTTACACAAGGGCTGGATGTCGTTGTCTACTGCTACATGCGTATAGCTTCCTAGCCTATTTGGGTGAAAGCCACAAAAGCTATTGCGTCCAACTCTAGGCGGAAAGTATTTTGGAGGTTTTCATCACGCTTTGTTAGATTTTCTTGGCGTTTGGTGTTAGATGTTTGTCCAGCCCGACAATTGGCATACACAAGCTGAAATAAAATGAAACATTTTTTCTCCTTAACGGCCGGGTCACCTGCAATGAAATATCGTTTCTATAGCTACCGGGTCTGCTATGGCTTGCTTGATCACGATATTAAAATGGTATTTGTATTTTCGTAGAACCGATTATCGAGGAAAAATTGGCTTGATTTGACATGATTATATGGTCAACCCGTGGAGCCCTTCTTATGTACCAAAAGGTCATGTTAGTTTGTCTAAATTGTTTGGCTTGGTTTGCCATATTACATGCCATATTAATATGAGATGGGCATAATTTGGGTAGGAATCTTCGGGCCTCGATCATAGATGCAAAATGGGTTTTTTTTCGAGGAAAATATGAACATGTTTGAAGATATGATTTTCGAAAAATCAATAGCACTGTCACAGGTTCACCTTCACCCAGTCCTGGGAGTGGTTATTTCCACAGTGATCTCCGTCGCTCTACGATCCTAAAAAGTGTTCCAAGCGTGCCTGTGGTACATCCAGACACTAAAGTTCTAGGTTAATGCGACATAATACTTTCACCGTAGAATTGAGATTTGTTTCCCAAGGAGGTTCTGCGTTGAATTATATATTATTCTGTCCTGCATACTCTGGCTTAAGACTAAGTTAGGCTAAAAAAAATTGATACCTTGTTTCTCCACTCTGCTGAGCTTAAAAGTTGACCCGGCCGGCCGCCTATCTACTCTATACATTACTTTTTTTAAAATCGTGATCAATTTTACCATAACAGACCCGGCCGCTATAGAAATGAACTGTTTACAAATTTTATCATATTTTATAAAAATGACCTGGCCGCTGCGGAGAAACAAGTTATCATTTTTGTTTAGCCTTATATACCAAGAACTGACTAGATAAACCCGAACAAAGAAAGGTTCATTCACTTAATTTCCAGTATAAGTATATCAAACAATCTCTCTACTTTTCTTAGGAAAGATCTTTAATATCCGTCCTCAACTGATGAAGGGGTAATCTAACTATGTGCAGTGTGACCATGCATAGATAAATGCCATGTATTTCATAAACCTTCGTGGAAAGGCTTTAAATTACCTTTGGTATATTATGTATCTAATGTATTTATATACTTGAATGATCTTCATGTATCCGCCATACAGTATTATGTAACTGTGTTGTATCATAAAAATTTGTTTTTTGATATTATAAGCTAATGATAATAATAACATATACAATATTGGATACCGGTACCTAGCGGTATACGTTGTAACCACAAAGCCAAGTGAACAAAACCTCCCACAAACTGACAAAAATGTTCGTTTCTTTCTGATTTGATGCTCGAGTTAACGCATGTTTTATCAAATCTCCATCGGCGTTACGTCCAAAGCCCTCAACAGTTTCGCGCCTATGACGCTAGCCGTTGTAATTCATGCGTCACATGACATGCGTCCGTACGACATGCGCGATATCGCGCGGAGCTCTTTTTTTCCGGTGGCAAAAGTTAGAAAGCTTTAAAAGCCGTCAAAATGCTCTTCATAGGAGAACTATGTGCTCTTCAATTGCGAATGGAGTTTAGTTGCTATTGATGTATGCCTTTCTTTTAAGGGAGTATGGTCATTATTCTTTCCTGCGATGGTTCGACTTCGTGAGGAATTAGAACGCGAAACTGTGGGTGAACCGACGATAGTTACCGGTCATTTTGGTATGAAACTTGATTCCAGCGTAAATATGTATGGACCAGATGGAGGTTCTTTGATACATTTGGGCATGTATCTAGTTGCATTTGCTCGTTATATTTTCCGAGAAAAATCGCATTCAGTGGCAGCCGTTGCGGAGCCATACCCATCGGGTAGGTAAAACATCGTCATAGGTGCACTTGATAATAAATGCAGTGCAATATTCAACCAAGCCACCATAAGTCTATTCTAAATCCAACATTGGTTCCATTTCAGGGGTGGATGCCTGCACGGCGTTTTCTATTAAATATCCTCGAGGTAAAATGGCTACGTTTATCTGTTCAAGTCAAATTACATGCGATGATAACGGTGTGACCGTATATGGCACTAAAGGAAAATTGGAGGTAAATAGCTGCCCTATGGGTAGAATATTACTCATAACTGTCAGAATATATTTCGGAATATCTAAAAATCTATTTGGATCAAGTCCGAGGGCCCGTTTCACAGAACACTTGAGCTTTCGTTGTTATGACTAATGAGTCAGATCTGCAGATGAATCTCTATCTTCAGTGAAACCATGAAATAGTTACAGCCAATGCCATGAAGTTACCAATCTTTTTAGGCGCCTTCCTTAAAAAAACTGTAACTGTGTCCGATTCTTGCAGCCGAGTAAAATGAAATTAACACCATCAAAAAAAGGAAATTGTCACTTTTCTTGCGATACATAACTTAAATTTTTGTGGCATAAGGAGGATGGATGGCAATAAATCTCACTAAAAATGTTGAAATCTGTCCAACAATGTGGGAACCGCAGGTCCACTTCAAAACGATGACTGTTAGCTACATCCCTATTGGGAAATCTATTAGTATATTTTTTACGCCAAATGGCGTAAGAAATACACATGTATTGCACTACATGCACTACTCGTAGCTTTTTCCATACAGCATACCATTGAACTCTCTGAAAGCGCATTTGTACTGTTAGAGGATACTTGTGCTTTGTAAATGACAATTATCATTATCATTGTTACTCATATCGTATTTCGATGTTTACAGATACCCAACAGCATCCAGTCCCCGACTCGCTTGAATACACCTGAACGTAAACATGATTTCACCTCAGACCTGCCGCACGCAGATGTTCAGACCAACCACAAAAACGCAACTGGTTTCACTTACCAGATTAAACACGTCAAAGAATGTTTAGAAAAAGGTAAATTAGAGATAGATCTATACAGTCATCAATCTGGTACCACCCTACATTCGAAACGTCATCGTCGTTTTCCATTGCCATTGTTTGTTTATCTCACTTAATTAACGTCATTCAGATTAGGAAGACTTACCCTAAATCAGCTCATACAGTGAATGCAACAGCATCAAGCGTTATCCCAACGAGCTAACGGGCCCCTTTGATTGTCAAGGTTTCCCGTGTGTTCAGGCCTCTTTTGGAAAAATGCACTACAAACGCATTAGACATTTTCTATCAGCACACTTTCAAAAATTGTGGGTGTCGTAAAAACCTGCAGCAAATCTACATGTATTACTTAATATTAAAACTAACCCGTCCTATGAAACTGCGATACGTAATTTCTCTTCTGTTTCCTTTGCTTTTCACTGGTGCAATGTTTAATGATTAGTTTAAGGAAATTGATTATTTCTGTGTTCTTATAGGCTTATTGGAGAGTCCAATCATTAGCCACGAAGATTCACTGGAAATCGTTAAAACGTTGGACGAGATTCGCAAACAAGCGAATATCACCTATGATTGTGACTAAGGGATTGTGTAACAAGAATGGATATGAATAGATTGACATGATGATAGAACATGCTTTAAATACAAAATTTATATGCTTTTTTCGCAATTAAATATTCTTTTCGATTGGCTTTCGTTTTTATCAGTTATTGTTTAAGCTAGAGAGATATATAAAGATACATGTTTGTATAAAAAGAGATATTTTTTTAAAAATTCTTAATAAGATTTAAAAAATTGTAACAACATTTTCTATAAGCTGCTAACCGCAAGTACCCTACAATAATTCTACGTATCGGCGACACTGACGTCAAAACTGTTTCCTGAACACTAGCCACTATAAATTGTAGGTCATTGTGATCAATCGAGTATGCGCATTGAAACTGCCGGTGGCAGGTCCGTTGAAATCAGGCGCACCTAGCCTTAGATTTGATGATATACATGTACGTCGCGTTGCGGCTAAACCATCGAACAAGTTAGATATCGGCGTTAATTGACACTAGCAAAACGCTTGAACATTTGACCCGCACGGTGAATTCTACGCCTGGGGTACCTGTTGTGGCGTCTTGTCGAAAGTACTCTCCAGAAAATACATGAAGAGAAATACCACAATTGAATACTAAAACAGTTCAAAAATTTAATAGTTGAGACCACAAAATTGGTACGCCGTACCGTGTTTAACATCTAGATTAGGCGCCATTAATGATTGGTGGTAAATCGGTTGAAATATTCTCGACGTTCATGTCGCATGTCATGAATTTATTGTAAAGTACATAAATGCGGATCCAGTGATCGGTTGCCAATTTTGCAAGAGTTGTTGTCGATTCAAGCATAGCTCCGTAAAACACTGACTATGTACATTTTATATAGGCCTCTGCATATTGCACTGAGACAATGTCATCATAAAGCATAATATCGTTTTAAAGCATTATATCGTTTTGACCGATTTAAAAAGAAATAATTTCTTCATGACTAAAGTTCTTTGAATATATTTATATATATATATATATATATATATATATATATATATATATATATATATATATATATATATATATATATATATATATATATATATATATATATATATATATATATATATATATATATATATATATATATATATATATATATATATATATATATATATATATATATATATATATATAATATATCATACATTAGAGCACGCATGCACTGATCCCTCCCCCTCCCTTGAGATGATTGTTCGTAGGTCCGGAGGAGTCGAGGCTTTACGGGCCCACTAGTATAATACGTAAGTTGGTCTCCATCTCATTATCAATAAGAACAAATCATTGAGATAATAAAGTAACAGTTATCGGTTTGTTGCTCAGCTTCATCGCTGGTCTCACTACTCGGTACCAGTCATTTCGGTTAATCGGTTTTAGTAATACTTAGATATACATTATTTGGAAAGACCCATATTCTTAGTGAAATGATATCTCTATAGCGGAATTTACTGCGTATACGAAATTTTTTGAGATGTCTCTTCGTAAACAGTTGTAGTTATTACCGTAGTTGTTGTTATATTGATATCGGAACCAGTGCTGTTCCTGAAGTCCGTATCGGAAGTTTGCACTTCGAATCTAATATAAACGCACAAAGCCAACAATAACACCAATATCAACGCGACGACGATCCTACTGAGCACTAACTGTGCGTCATATAGCTGTGCCCTCTCTTCCGACTGGATGATATCTCCCATCAATATGACACTGGTGCGTCGCTTTTCCAATAAATCTGTAAATTTGAAAGATCTCGCGTTTTACAAAGTTTGACAAAACAAACATAATCATGAAAATTACACGAGTACTTGGCATATGTAATACCTGATTGCTCCGTATTTTGTTCCTCTTCGCCACGCGTGGCTTCTTTGACTCGTCGTTGTGCTATTTCCACTTGTTTTTCCCAATCAGTCTTGACAAATATCAAACTTAGAAGTAATGCATTCATACCGACCCCGATGCACATCCCGATCCAAAACCCTGAAGAAAATCAAAACGTCTAAAGGCTCGGTTCCGCAGTTGTGAGCTACAGTAAAAATCCGTTAGTAAAAATTTGTTAATTTTAGAACCAGTGTCAAATTCAACCTAGCGTAGAACTGCGGATCGTGCCATACTTCTTTTTAACTACCTTTAGTCTGCAGCCAGGTAAGGAACAGTAACGCAGAACCGGTAGATAGACCACAGAGGTAGTATCCGACGAATATCGTGCCCGCTCCAATTATCTGTCGACCGCATCCGCGCATAGCGCCGTTTAATGGTTGCTGCACAAAATATAATCTATCTATTATGTATAGAATTGATATCGTAAAATTAGTCTGCGGACCACAGTAAGTGAAAAATGAGTGATCAGTTTATTATGTATATTATATACTCACTCCTAGCGCATCCAATACCGAGTATAATGCAATGAATGGGATAAGTTTTGACGTTAATTCTATAACAGATCTGAAATATATATATATATATAGCTTTCTATCTGAACGTCTTCTATCTAGGTTCTGCAAATGACGCGAAATGTAAAATCTAACACTTACGAATCAGCTGAGAACATGTACGGCAGCCACGGACTCAAAATTAACAACATGATTGAAATGAAGGCCTGCGATATGACTGAAATATAAAATCAGATAACAACAGCGATTTTCAGCTACTTATCCGCTCATTAAGCAATATCTTACTTACAAGTCAATGAAAAAGCTACTATAACAGACTGTTTCGCTTGTTTAGCCTGAGACATCCCTAGACACTGGCCGACTCGTATGCTACAGGCTATAGAGACCCCTAGTGGTATCTAAAAACAAAAACAATGATGTAAAAACATCAGGACTAACAAATTGCAATGAAAAAGTAATTTTAGATTGAATTATGTTGAGCATTATTTTAGCTAAATTCATCAATGATCGCTAAAAACACTGATTATATTGTAATTACCATGAAAACGACAAAATCTATTTGATGCATGATCGACTGGGCGGCTAATTCAACCTCACCAAGAATACCTATTGCAAAAAAAGATGTCCAGCGAAAGATAAAAGCTTTATTATAATTGATTAATGCAGACGATATTTTTTTCTTATTAAGTAGGTCGTTCTTTATTTTTCTCGTCAGATACGTCAGACCTACCTGCTTCAAACATGCCGATTTCAAAACAAAAGAAATCAAGAAACAACATGAGAGATCCGGGAATAGCTATTCCAACAAACTGGCCCCATCGGAAAAACGCCGCTTTTGACCAACCTTATACGAAACGAAGAATATTCATCTTAATTTTGAATACAAATGTATATATGGTACATGTAAACCGGTCTAGGCGAAAAACTCTTTATCACACTCGCACACTGACCGGACCATGTTGGCTTGTGAAATCCTGTAACCAGAATGTATCCGATTACACCAAGTAAAAATGATAAATGCGCCAGAACTTGACTCAATGCGGAACCCCTGAAACAGAAAATTTACATGTAAAAACTGAGGCCTTTTTGAATTACTTGGAGACGGATTTTTTTCGGGATTTAGCATCATAGCAGTGATTGATTTTGTTTGGAAGCAAATCCTAGTCGAAGTCCGAAGCTCCACCCTATCGCAGAATCTAATCTAGTACTGCTATCTATCCATAAAGGCAAGCACATGCGAACGAGTCACATCAGAGTTGGATCTCTTTTCGATTTGAATCGTAGAAGGTTAAGGTACTTTCGTCTAAAACTGTTATATGTATACAAATGAAGGCATATATCATAGGCGGTTTATATCTTTTCAAAACTATATTGTCAAAATTGAATCAGTATTCCAATATATATATAATTATTTTACGCCTTGAGAAAATATAGAATGTTTTAGGATGTGACGTAGCGTCCATCCACCGCGCATCAATGCAATTTTTTTCATCAAAATAATCAGCGGCACGTGTTAAATGGAAATGGAAATACGTTCAAATGAATTTATCTTCGATTAGATTACTTTCATAATGTATCAATCGGTCAGGTGCGTTTTGGGCGCGTTGTGTATCTTATCACTATCAAACGTCTTATTTGGACAAACCTTGCTGTACTATAACATGTATCACTCATTATACAATTAAGGGAAGATATTCTTTGTCAAAGTTATTTCGCCATATTACCGGTTTGCGTACACAGAGCCGAGACGTTCTACGCATCGATAGACTTCAACGTCTAGCTTAATATCACGCTCAATAGTACTCATTCCTTAGATTTCATGTGGTCATGTTTTTATAACGCGTTTTAAAAACAACAAAAAAAAAACATTTTAAAAACAAAACATTTTAAAAAGTGAAAACAATTTTCTTGTATCAATGAAGTTTTTCAATATTATGTTTTTGCCGAATTCCGGGAGTTGGAGTTATAATTTAGCACCCACATACGATTTCTATGATCATTCCTATTCCTTTAACGTGCAGCGGATGATATGGAAACTTAAGCTACTGTCCAGTAACGAACTTACAAATAGCCAACTTTAAGAACCATTAGTAACACATAATGGCTTATGGCGTTGACGCCATTCCCGAACAATCCGACGATTAACAGTGGTTTCACCTTATTCTGTAAAAATAGTAAATGCATATCTGCATTAAGAAATCATAAAATAACTCCTCTTAATAATTCAACCCTTTAACAATAAGTAACATCCGTATAATAATTTGATACCAAGATCCAGTTCCACTGTTCTTGGTTGGGAGTTAGAATTTGATAATCATGATAATGGACTAATCTAAAGTTATCTCTAGAACCTGGATGGAGGAAATACCCATTCCTTAAGACGGGTATAATTGTAAAACGATAAACACCGGGGAAAACACTCACTTGATTTTGAAGATATTTCGCCAATACTTGGTACAAAAAGTTGAACTGCAAATTGAGAAGAAGAACAGGCAATTATGAGTTGCCAACAACGGATGGTGATATATGCAGATGAAGAAAAAGAACGTACCCATAATCCTGGTATGAATACAAGCATATACACTTCTGTGAGCCTGAATATAAAAACCAATAAGTAACAAAAATTTTCCTGTTACCTCAGCAGGCTTTTCACGCGATACATTTTGTCTTTGTTTCTTACCTAGCAATTTCTGGATTTTGTCCGAGTAATATCAACAATGGTTCTGCGTTTATGTGAATTGCCCAACACGGAATACAAGCAAGTGTCATTATAATCAAACCTATTAAACGTCCAAACATACATTGTAGTCATACATTGTACATATACAGTGGAACCTCGTTACAACGATCTCAGATTCATCGGATATAACAAATATAGAATTCTGTCCCAAGTAAGACAATTTGATTGATTTCATATTGGATATTACGAACTATCGTTATAGCGAACATATTCTGGTCTCGTGAAGTTCGCTGTAACGAGATTCCACTGTATAATACAGTTTGTTCTGAATGAAGATGTTTTTTCCTATGGAAATCTTTTCTTATTTAAAACACGTACTCCGTTGTAAAAGTATACCAACGCCCTTCTTATCACCACTTCCATACATCTAAAAAGATTAGTAAATGTTTGCTTTACAAACCTCGTAAAATCGATGCTGTCGTTATTTCCTAGCGACACGATAATTTCTGTCGCGCGGTCGTAAAATGTCAAATACCATTTACACAACCGCCTCTTTACCCGCTCGAATTTACGTAAATCATTCTGCATCATTATTAAACATTCTGTATAGTGCTACGATTTCTGGTCATTCAATTAGCCTGCAGCGACAAAATTTCCTCGTTCAAAATGACATCCGGGTCCACCAGTCTCTGAGTTAGATCTGACTCAGCGTTAACTCATTAAAAGTTAAGTAATTCTAACTCAGAGTTAACTCACAATGTGGAACCAGGTCAGTTTTGAACAAGGCAATTTTGTCGCCCCATACTTAATTGAATGACCACGTTAGATCGGAAATAGCCTATTTCTGAAGCAAGAACCAATGAAACCATGTATCAGTCATTGAGTAGAAATGGAGGTTCGTACATAAAAAAAACTCAGAACTTATATCTAATGTTTTGACCGTAGTACGCGAGTAAGACTGATTGTCACTACATCGTTTATATTCAGAACATCGTGGAATCGATGGTTTGGATTACTACTGAACTTAAAACACTACCGAAGCTACACTACAGCTGTCGATTGATCTTGCACAAGAAACTGCGTTAAATACACCAGCAAACGTTCATAAAGCTCGTTATGAATTTTCGATTTGAAATGTTTTCTTCAATGAGGCGTCATTATACGTAGCTTTTCTTAATAGAACTTTTTATTTGCATTATCAACTCGGAACTGCTTTAGGTAGAATGTGAGCTATTTTGTCGAAAAACATCGTGGCGCCAAAAGAATCGTCAAATCGATGAATGGGCAGCTCAAAACAACCAATACTAACTATTGTCGTCATTATTTCCATGCCTACCTGGGAAAAAAGCGTGTCGCAAGCTGTGGAAAGCCCTGTACCGATTGACAAACCAAAAACATTTATCAGCTGTAAGAATAAAACGGGACAATTTTCCAGACATTGTCTATATCTTTTGGGTTATCGAAATATGCCGATTTTCTGATCCGATTATGCAGCATATTAAGCTATATGCTTTCAAAAAAGAGAAATGAAATGGTTCAACATGTTTAAAATTTTTCCTTTTATTTGAGTTTTTGCGTTGTTCTGATCTTAGGTTCCCAAGACTCTATATACCTATTGGTTTGTTTGTATAACCACGGACTCTAAAACGAATTAAGAGTCCATGATCTAACCTCGCGGCGATGTAGGTAATTTAGCCTACTTACCGTCATTCCTAAAGATGCAGCTGCGAGTTCTTTAACGCCGAGTTGCCCGCAAAACGCTATGGCCACAGTCATTACCAAAAACTGAAGGACGGATGTCAAGGCCTGCGACGTAAAATGAAATGAATAGTTTAGAGCTTGGTGAAAAATATGGTATATTCAAAAATCAAATTATTATGAAGCTGGATACCACGTTAGATGATTATTTGTGATTATTGATCAGATATTCAAGATAATATACGTACCATTGGCCAAGCCTGAGTGAAGACGGCCTTAAATTCACGTCTGTACCAATCTGGCAAATAGCGTAATAGACTGCATTTCTTCGACAACTGAGTAGTAGACGCATCCTGGTTATTAGAGCCAGCAAAGTCTGTGTCTGTAGTGAAGGACATTGAGACAAAAATGATCTAAAATCGCTCTTTTTATTCTTCAACAGCACAAGAAGCACGCTTAATTCGGTTTTCGCGAGTGTCGAACAGGAACTATACGAGACGGCTCGGTCATCACCACCGGCGGCCTATATCAATCACGAATTCAAGATTCATTTAGCCTACACACACGCTACACGGTGTATTTTCCACGATTGAATGAAATTCTAGGACAACATAGTAACCGTAACTGTTATACCTGCCGACGGACAGCACGCAGGCATAACGCGATATACCGTCATCGCACTGCCTGTGAGTGAACAGGGAGATGCTGCAGCTAAAACGATTCGTATGCAACTATCGATTTACTCACTCCCGAGAACTGGTTATAGAGTATTCGAGATAACATTCATGCAATTATTGCAAGAATTGAGTACAGATACAGGGCCGGCAGAACGGGGGTGGCTGAGGTGGCTTTGGTCATCATTTTGCCGATGATGATATTTTTCATGATGGTTATTCAAAAAACCTCAGCTAGGACTGCTCCTATCCCCGAAAACGTATGTTATGATCGAATATGAAACAGCGTCTGAAAAAATGATCCGTTACATTCATAAACAAAGTGACTGAACTCAACCTGAATCATGATACCGGAAAACTATCGTCTCAATAGCCCCACAGTGTGGTGGCTGATTCGGGCCGTACTAAAAATATTTCTGTAAACGGCTAGAGGAACGATAAAAGATTTTCACATCGGGCTCGCGCGAGAATTCAAAGGTTTGGGTTTCTCGCGCGAGAAAACGAAACATTTTGAGTTGTCATGCGAGAAAACGAAATAATTCTTTCTTCAGTATGGCCCGAATCAGCCGCCATACCAGAGGCTTTGAAATGCAACCATTTATACGAATTTCTCTGTGTGATGTACCCTGAACCCCACGAAAACACAGACGCAAGTCTTTCACGCGGTTGACACCTCAGCAAAAAGGTACGTACTTTGAGGGAGGGGGTGGTATTAATCAATCTTGGTACGTACTTTATGCACTAAACTCAAATGAAAATAGCCGATACTGGTGTTTTATCGGCCTTTAGTACCGGCAATCAGGTATTTTTATTTGGTTTTGGTTTGTGTTTTATGCATCAATATATATATATATATATATATATATATATATATATATATATATATATATATATATATATATATATATATATATATATATATATATATATATATATATATATATATATATATATATATATATATATATATATATATATATATATATATATATATATATATATATATATATATATATATATATATATACACGCACGCACGCACGCACGCACGCACGCACACACACACACACACACACACATATATATATATATATATATATGAGTCCAACTTCGTTTATAAGCTAAACTCAGATAAGTATACTAAATGCTTATTCGTTGTTAGCTATGCTATTCTTCAATTCATATAAAGGCAGTCGTATATATTATTTTGTCAGCATTATGCTTCTTTTGTCAGGTTAAACACAACCAGTTTGTTATTGCTCCCCCTTGGAAAGTATTACTTTCCATAGCGCTCCACAGGGGGAGGGGGTTGTGTTGATCATAATTTTGATTTCGTAGAAGAATTTTATACTATATATGATATTGCATGATATAACCGCGCGATTCAATAAAACATGCCGTTGTTTTTTTACCAATTTTTAAAGCACCATAGTCGATATGTCGTTGATATGATCCTTGTTGGTCTTCTGACATCGAACCATAATTAGGATTGCTAAACCCATCACCAGACGACTAAAAGAAAAGACGAGGGGATCATTCATTTATCACGTACGCATAAAATTTGAATTTTTCAACCCCCCTCCCCCTCTGTAAGCAAAATCGGCAATTTTTTCATATACATTAAGCATTACAGTACGCAATTGCACTGACCCCCCCTCCCCTAATGCGCACGTATTAAATGAATGACCACGAGGCATTTTTCATTATGCATTTATTTTTCACTGGTTATCGTGTAAATAACGATAAAATTCAAGTTTACTTACTGAAGAGCTCATTTTACAAAAATTATTTTTTTCCATTTGATCCGATGAGTAATTGGCTTCAAATTAAAATTCCATTGGACGTGTAGATCGACACCTAATCGAACGAGAACGGCCGCTTTCTGTTTTTTTTGCGGCGTGTAATCGCAATACTTCTTGAAACTTGTGCTACCGGTTACTACCTGCACAAAATAATGTTTCCATACGCTACAGGATATATTAACAATCATCGATCGATTCTATATAATCTCTGATCTTATCGCAAAGACAACACGAAAACGAAGCATGCCCACATAAATACTTAACGAATAACATAACACATATGGTAGAGATTGTGAGGGAAAAAGATGTGTTTAGTAGAATCAAATAATACCTCAACACACATCCGACGAAACTATGATTTTGGCCAAAAAAGATTGTTTTCTTATATGTGGGTGCCTGAAACTCGATAGAACAGCAAATGACACGAAACGATATAGAAAATTTTCTCCGGAAAGATAGTAATTGACGAAAAATTGTCGACTGTCAACGGCTAACGTTCAACTGCTATTAACACTGACTGAAGAACGCAGTGTAAGTCTACAAACGCACTATAATGCCGTATATTGGACTATTTACCGAACATTTTACATATTTGAATAGTAATATGTTCATTAATAAATATAAATGTTATGAATATACATGTACTTGTAATGACTTTTTTGCGCAGTCCTCTAATCTTAGCAATCTTAGATTTCGGCGCTAGTCCAGTATAAGGCATTGTACACTTGGCCATTCGGTCAGTGTTTACAGCAGTTGACCATTGACAGTCGACACCTAGAGTAAACCTCGAGAACAAGTGGCAACCAGTCAACCTGTCAACCAGAAGTATGCCAGTTATTCCACGCCTTTAACTGCTATTTTTGTTCATAATTTTCATTGTCACACATAAATCCATTTTGCGTATTATGCAGTTGCGGATGATTTGGCTTATATTGGCATTTCGAAACACAAAAAGGCATTCATGTGTATATAACATTGAAATATAATATGTCTAGATGACTATTTAAAATGGTTGTAGGTTTTTGGAGGTCAAATCATAGTTATTGGGTGGATAATTTAGTGTTGATGTGACAAATCTTTGGTCCTAAATAACCTTGGAAAGATTTTTAGCGAGTTTGAAATGTGAATGATTATACGGAGGCGTCAATTTAAT
This sequence comes from Tubulanus polymorphus, assembly GCF_964204645.1. Lineage (NCBI taxonomy): Eukaryota > Metazoa > Nemertea > Palaeonemertea > Tubulaniformes > Tubulanidae > Tubulanus > Tubulanus polymorphus. The sequence continues at coordinate 12,180,102 of NC_134025.1, forward strand.
TACTTTTAAGAACATCAAAACAAAATGAATCAAAAACATCATCGTCCATATAATTTACCAATTGGAAGATGCATGCGTGTGGGAATTAGTGAACTATACTATTGGCAGTTGGGAGATTGTCCCTCTGTTCGGGAACATGAACTTGTATTAATACTATAGACATGTGATGCGATGTGTTTACGTCTCCACATCAACCAACCCGTCGAAGACGAGTTTCTGCTAGTAAAAATATAATTCTATAATATATAGAATATAATGTTGATTGATTTCTGAGAGTAATTGATTTGGTAAAAGATGTAATCGAATTAGAAGACAAGACGATTACAATTACAATTACAATTAGTTTATTTACTCCACAATTATACAATTGCACAGAGAAAAAAATTATTTTACAATATACATTGCAACAATTAACATTAGAAATGTATTAAACATTTGCGTATATACAACGCCAGTTTTTTAAGGGTTTGGCAATTTGAGTTGAACATATCATACAACTTTACGTTATTGGGGAATCTCCAATAACGCTCCGGGATGTATCTAGCTCTGGATTCCTGGAAGTACGGGCAGACGAGTAAAAAGTGATATTCATCCCCCACCGCCTCTAAATCACACTTTTGGCACAGCCTATTGGTACGGGCAATTCCACGCCACCGCCCAACTTCCACCGGTAGCCTGTGAGCTGAGCATCTAAATCTACATAAAGTTAACTGGTCCCTAGGAGTTAATTGAGTTAGATACTTTTCCATTTTGAAACGGCATTTGATTGTTAAATACGTAACAGCAAAAATACATAAAGAGGACTCTTTACGTATTTTTGGTAACAGCCATGGTGGAATCAGTAAATTTTGCATGCCAGACTTGCATAAACTGATCCTGCAATCTCTGTTTAAGTATCAGACTCAAGTAATTCACGTTTGGAATATTTTGATTTTCCCAAATATATCCGAGCCCATTTCGGAGCAAAATGTTCTTCACAAAATCCATCCAAGAGTTAGCTTGACCATCAATATAGCTATTATAAACACAACTGTAAACCTTTGACGATAATTTATCATCAGTTATTAATTTTGCCCAAAAATTTTACAATTCTTTCACACGGAACCTAACTGGCGTCATGGGCCTATACCGTCAACCGTCCTGTACAGTTATCACCTTACTGGTGTGTAGGGTGTCTACCTGTCAACCGTCATGTGCAGCCATCACCTGACTGTTGTGTGGGTGTCTTCCTGTCAACCGTCCTGTGTAGTCATCGCTTGATGTGTATAGGGTGTCATCTGTCAACCGTCCTGCGGAGTCATCACCTTAATATGTAAGGTGTGACGTGTCATCAGCTGGTGAATCAAGGATCTAATTTCATGGAACTTCTTTTAGTTCTCTATTACTACGCTTTTATATTTCAGCTTGCGCATTTACTCCCCCGATTTACTCCTAAGGTTGTACTACAATGCCGTATATCGGACTTGGGCTTAGATTTCATTTTCAATATTAGTTTAGTATATTATGTTTTTCTACCAAATTAAATAAAATCATATACGACAGATTAGATGTTAATCCAGAAAAATTAGATTTCTCAGATAGAAAATCTATATTTCCAGTTTGAGTAATATGATGACATATTTGAACAAGCATTTTCAATAGACAGCTGTTGACCAATACTAGAACCAGATATATAACATATGTTAACCAAACAAAAAGTTATTGACCCAGACGAACATTTTTTTAGGTTAATACATATCTTATACACATAATCTAGAGAATAAGAAGTCACTAGTGCGTGAAAATGTCACGATGACTACTGAGCGCTTGTTAGCCGCTCGGTGTTACTTCTCCCCAGGGAGAGATGACTGATTAGAGTGTTGAAAATGGCCGGGGAAATAATACCGAAAAATGTAAAGTGCTCCAAGCAGCTTCGCTGGATTTAGCGTGACACATATTAGTATTGCTAACGAAGTCTTCGCCGCCCATGGTCTGGAAGATTCACATCTGGCCATGCTCCGAGCAACAAGACTGAAATACTACAGGATCCGCGCTACCAAAAATGACGCTACGTATAGATATTATGCACGTGACGTTACATCACGCCATTTGCCCGTTAAGCGCAAGCGGCTAACTAAAGGAAAAGAGTTAAAGTAAAAATTGACGGCCACTTGACGGAAAATATGACATACGCAACAATACGAGTGACAAAACTTCCCATAAATTTTATCTGGGTCATGCATTGAGTCTTCAGTAAACAGCGTTTTCGAAATCTGCATTTAATTATCTAATGTCAATTTTACAGTCTGTTGAATCTACATTTAAAAATGTGATGACTACCGAAAAGAACTTTGAAGAAAGAGAATCCGTCTTCATTTGGACAAATGAAATATTATTGACAATGTTTGATACATTATAAGCACATTATACGTTTCATAATATGTTTCACAATGGGGCAACTGTTCATTGATAATTCGTTTCGGAAAAAGGCTCGTTCCATTCAGATAAATATGCCCCTATACCACATGTAGTGAGCCTGGTGAATCCTCGTTTGCAGCCACAAGATGAAATGCTCGATTACCGCCTCATCATTTCTACATATTTGACGATACGGGAAATTAAATGCTAAGACTAATGCTTCCGGTCGGCTGACAATGTCCGCAGTAACCTCCGCATTGACCCGATGCCTTTCTTTTATCATTAGAATTTACTTGAGCAACACTTTTAGGGCGCCAGCCAGCTGCCTTCCATTTCGTCTGAAAATAACAAAATACATATGGCAGCTGCAAGTTTAGAAATGGATCGACTCCCCTAAGCTATTGGAACTTACTTTGGTAGCATCGAAAACGAAACCAGTCCCGGTCAAATCTAGCGAGAATCCACCAGACGGCTTGTAGTATGCGATGCAACCACCACCCTCGCCATATGGAACTTTACGCTTTGTAGTTGTGGAATATGTATAATCATTCCGTATAACATTCAAACTCTGTAGAATAAAAAACAAATATAATAAAACCGAATAAGTATTAACATATTGGATATACAAATGTATATACATATACTCAAATGACTGCGGCAGCAGCGCTCTTACCGCTGGATCCAAACGGATCTTTCGCCAAGTAGTACGACCACATCCAGCCCAAGCATTATCGCATTTGTTTTCCCCGTAGTTATTCGCCTTCAATGTGATGTATTCTTTATCGTTATTGCAGAAAATTTTAACCGCTTTCTTATTCGGTCCAAGAAATAGCGTATATTCACCAGCAGTGGTGGCCCCGGCTTCTTTACATGTCTTCGGAAAGTCCCCGCAACAACACGCTTAAAAGTAGAATAGCCACACTCAAACATGGAGAATAGATAATAGGAGAATAGATGGTACATAATAATTAAAACCCATTATATTCACAATGATAAATAGCGTAAATATCGTTTCAATCGTTTAAATTTGCCGTTTTTAGTGGCCTAGGTTATCATATAAACGCGCTTTAAAGGTGATTTGATTTTAGCGCTATTTAACGATTGACCTCTTATCCTGAAATATTTGAAGATTCGGTATGATTTTTTCTTATTTCTTATTTGGGAATGTATGTTTATTGTAGTGGCTGATTCGGGCCATACTAAAAAAGTTTCTGTACGGCTAGAGGAACGATTAAAAAAATTCAAAAGTTTTGAATTCTCGCGCGAGAAAACCAAAAACGGGCCGGCCAATATGAAAATATTTTTACTATGGCCCGAATCAGCCACCATAATTTACAGCATTCATGAATACGAATATTCTTTTTTTTCATATTTTACCTCTATGAACTACTACGACCAGGAACATCAAAACTAGTGAAAACGTTCTCATTTTGTAAATGGTGATCGAAAACCAAATCAAAACAAGGGCTCTACAAATGTAAAAGAAGATTAAAACACCACGTCCTTTAATACAGAGATAACCAGCATTTATGAAATATTATTACTTTAATCTAGATTAATATCAAATGTTCATTATCAATATAATAAAATGATATAAACATCATTATACAAAAACTCATAGCCGAGCCAGCTTTTTAAAAAATATCTGATGCTATATATTTGACCCGGTTTGGATTTATTTCCTTTGTCCCCAAGATAATGTTAATGGTCCAAATTTGACTGCGAGGAACGCAAGCTATAAGTGTTTTAGAACTTACCTCTATGCAAACGTGTCCAACGAAAATCGTGTTGGCTTCTCCGAGTCTCAAGAAAATTAAAGTGCATTTATAAAAAACCGTCATATGCGACGCAGTCTAAAATTTCATTTACTCAAGTTCTAATTTCATTTACAGATCACTGTGAGAACTAATGCAATCAATGCCAAATGGAGGCGTTCCTCGGTTTACATACAGATTCTTGACCTAAAATCCCATCAAGCTGTTCATTTAGAGTTTTCAAACAGAAAACTTATATTTTCATGGGCTGATATGGCATGGCGTATTTGAACAAGCAGTTTCGCCTAACAGCTGTGTGAATACTTTGTCGTGGCAGTCAAGGTCATGAAAATTATAATGATCAGATGACAATTCCACATTTTCTATTGAGGGTGACATTTTGGAGATCATTCATTATAGGCTCCTGTATAAGCATATTTTCCTATAGGCCTATTCGGCGTGTACATGCACAGTGATTTGACAATTCATTCACTTAAATCGCGAAACTTGATACGGAGTTTGGTATTTTATATGTGATATGCGACTGACATCATTTATCTTCACATCGGTTATAATAAAGGGTCTCTGTACAGTGACGCAATGAAACCTGCCAGACTATTTTACCGCCTCCATAGCTGAATTCTTGAGGTGACCTCATTAAAAACAATTTGTATTTGATTTGATTTATCATCAAGGAACAATCATTATATTCAAATTAACATAACATTTCAAATATTTATTATCTATGATGGGGAATGGATACGTGTACCTTTCTCAACATATGATCGATTTTATGATTTTGGAATTCGAGAATTCATAAATATTTAATTAATTCTTAAAAGTATTTTCTTGATAAGATAATTTTGTATAAGTGATATAACAATAAAGTCCGCCCCACCATAGGGCAAATGCATTGGTGAATAGAGTCTTAACTAACAATGAATCCCAGTTGGGCCATGGAAACAGTTAGTAGGGTACCGGTCTATAAAACCGTACCTTGAAAAATATCAATCAAGTAGACTAAGTTAAGTTAAAAAAGCCACGATTATAGTATTATTTGAATGGAAAATGAGAGTTTAGGGGTGCCCCTTTAAGCCCAACGCACACGTCAAAACATTTGTTTCACCGAAACAGAAAACACGTTTTTCAGTTCGGCGTTTTTTGTTTTGCCTCCGCACACGGCATGACAAATAACATCTAAAACGTTTTTTCACGAGGAAAAAAACGTTTTTTTTCGGTCTCGTGTGCGTTGGGCTTAAGCCCGCCGCACACGGCATAACATTTGTATCGCCAAAAACACGTTTTTCACAAAACTTTTTTCGTAAAACGTTTTGCGCGCAAACGATAAAATGTTCAACGCACACGGCATAACGTAAACGCGCAGAAAATATTTCGGATCAAGTATAAAATATGGTAATATTAGTCCCTCACTGCGGAAGCTTAAGATAAAATGAATGAGTGATTCGGTTCATAATTCTGTATTTGAATCATAACATCGGCAATTGTTAGAGGTACGAATAGCTCATCGAGAGCCTCATCACGATCGAGTTACGTGCAACCAACGAAATCTAGGATGAGAACTTTTGTAGATACAACGAGCGACACGTCGATTCTTTTTAGAGATTAGATTTCGTGCAATTAAACGAGTACGGTATTTAGTTCACCCAGCACTGGCAGTGGTTGTCTCCACCAGTGATCTCCGTCGCTCTACGATCCTAGTGTAACCTGTGGTACATCAGACACTTAGATTCTTGGTGAAGTATTTAGGAGAATATATTGGTAAAAAAACATGTAAGTTTAACCAGTTAATTTGTATTCTATTATATTTGATGATGAATGATTAAAACAGGAAATTAATCTAAGATCAGTGTTCAAATTTATTTAAGATCAGAGTTTAAATTCTATATGTTATTTCATTTCAGATCAGCATTTCATCATTTCATGTTCGTTATGTCTCCATATTAAAATCCAATATACATCCTAAAGAAAGGTCTTCTTCGAATTAATGGAGCCTTCTACAGCAATCCCGACATCCCGACACTCCCGACATACCGGCAATCCGACATACCCGACAATATATGAAGTGGCTGGGATCGAGGGGCTTGGTGCGTGTGTGGATTACCCTTATATAAAATGGCTGGGATCGAAGGGCTAGGTGTGTGCGTGGATTACCCTTATATAAAGTCGCTGGGATCGAGGGCTGTGCGTGTGTGCGTGGATACCCTCACATAAATTAGCTGGGATCGAGAGGCTGGATGTTTGCGTGATTAACCCCTATATAAAGTGGCTGGGATCCGTCGATCCCAATGTCGGCGATGTCGGCAAGTAAAACAAACCTACATCCAATTGACGGTACTTCTCACTGTCGGATATCTTAAAATTGCGTCTGAGAAGCCAAATCACAACTTCCGTTTCTATATAATCATACACCTAAGGAACTACAATCCCATATACTATACTTGATCCCCTCTTCATGTTATACAAAGGATATCCTTAACTTCCTATTGTGATTAACGTAATACATGCCTAGGTTAGGTCTCCGTATAGATACCCAGTGGCGTGGCGGTGAAATTGTGAACAATTTCAACCTGAAAAGTGATCAGAAGGCACCTAAATGCATCTAATTTTTCAAAATTATCTGGGGGAGTGACCCCCTTGTGGTGCTACGCGCCTGCGGTGCTTGCTGATGACGGCACCGCCGTCTACAGGCTGCAAACGCCATTTCTTCGTCACCATTTTTCAACAGCAATGTTTTCGTGGAATTAAAAATTATATTTTGATCGCGAGGGGGCACCCTTCCCCACCCCCATGGCCATGCGAGTAGCCGTTTCCGACTGCTAAGCTTTCAGCCTCAAACCATGTTTCAGAGCTCCAATATTTCTATGGCCGGACCAAATTAGATAAGCTTTCCACCACCTCTGTGAGAGGTGTATGATTAAGCGAATGAAAAAACGTAATTTTGCATAAGAGGTCTATGTCTTTAACTGCATTTTTGTCAAATGGACAGGGTGAGGGGTTAATACAATGTGGACATTCTGTGGACATGGGGAGGGTGTCAAAATTTTGCAATTCTGTATGGATGTCTTTTTTGCCGGACAAGCCCCTTAATATCGTTCAAAGTACGAATCGAGATTGTACAAAGGATAGGGGAGTTTTTGTGTTGATCCGTTTTTTTATTTTATACTAGAGCTTGTGGATGGCGCCCCGGGGTGGATGGCAGCGGCTAGGGACATACACGTGTCATCTTCGACTTTTATTATGGAGGCATAAACACTTCTCAAGGATAATTGCAATTCAGAATCTTAGTGTATATGAAAACTACAAGGGAGCATCTAAAGATTTCGACTCGCGGAAGGGGGTGGAGGTGGGGTGGGGGTGGAGGCCTCCCGCGGATTCATCAGGACTGCATAAAAAAACAATTAGATATTGTTATACAATTGTTAAAAAAAAACAAGTAGACAGTTATTCTAATTGACGGAACTATAGAAATATTTAGATGCTTCCTAAAGCCGTGGCAAGCGAGGATGCGATATTGTTCGGAGCTGCCCTTTCTCAAAAACTGTGCCGCGGTAGGGGGTACATCGGTCGATCACGCGTTCAGCGATTTCATGTTCAAGTAATCAAGTGGGGAGATTTAGTCTTTTATTGAGTGAAGTCAATCTTAAGAATCAGCAGAACATGGCGTCACAAGCCCCGGGGCTTGTCACGCCATATCTGACATGGCGTCACAAGCCCCGAGTAAAATGCAGACTATATATAATTCACGCGGAACGAAGATATATGTTCGCGTCGAACGGACCACGTTTTTAAGTCCGATACGACGTGTAAAACCTGAATGAGATAATTTCAAGTACCGGTATGTCAATGTGTAATGAATTTCTATTTTTTCTTAACTTATTGTCTAAATATATACTTACTAAATATTGTCTAAATATAATATGTACTTATACGTTATAGTATTCCGTTCAGTGCAACCACTGAAAGAAAATTATATCCCGTTTTTACTTCATAACTATATTCAGATGCATATATATCGAAAGATTTTTATGTAAAATTCTTCGAATATGTTTTTTACAGGTTTCCGTTATGGTGCGAGACGATCAGGAGATCATCAGCTACATTTACATAAGAAAATAGAAACAACGATTTATAAACCTATTTCTAAGACTTAATGATTATTGTACTAATTTAAGATAATCAGTCACAATTTTTCATTTATTTCTACGGAAAACTGATCGGGTCCTCTCACGCCATGTAAATTGAAGCTATATTCTGTAGACCGTTTGGGGCCTGACACGCCATATAGAAGACAAATCGCAATTTTTCTAGCAGTATTTGTTTTTTTTTCTTAGACTTTATGATTATGAACAATATATAACTAATTGAAACTAAAGATATGATTAGTGACAATTAATTGCTTCCATAGAAAACTGATCGCGTACTCTCACGCCATATTGGCGGCAGAACACTTTGGGGCCTGACACGCCATGTCGAAGACAGCGTGGTTTTAGGAGCTTTTTGTAACAGTATTTGCTTTTTTTTCTAAGACTAAATAATTGACAAATCATATAGAAGGATTAATCTTTGAACATTTAAGACAATTAGTGACAATTATTCATTTGTTTGTACGGAAAAATCGTTCGGGTCTTCTCACGCCATGTCTCAATTGAAGCTATTCTGCAGACCGTTTGGGGCCTGACACGTCATGTAGAAGACAGCGTGATTTGAGGAGCTATTTTTGAAACAATATTTGCCTTTTTTCTGAGTCTAAATGACTGACAATCCACGGAGAATGATAAATCTTTGAATATTTACGATAATTAATGACAATTATTCATTTGTTTGTACGGAAAATCGATCGGGTCCTCTCACGCCATGTCTCAATTGAAGTTATTCTGCAGACCGTTTGGGGCTTGACACGCCATGTAGAAGACAGCGTGATTTTAGGAGCTTTTTGAAACAATATTTGCCTTTTTTCTAAGTCTAAATGATTGACAAACCATGTAGATTTATGATAATTAGTGACAATTATTCATTTGTTTGTACGGAAAATCGTTCGGGTCCTCTCACGCCATATCTCAATTGAAGCTATTCTGCAGACCGTTTGGGGCCTGACACGCCATATTGGCTGCAGACCGTTTGGGGCCTGACACGCCATGTAGAAGACAGCGTGATTTGAGGAGCTATTTTTGAAACAATATTTGCTTTCTTTCTAAGTCTAAATGATTGACAAACCATGTAGAATGATAAATCTTTGAATATTTATGATAATTAGTGACAATTATAGGAAAACTGATCGGGTCCTCTCACGCCATGTTTCAATTGAAGCTATTCTGCAGACCATTTGGGGCCTGACACGCCATATTGGCTGCAGAACATTCGGGGCTTGACACGCCATATAGAAGACAAATCGCGGTTTTTCTAGCAGTATTTGTTTTGTGATTATCAAATCATGAACAATATATAACTAATTGAAACTAAAGATATAATTTAATTGCTTCCATAGAAAACCGTTCGACAAACCATGTTTCAATTATTGAAGCTATTCTGCAGACAATTTGGGGCTTGACACACCATATTGGCTGCAGAACATTTGGGGCCTGACACGCCATGTAGAAGGCTTAGCGATTTTAGGAGCCATATGACTGCAGATCACACTAGATTGGAGCCTGGCTCACCATATATGTTTTTCTAACATTATCCATGTTCTTCTAAGACTAATTGATCAACAAATCATGTGAAATAGATGAATGATTCATTGAAATGTAAGATAGTTAATTAAAATCTTTATTCTGTAAAACTCATTCAGTAGATATATATGTAATGTTTTTGTATTTTTCATATGCTGGCGAAATATATGATTGTTTAAATTGTGTTTCAAAATGTGTGTACACTGCATTAGATTAACAAACAACGATCAATTTCTATTCTGTAAAACTCATTTTAGTGTAAATGCGATGTAATATGTAGTTCTTATTATGTATATATAATACGTTGTAAATCATCTAAGACAAATTAATATCCAACCGAATATTTCAACTTCGGAAGAAAAACCCGCGAGACTTAGTCGACGTTTCATCTCATGCATAGGATTTGATTTTCATTTTACGTTTACCACATGGCGTGTCAGGCCCAATATGGCGTGACAAGCCTCGGGGCTTGTGACGCCATATGCAGCAGGTCTTAAGATTGCCCTAGATGCTTTTATTTCCCTCTTTCTCCAATCCAGCATCGTAAAATCTACATTTAAGCGCTCAAAATGTCTGAGAGGAAAGTTTTAAACGTAAGATTCTTTTTTAGGCCTCTACAACCTAATTAAAGCCTACTTAGAGCCGTCGGAAGGACTTTTTCAGTGACAGGTGGCGAGGCCTATTTCTGAAGTTCAATCGCCGGAGATGCGTTTTGGGGCTATTTCACGGTCTCATTCACAGAAGCATGAGAAGTCGTGAGCCAACTACTTAGTACAGAGAACGACGAGCTGCTATGCGGTACAGCGTTCTTTTGAAAAAAAATTTTTGTTAGGGTCTAAGCAAAAAAGTGGGGTCGCTTCTGCCGCCCCTGTTCTGACGGCCCTGCTCTAGAAGGCTAAAATGTACAAAAAAGTGCAGATCCGCACCTCTCATGTGATTGACACAATACGAAGTGGATATTTAACCGTATACGTAAAAGTATTTACTTCCGCCATTTTACTGTACATTATTACTATATATTAAAGTATTAACTAATAAAAAGTAACAGTAAGATCATTTTATTGGGTTAAGGGTTAGGGTTATGATAGGGTTAGTGTCAAGAGGGTGAGATTGAGAAGAGGGTCCACTGGGTTCCGTTTTACAAACTGGCTCCAGTTACGGGGGAATGTGCACTATATCTACGTATATCTACCTGTGAAGGAATAGGGTTAGGTGAGGCTTTATATAAATTAACTCACCCAACATGTCGTGTGCTGTGGCAAAGTGGGTAAAGCGCTCTACTACTTTTTGGTTTGGATTCGAATCCCAATCTTGCAAGTCAGAATTTTACTCTATTGCGCATGCGCCAACTGTCCTCCGTAACCGTAGTCTAGTACCTAGCCGTTGTTCCCCAAACAATGTCTAGGGCCAAAGTGCACATATAAGATTAATTTTCATCCCTCATTTTGAGGGACGAGGCTTTGAGCGCCTATTTCACCCCTAAAAATACCATAAACTTACCTCAAACTGACTGTTCTGTAATTAAATGGAAGTTAACTATTGTTTGGGCATAAATTTATAATCCTAAGTAGCTTTTGACGATCGTAGTAACTCAAAACTTTTGACCAGTCGCCTCAAAAAATAGTTGAAGTGAAGCAATATAACAAATATGGCGGCTTTTCGTGTTGCACGATGGGAGGGTCATTTAGGGATTCGGACTTAAAAAGGTTAATTAGCCAAAATTAATGCATTTTATCAACAAAAAATAACATTTAGAGTAATTTCAGAGAGACATATTGAATTTTCACATTTATCGATTTAGTCCGTACTGCAAATCCCGATTGTAGCAATCAATTCAAATCAAATCAATAAATTCTCCGGTTCCCGATCTAAATCATCAAAAATATTATTTTAAAACATGTTTTTAAAGTCAACAAGGTAACTACTGTCATACCTCGATTTAAGGCCCCCCCCCTCCCCCCCCCCCCCCGATTCACCGCCAACCTCGCCTACCGCCTAGATTTCATGGGAAACTGAACATTCGTATCTAAAATGTACAGGAAAAACTCCGATTTACCACTTCTCGCGTACCGCCACCGCCAACGTAATCTCCTAGTAAAATCATATGCAAATGCATTACAATATTTCCCAATTAACCGCCATCATAAAAGTTGAGTAGCGCTATCCTTCTATTCTAATCCATGATAACAGTCATCAGCGGGATGCTGAAAAGTTGGACCTCCAACAATAAGCCTCTAATCTCTGTAGGCCTATATAGCTACAGAAAAGGTCATACATAACTATCCTGGTTGAAGCCTTGAGTTACAAAAATCCAGACCACAATCTACAGAGAGACTGCGCGCTTTAATTAATAATCAATTATCGTGGATCAATTGAGTCAATTCTTTGTATTGATTAGGCTGATGTTATTGTTAATGTTTAATTTAGAAATATTACCCACCGGAGTTTGATCCGTCGAAGATACCCAAGCTTCGTCTACCTAGAAACCGACAATACAGCATTCGTATTATGGCTCCATTTAACATGAGGTAAGAAAATCGTGTCATTTCCAGATTTCTGAGATTTCCGTAAAAACATCAGAAGATTCAGTTGTAGATGATACGGAAGTATTCGGATATAATGTTAGTTATAGCTATGGTGGAATTTGATATTTAGGTGCAACACCTGTCGGGAATATATTTATAAAGGAAAGAAATTCAATTCGCGGAAGGAGACAGTGGAAGATGAAAACTATTTGGGTCTGCATATATTCCGATTTTACATTAAATGTCCGAAGTGCGTTGCTGAGATAGCTTTTAAGGTACCGTATATTTATCAAGTGGATTCATAAATTCTCTTCGTGTTTATGTTACAGAATTAAATCATAAGCTGTGATCATTTGAGAGACTCTGCAGTCATTTGTTCAGTTATGACAGGCTTTGTAGCTTGGTCACCTTATTGTGTCATTCGCACACCCGATAAAACTGTGATTCTGAGCAAAATTTTGACAGCTTTCCTTTACTGAGGTGATGGACTGAACGAAAGTGTGACTAGTTGAAGAACCATAATGGTGTAAACCCAATAAATCTCATTTTCAAATGAGTAAGCAAATTTATTTGATACATTTCTTCCCCTTGTCAAGTATATTACAAATGACTGGAAATGGATAGGTCTAACATTAGCATCAGTTGACTGAAATGAAACTGCTATATTATTTCCAATTAGAATCAACCTCCAATCAACCTATGTCAGGGTAAGGATCAGATTAATTTGATTAGCAAGGTTTAGATTGGTCTCTACCGATTCTGAAATACACTTCTGGCACATTCGTTTCGATCAGTATATACTATTCATTCCTGAAAGGCATAATCTGTAAACTTGATGAAAGACTAGTCCAAAGTTTGTAATCCGGAAGTGCTATTCCTGAACCAGAATGCGGTCAATTGACACCCGTCTTAGCTTAGGTTAGGAGTTTAACATTGAATGGAAAAAAATCTTTCTGGTACTGTTAGAACATTTTGCGGGGTGCATTTCCTTTGACTCCTTAAAAACTTAATCATGAAACTCAATCCGGATAGAATTTCCCGTCTGCCAGAAAAGTTGTCTAATTTTGATGATGATTTGTTGTCTTATTTTAGACGGACCCACAAAGTACCGATTATACACTGGAAGCCGGTGCCACGAGGAATTTTGAGCCGATAAGAACGGCTGAAAAATTGGCTAAAGAAGAACTGGCAGCAGCTGAATTAGAAGAAATAAATAATCCTATGAAGGTAGATAGAGACTGACAGCTGCAATCTAGATGAAAATTTTGTGTTGGTTTTGGCCGTATCGCAATTGATGGCTAAGTTACATTTTAGAAGTGATCTGAATTCCATTAAAAAAAAATGCTATAGCGAGACCAGATAATGATTGTACAAAACCACGCAATTTGAAAATTAGTCACAAAGTTGTTTTGTCTTCATGGATTTATGGTTCTAGGTATCACCGAGGACAGATTAGTGGATTTCTTTTTGTCTTATAGGTTTTAGAAAACCGGACAAAAGCGTCTCGTAATGAAATGGAAATGATCGAGACTCTCGAGGAACTGCGAGATTTGAATGCTCGTCATGCAAAAGTTGACCACGAGTATATGATTAAGCTTAGCAGCGCTTATGAAGAACAACTAAGACAGCTGCAGGATGAGGAGGATGAGCAATTAGTACAGTAAGTACAATCGTCCTGCGGTGAGCGCCTAAAACATGAAGCACCTGATGGGGGGGGGGGGGGTTTGTGGGCCTACTCTTCGGAATATTTGAAAAATTAGGTGCATTTTGAGAACTATTTTGCTGAAAATCAAATTTTACTCTGGGAACTCTTTTGAAGAAGTTTTCAATTTGACATACTTTAACGAATAACCAAACAAAATTTGGTTGTATTTTAGGTCAGTATTTGGTGATGGTACACGTGTCAAGCGATTGGCTGATTCGGACAGTGATAACGATGCTGAAACTGATAACAAAATAACACAGAAAAAGGTTGCTCCTGAAAAAGCATCAGACATCTTATTATCGACAGTATGTATAGCATTGATATTTAATTCGACAACTCACTAAGGGAAACCCTTACCATACGTAAATATAAGTAGCTTTTTGAAGTATGTTGTCATTGCCGCATTACAAAAATTATAGTAGATTCCGCTCTACTTGGTATTCCCATGATCAGAAAATGAATGAAATCAAACATTTTTCTCCGTTCAAAAGAGAATTATTCCGATTTCATTAAAAAAGTTCCTGTAACGTTACCCTGTTCTTCTTAAATTCATCTACCTTCTGATGAAAAAACTGACAATATAACACAAATGTCCATGTATTAATATCATCAGCCTATCGATTTTCTCTGCACTGTGTATAAATGGACAGTCCCTCAAACTCCTCCCACAGCTTACTGTTCCAAAAACCCCAAAATATTCCCTATAAACTATAAAATTGACCTATTATGCCTAATAAACCCGTATATTTTCGTGTCAGATGAACTTGATTGATGACGTAAAAATCCTAAAATTCCCCTATCTCTTTAAGTCGGTATTCGTTTAATTCAGTGAATTACAGTCCGAATAGAACCGAGTAAAGCGGAATCCACTGTAGATTAAGAATTCAGGAATAACTCCTAGCTAATAGATAACAGTGGCTGAAATGTGTGAAATCTGTTACGTAAAAAATCGAGAAGGCATATCCTGCTGGTCTGGGCCAAAAGCTGTGATTCAGTGTGGTTACCATATGAAAACATAGCTTACTACTTTTAATCAACTGGAATCACTTATATGATAGGTCCTATTTATCATTTCTAAAATGGCATCATTGAATCGCGCTATAGACTGGGAAGATCATTCCATGAGAATATTGACACTTCAATTGTTCATCCGTTCATGTCATTGGCTGATCCACACACACAACGAATCATAGCGCACTGTCTTTGTTAGTTTTATCTTTATTTAGGTGCGTTACCGAAATGATTGGGTGAAATTATGATGGCAAATTTTTCAGTAGGTTAACGGGATTGTATTAAGCTGTATGATATAAGTTCCAAACATTTATCTCCCAATGACTTTTTGAGTTTCTTCAGTGTGTCAGTGATTCAACCTGGGCAATATCTAGATTTTTGAGTTGCTACGAGTCTGTGAAATGTTTTTGACTTTGTATATGTCAATCTGTCGTTGTTAATCTTGAGATCGAAAAGAAAATGTTCATTCTTTGCATTTAAGGAAACGAAGTTGAAGTTAAAGAGCAATGAACCAAAAAGTTTTTCTACATTCTCATCGAAGTCCAGTTTGAAAGGTCTTGTGAAACGGAAACAGCCACAGAAAGCGGCGATAACTTGCTCAAAGGCAGCGGATACTAAATCTAACATTGCCGAGGCTCGACCGGAATCACAAGATTCAGGGCAGACAGTGAAAGCCGAATCAAATAGTCAAGAATCAAAAATAGTAACGACTGCCGCAGCAGTTGAATCTGAAGGTAAAGTTTCGTCGGGATTAGGTTTATTACTGGGTAATTATAGCGATTCTGACAATAGCGATAATTGATGAATATTTTCGATGTTAAGCGAAGAGCTGAGCCCGGTTGTCATTATGTGTGCTGCACATTAGAATCAGTAACCTACGTTTCTAATAAACTCACATATTCTGATTACGATATCTGTGAAGAATTTCAATCGGTACATGTAGATTTGCAAAAGAATCTGTATTCAGGTTGTATCTACTTGTATGTGGAATGAAATTCATGTATATTACTTACTTGTTAAATACATTTGAGTTTGGACTGGTGCATTTGCCATGCATTGAGTAAAGAGGTTGTAGGATGAAAATATCTATCACGATGTCACTGGGTCGAGGAGTCTTTTAGACTAGACACCAATGAAGTAATGCTTTATTATTGTCTAGGTTTTGATATACCTACCAATGAAGTTCATTGTAGTGTAAAAAAGTAAATTTTATCGATTCATTTGTAAATTAAGAGGCTATCTGTGTAAATAAACATTTTAAGAAACAAAAAGGCTGCATCTCACTTTTTATTTGGATCTAGATTTCTTAGTATATAGAAAAGGACTTTTTCACTTCAGATGATTAGTAGTCTGTTTATTAAATTGCAGGTTCAAGCGCCCCGACAAAAACGGTGTCCAAGGAGCTTCTATCAAGTGGTTTGCATTCGGTTCCCAATCCTTTCTTGATATCGAAAAACGGGAGGTGTTATAATACCGCACAACAACAAAAAACTTTCAGAATGCCCGAAAGTTCTATATTGAATCGTATACGAAATTTTTTCCCTGTTATCGAGAAAGCCAACGAAAGATTGAAGGATTCGAAGGCCGTCAACGATGTGAATATCGAAAACGTAAATGACGACGAGCCGTATATCGAGATGGACGTTACTATGTTTGAGCAAAACGGCGATGACGTAAGCGGTAGTAGTGACTACGATTCTTGTGACGATCTAAATATTGAGAATATCGGCGAGGTCACCGAAGACAATATACGGCTTTCGAAAAAACCATCGAAGCCGGTAGTAATCGAAGAAATTCAAAACGACGACTTTTCGTCCGGTTAGAAACTTATTAATTTTTAAAAGAAAATATATTCCCACGTATATTTGATCGAATTTGGTTCTATACAATTAATTTGATACAATTAATTTATTCATTTCATCGAGCGTCGAAGATATATTCCTCATGGGATAGGTGTTGCTCTCTTGCTGGATGAAGGTCTATGAGGATGACATTCGCAATCGCGATATCTGAATATTTTCAAGCAGTGATTGCCATTTGACGTGTACTCGGTTACCACTAAGTGTCCTTCGGGTCCGATCATACACGTCTGAGCCGCGCCAACGTCGTCGGTCGGTCCGGCTAGTTGTAGTAACAGTTGCCCGCGTTCGGAAAATAAATTCACAGTATGGTTCACGCAATCGGCCACGATTACTTGGCCGAGTGGATTTACGCATAGGCCGGCATTAAAGAAGGACAGACCGTCGGCGTTAGCAACCGGTTGGAATTTGTAGATTACCTCGCCTCGGTGGTTGAAATATTTTACCATTTGTTCGTAAGGATCCGATGTTAATATTTCGCCTTTATCGTTGACGGTAAGGTAAACGGGATTTTTGTTAGCGCTGACGGAAAACCGGTTGAAAAGTTTACCCCCTCGTCGATACAATTCGACCGAACCATCGAAAGTCGAAATGGCAACATTATAAAACGAGTCGCAAGCCACGTCGAATGGCTCCTCTGTTACGTTGAAAAGAAACTTGTATTTTCCTTCAACGTCGAAAACTTGAACTCGTTTATTTTTCGTGTCTGCGACGACGATGTCGTCGTTCGGCATAATTCCGACACCGGAGGGTTCGTGAAATTCCCTTGGTGATTTACCGCGCTTTCCGATCACTTGTTTCAACACTCCGTGGCTGTTGAAAATCTGCAAGCGGTGGTTCTTTGCATCCGCGATGTGTATGTCGCCAGTACTGTTTATCGCGAGTCCCCTTGGATAATAGAAATTTCCTTTCGATGAACCTCGAAAACCAACATTGAAAAGTAGTTTATCCGGCCTGAAAAAGGAGTAATATCGAATTATTCGGGTAAGCAGTTTTTAAAAAGGATTCGAATGTCTAACTGATATGTACGAGAATCGAATTATATTCTATAGCACCTACTGCTTTTTATCCGGTTTCCGTGCTTCCTTGATGTGCATCTTGTCAAACGATTCGCATGTTTTCCGAAGGCCATCTGCAAAAAGAGACGCCTCCCAAATCCGTCTGTCCTCGTGATCTTGCATTACGGGATGTCGACAGTTGTGAGCTAGAAATTAGTGTAAACATTGAAATGATGATCGCAATATGGCTGGCGATGCAAACTTGTCGCCTAGAAATCGCCATAGCGACACATCGCTGAGATATTGCAATATGCGCCGGCGTCCATAGCCGAAAAATGTAATAAGTAATAAGTCAGTGGAAAAATGTGTGACCTTACCCAATGTGCGCCTTTCTGGAGATATCCATTTATGATCCCTGTGAATTTCTCTGAGCAGTGGAGCTCTTTTGGCCGGCGTGTGTCTGTAGCCGAGGCCATGTAATCGCGTTTGCGTTTGGAAGTCCACCATATTTCAACGATGACTGCAGCAATTATGCAGGATAACTATCAATATACGATCAATATGGTACAAATTTACCACGACGATGAATAGCACACTAAATTAATAATAGCTGAGAGACGTTGACAACCTAATAAATATACCTCGTATCCTAGAAGATAATTGATGCCCCACATTTTCATATTTTTAACGTGCAGGCTTTACGTGTTTCAGATTCACAGTTATAACGATTGGAAAAGAAACACCATTTAGTAATATTATTACCGAACTTTAAAAAGTTATCGTCGTGACTTCACCTTGAATACGTTTACGGTTGCAGATCGATACAGTATACTCTACCCAAGTGGGATCCGTTCAAAACTCTGATGTTTTTAGAAATGTTTATCTCTAAATTTATATTATATTTTGCATGGTTGTTTATGGAATGCATAACACCCAACTCGGAAATTACTCAAGTCGGACACATTTATACGGTCCCAAAAGATCCAACTTTATATATATATATATTACACATAAAGCCAACATTATCTAAAACTGCAACTTGCAAACATTTTTGTATTCCTGAAAAAAAACGTTATGCGTACTTACTTTAATAGCCAGTGAAATCAATGTAGACCCTACTACTAGAGACTGTTGTATATAAAACGACTGTCGATCCTTTGCACAACCAAACTGTTTGTTATGCAGTACTCTCTACTCGGGGGTAATCGGTATCTATGCGAACTCGTTCTCGTTCAGATATATATCGCTTGAAAGAATTTCATATAAAAACTATTTCAAACCAAATGATCGTTCACGCTTCGTCACTCGACTATAGCCTCGACTATAGTATCGTGCATTTTTCGGCGCACGACCTTTTAGTTTAGTTTATAAAATCAGTCTTGTTTAAGTGTGAAAAACCTGTGCATTTGATTAAATTGCCTTCTCCGCGAAATACAAACAGTAGAGGTAAACAGCCCGGATCCGACGAGAATGTATAAATATATATACATGTACATGTATTCGAACTAACTTCTCGTGTCCCTCGTTATTATCGGAGCTATGCTATCCAATTATATACAGGCTGAAGAGTATTTCTTTTCTTGAAGATCGTGGCGAAAGATCATGACCGAAATGAGTAGTTACAACGTCAAAAAATATTTTTTTTCATGTAGAATTCATTATCAAGGCGAAAGGTAACAAATGGCCATAACGTCGAAGAATGAGTATTTGCTGCTTTAAGAAAAAGGTTGTTTGTCGAACAAAAAATCTTCAAAACAATTTACTTCGAAAGGATTATTGTGACGAAACCCGGCAATATTTCGACTAATAACCCAAATGCGCTACTTTCAATAAATTGTCATCGAGGCTTTTTTTTCACAGAGTGTGCCACATTCCGCCAATTTACATCCATGTTACGACGCGAAATTCCCTGGGTGAATCGAGAAATTTCTTGGTAACGAGCTTTATAAATTTTCATGAATCACTTGATCGAGTGATCGTGTCGTAGTCAGTAGTATAAACCCCAGTTTTCCAGGCTTTTTTTTTAAATTGTCAAATTCCCTGCTTTTTTCAAGTCTCAAGCAATCTCGAGCAATAGACGCTTATCGATCAGCAACCCCATTTCTCGACGGGAATCCCCTCGGAGCAAAGAAACGACTGACAGACATCCTCCATACGAAGACCTGAAAACGCGAGCGTGATTTGGAAAAACATTTATTGTTTCAGACATAGATAAAATACAGTTTGAGTCGACCGGACAAGGTATAATACACTGTTTCAATAAATCATTAATCCGTTAACATAACTAGTAAATAAAGATCTTTCAAAAATAACTACAGAAATTCCATAAACCGATCCAATTCAATCACCATACACAGAGTTAAGCACCGCCCAGGTGGGAAATCGACGTTTCATTAATAATACAACCAGATAAACTCAAGCCCGTATTGGAACAAAATCTGCATTTGCATTCGAATATACATGAATATTTGGACGGCAAAATTTCTAATTTGTGATGAAAAATCTCAGTTTTTTTCAATATAAACAAAATAGAAAATTTCTCCAAAAAAATTCAGTGCTAGCTACATCCTTGCATACAAAGGTAACAAATATTGACATGTAACAATTTATATCACAGACAACCTTCTAACAAATTGATTGTAACTTGAACGACCAAAATGATAGATGCACACATGGACAATATGGACACAATATATGGACAATATCTAGATGATCATGAAAGGTGTCCAACATCAACGTGCATGCAACTGGATGTTAAAAGATTCAACAAGTTAGGAATGTAAAATCGACTGTACATCACTGAGCAGTAACCAGTAATCAGTAACCAGAGCAAACACATCAATATATTAATATCAGTCTATCTTTTCATCATATATACACAATAATTCATACTGTTTTTTTTGGGTTATTTTTCCTAAACTATCTGATGACGATATTTCTATTGATCATCCTCTTCTGGTTCTTCTTCCTGTTCCGCGGGCTCATTCTCTTGATTTTCATCCGCCGTTTCTTCGTCTTTTGATGCCGCTGCAGTTGTTTCCTAAAATGAGTTCAGATAGTTATAGGGATAATACATCCAAGTGCAATACTTGAAGCAACTCATTATAATATGAAGACGTGGGGTTGGAACATGCATGCATAAAGCTGAAGAAAAATCAATACCTTGTTTCTCATTTCTGATGTGCTCAAAAATTTACCCAACTGGCCAATCTCCCAGTCACATTATTACATGCATAACAGACCCAGCAGAAATGAACTGATTATAAATTTCAATGCAGTTAACGAAAGTGACCTGGCTGATTAGGAGAAACAAGGTATTTTTGTTTAACCTTAGCTCTTCATATAAGACTCAAGTTCATCCTTTTTCAAGAAGAAACTGAACTGGATATTCATTTTTAAATTAGCCACACTTCCATACAAAGTCTTGACGATCGGATTTTGGTGCTAGTACAGTTGAATATCAGATCATACAGCAGAATGACAGCGCATTAATTTATACCAACCTCAGACTTAACTTCTTCACTTGGAGCTGATTCGCCGGCATCTTTTTGGCCTAGTTTTTCATCTACTAAAGCCTGTGCGGCGTCCTGAGCAATTTTTGTTTTCGTCTCGCGATCAGCCATTTGGGCATACGAGTGAAAACGATTTTTCACAACGTCTCTGATTATACCATCGAGTACCATGCGACCGTGAGTAACCTTGTTCAATTTCTCTTCGACTTGGTCCATCAACCATGGAATGAAGCCTTGCTCCACATCTGAAAAATGAGCATCAACATCGATATCATACACAATACTACTTCAGGCGAATGGCTTAACGGTATGTGCCATCAAACTACCCAGTACTCAAATTAGAACCGAAATTTTTATTAAATTAGCCATTAATACATTTTCAATTGAGTTAACCCCCGGGGTTAAAGTTGATACCAGTCTATAAACTGGCCCCCAGAAAATCACCATGGCTCTTCTATAACAGGGCCAAGTTTCGCAAAAAGGATTAAGCCGATTAATCGATTTAAAGATAAACTGAATTAAGAAAGAAATTAAATCGATTGAAGAGTTAAACCTTTGTGAAACTCCGCTCAAGTGGAACCAGACTGTAGTTAAGGAAGTATGTTCTATGAATTGAGGTACATTTTTTCCCATCTGCTTTGCGTCCCATCTGAATAGATTACGCTAAGACTTCTACCGGTGGAAAGCCCCTACATAACTCTATCAGTTATGGAATGGAGAATGGATAAGAGCATGTTTTTGGTTGATTTCTGGATGGAAATAGTGCCTTTTTTGTTGGTACTGTTGTCAAAAATCATCCCTAGGTCTGCCCTGTATCAACCAAATCGTAAGATCATGTTTACGAGATGCTCGATTAGCAGGAAATATGCACAACCTTAGTTCCTAGTTAGAAAATATTAGTCTTTATCAATGTGTACCTCGCTCAACAGGATCGTAAAAGTATCCATTGTCTGCCAATGTACCAAATACTGATGGCACCAAATCGGCGAGATAGCTTTGAGCAAATGCACGTGCAGCGATCTTATCTGCAGTTTCTTTTTCACGTTCCAAAATGTCTCGTTGTTGCTTCTTCCTTCGTTCCTGCAAATTCAATCAATTACCAAATTACATTGGCATCATCTTATTAGCATATAATCTTCTATTTTAACCATAATGATTCGATGGACATTTTCTTAGCCAGTGTCAAAACCAAGTCAACCCAAAGCCATCCTCTGATATCCTTGGATGCTGGATGCCGTGATTTAGATATTCTATTAGACATCCATGACAGCAACAACACAACTTGTATCTACTATTCTGAAGACAAAAAAGCCAATGATACAGCTCTCTGACTTTCTTGTTGTAACTGAATCTAACTATCTATGAACTCAGTCTGAAGTATACCGAGTCTCTTTGTTTGCCTAAAACACAGCTGAATCAAAACAAATGCCTCTGACGATTAACAAAGATAGACACTTGTAGAAATCTAAAATACATTTCTTAGAATAATGAAAATTCATCCCACTGGTAATGAATTTCAGATGATGATTTAATTAGACAGTGTCACTAGGTTGTCATTCTAGCGCAACAGCAAGCTTTTCCAAGCATAAGAGTTTTCTTAAAGTCAATTCAAGACTTTTACAAAATTATGACTCAAAGCTTAACATCATGGTAGAAATCTAGCAAATACTTTTCAAGACAAAAACATACTTTCTCTTCTCTGTGTCGTCTTTCTTGTTCTTCTAGTCGCTGTTGTTCTACCAATTCGGCATTTCGTAGTTCTTCAAACGCGCGCTGTTGTGATCGCAGATTTGCTAGCTCTTCTTCTTCCATCACTTCGAGCAACGACTGTTCAACTGTTTTGCCGACCAAAACTTCCAGAATTGGACGAACTTCGACGTCGAAGTTGAAGAGCTAAATATAATTTTTAGATAATTGCACTTTATACAAGCTGTTGAGAGACATCAATGGTGAATTTTAGATTGACAGGGAACTCATTTGCATATTGTAATTGAAATCTTTTCAATGGAGCAGTATAGGTGCAAGTGGCTTTAAGAGCATTTGACACTAGAACCCTTTGGACTTCTTAGTTTCTCTCTATCTGGTTTATATCATATCATACTAAACTTTCGCAATTTGACTGCCAATGATATTAATGCGTTGTGAATACTGGCATCTAAAGCTATTATTTATTAGAAATAAATGATCGCTGATTTCCCCAATCTAAAACTTACATCTCCTTCCAATATTTGAGTAGCGACATCAACTCCAGACTTTGCAGGAATGAATAATGGAGATGGAGGACGGTCAAGAAATGCATCTGTTTGACAATCGACATCAGCTTCTTCGACTCGATCACTTAGTTCTTCCAGATATAATTCCGTCTGCACATCGATGTGCTTTCGGCCTTCAACCGGTTCTGGGGACCGAGGGCGAAGTTGGTCTTTGGCACGCTTTTTCGCTAATGCCCGACGACGCGATTCTTGTTGTCTCTGAATCTCGATTGGATCGGGCTGTGCCGACTGAAAAATAAATTTGAAAGCAAGATTTATTTCAGCGATTCTTTAAGTTAACATCAATGGATTGCTGTGTGGATCTGGAGTTCGGTCCCACAATTGAGCCTCAGTGGGCCTCTCAGATTAGCCTCAGTGGGCTGACAAGCATGTTTTTGAATCCTGTTGGCTGCTTGAGTGTGGGCACACTTTAAAAAAGGCCAAAAAATGTTCCTGTCATCATGAATGATGAACATTATGATAAAATCACATTATCAAGATGAACATTCAGTAATCGTGAAGTGAAATGAACAATGCTATAGGGTTTGTTTCAGGAATCCAAGATTTTAAAATGACGTCAATAGAAAAAAAAAACATAACTGTGATGATCATAAGTGCTAAAATACTTACAGCAGGCAGTGTGTGCTGGGCATAGGTATTGCCTCTGACAATCCTTCTGTCATACATGATGTTGGCATACACGCTATTGCTAACATTTTGTTGCCTAGAGAAAAGATAATTTCATAGAAATGACTTTCTCACGACATCACTATTTCATTTTAGTAAAAAAATAGAAGCCCTATCAGATTATGAACTCTAAACCAGAGTCTGTATTTAAGAGTAGTTGCATTCATATGTTCGAAGGAGAGTCTAGTTTTTACAAAACATGCACTCCCTGATTGTATGTTTAAAATGATGTTTGGCTGACATAGACGTGGAAAATAAGGAGAGGTTATTATACTCTTGACATTGCAAGTCCCCAACGATTGCACTCAAATTTTATAACATAAACAACATAGCTCTAAAAATAACCTGAATATAGATTTCAACAAGAGATCCACGGATCTTCATATCTTGGGCGCAGAATGTTATCTTTGTAATGTAAAGGCGCCATCTGATCGATGCATCTTTAAGGTTTTCCTTGAACACTTCATGAATGTGTAAAATCTGCTGATTTCGGAGAACAACATCATCGAAATCTAATCAGCAATCATCGCAACAATACACGAGGTTTGGGCCTATTCGATTGTGCGCGCATAATCATCCGTGAAGTAGCGTATCGATTGAATCTTCGGTTATTTGCATAATGAAATAGATATGGGGAGACGGGACCGATACTACGGCTATCAAATTAAAAATGAACATATAAGAATCTCCCATGACTGGGAAATTAGAAACTAGAACCGAGCAGATTAATAGGTGAGAAGATTAAAAGACCAGTTTGTCTGCATCAATCGAATATGCCCTTACATTGATTGACATCGGGAGCTCAGCCAACCGCAGGGAGCAGTTTATTTTACTTCTATGTAACGTTGTACATCGGCCTTCTAGCCGTTTTATGAGACATAATGCTCCTTGAAATTTCTTTAAAAATCGCCACAAATTCGTCGATTTCTCTTAAATGAACGCGATATTCAAAATTCCATTTCCAACAGACTTTACCGCATGATGAAGCTACATTTTGCACATAAACATAGTAGATTGCATGACTTCGTGTCAAAGTTATAACCTCATTTGTTAGCAAAAATTCGATTTTTGGACCCATTACAATATCTAGGGCTTGGCCCGAGATAATAAGGGAGGTAGCATATAGGCCTACTCACTGTTGGGCTTCTCTGTATTTTTTTCTCTGTTGAACTGGTCGAGGCTGACTGGCGAATGTGTACGTAGCATCACCGTTTTTTTGTGGTAGAACAGTAGTCATTCTGGTCATTTATGATTTCCTATCTATCTGAAGCTTGAAGTTCGGCTAATTCTACTGCTATCTTGCACTGTCGATCTATGAATTTTGCCGAAAACCTGCGGAGAATTGTTCGTCGAGACAGTCCAGGTTGTTTACAAATGGCCGCCGTGAAAACCAGGGGCGCACTAATCTAATAGTCCAATTTTGCAATCGTAACATTCACTAAATCCAGTCGTTCTTCACCCTTTCGTCGATTTTAAATGAAACATCTGATCAATTTCGGTAAGTATATTGATGCATAAAACGATTTAACGATCAGAAAATGGAAACAGACTGACAAATACTATTTTCTACGCGTAAGCGTTTGACGCAGCACGCACTAAATATTGTTATCCGTCGCTTGGTTACGGATGCGGATACGAGGGTTCGAGTCCTGATATTTAGACTGCGTAAATTATATCTTTTCGTTTTATTCGCACGAATAGTCTTTAGTCTTTTAATAATCTTTTTCACTTTTAACGTTTATTCGTATATATCTAGGTGAGTTTTTTGCGTAGGCTAGGTTTGGGAATCGAACTCTGATATAACTCTGCTAACTGTGAATTAACCCTTAGCTTAGATCCTTTCCGGATCTGAACTATCACGAACCATTCTGATCTTGTTCATTTCCGGTCCTTCATTTCCAGCATTTCAGTTTTGCTGTGATCGATCATGGCCCTGTTTTGTGGACGTACCATTTCCCGTCTGTGTGTAAAATCCACTCAATCATATCTCAGACGAGGAGCGTTAATTCAGCAACAAAACCAGCAGTTGCACAGAAGACTCATTACGCAATCGACAGCGCTTCCGAAAGAAAAGTAAGTCAAATTTCAATCAAGTTTATTTTTTATGTTGTTAACAGGTTAATGTAACCGAATAGGCCGGGCACAGTAACCGACTGGCTCTCCGGGCCAGATTTTCAACAACGGCTGTGCCAGACAATATACTGCCGCTCAGTACTGGCCTACAGCTTGGCCTCTCTTATACGCACGGGCCGGGCCAAATAACCACGTCAGGGATCCCCTCTGCAAGTCGTGCCTCCTATTGGGTAGGGTATGAAAGCCGGTCGCGGCCGCTGGAATATCTCAATCGGAGGTCTTTATTTTGTAATAACATCCTGTGTACCACAGAGACTAAGATGCGAACGACATTTTGTCAATACTTTTGAATCACTGTGACTTTAAACCACCAGAAATCCAGTTTCACTAAACCGATAGTGAAAAATAAACTCTCTTTACAAACCTCAAACATTCAGTTTTCTTATTATTATATTCATTGGGAGGTTCCTTCATCATGGTCCGTGCTTGATGCGATATAAATACAGAAATAGCAAAAATTACACCATTTTTTCACTTTGACACTAGGCATTGTGACACTGTAGTTCGTTAGCAACAAGACACTTGAGCAATGCGTGTCTCATCGCTAAACAGCGCATCACTTTTGTATCTTAAATTTAATCGTACTAAAATCAGAATTATCGTCAAAATGATATAATGAACAAACGTAAGACATCATAAGGTTAGTGTAGATAGTTTATTTATCAAAATCGGTTGTTTATTTGCTGAGATATCGCAGTTTGAACACGGACAAAAAAGCCGACCAAATTCTGGTCGGCAACTGTACAGCGACTTTGAATCCACGCGTCTGGGTGGTTGGTTACACTAGGATCGTAGAGCGACGGAGATCACTGGTGGAGACAACCACTGCCAGTGCTGGGTGAATTAAAAACTCAACTATTTAATGAAAAGTCATGCGCTTTATTTAATACATACTGATATTAAAAAATTCAAAATTTTTTATTTAATACATAATACCAAAATTTTTTATTTGATACATTATACAACTAACACATTATTCAATAAGGTAATATATTGTTCTTAAGGCTTTAGCCCACACTGAAAGCTACTTTTCTCATTTCTTATAATTGTGCTTGCTGAAAATGTTGTAGAATTTATTGTTTGTGTTTTCTCCCCTTTAACCTCTATATAGCATGTCATGCTTTCCGCTTTATCTAATACATACTGATATTCAAAAGTTTACTTAAAATTAGAGTTAGACATCTGGGCCTAGTTGCACATTCGTGACTTAAGTCCAAAAGTGACCTTAAATCTTAAGACTGGTCTTAAGTTGTTAGATTAGCCATAGAACTAAGTTGGTCTTTAGACTGGTCTTAAGTGCACCACAACACACTGCACATTCTACAATCTGCCGAGCTACATTCCCATTAATCTTCTGGCATTCGAAATGCAGCTAACGCATACAAAAATCACATTGAATCCATTTAAGGTCCTTTTTTGTTGGTTCACTGCAAAATGGCATTTCACAAATTTTGTTGCAGTTGCGCGAGCTGTAATGCAATATACGGTTCGAAACGTATGATCTGAAGATATCACAATGTTGCTGGCGCATAATTTTTGGAGTTACGCCGTTTGCAATTGCCTCAGCATTCTGAAAAATAAAGGAGTAAATTGCTGTAAACTTGTGTCTACTGTAATCTATTTTGAAAAATCCTCAGTTTAATAAAAATGCAAAACCTACCATCAATAGGAATATCCCACAGCTAATTCCATCGGTTTGGGTCGACTGGGAATAATGGCGGTAAGACCACCCAAGTTTCAGATTTGTGTCCTCAATCACCACTTCGCTATGTACTTTCATAAATTTCCTTATAAAAAGTAGAAACAATCAATAATTTGACTGAAAAATTGCATTTCATGGGCTATAGAAAGTTGAGACACATGTAAATGCAAAGGGCAGATGTGGTCAAATTTTTTATGGTCTTAAATTGCATGAACGAACCTCCACATCTCTGATATTTGTTGCTCATGTTTCTGACGCGTAGGTAGAGAATTTAACACCGTCTTTTCCTTAATATCAGCTGATAGTAGAATCCAATGGTCACAGATACAAATTGGTATCATTACAATATCAAACTTCGAAAAAATTACCTTAAAGTAAATAAAAAGTCATTTAAAAGTAAAACATTTAGCATTCAAACATAGCATTCAGTGAAATGTAATCAAGCAAATTATGAGTACTTATTTTTTCGTACAACCATTCCTACAAATTATCGTTCAGCCATTTGTTATACACGAACGATGGTATTATGTATATTTCAACAGCAGTTTGGAGAGCAAGCCCAGGTAAGCATATGTATGATCCGGAAAAATATAATTTATTGGTGTTTTTTGTTGTTTTGAAATAGAATATAACGTGAATCTATGTTTTTTTCAGAAAAATTTCATATTTTGAAAATATATTCATAACCAAGTAATTGAGTAGTCTAATTCACTTACAGCGTCATCGCACCATCCATCCAAACTTTTTAGGTTGTTCTCTCTGATGATGGTATTCATGACGTTTAATGTTTCATCCGTCTTGCCGAAATTCTTTCTTCGCCCTACAAACTTGGCATCCTTATGGTCCGGTGTAGTTTTGAGTGTCTCAGACATCTTTACTGGTGGAATATTGTGCCTGAATGATTCAATCAGGATAGCCCCTAAATGACACACTTAGGTTCCAGTTATGTTGACCTCTTTACATTTTTCCTGTAATCTACCCAGTATTCGAGAAAGAGTATCTTCATGTTCTTCTAAAACTTGTAGGTAGAATGAGTTTGCTATCGATTCTGGCTTGCTGTCGCCAATTTTTTTCGGTAATTTGAAGTCTGAAGACTCGATCTTATCAATGATATCCTGAATAGTACAGCGGTCAATGGATGCTATGAAATCTAGCACATCACTTTTAGGAGACCTACATGGAGATTGTGTATCAGCAACTATTTCTTTTGGGTTTTCAGCTTTTTCTGCTTTTAATTCGGGTGTGGATGTCGCAACCGGGCTCTGGACTTCTCTCACAACTTCTAAATACGACGACGTTAAAACTTCTCAATGCTTTCTTCTACTTCTATTTCATCCTCAAAGCGCAGGATCTTTTGAGATTTTTCACGATCATCGGTTTTCATGATGCTTTTCGGTGTTTCCAGTCGAGTAGTGTCATTGATGTAGTCAGGACATACTGATCGTGTAGCTGGCTGCAGAAGATGCCGATGGCCGTTAGGCAAAGCACAGGTCACCGCCTAACGGGTCTCCGCTCCGATATTTCTGTCAGGGTTTTTAGCCCACTTGGGACTTTAGTCCCAGCGGGCTATTGCGTTCACTTTTCGTCCGTCCGTCCGTAGACGGAATCCAGTTATTTTGGGAAGTTTTGAAGACGCTTCAAGGTAACGTCTTGATATTTGGGTTACACGTGTATCTGCCCTAGACACATCTTCAGCCCAAAAACTGGCCCTGTCAGAATCAAGATGGCCGACTAGCAGCCATTGTTGTTCGCCAAGATCAGCACTTTTTACACATTTTTGAACTTTTTGAGGGAAATTTTGAAGACGCTTTGATCAATTACCTTGATCTTTCGGATATATGTGAATCCCCCCAGGGTACATCAACATAACAAAAATTGGGTCGGTCGGACTCAAGATGGCCGTCCTATGACCTTTTTAGTGCCCAAAATTAACAAATTAGTTTTGGCCCGAATTCTGAATCCTGTAGCTTCATACTGGTTTGCCATTTCTCATTGCAATTTGTGATGGGTATTCTTTGGAAAGGGATGTTTTATAACTGAGACAGGTATTTTTCATCAGCCAATTATGACGCAATTGGCGGCCATCTTTGTGTCACCAGTACTCATTCATAAGTGGGAAAAAGTTTTTCCACATTATATTGATACCTAAGCGTATTTTGCTACCACAATCAATTAGAAAGTTGTAGCTCATAACGTGTTCTATGATTGTGGTGAGTTTCAAGGTAATTTGATTTCGTATATGGCCACCAGGGGGCGTTGAATAATACAATATCTTCGCATTTCTTTATTATATTCGTACCTATGCATATTTTGTAACCACAATCAATTGGAAAGTTGTAGCTCATGACATCATCTATGATTGTTGCGAGTTTTAAGGACATAAGTTTTTCTATATGGTCACCAGGGGGCGTTGAATAGTAGAATAACTTAGTATTTCCTAATTATATTGGTACCTAGGCATATTTTGTTACCATGATCAATTGCAAAGTTGTAGTTCATGACATGTTCTATGATTGTGGTGAGTTTCGAGGTCATTGGGTTTTGAATATGGTCACCAGGGGGCGTTGAATAGTAGAATGACTTAGTATTTCCATATTAAATTGGTAACGAGGCATATTTTGTTACCACAATCAATTACAAAATCGTAGCTGCTGAAATGTTCTATGATTGTGGTGAGTTTCAAGGTCGTTGGTTTTTGTAAATGGTCACCAGGGGGCGTTGAATATTGAAATTGTTAGATTGTTGAGCATTTGAAACCACTTCCCAAGTGGGCATGGTGTCCCTGGACCCCTAGTTTCCCTTAGCCTTACTCTATCCCTAGCAACCCACAAGGCAGTGGGGCTAATTAACCCATAACTGGGGCTTGGTTGGTAAGTAACCAGGGCATGTCCACACGCCGGTGGGCCTGCGCATCTTACCTCTGGGGGCCAAGCTCCTCCGAGACCTCAGCGCTCCGAGGTCTCAGATACTTTCACCGGTTGTCCTTTCTAGATTGACAAAGTCAAAAAAAAACTTCCTTGATAACATCATTGTCTAAAAATCGTAGACACACTGAGAGAACTTCTTGGTTGGCATAAGTATCGGTTACTTCGTCAGCTATAATAGCAAACAAAGCATCAGGATGTTGCAGACATTTGGTTAATTTTTCTCGAATTTGAAGTCCAATAATATTAAGAATATCATTCTGTACAGTCTTTGAAGTATATTTTGCATTTCTTTTACCAGTTTCAAGATGTTCACTGAAGACTTTGTCGTGTTTGCCAAGTAGATCAAGAATGGCCAAGAAGTTTCCCCGATTAGAAGTAGTAGATGTATGATCATCTCGATGACCTCGGAGCGGGATATTCTGCTTTCCACAGAAGATGACCGCTTCCACAACAGTCCGTAGAATATGAATGTTTTTTTCGAAAATCTCTTTTGACTTTTCACTCATACAATGACCGTTGATTCTGGTCTTTTCACAGAATCTTTCAAAAGAATAGCATCCGACATAGCATTTTTATGAAAATCGGTTTTTTCGTGTTTATCTAAGATTCCGTCAGAGCCTTTTGCGCGGCCATAGTTTTTGAAAGCACAGGAAACTAACTGTCCAGTTTTCACGCGTCGATCTTTAGGAGGAAACATAACGCAATACTTGCAGAGACCGCCCTGCAATGCTGGCAAATAGGCTTAACATGGATAATCAGAAAGCCAACTTCTCTGGAATCTCAATGTAATATATCGTTGTTTCGACGGCTTGTAGATCAATTGATGTTCAAATTCGTAGTTGTTTCCCGGTATGAAATGATTGTCCAAATAAGCAACCTTCTCTACGTTATCTGAAAAGAAAATTATTGTTATTTAGTAGTATTTAGTCATATGTTTAATAATGGTTACATGCGTTACTTTTTAGATTTGCATAGAATAGCTGATGTCATGCTATGACAAATATTTCGAATGTTAAGGAAAATTATACCTATCATATCGCCGATTGAGTTGTTGTTCTCATCACCCTCCACTTCTTCATTGATGACATCATGTCCCTCTGACGATTCATCGTGGTCTAAAAAGTTGACGGATTCAACAACCACTGGCGCACCAGATCTACAGAATATGAAAATATTCTAATACTTATGTACCCCTGTCAGCATGCTTATTATTTAAACTGCCCTTTTTGTATCAATGCAAATATCACAGGAAGGTTTATGTGCCGATGAACATATTTACCCTATTCGAGGTGCATGTTCCTCCAATGCCGCATCAATATGTTCTGCAGGTTCCACATCGGGATGTACAATAACAGGTTCGACAGTCGTCACACCAGATCTACATAAAGAAATTGATAATAGGCTCTTATGCAAAATCCTAATACGGCAATTTCATCGGAAAAACACGTTTAGCAGATTTTCAGTGCCCTTTTTTAAGATAAGAAAACGCGGGTGAAAACTATGTGCCCCTATCAGTATATTTATCGCATTTTAAGTGCCCTTTTTTATCAAAACAAATACCATAGACAGTGTGCCAATGAGCATATTTACTCTAATCGAGGTGCATGTTCCTCCAATGCCGCATCAATATGTTCTGCAGGTTCTGCATCGGGATGTACTATAACAGGTTCGACAGCCGTCACACCAGATCTACATAAGTTGATAATAGGCTCTTATGCAAGATGGTAATACGACAACGTCAATACCAAGCATGTCTATACCAAGCATGTCTACCACATTTTCAATGCCCTTTAAAGATTTGAAAACATGGGTGAAAAATGTGCCCCTATATCAGTATATGAGAATGAACTATGTTCAATAATATGCCCCTGATAAAATTCTCATCAGAATCATATTAATCCATTCTAGTGCCACCAAATACATCAGTTATGACGGGACAGACTAGGCCTACTAGTAGTACTATGTCCTC
The DNA here is from genome assembly GCF_964204645.1 of Tubulanus polymorphus. Lineage (NCBI taxonomy): Eukaryota > Metazoa > Nemertea > Palaeonemertea > Tubulaniformes > Tubulanidae > Tubulanus > Tubulanus polymorphus. The sequence goes on from NC_134025.1 coordinate 12,213,223, forward strand.
CGTTCGACGAACGAATTCTGTCGTGTTTCAACGTCAAAATTTCTATCTGATCACTATCTTTACCTGAACAAATCTGTAATCTTTGCTGTCTTCGACGCCGCCGCAATATTTTCCTGCTTTTTTTGTTTTCAATATCTTTCTTTTCGCGGCATATTCAGAGAAAGTTAATAAAAAAATTTCTTATCACTTCAGCTAGCGTAAGGTCGCCATGTTGTGTACCGAAACGCGGCCCCGGAGATAGACACCGGACAACGCGAGGCGGCAAACAGCCGGCGCAGGAGCACTGGATTTTTCAGCAGCACGTTTTTTAAAAAGGGCACTTGTCCAAAAAGGGGTGGGTTCGAACCCACGGAAGCTAACATGATATAAGGCGATATAACAGGCTATTTTTAGCCCACTTGGGACTTTAGTCCCAGCGGGCTATTGCGTTCACTTGTCGTCCGTCCATTCGTCCGTCCGTCCGTAGACGGAATCCAGTTATTTTGGGAAGTTTTGAAGACGCTTCAAGGTAACGTCTTGATATTTGGGTTATACATGTATCTACCCTAGACACATCTTCAGCCCAAAAACTGGTCCTGTCAGAATCAAGATGGCCGACTAGCAGCCATTGTTGTTCGCCAAAATCAGCACTTTTTACACATTTTTGAACTTTTTGAGGGAAATTTTGAAGACGCTTTGTTCAATTACCTTGATCTTTCGGATATATGTGAATCCCCCCAGGGCCCATCAACATAACAAAAATTGGGTCGGTCGGACTCAAGATGGCCGTCCTATGACCTTTTTAGTGCCCAAAAATGTTAATTTTGGCCCGAATTCTGAGTCCTGTAGCTTCCTACTGGTTTGCCATTTATCATTGCAATTTAAGATGGGCATTCTTTGGAAAAGGATGTTTTATACCTGAGACAGGTATTTTTCATCAGCCAATTATGATGCAATTGGCGGCCATCTTTGTGTCACCAGTACTCATTCGTAAGTGGGAAAAAGTTTTTCCACATTATATTGATACCTAAGCGTATTTTGCTACCACAATCAATGAGAAAGTTGTAGCTCATAACGTGCTCTATGATTGTGGTGAGTTTCAAGGTAATTGGATTTTGTATATGGCCACCAGGGGGGCGTTGAATAATACAATATCTTAGTATTTCTATATTATATTCGTACCTATGCATATTTTGTAACCACAATCAATTGGAAAGTTGTAGCTCATGACATCATCTATGATTGTTGCGAGTTTTAAGGACATTAGTTTTTCTATATGGTCACCAGGGGCGTTGAATAGTAGAATAACTTAGTATTTCCTTATTATATTGGTACCTAGGCATATTTTGTTACCATGATCAATTGCAAAGTTGTAGTTCATGACATGTTATATGATTGTGGTGAGTTTCGAGGTCATTGGGTTTTGAATATGGTCACCAGGGGGCGTTGAATAGTAGAATGACTTAGTATTTCCATATTAAATTGGTAACAAGGCATATTTTGTTATCACAATCAATTACAAAATCGTAGCTGCTGACATGTTCTATGATTGTGGTGAGTTTCAAGGTCGTTGGTTTTTGTAAATGGTCACCAGGGGGCGTTGAAAATTGAAATTGTTAGATTGTTGAGCATTTGAAACCACTCCCCAAGTGGGCATGGTGTCCCTGGACCCCTAGTTTATGTAAGAACGACCGACACGGCGGTCCAATGGTTAAGCGTACGACATTTCGATCTCGCACGCCACGCAGTCAACGGGCATGTCGTCAAATCCGTAGATGACCATGTCTCCCAGCGGCAACGGGTGCACATGCACTTCACCGAAAGGCGCCGAAGAATTACGCAACGGCGGATCCCAAGTAATCTCGGCTGCGATCACTATTTTACTGCAGAATGCACACGAGAAGTGCGCCGAAGGGATTCCTCGGTAAATTGCGGGTCTACCGTTGCACGTCGGGTGCTTGTGCACTACCACTCGCTGCGTGGTCTCGGGTCCAGTCTGAAATTGTTGCTGTTCTTTTACCGGTCGAGGAGCGTCCTCCGCGGTCACGGGCGGAACGATCGGCCTGAGTTGGGACTCCTGGGTGATTTTAATACGAGTCGGCATTGCCCCACCAGTTCTGGAACCCGGCACCGAGTTTTTCCAGCGAATATGGTTCTGGGAGGGTCCTGTTCCGCTCCTCCAGTTCTCTCTTACGTTTCTCTTGAAGCCTGCACCTCTCCGCTCGCTAACCTCCCTCCTCCGTCGCTCCTCCACACGCTGCTTATTCGCGGTTTCTTTCGACGCTGCAGCTTCGGCTGCCCGGCGTTCCCGGCTAGCGTGAGTAACTCGCGCAACGCGTCTTTTAAGCTCCCGAGCACTGTCATTTGACGACTGTTCCGCGATGGAACTATGGGCCGCATCTAGGACAGATGGGTCCAGTTTGGATAGAATTGGCGACGGATCTTTCGCCGGCAAGCATTTCGACGATGGAGAATTAGTGGTTTGCGGCTCCGACGGCGGAGAATTAACGGTCTGCGGCTCCGACGAAGAATTAGCGGTCTGCGGCTCCGACAAAGAATTAATGGTCTGCGGCTTCGACAAAGAATTATTTCTCGCGCGTTTCGTAGGTGGTTCGCCCTCATCCAGGGAGACAGGGAGGCTGGTCCCAGAGCTGCTCCACGACTTTCGTCGGGGTCCGGCGATCCCGGCGCGCATGTCTCCGGATCAAATCGGCCCGAGAGCCCGTCTTCCCGCACGCAAAGTTTTCTTAGTTTGTTCTGTTGGTGTTTTCCTGGGGAACTAAGTTGTTTATAATGCTTATACCATTGATCTAAATCAATATTGGTTTCGCATGAGCTAGGATTTACTACTATTCGCAGGGTTACTTCTATGTTTATCGTCTATGATCTTGTCAATATGATTTCCTTTTTCATCTCAATAAATTCCTGTATTACTTACGCTTTGTGTAATACGCAGATAGGTTCGGTCTTGAAATCGCCTTAGACAGTATTTTTAGCTTGTTGTTTTAGACTAGTTTTTGCATTGTTGCAGTCTCTATCAAATCATTTTTTCTTAGACTTATCGCTCGAATGGTTCAGCCACATTCGATTTTTTCGAGACATGCATAGACAGGTCGGTGAAAAGAATTTGGATGTCTGAATATGGACGTTGAGAAATGAATGATAAATGCACTTATGTTTTCACCGGTTCTGGAACCCGGCACCGAATTGTTCCAGCGAATATGGTTCTGGGAGGGCCCTGTTCCGCTCCTCCAGTTCTCTCTTACGTTTCTCTTGAAGCCTGCACCTCTCCGCTGGCTAACCTCTCTCCTCCGTCGCTCCTCCACGCGCTGCTTCCTCGCGGTTTCATTTGATGCTGCAGCTTCGGCTGCCCGGCGTTCCCGGCTAGCGTGAGTAACTCGCGCAACGCGTCTTTTAAACTCCCGAGCACTGCCATTTGACGACTGTTCCGCGATGGAACTATGGGCCGCATCTAGGACAGACGGGTCCAGTTTGGATGGAATTGGCGATGGATCTTTCTCTGGCAAGCATTTCGACGATGGAGAATTAGTGGTTTGCGGCTCCGATGACGGATAATCAACGTCTGCGGCTCCGATGCCGAATAAGTGGTCTGCAGCTTCGACGGGGAATTAACGGTCTGCAGATCGGACGAAGAATTAACGATCTGTGGCTCCGACAAAGATTTAGCGGTCTGCAGCTTCGACGAAGAATTATTTCTCACGCGTTTCGTAGGTGGTTCGCCCGTCTTCCCGCATGCAAAGTTTCTTTCTTAGTTTGTTCTGTTGGTGTTTTCCTGGGGAACTAAGTTGTTTATAATGCTTATACCATTGATCTAAATCAATATTGGTTTCGCATGAGCTAGGATTTACTACTATTCGCAGGGTTACTTCTATGTTTATCGTCTATGATCTTGTCAATATGATTTCCTTTTTCATCTCAATAAATTCCTGTATTACTTACGCTTTGTGTAATACGCAGATAGGTTCGGTCTTGAAATCGCTTTAGACAGTATTTTTAGCTTATTGTTTTAGACTAGTTTTTGCATTGTTGCAGTCTCTATCAAATCATTTTTTCTTAGACTTATCGCTCGAATGGTTACTGCAGGCTTGTAATGACTTTTTTGATACTGTCACCAACGGGATCTTTGAATTTCGCTTGAGTGAGTGAAAATTCCGGTTTCACTCGACCGTCCAAAACAACTAGTATATATAGTTCACTTCTTAATTAACTTATCAAAACAGTAAAAATTGTCGTCAGCTCAACCTGCGTTGTCGTTAGCTCAACCTGGGTTGGACGAAAAAAAATTCAATCTAAAGTGACGTGACAATAACTTGACATTTTCTCATTAATTTCTGTCTATATACTTGACATTTTCTCATTAAATTCTGAAAGTTTGAATTATAGTTTGCCACAGCAGATGTTGATCCCAAAATCCCACATTTTCACATTAATTTATGTCACAAAGTTCGAGTTATCTTTTGCAGCAGCAGCTCTATTTATGAATCGAACTGCTGTTGAAAATCAATAACATAAATCAATAATACCTCGAACTGCTGTTGAAAATCAATAACAAATTAATAATGCCGCTGTCATAATACCGCATGGTAAATGTTTTCACATGTCATGATGAAGCAGACATCAGAAGAGCTCTTTCCTCAACCATGGTGGCAATGAAGTTGCAAACCAGCTTACCCACTTCATTTTCATTTTGATTATATGACATGGTAAACTTAAACTGGTTATGATTTGATAAACTCTGTAATACACTCTAAGAAATGATGGTACTATGTAGCACCTTAAAGGGTACTATCAACTGCCACACTGGGAGCACCCTTATGCAGGCTATACGCAAAGCCTTTGTAAAGGGTAATAAATAGTACCTTCTCCTAAGGGTACGATATAGAGTCAATTCACAGGGTGATATTAAGAACCTTTCAACCTAAGGGTAACAGGTATAACCCATAATTAGGGTGATTAAAAGAACCATATAACAAGGTCAAGGGGGACTATTCAAACCTTCTTAGGGTAAAAATTCTAGTCATTCATTCATATACACAATAACCATATATTTTTTATCAAATACAGATATAATGTTGAGTATTGTGCAGTATTGTTTATAAACATTACAATTCAAGCAATACTTCGCATTAAATTTATCATTATAATTTTGTTTCTAAATGTATCAAAATTTCTAAATGTATCAAAAACATTCAAGTTGTTAATATATTTGTAAAATCGACTTATCTGGCCATCATTTTATATATGCAAGTAACATTTTTTTTCTCCAATCTTAAATATCATATTAGATGATATTGTATTTCACGCAATAATTCACATTAAATTTATCAATATAATTTTGTATCTAAATGTCAATTAAAATTCTCCCAATCGCAAAAGACGAGTGAAATATAAATCCCACAATCACTTTTAGTGTAAAACCGAAAATTCGGGTTCTTTATTGATTTTAACGTTAAAATATTTTAAAAAACTTTAAAAAAAAATTTTGTGGGATTTATATTTTACTCATCTTTTGCGATTCATGGCGTAGTTTTACTGCGTGAGCGTTAACTGTTTATTTTTCCAATAATAACATTTGATGCATTTGCTTCAAAAATGAATCAAAGTTAGTGGTACCTTTTCCTCCTCAATTTTCAATAAAAAATGTTCTATGAATGTTAGCGAATTCGATAATTCTTTCGGGTATGAGAGATCGAATTGATAATATAGTGCAATCACTTCACATACTGCCTCCTATAACTCTTACCCAGATTCGCTGATTATTATGATGCCATCAACATATATATATATATATATTTTCTGAATGTTAAATGGGTTTTTCCCTCGAATGACGATCGTGGGTGTTGCTGTTGTGCATTCCTGAAAGAAAAAAATGATCTGCTTAATGAAAATTTTTCAAAATACATAAAGGTGTCATTCATTTATTACATACGTATTAGGAGAAGAGGTAAGTGCATACTGTTAATGCTTTATTTATATGAAAAAATGGCTGATTTAACGCACATTGGGGGAGGGGGTAAAAAAATCCAAATTTTAATTAGGATTTTTAGGATTCCAGTTGGACAGCCATGGCCAAGATAAAAAAAAACAGTCTAAGACCATCGAAGTTCTTTTGCCAATCTAACTACATAAGATCCTATTTTTATGATTTAGGACAACTTTAGACAAAGTCATTGCAGTGCAACTCGGCCCAGAATCATAAAACATGAAACCAACATTGTTATTATAGAGCACAACCTTCTCTGGATTTTCTTTTAGAAGGTATGGTAACAAATCAATACTTGCCTTTAATTTCAAAGCTGTAAGAAATAATATTTCAAATAAGAAAAGTTAAAAAACTGCGCTTTCAAAAATCGGTGAAATATCATAACACTTCATGTGACCCCTGGTTATACTGTTAATGAACACACAGTTTTTAATTTCACCAACTATTAGAAGTTAATTTATCTACCCTAAGTGATCAAAACTTCAGTGAAATTCAGCGTAGATAAATGGAAGGTCACGTGGCATTGAGATTGTAAACTAATTGGTTTCTCACCCGATTTTGAAGCTTCATCGCAAGCTAGCTCCAATTCACTTTCATATAGCTTCGCAACGCATCTGCAGTTATGGAACCATTTGATTGGCGGCCCTTTATTGTTTTCAACAATTTCTCTCGAATCAGATCCATATCAGGCCTTGATTTCTCCGCTTCTTGATTGATGTATTTCAAATGTCTCTCTATAGATACATCTTCTTCCAAATCCACTTCAGCCACATTCGATTTTTTCGAGACACGCATAGACAGGTCGGTGAAAAAAATTTGGATGTCTGAATATGGACGTTGAGAAATGAATGATAAATGCACTTATGTTTTCACCAAATCCTATTATTCAAAGACAATCAATTCAAGTGATTCTTTAGAAAATGGTTGAATATTCTTTTCGGACATTTTGACCTGATGACTGACGTCGATGACTTTATTTAGGCCTTAACCAGTTACTTTAGTGACCTATGATTCTGTTCCTGTTCAATTTGATAATGCTCATTCTACATCATTGATTAGGCTGGTCCTTTGGCATTTTGCATCTGGCATTTTTACCGAACTAAGTGAATTTTGTTGTGTGATACTAATGCTATTGAGCAATGAGTTGCACATGTTCTAATTTCTGCGCCGCAACGCGACCGTTGCAACCGACCTGCGTGCTGTTGCGACTGGCAGCAACTAGTCGCACACAGTCGCTGACAACCGCATCGCAACCGACTTGCGCGGCCACTTGTGACGCGACGATCGCGTCGCGTCGCTAGGCCAACCTATGTCCGGCTTTAAGTAAAAAAACTCTTAAAAGATAATTTGATGATTATTTACAGTTATGCTGTAAATATACCATATAGTTACTGTAGAGTGCATAGCTACTAAGTTGTAAGATTTACATCATGCATAAGTCACTGATGATGGAGGTCATTAATATCGTTTTTTTCCTAGAGCAGGCAAAGAAATGCATTACGTTTTATACATGATGGAACTGAAACCATTTTTGTGACTGGTTTGTGGCGGATATCATCGCCGAAATCTACATCAATAACACCCACCAACAAAACTGGATCGAATCTAGGATCCCTACTTTAACGCATCAGCCACGACGTAGAGTTTTCCCTTTCTATATCGTATTTCGAAATCAAAATCCTGAGTTAACACGAGTTAGACCAGTCAAATCGGTCCGTACCTAGTCCGGTCCAAACTTAGACCAGACGAAATTTTGAGCCTTCACATGGCGTTTTTACACGCGTCGATAAAATCGCTTGTCACAGGGCCCACAAGATATCGCCATGGGTATTCTAAGTTCGATAAAACCTGCTGAATAATTAACTGGACCTGGATGAAGTCTAGCTTCAGATTCCAAGTAGATCATGCGTTCTTCATGTGACAGTAGCTGAACGGTTTCCTGTCCAGATCACTGGATGCCCGAAATAACAAATCGAAAACACTATTAGCTCCGGTATCAAGTTGTGGTTTTTATTCGACAATTTGCAAGTACAACGGAATTCCTTGTTTAAAAATCAATAAGGCAGGCACACACTGAGAGTTTGGTAACTAAATGATGGACGAACATCGAAAAGCAATAACGGGAAAAGAAAAGAATAACGGAAAGAAAAGAAAGGGGGAGAGAAAAGACCTTGAAATATAATTAGAAATACAATTAACTTATCACTGGTAAAACTGGTGGAGGCAACGTTCCAAAAACCCCAAAATTTGTGTAACTAACTGGCTGCACCGTTGAATACAAATACTTAATGTTAATTGATATTTCCCCTAGTTAAAATAAGTGAAACCCAAGTATTAAGTTTAAACTCACCAGAAAGAGATTGATATAAAAGCTCCTAGGGAAAAATGGGAGGGGAAGAGACTTCCCACACACGTCTGCTCCAAGAAAGTTCTAAAAACTGTGTGTCAAATAAAACATCTACATGTAGGCCAAATAAAACTATATATCCCAGCAGGGGATATTCCAAATTACTAAAATCCTGCACCTCCACAAGTCTTACCAGGGACCATCGATCCAAGTCATGTCATTACCAACAATGCGGCGCATCGACCTCTGCTCATGCGCGCAACAATAGGCCGCGCTCGAGTCGACGGCTGACTGAGTTTCTATAGACCAACGAACTTCAAATCGCTGTGCTAGATTCCTGTTTGTTCCTTTTGATAAACGGTTTTCGACATCATTTACCAGACACCTTCAGTTATATGCTGCAAAAATATCATTAAGTTGCCAGAATATTTAATCCCTTCACTTTTTGAAAACAATTTTTAATTTGGATCTTGTTCAAAAGTGCCTATTGCGTAACGCGCAAGCGTGGTCGGGTTGTTTTCACGAGATGCAAGGCTAAATTAGAAAATCAATACAGAAATAAAGTTTTCGACGAGTACAAGTATATGAAAAATCCTACTCTGTGGTACTAAACACAAGCAGGTGCCTTTAAAAAAGTTCCCTTCACTTTTACCCTGAAAAATTTAGAAAAAAATCAGAGCGCGATGCGGACGCGAACTACTAACCTCCCGCTTTGAAACCAATCGCTCTACCCACTGTGCCATTACGTGTGCTTGTCTTCTGACCCAAATTTATTATCACTTTTGTTTGTATTTCTAAATCTTGTTCCAGGTTATTGCATAATACCAGCTCTCTGGCTACCTTGGCTCGGGGCGAAGCCAAAACAAAACAGCGGGCGGGATCCCGGGTATCATGGATGTGTAAACTGCGGTTTACTCCGCTCGATTATTGAAATATTTTTTTTAGTGACAAACAATTTAAGGATCGTACCAACTCGGCGGATATCACCGTCGACACATTTTTACATTCCCGGGCAAAAGATCCAACTTGAGGGAGTCTACTGTACGTCCATAACAATTAAGAACAATCTTTGAAGCTACTATGGGTGGGACATGCGGTGCCTTGATTGATAATCCTTGATAAGTATCCTTGATTGAATTTTTAAAGATCCTGAATGAAGACGACAGCAGCTTTCAGCCGTGAGAACCAATTTTTCAGCGAAAAGAAAACGAGAAAAAGATCCCTTTCTGCGGACAACTGTATAAAAAACTGAGATCTATTAAAAGATTTTTCAATCTATTCTTTATTACGAAAATCAATGCTGTAATAACATATATAAAAAAAGACTAACAAAAACAAATTCGGAACACATTTACATTGCACATTTCAAAGTACTTAGGACGGTATGAAGTGTAAATACACCAATAACACCACATAGGCATTGGATAATAGGTGCTTTATATATATCAACAGTGATACCCTTTTTAGGAAACAGGCTCCAATATATATATGTAGATAATTCACTGGGAATATCACCAACAAAAACTACATCAGGCTCCGGTTTTATAGACTGATATTAGCTTTAACCCAGGGGTTAACTCAATTGAAAACGAACTTTAGTTAGCCCCTGGGTTAAAGTTAATTAAAACAAGTTTATAAAACTGGCCCCCCGAGGTCTACTGACCAGCCAATTCTCTCCGCATCAATAAAATACTTTTGAGCCTGTCATAGTTTCTAGCATTTGTTTTGAAACCTAGTTTCTGAAGCTCCGACTTAACACCCTCTACAGTTGAAGGAATTGGAGCCTGTTTCCTAAAAAGGGTATCACTGTTGATTTCATCCAAAATTTTGCGTTTTTTATTTTGAGCTCTGCTTTTTTTTTCCTCGTCCCAAAGTTTCGTATTTTCTTTAGAATATTTTCTCTTTTTTCTCTGGTGACCTTCCTTATTTAAATACTCGATACGCTTCAATACTGTAAGAGCATCTTTTGGTCCATCACTACGGTTTGATTTTGACATATTAATTGACTTAACTACGTCATTTAATTTCTCAATACTTTGACCACTGTATCTACTAATGGGCCCGTGCTCTTTTATCAAAAACGGAACGTGGTACAAGAGTACATGCATATAGGGCGTCACATTGGCCTTTTTATACCCTTTGCGTTTACTGCCTAACGACAGAAATAAATTCACAAATGATTTAGCTTTTTCAAAACAAGACAGATGATTGTGGATATCAGTGCCACCGGTACTAGTTATATACGAATGCAGAGAAATAAAATCAGCCCACAATTTAAGGACATCAGTCATTGTATCTTCATGCATGATTTTAGAAGTTGATAGTTTGTCTGGAAGTTGATTAAACAATTTCTTAAATTCCGACCCTTGCAAAGAGCTCCATTCTAATTTTCCAGTTCCTTTCAATGTGACTGGATCACGGACCTCCCATATATGGAACACTACACCACATTCTTGAATCAATCTTACAAGTCCATGCAAATTTTGACCAATGACTGATGCACTTAAATCGCGGGCAAATGATGCTTCATCGTCTACATCTTTGATATCGAAGATTAGATTTCTCAGGAGAACATCTCCAACCCTGAGAAGTAAATGCAGTTCATCAACTACTAGATTTTTCATATCCACTGAAAACAAAGGTAATCTCTCCACACAAAATTGTGATCTCAAGGCGTCATCGCATAAGTTTTCATGCGTTCTTGCGATATAATCATTGTGGTAGAAGTCCCATGCTTTTGAAGTATCATATCGATCATCTTGTGATACCTTACACCACGGACATGAATATTTTGCCGTAGAACCTTTTAATCCTAGAAACATTTGAATAAATTTCAAGTCGCCACCTAAAAGTATATTAATCTCATAAGTTTTCCCATCAATATCTATCTGTTTTGATGATATTAAATCATTAATTTCATCTATGAGGGGTTTCAAACCAGTTTTGAAATTTTCATACGACTCAGAACCTTTTAATATGCCAAGTGCTATGGGCTTGTCAGGTAGTCCTGCATTTAGGAAATTAAACGCCACCGTAATAAAATTACTTGTCTTTGTCATACGTGCGCCATCGCCACTAATGCGAATTTCAATCTTTTTACTCGAATCCAAATTTTCTTTTTCAATTTTGCTGCAAATGGCCTCTTTCAAGCTAACATATGCACCAGGAATGCCCCCTTCAGCCCTATATATCGAGAAAATTTTGTTGAGAGATTCGCGGCATTGTACGATTAAACTGTTAGATGGTAAACTCCCAGAGTTAAGCATAGATATTTCATGATACGCAGCATCACTGACACATAAACTATCTAAGACGTACAATAAATCCTGAATTCTGCTTTTATCCATATCTGATAATTTATCAAATGATTTCTTGCTACTACTTTCTTCATCAAAATCTAATCTAAACTTCTGATTCTGATCACAAGAATCTCTAAAAGTTAAAGTTTCAGGAATCAAACCAAACGATTCTGCAAACCAAAGGGCCCGCTCAGCTTCATCCTTGAGGATTTTCAACTTCCTGTTGACTTGACTCTTCGACAAATCTTTAAACGCTTTACCACTATTGGTAATGCTAGGTTTTTGATACATAGTTTGAATGTAGTTTTTCAAATTTCTGTCAAGTTTGTCAATAGTTTCACATTTTTTTTCTAGTGTGTTTTCAAGATATTGATTTTTCTGCAGCACACCCTGTAATTTTGAGGAAAGTGATGACAACTTTTCCACAAGGTTCTGATTCTCTGAAACTATATTTGACAGATATTCACTAATATGTGCTACGTTTAAGACTTCATCACTATGAATTGCAAGAGAATGAACTATACCTTGAAATTTTTGAAATTTCTTTCCACCTTTATACAACTTATCTTTCCTAAACTTCAAGCATACACTGCTGCACAGATCGTGCAATCTATTCTCAACACGAAATGCATAATCAGAAATTTTGGCATATTTCAAGCCAATGTTAACCATAGAAATATAACTTAAATTTTCATGAGATCTTTTTAACCCATTTAGTTCACGTAAAAATGCATTGCTTAACTTCAATATAAACGCGATAGGTGTACTATTTATACACCGCTTTGTATCGACATATCCAACAGTTGATAACTGAATCTCTAATGCCTGGTGAAATTTAATTTCACAGTAACTACCACGAACTAAATTGTCAGACATCTTTAACCCTTTCAGTGCAGAATAAGTAATACCTGAAAGTACTGGAGATAATTTAAAACTTTTCAAAAATTCAACACTAATGGGTAGAGTGTCTACACCGCGACGCAGTGTATCGTTAGTTACTGATATTCACTATGTTTGCTGCAGTCATTTATTAGATATAAATTACGTCGGGCTGCGGTGTACTCGCTAAGTCTTTCAGCAATTTATACACCGAACTGCAGTATAGATGCACTGAAAGGGTTAAAATAATTATTTCCTATGGGCAGCTAGTTCTTTAAAGACTTAAAAATAAAAACTAACGGAATGTCTAAAAAGAAAAAGACAGCTAAAACAGTCAAAGTACAGTATTATTGTAAAAACAGTCATTCAAAGAGTTAATTTGTCACATGCACGGGACACAGCAGTGAATACGATGACTTCTTTAGGTTGCTGCTTTCCACGTTTCAATTCTCCATCTTGGACATAATATATTGGACGAGTGAAGCTAAGCCTTGGACGTATCTTCACTGGAAATGTTAGTTTTACTCCCTGCCCGTGTTTGTCCAAAACATAATACCAATTGACATCCAACGATAAATTCTCGAAATCAGCCAATTCGAGACTAATAAATCCTTTTTCGCATGGGTTACCTTTACGATAAAACACCGAACGATAAACATCCAGAGGAAATGGAATTGTGATGGTCAAGTTGCCCTCCAATAATTTTGAGCGTATATGCGACATGAAGACATCTGCTACCTCTAATATTTTCGATTGGTCCACAGCAGGATTCTTAAAATTGTCAAGAATTTCTTTTGGTATGTGGTGCTTTGGTTCCCATGTACTTTCGTGAAGATTGTAGTGTTGCCAATGGACGAGATACTGAAAATTAAAGATTTTTCAAAGCATGAATTAAAAAAAAAACAAGAAACTAATAGGCTATCGCTCTTTGTCAAAAGAGGGGTTGAATAGAGTCGTTCAAGACTGTCACATTGTCAATTACCCTTCTTGTCAAAATGGTATGCATGGTCATTGTAAACAGTATTTAAAATGAGTAGGCCTAGGTACCGACTTGACCTGACTCTTAGTCTTGACACATGGCTTTTAGGACATCTAGATTTAGGCCCGTGACGACCTTACCGACCTATTACATTGTCAATGTACAAAATCTCAAAATCATTTTCTGCCGACATTTTGAGACAGTCGGCAACGCAAAATTTAACATTTTTTCTGAAGCTGGTTCACACTCTGTCAGAATGCCTACTCGACCCGGTAAAAAGTAGCCTAAGCCTACCTACCCTAGTGTAGTATGGATAGAGGCTGACCGGTATTGTTTTCGTAGGAATGATATATAATAGCTTTTAGAGGGATAGCCTAATTAGGATAGTGGTGCGATACACGTACATTTTTAGGCTCCTAGGGCAGGCTGTTGTTGTTTAGTTAGGTTGATTTATGAATTTTGTCTAACGAAACTTACTTCCTCGGTTGATTCCTTGTATGTTATCAGGCGCTTGATTATATACCACCCCTCTAGAATATCCCTGTGCTTTCTTTGTGGTTCTCGTTGATATCTAACAGCTTCTCCATTAGCTAAGCGTTTAAAGTCGATCTTCTTGTTACGTAAATTGTACGGAGACTGATCGGTCTGATCGCTCGACGCGAGTAACCGGGGTAACCGGGGCGCAGCCATCTTTGAACAGCGCGCTCGTAGCGGTGACTGGGAAAATCAATATGCGCCGTATTGTTGGTAATGAAGCAAAATGCTCCAGTAACCCAGGATGAGCAGTAACCTGGACATCTCTGCTAAAAATCAGCAATTTAACTACTGAATTCTAAGAAATTCAATTTACACCGGCCTAGTTAGAAATAAACAAAATACTACATACTGTGCCCATGCCACATTCATTTGACCAATTCATTCCTGTCAGGTTTCGACATTTTTGCGAATGCGATTTTATTCTATCATGCTGAAACTCAAAAGCGACGTTTAAACACGATTCAAAATATGGTAAAACGGATGATGATACACGAATATTTACAATGAATACGAATAGGAATATTTATTTCACTCCTAACATTCCCATGGTATATGGAGGATGTAATGGAGCCAAGGATCAGGGGGAACCAATCCTTAGATAGCTTCCTTTTACTAATTAGTTTCTAATATAAAAAAACAACAGCTATGACAGTGACGCAGTGAATTAAAATACTACTAAAGGCTATTTATTTACATATGAATAATATAAACACGTCGGATCTTCGGATCTACTCTATTGGATGACGCATCCATACGTGCCACATAGAACGACGATTGCGTACTCACACAGGAACCTTTCTTTACGAAATCGGATCACTCGCGGGCTTCCTTGGAGCACTGACACCAATGACCATGAAAAACAAAAACTTCGAATCCGGATTGAGACTCACACATCTAGGCGCGGCGACGATACATTTTACTCACAATAGAATCTCGACTACTACCTGCTACAAGTTACAAAACATGGCTACTATACTAAAACAAAAGATGGATTGCTCCTACCAAATCTAAGTGCCATCGGCAACGTAATAATACGTAATAGTAAAAAATTAGGGTGACTCCTAATAATGCCTATGAGTGATAAGTATAATATATAAGTGCTAGACAGAACAGAGGAAAAAACAGTATTTACAATTATTTACATAAACAGTAGTAAAAGCATTCCAGAGTTGATGTTTCACAGAATTCTGCAAATATTTCCATGAATTCTGAAAATTTGAGGACGCTATTTATTGTCTTGCAATTGCTGTTGGTCCAACCGATTGAATGGACTTTTTTCACAACTGATAGAATGAATATGTATTGCTTTAGTTACGTTTGTGATTTATCGAATTCCAATCATCTATTGTTCAGCGTTCCACCTTTACCAGAAATCGCTACAATTTTATCCTTCACTTTTTTACACCAGTTATGTAATAAATGTCATTTTATGTTTTTGATTAAATGCTGGTAGCACAATATTTGACTTGATGCGGGGAATGTCTCTTTTACTACCTTGAGCAATGCTTTCGATTCATCTGTTCCGAAAGTCAGGGCCTCAATGTATGCCTATTCTGTCTTTACTTTTTCCGGAGTTATAACAATTAAGATCAGTGTGCGAGATTAATTTCATGTGATATGAACCTTTGTCTACTTTTACTAAGCACCTAGCTCCCAAAAAATTAAGATCAACTAACTCCGGCAATGGATTAAGGAGCACCTTTAGACCAAACTGTTCTTGAACGCTCGTGTATTCTCGGTTTATTTGGCGACTTGGCAATCGTCCGGGCTGTAGCCGTATATCTCACTTTCATTAGCCAACTCGACTTCCCACAGCTTTTTCAACATGCTATTCAAATCAGCGCTGTCAGTGACTGTGAAATGTAGAAATGCATGCTTACTAACGACGGATCATTTCTTACCAGAACGCCCTACACATGTCCAACCGAGTGTGGCGAACGATCGGGTCACGGTCGTTATTGAAGGGTTCTTCAATTGAACGGTGTAGTTCTGCATGATGAAGTCCAATAAGCAAGCTGATTTTTGCATTCATCGGTACAGGTGGAAATGCTATGTCTTTCATATGTGGAAAAGGATTCTTAGCCGCATGATAGAGATATGTTTCAGAGTACCAATTTCCTTGCTGTAACGGTCATTTAAACTAGCGAAGGTGAATTGAGTGGAAGGTATGGCAGGCAGACCCAACCATATTCATGTTTCATTCCGACAATTCTCTGTTCAGACGAGCGCTGTTGCTATCTCTTCCGAAATATAATGTCGGTGCTATAGTCATCTAAGACGATAGTCGTCTAAGATGGCGACTATTTTCATATGATTATTCCCATTAGCAACAATAACTGGTATCGTACGGAGGAATATGTTCTATATCGTATGGACAAATGTGCAACAAATAAGATGATAGAGTACTCTGAAACCGGAACCAGAATGGTGATGCCCTACTGCTGACCAAACGCGACTAGCTTACTCCAAGCCCGTTCATAGGCCTTCGCGGTTTCCATTGTCACGGCCACTGCTAATAGGCGTCTATAGTGGGCTTATACTTTCTGGTAGCCAAGACTGGGGAATCGGCGTAGGTTGAGGGTAGGCCTATGGCACTTCCACGCAAAATCGACGAAACTGGAACCGAGAAAGTAGGTCGGGTAAAATGTTATATTTACCGGGTATGTGTTCGCTAATGAAAAAACAATATTATATTTCAAACACACAGAGATCATCATAGCCTTATCTTGTGATGATTGTTTATTAATCACGTGGACCACAGATTAGTTATCAGAATTAAAACATATATCGTAAATAAAATCGTTAAGCGATGAGCCTTCTGGGTACGATAGGTGGTGAATAACCCTAAAACCCCGGACCTTTTAGGACTACTCCTAGGGGCGAAACGTGGGTTGGGGTACCGTGCGGCATGAATGGCGTCTGAAAAGGACCCAGAACTCAACCGTTGAAAGCTCTTTGCTGACCCTTTCATGGATCACGTCGGGCGCTCCCTAGCGGACTTGAGGTTATCCATGCATTTGGTAGATGAAGGGCCCGTGAAAAAACTGTCTATGCGAAAACCAGAGGTAAAACCTTGGATAATAATGTCACGATCCTCGGCCTTGTAATCGTGAATGTACTTTCTTAGTTCGGTAAGTTTGACCAGCGTTGGCAAATTATGATTTATAGGCCTGGTCGTTATGCTTATATCCACTCGAGGGGCCTGGCGTTTTTTTGACGCGAGCAACAAGCGGCCGAATGTGGGCCTCTGCATAACTTGCATTGATGTGCGTATATGCAAGGTTTACGCGAACAGGATGAGGCGGCGCTATTAAATGCGTAGCAGAATTTGACCGCCTGGGCCAAAGATGCCTGAAAGGGCTGTTTCATGTTATTACTTCGAGTCTTAGCTTCCAACCACAGCTCCCAAATGAATGGTTGAATAGATTTCGCCCTCACCCACTGATCGATTGACTTTATGGTTGTAAGCCTAAGTGTCGCTATCGATACGTGAGGCATTTCCTGACCGGGTGCGGGCAGTACGTTAAAGGAGTACGAGGCATCGAGCTTATGTGAGAGTACCGCAAAGTTGAGCCATTTCCCTGACCAAATAGTTTCTTTAATTTTATCCGGCACTAACGCATCTAATGCTACCGCAGAAGATAGGAGAAAGCCCGGTCCGCTCAACTGCGGTTGTTGAGGAATACCCATACTATCGGGTGCAATATAAGGAGATATCCCTGCTTCCGGCGTTTCCAGATCCAGAGCCTGTGGGACGGTCTCCTGTTGAGGCGTATTTGTAGCGGTGTTTGCAGGGATGGCATGATTGACCTGAGGTAACAAAGAGACTGCTCTTTCGAGCGTCTCCAGAAGGCAGTCTGCCCGAGCCTCCTTCTGTATGCCCATTATACACAATGCAGCTATTATTTCTGACAAATGTGCAACAAATAAGATGATAGAGTACTCTGAAACCGGAACCAGAATGGTGATGCCCTACTGCTGACCAAACGCGACTAGCTTACTCCAAGCCCGTTCATAGGCCTTCGCGGTTTCCATTGTCACGGCCACTGCTAATAGGCGTCTATAGTGGGCTTATACTTTCTGGTAGCCAAGACTGGGGAATCGGCGTAGGTTGAGGGTAGGCCTATGGCACTTCCACGCAAAATCGACGAAACTGGAACCGAGAAAGTAGGTCGGGTAAAATGTTATATTTACCGGGTATGTGTTCGCTAATGAAAAAACAATATTATATTTCAAACACACAGAGATCATCATAGCCTTATCTTGTGATGATTGTTTATTAATCACGTGGACCACAGATTAGTTATCAGAATTAAAACATATATCGTAAATAAAATCGTTAAGCGATGAGCCTTCTGGGTACGATAGGTGGTGAATAACCCTAAAACCCCGGACCTTTTAGGACTACTCCTAGGGGCGAAACGTGGGTTGGGGTACCGTGCGGCATGAATGGCGTCTGAAAAGGACCCAGAACTCAACCGTTGAAAGCTCTTTGCTGACCCTTTCATGGATCACGTCGGGCGCTCCCTAGCGGACTTGAGGTTATCCATGCATTTGGTAGATGAAGGGCCCGTGAAAAAACTGTCTATGCGAAAACCAGAGGTAAAACCTTGGATAATAATGTCACGATCCTCGGCCTTGTAATCGTGAATGTACTTTCTTAGTTCGGCAAGTTTGACCAGCGTTGGCAAATTATGATTTATAGGCCTGGTCGTTATGCTTATATCCACTCGAGGGGCCTGGCGTTTTTTTGACGCGAGCAACAAGCGGCCGAATGTGGGCCTCTGCATAACTTGCATTGATGTGCGTATATGCAAGGTTTACGCGAACAGGATGAGGCGGCGCTATTAAATGCGTAGCAGAATTTGACCGCCTGGGCCAAAGATGCCTGAAAGGGCTGTTTCATGTTATTACTTCGAGTCTTAGCTTCCAACCACAGCTCCCAAATGAATGGTTGAATAGATTTCGCCCTCACCCACTGATCGATTGACTTTATGGTTGTAAGCCTAAGTGTCGCTATCGATACGTGAGGCATTTCCTGACCGGGTGCGGGCAGTACGTTAAAGGAGTACGAGGCATCGAGCTTATGTGAGAGTACCGCAAAGTTGAGCCATTTCCCTGACCAAATAGTTTCTTTAATTTTATCCGGCACTAACGCATCTAATGCTACCGCAGAAGATAGGAGAAAGCCCGGTCCGCTCAACTGCGGTTGTTGAGGAATACCCATACTATCGGGTGCAATATAAGGAGATATCCCTGCTTCCGGCGTTTCCAGATCCAGAGCCTGTGGGACGGTCTCCTGTTGAGGCGTATTTGTAGCGGTGTTTGCAGGGATGGCATGATTGACCTGAGGTAACAAAGAGACTGCTCTTTCGAGCGTCTCCAGAAGGCAGTCTGCCCGAGCCTCCTTCTGTATGCCCATTATACACAATGCAGCTATTATTTCTAACCCTATGAAATGGTTATCTACAGAGACTTTATAGTTTTTTATTCAGGAAGTTTGTGACACAGCTTCTTCTCATATCCACCAACTCTTCTGAATGCACACTGCCACCAACCTGCTAGACATCTAAGTTGTATAATATTTCAGAGCCATCTTCTTATCAACTGAGTTGATCTGTGGTTTGACTTTCGAGATAATTGTGTCTTAAAGCATCTTGCAACTGCAGTATTTTCCAAACCTTATCTTTTTTCTGTTTATCTCTGCCCGTTTGGTTACTGGTACAGTGCAGAGTGGTACCTAGATAATATATTTTTTCTGTGATATTACATTATCAGCAATCTGGGCTAATTGCTACATCCTCATTGATTTATTTTTACCAGCCCCATCAGTAGGTATATCCCTAACAATTGCTCCAACTCTCCGACAGTCAAATTTGTAATAGTTGTGTTAGGTCACGTCTAGCAAGCTCATGTATTTGTCAACTGGATGATGTCATCAACTGTAAGTTTAAGCATTTAGTGACAAAACCTAACTTTATGGTGTCCAAATTTAAGCCTGGTCGACGAATGAAGCTGATTTTCTGTATGATACAGTAGCACTATAGTTTCAATGCTTGATGTTTCTTAATGAACGAGCTTGCAGACATGAGCTGGAGGCTCCTGCTCCACTCCTTTATCAAACGTTGGATCCACAGCCGCCCAACCGTCTTCTAAATCTCTTTGGTCCCTGAGGTTGACTGGAGAGGGTCCACGGCTATCTAGTGCATTATCCCCAAACACTGGACCCTAGCAATAAAACCTAGGAATTACTGCTTGCGCTTCAAAGATAGTGCTTTTTAATGCGATCTTTGTCATGACAATCCTGCCCTCTTGATAGGATAGTATCTCTCTTGATAGGATAGTATCTTAGACTCAGCAATTTGGATGGAGTGGAGGGCATCCCAAAATTCACTGGAATTGGATATCGAGAGTGAACCACAGGGTCCTAAATGTGTATTTGGAACCACCTTGAAAATTGTTGAAACACTTAATAATGATAACACCCCAATTGGGTCACTCATTTGAGTCATCGCTAGCTTCGGGTCCTGGCTGTTGACAACCAATTATGTTAATTCTCATTTGTATAGTGCAAAACAACACCACATCCATGTTTCAATTGGCTTGGGGTAAGGAGCAGTATGTACAGATCTGTTCCGAGATTTGTCAAGGGCAATGGCCTGTTATTTGTCACTGCCTGAATTTCTCTAGTGAGTGTTATCTTTGAAATGTATAAATTACTTCCCTTAGACCATTTTATGGTTGATTTGCAAATCCTGGTTATTCCTGTAGACTCTGTCGTGTGTGAATGCTTTTAATTTGTCACCCCCTCCGTGGAAGACTTTGTTAACCTGGAAATCTGGTTAATCATAGCATTTAAGTGATCCAGTACTTTTCCTCAGTTGAGTCCTTGTTGATCTTATCCCATAATAATCCATAGTTTTGTTGGCATGCCTTATTAGTAGTGTGCTTACAGGTGAATTTGCTGGTGCAATAGACTCCAGTTGCCTCTGAGGCGACTGTCTCGGATAATCGGATGCCTCGGATCAAAAATAAATACCCTTTTTAGCCGACTTGGGACTAAAGTCCCAGCGGGCTTGCGTACAGTTTTCGTCCGTTGTCCGTCCATCTGTCCATCCGTTCGCCTGTAGACGGAATCCAGTTATTTTGGGAAGTTTTTTGAAAAGACACTTCAATGTAATGTCTTGATATTTGGGTTACACATGTACCTAACCTAGACACATCTTCAGACCTCTGGCCCTGTCAGATTCAAGATGGCCAACTGGCAACCATTGTTGTTCGCCAAAATCAGCACTTTTTACACATTTTTCATGGGAAATTTCGAGGGAAATTTTGAAGACAATTCAATCAATTATCTTGATCTTTTGTAGGTATTTGTATCCCCCCCCGGGCCCATCAGCATAAGAAAAGTTGTGTCGATCGGACTCGTGATGGCTGTCCTGTGGCTTTTTTGTGACCAAAAATGTCACTTTTGGCCCGAATTCTGAGTCCTGTAGCTTCCTACAGGTTTGCCATTTTTCATTGAAATTTGTGGTGGCTATTCTATGGAAAAGGATCTTTAATACCTAAGACAGATATTTTAGATCTGTCAGTTTAGATCAGACCAATTATCATGCAACTGGCCGCCATCTTGGTGTCATCAGTACTCATTCGTAGGTGGAAAAAAGTTTTTCCGCATTATATTGATACCTAAGCGTATTTTGTTACCACAATCATTTGCAATCAATGATTATATTCGTACATATGCATATTTTGTTACGACAATCAATTGCAAAATTCTATGATGACATGTTCTATGATTGTGGTGAGTGTCAAGGTCATTTGGGTTTGCATATGGTCACCAGGGGGCGTTGAATAGTATAATAACTTAGTATTTCCATATTATATTGGTACCAAGGCATATATTGTTATCTCAATCAATTGCAAAATTGTAGCTGCTGACATGTTCTTTGATTGTGGTGAGTTTCTAGGTTATTGTATTTTTATATGGTCATCAGGGGGCGTTGAATATTGAAATTGTTAGATTGTTAAGCATTTGAAACCCTTTCCAAGTGGGCATTGTGTCCCTGGACCCCTACTTTCTGTTACGCATTCTCAATTAGAATATATCGCTTGACTCAGGGCGGATCAGGGCGGATTATCGTTCAACTCGGAGGTTTCTATTGGAACAAACGTTCTTTTCTTTCTCGGACGCTGAGAGCACTTCATAAAATTTTTTTTTTTAATGGTTCATTCTGAGTATCGACGGGTACATGTATTATATTTCCGACAGTGATCAGATTTACATTCTACAGTACCGTTTTATTTTCGTTCATACATTCAATCACACACATAGTACTCTACCACTTTGAATATCTTTCACCGACTAAACTTTATTACACACTATGTTAACAGGGTCATGATACGTGTCATGTTAAGTTTACATGGTTAACACCCCCACTTAAACTTTAATTCATGTACACAATATTTTTTACTACAATTCTAATTATAAAACTAAGATAATAATTTCCTTAATAATCTTGTATATAATGTCTCAATATAGTTCAATATAATTCATACAGAAAACACTTTTGTCAAAAACTGTAATTTTGTTTTCGACACTGGCTTAGTAAGAACATCTGCTAAGTTTTCCTCTGATGGTACGTACTCTAGTTTTACAACCCCCATTCGTACTTCTTTTCTTATGAAGTGATACCTGATATCGATATGCTTGGATCTCTGATGTTGTACAGGATTGTTTGCTAAAGCTAGTGCACCTTGATTATCGCCATACAGCAGCAAAGAATCTACATCAAAGTTCAAGTCTTTTAACAATTGTAGTAGGAACTTCCCCTCGCATATAGCTGATGCTAAAGGCATGTATTCCACTTCACATGTTGACAATGCAACAGTTGGTTGTTTTCGACTCTTCCAGGAAATGAATGAACTTTCCCCTGATAAACCAAAACAATAACCTGTAACACTGCGTCTATCAGCTGCAGCACCCCAGTCTGCATCACAGTAACCAACTAACGATAAACTTTCTGACCTTATGAAAGTCAGACATTGATTCCTTGTGCCCTTCAAATAACGTAATACACGCTTTGCCATGCTCAGATAGAGTTCAATAGGGCAAGACATGTACTGAGATAACAAAGTTACTACCAAACACAAATCTGGTCTGGTAGCTGTCATGATGTAAATTAGACTACCAATTATTTCTTGATACAATTTCAACTCACTGCCTTGCAATAAATTTGACTGAACTACAATCTTATTGTCCCCTATTTCACAAGGGGTTGATCTCGGTTTACAATTTTCCATCGAGAATCTGGAGAGAATTTTGTCAATATACGGTGACTGACTCATAGATATGTAATCTTTTTCGCATTCAAATCTGATACCTAGGAACCATGATAACTTTCCGAGATCTTTCATTTGGAATCTTCTACAAAGACATTGTTTTATATCATCCAACATACGGTAATCAGTTGTAGCGAAAATGATATCATCTACCCAGATGAGTAGTATTATAATTGACTCTTCAGTGAACTTCATATATACACAATAATCAGTTCGAGACTGTGTGAACCCTTCATTTATCAAATATTTATGCAATGTTCGATTCCAATTATGACCGCTTTGTTTTAAGCCATACAGCGATTTCTGTAATTTACAGACTAAAATTTCACCGTTTTCACCTTTAACAGAATAACCTTCCGGTCATGTTTCTGATCATCGAATTTTACACATCTAACCCTCTTTATAGCTCTAGTTTCTGGATAGTATACTAGGTACGCAGGACTACCTTTATCGTAACCTATAAATACACCTTTTTCTGACCTAGGGTCAAGCTTTCGTTTGTGTTGAACATATGCATAACATGGTGCCCCAAAAACATGCATGTGACTCAAATTTGGCTTTCGACCAGTTAGCATTTCATATGGGGTCTGGTACGATAGAAAATGCATGACATGAAAATGACTGTAACGGAATATTCCTACAATGAAAACATGGGAATAATCCACTATTAGAAAATACTAGAAATGGCACAACCTGATAAAACAAGAACTGGAGAATGTAGGAACGTACACACTGGATTATAAAATAATAATCCAATAGTGGAATATACAAGAAATACCCCTTACTGGAAAATACAGGAAATTGAAAATGTAGGAATTTCCTGAATATTCCAGTTCCTGCAAAGTGTGATGCATGTTTTTCCGGCATTTTCCTGTTCTTGTACTTTCCAGTTCTTGTTCATTATTGATGTGCACATTCTTGTAATTTCATGTCATGCTTTTTCTAGTTCTTGTTTTTTCATGTTGTTCATTTTCAGCATCCTACTGTCTATCGCTGAATGTGCACAACATGAAAATACAAGAATCCATTAATGATCTTTATATAGAAATTTCGGGATTTCATCCAGTTTTCAATAAATAATTAATGACAAATGGCCTATAAACATTTGCAAAAGCAAAAATCATCCACGAAATTATTTATGGTAAAACAATACTTCATGTTTAACCCTTCAAACCAGCCGTGCTATGACTTTTTTGTGCCCAAAAATGTCAATTTTGGTCTGAATTTTTCATTGCAATTTGTGATAGGTATTCTTTGGAAAGGGATCTTTTTGATCAACCAATTATCACGCAATTGGTGGCCATCTTGGTGTCATCAGTACTCAATCATAGGTTGTAAAAAGTATTTCCACATTATATTGATACCTAAGCATATTTTGTTACCGCAATCAATTGGAAAGATGTAGCTCATAGCATAGCACGTAGCTCAGTTCTATGTTACTCGTGAGTTTCAAGGTCATTGGTTTTTGTATATGGTCACCAGGGGGCATTGAATGTTACACTAACTTAGTATTTTCATATTGTTTTCTTACCTATGCATATTTTGTTACCATAATCAGTGCAAAGTTGAAGCTCATGACATTGGCTATGAGTGTGGTGAGTTTCAAGGTCGTTAGTCATTCCATATGGTCACCAGGGGCGTTGAATAGTAGAATAACTTAGAATTTCCTTATTATATTGGTACCTAGGCATATTTTGTTACCATGATCATTTGCAAAGTTGTAGCTCACGACATGTTCTCTGATTGTGGTGAGTTTCAAGGTCATTGGGTTTTGCCTATGGTCACCAGGGGGTGTTGAATAGTAGAATAAGTATTTCCTTATTATTTTAGTACCTAGGCATATTCTATCACAATCTATTACAAAATTGTAGCTGCCGACATGTTCTATGATTGTGGTGAGTTTCAAGGTCATTGGTTTTTGTTTATGGTCACTGTTGTGGGGGCACGTTGCTTTCTCCCCTCGTGTTGTCGTTGTTGGTTCGGATTAATCCGATAAGTGATATCCCTCTGACTCCGGAATAATAACAACTCTTCTAGTGGGTCTAAGTTCTTCCTTTATTCTCCCGTACAATGCTTATTCCTTCCTACCGCTCGAATTTTAGGCTTCTCCACCACTCTAGCATCTCTCAACCCCCTTACTGTGCTGACCCTCCCTTTTTATCTGATTTCATGTTACTCGCGACGTATACTTCTACATATGTAATACGTCACGAGTTTATTACTTGTTACTACTTAGCCATACCAGAGCTCAAGGCTGCCGCTATAACCAGCAACCCTATGCAGATACTCACGTCACTTTCACCTATCTTCTATTCAGTGTCTTATGTGCGACATAAGCATCTACGTAGGTTGTTTACTAACTTCAGCCACTGCCCTGAACTCTGGCTTCCCTCCCTGTTATGCAAACTACTAATTTATCACCCCAATACTATCCCCCTCTCCAGACGATTGGTCTCCAATCGCCAAAAATCCACAAGACCCCATTGTGTTTCAAAAAATCGTTTCAAAAGTACATAGGGTTCAGAACATCATTCCTAAGCCACATCTCTTACATACACAAATCCAGCCCAAGGTAATTAAAATTACACAAAATCTTCAGAACACAAGACTAATGATACACAACTACCACATCGTTCATCAATTTACAACATCTGTATAGTACCCATAAATTACAATTTCTGACCCTTACACCTATTCCCGAATTACCCGATCTTTCCTCACACAACTTTTGGGCACTTTCCGTCTGTATAGCTCTGGATAGCTGCCCTAAGCCATCCTTGCCCCTGTCCTAATTATTCTGCTGGTGTTGGTTCACATTCTGACGGCAGTATCTCCTAATATGTCATGGTCGTCCACACTGATAACAAATAATGTCTCTACTCGTAGCCATACGGGCGGGTGTCGGCGGTCCCCTGCAATTCCTGGCCATATGTCCTAACATAATACACCGGTAACATCGGCCACTAAACGTAGGGTTTCGAAATCCAGTGTCCGTAGTTCCATTTCGCGCGTTCATTGGTGATGTATACGTGATCGAAAAAAAGCTTGATTTCCCTGCGCCATCGGTTGCTCCTTCCTCTGCTTAATCTCCAGCTGATCGATTCTAGTTTTCAGCTGATCCCACTCGGCGTTCGATGTTCCGATTTGACTGATACCAGGGCCATCCATCTTCATCATTTGGACTACGTTACTTGCCATTTTGATGGCTTTGTCCAGATCCTCTGGCATTTGCATCCAGACTATTTTCCGTATGTCCGCGGAGAGACCGTCAATAAATGTACTAAGTGTCACGTGCGCGGGTAATTCCAGTTCATTCGCTCTCTGTTTAACATCGTCTGCGAAATTGTCTACTGTTTGGCCTGAAACCATGCGCATGTGTTTCAGCTGGTGAGTTTTTATTATTTTCCGATCCGGGTTATTATATCGCTGGTTAAATGCCTTTAACAAGTCATTCCACACGCGTTTCTTTTCTTTATCGACGCCTAAATACCACGATCGGGCTTCTCCCCTCAAAAACAAGGGAAAGCTCCTCAGTATCTGACGGTCAGACCATGCCATGAGTTTTACGTATTGTAGAAATGCGTCTAACCATGGTTCAGGATCATCTGTTCCGTCAAAATGTTCTGGTTTCAGCCCCCTTACGCCTTTTGGCACGATGATTATTTCATCGTCGCTATCATCTTTGTCCGCTCGTTCTACAGCTGGATTGGCTGGTCCCACGGCCGGTTGCTGTCCCGCGTTTGCCATGCACAACAGTTGTGCTTTTCTTTTAACGGGTTGGTTATAAAACATAAACCAGAGTTTTTATAAATCGAATCAAAGTATTTTGTTTATAATGTCACTCACCACTAGCTTGGCTGCGAGACCGGAATTCTGCTGCTATTCTCCACCAGTGTTATGGGGGCACATTGCTTTCTCCCCTCGTGTTGTCGTTGTTGGTTCCGATTAATCCGATAAGTGATATCCCTCTGACTCCGGAATAATAACAACTCTTCTAGTGGGTCTAAGTTCTACCTTTATTCTCCCGTACAATGCTTATTCCTTCCTACGCTTGTATTTTAGGCTTCTCCACCACTCTAGCATCTCTCAACCCTCTTACTGTGCTGACCCTCCCTTTTTATCCTATTTCATGTTACTTGTGATGTATACTTCTACATATGTTATACGTCACAAGTTTATTACTTGTTACTACTTAGCCATACCAGAGCTTAAGGCTGCCGCTATAACCAGCAACCCTACGCAGATACTCACGTCACTTTCACCTTTCTTCTATTCAGTGTCTTATTTGCGACGTAAGCATCTACGTAGGTTGTTTACTAACTTCAGCCACTGCCCTGAACTCTGACTTCCCTCCCTGTTATGCAAACTACTAATTTATCACCCCAATAGTCACCAGGGGGCGTTGAATATTGAAATTGTTCGATTGTTGAGTATTTGAAACCACTTCCCAAGTGGATATGGTGTCCCTGCTCCTTACACCAGGTCCAAAGCAACATTTACCTTTGGTTCTGTTAAACAATACAGTTTAGTTCTTCATTTAGAACACGCTCTCCTGGCTCATTTGCAATAGGGAGAGCTTCAGCAGTCAGTTCTCTCTAGCCAACTCGAGATAATCTTCATCAAGGTCATTGTCACCACTTTCATTATGATTCCTTTCATCATTGGAGTCAGTTTTATTCATTTTCGTCATTGGTTTTGATGTCTTGCAAGCTATCAGGATTTGTGTATCCTTTTATCACATATCATGCAACATTCACAAATTTGGCAATGGAACATCGTCCCTCCGATAGTATTTGAGTGCATTATTTGATAGCATTATCCATTTAGACTTCACTCCGTTTATGTTGCCTTCTGATTGTCAGTCTGTGCTGAAGATGTGTTGTTTAACATTCCGTGTATCCAATGCAATTTTCTTCAGATTGTTCAAATGAAGAAATAGATAGGGATGTACACCTTCTGTCTGAGGGTGGTGAAAAAACTTTCCACAGCATTGTTCGCTCGTTCAGTACAACTATTGACAGAAAAATGACCAAACTAATCCCGAAACTGGTTTAGCTACCTATGTCCAACTTTGGGAATATCTCTGGCAATGCATTGTGTTCGGTGCTACCTCCCCCAATTGGTTTGTACGAAATGAAACCATCAAAATATTAAAGTTCAGATTCATTTCATGAAATTACAAATTGCATGTCATTTAAAAAGTGCAATTTAGTTTTGATAGTATATCTAAGATTAGATTTGATGTGTCAAATATGATGCGTCATTTTATGTAAATTTGATGGATGAATTCGAAGTTTAGTTTTGAATTGTAAAAAAGTTTGATGGGTAATAAATGAAAGTTTGACTTAAATTTGATGTTTCATTTTTACAGCGTGTCTATGCCATAGGTTCACAGTACTTGTAGCAAAATTCTTGTCTGAATATTATTGAATGGTTTTTGTCTTGCATTGCCTTCGAGTATGGAGTTTAGTCAGGAGGGTGTGGAAAGGGGAAAAGTTCGTAATAACAAACATGATGAATACAATAGTGCTTTCTGCGAAGCAGCAGAAGGCTTTGATGTCTTCATATTTCCTTCAATGAACCTGCTTGGTAACATATGGCAGACTCACTGTTTTGAACTACACAAGACAAACAGTGGCAGAGATTCAGTGATACATCCATATTACAATGTGTCCCTATAAAAACACTCCTGCCTATGTTCTTCATTGTTTAGCCAATATGTTATGGTTTTCTGTACCAAATGTTAAACACTAAGTATATACAAATGTGAGGAAATTACTACAATAATGACCAATCAATGAGATTATGATTTAGGATCCTACCACGAAGGTTGTGGGTTAAAATCACCCGGTGAATATCCCACAAGGTACACCCCCCACTAAATATTCCTCTAAGGTAAAAATCCTGCCGAAATTCACTTTTCTATCGAACTAGAGTAAAAACTAGATGATACAATATTTAGAATTACATATCTGCATAGATATTCTATTATTACTTTTCAACTTCATAGAGATTTTCAAGACTACTATCAGGACCCAATTTTGGATACATGTGGCTTGCTTAAGTCACATAATATTGCCATTTTTATGAATATAGCTTGCTTAAAGTCACTGATAGTCCAAGGTGAATATTGTGACCAATACTTGCATAATTTGAAATTTCTGAAATCTATCAATGTTTTCAACATAAGAATATTGAAAGATTTTGTTGTGAAATCAAATTTGGGGGATTTTTAGCAGGTTTTTTTTATATCTATTACCTTGCAGGATTTTACCAGGGGATAATTACCTGTTACCAGGAAACCAAATGAAGTTAAATTTGTTACTATTTGTGTTTCAGGCCAGAAACTGTAACGATCTACTTCAGAGACAGAGATGGTGATTTATTTTCAGCTAAAGCAAACATTGGTGACAATTTGTTAACTGTGGCCATTGATAATGATATTGAATTAGAAGGTAGATTCATTTGTCAGAATGCATCTAACTGGTCAGAAAATTGCCACGTTTCAACTATGGAAGATACACAAAATACATCATGAAAAACATTGGTTTCCTCTCTTCAGTTGATTCGATTTTTTTTTTTTGTTCTGAAGAAGAAATACAAATCTACAATTAAACAAATATCTGCATACCAGGCCTACTAAAAGGTTTCTTTTGTTTCTGATGAGGCTATGTTTCCTGCACTGTTAAATGCATTCTGTTTTTATCATCCCGCACCAGTCTCCTTACACGATGTTGTTTTGTATGTTTTTCAGAGTTACTTTACATTTCTTAAATGTGAATGGGGAAAAGGTGTCAGTGAACGCGAATGTAGGAGATAACATACTCGATGTAGTCATTGATAATGATATAGACATCGATGGCTATGGTTAGTCAGTCATCCATTCTACTGTTTTTGAGACTTATTCGCGTGTTGTGCTTCGTCGCATAATGTGCGTGTATAGATTATTCTAGAACATGATGTAAGACGTTAACTATCCGAAACTAGTATCATTTGCGCCTTAAGTTTAGTTATATTCATAGGCGTCCCCAGGGGAGTGTGTGCGGGGGTGGCGGACGCTACCCCTTTTTGAGAGTCTTTTCAAATTACTCTGCAATCAATGTTTCATTCATTTGTTAAATCCCAGATAACATAAATACAATATAGGCCTATATCTAGATATATACAAGGAAGCTCTATCGATCTTTACGAAATACTTCTTGCAAATTTGATTAGTACTTTACCTTCTAAATGAGTGATTTAGACCCTGGAAAATGTCTCTAAAGCCTCATTTTCAAAGTTTTTTTCGGGTAGATCCCCTGAACCCGCCGACATTGTGCTTGGATACTGGATTTATGCTAATTCGACCCCGATAATGCACACTAAAATAATTGACGGATGGAAAATCGCACTGAGGTATCTCGCCCTGATCAGAATTATTGAATGAAAATGTAGCCATCTGTGAGTATGGGAATTGTCTTTTCAATTTTAATATAACCAGTGAATTGAAAATATGCATGACAATGGCTAAATTTTCATACAGTAGCTCTGATCAGGATGACATAGCTAAATGTAATTATCCATTCGTCAATTATTTCAGTGTTCAATTTTATTATTAATGCAATACTGTCTAGCCATATAAAGATAGTGACAAATTACTTAACGAAAGATATCTAATAGTGAAACACGCTAGAATCATAATTTCTCAAAGTATGCGGCGAGATTATATATTTCAACACTTGCGTGATTGTATTACCTTGTTATGTATCTCATGGGAAAGAGTGATATCGTCGTACTTAACCGATTTCTTATAATTGGAATGTAGATAATTTCAATTGGGAACATGAAAATAATCTTTGAATGAATATATGAATTCAGAAATCATCGTAATGAATTAGTAACCAAATCATATACACTGAAATTTGTGGTATGAATATCTATATGAAACCCAAACAGCAACTTAGATTTATTCCGTATAATTTTGCCCAACATCACGATGATACTATTATCATGGTTCCCACAGAGCAGGGAAATTGGGAAAAACTTTTGAATTTTGAAATAATAATTTAGGTTTGGAAATATTTGGGAATTTGAAAAATTTTCCTCAAATCGGGGAAATATTTGGGAAATTCATTACATTTCACGTATTGCATTTGCCAAGGGAAACTATCTTCAGCGATATCCCTTGAAAATCACCTTTATCAACCAGCCCCCACTAAAATGTTGACTAGCATGATGATATGTGTTCATTTCCATTTGGGAAAATTGAAAAATCACCCATGAAATACTTGGGAAATTTTGGGAACTTTTAATTCATATAACTGTGGGAACCATGTATTATGCAATAAATCTCAAAAAACGCCCCCAAATCCGTTTGAAAGCTCCTGAAATTATGTATGTATGTACGTACGCACGTATTAAATATTTGTGAACGCGTGTGCGTAATCATCGCTCAATCTGACATCACATTGTCTATATTTAGATGTATCTCCATTGGGATTCCGACTGATTATTAATCGGGTAAATTCATTGCTCTGCAGGTGCTTGCGAAGGTACGCTGGCTTGCTCCACATGTCACCTGATATTCAAAAAAGAGGATTACAACCAAATCTCCGACAAACCCTCCGATGAAGAATTGGATATGTTGGATTTGGCGTATGGTTTAGAAGATACGTGAGTACAATTGTAATTCGTCTATTGATTGCGCGTCCTGCGTGAGATTCCTGTCGTATAAACAGAAGTACCTTCTATCCGTGGCGCCGGCTATTTCACCGGATGGCATGCGTAAAAAACAATAGGAAAACTTGATTACGTATTTAGGGAGCATCTCAAAATTTCAATAGTTCCGTCAATTGCGAATAACTGTCTAATTGGTTTTAACCCCGCACCCCCATCCCCCCTTTGATTAGACACATGCCTAAGTTGGAACTATTGATTTTCTAATGAGAGACCACAGACAAAGATAAGACATAATAAAATAAATTAGAAAAATTACAAGTGGAAAACCTATTAAACTCTAATAGACTTTATAAACAAAATCAAATATATCTAAAATACCAACAGCATCTAAAAGAAAGACGGTTAAATCTACTGCTTGTAATATATATATATATATATATATATATATATATATATATATATATATATATATATATATATATATATATATATATATATATATATATATATATATATATATATATATATATATATATACTTGAAACCGCAATTCAATTCAATGTTATCTTCCACCGCAATATATCGATAGTTCGGCAGTCGTGATGAATCCGCGGGAAGCCTCCACCCCACCCCCTTCTGCGAGTTATTCTTATTGAAGTAACTATTGGAATTTTGAGATGCCTTATGGAGGCTCCCACATAATGCTTTTGTTTGAATTAGTTGTTTGAATTAGATTTTAGTTATTGAATTTGTTTATATAGTTTATTTTCAAAATATGGCACTTCGCTAAAAAGCTGTCTTAACATTGTATGTTTTAGGTCACGGCTAGGCTGTCAAGTGTACGTACAAAAAGATATGGATGGCTGGGAAATCAAGGTACCTGATGCCGTAGCCGATGCAAGAGATGTATAACGAATGCTGGAATAAATAGTTGTTTGATAGGATAAATCATGAATCACCATAATATCAGGACTTTGAATCCGGAGTAGAATTTTAGAATTGCGTCGGTGTGTTATCGGAATCTAGCTGTACTGTGTTGGGGATGTCGTATCTTCCCGGCCAGTGGAAGTTCTACTGCCTTTAATCAGACATTTTACCTCTAAACAGAGCCGTCGGAAGGAATTTTTTCAGTGGCGAGGCTTATTTCTGAACGGTGGTCTGGGGGCCCTCCCCTAGAAAAATTTTGGAAATTCAATCGCCGGAGATGCGTTTTGGCCGGAGATGCGTTTCACGGTCTCATTCACAGAAGCATGAGAAGTCGTGAGTCAACCACCTAGTACAGACAACGACGAGCTGCTACGTGGTACAGCGTGCTTTTGAAAAATTTTTTGTTAAGCAAAAAAGTGTTCCGACGGCCCTGCTAAACCGCAGCTGGTACGAACAACAAATAACATGGCTCTATAAATCTGCTCTCAATTTTAATTCGAATATCAAGTATTTTATCTGAACTGTTTATTTATTATTATTATGTAATTTTCCCTTGTAATTAAATGATAGAATATTTTAAAAGGCATTAAATTCAGTTTTCGTTTCTCCTTTTTGGTTAAGTGCGTCAGTCATTTGAATGTGAATTTGGAAAACAGATGCAGTAGATAGAGGCAGAAGCCTCGGTGGAGGCAGATTGTCTCCGATTCCCCATCCTCCCCAGGCGAACCAGATTGCATCGCTTCACTCAGCCACGGTTCGATCTCGATACCATCACGTTCGAATCCCGATTCACTCGCATTCTGGGCTTTATTTATAACAATTATTTATGCCATAACCAATGACCCATCGTTACTCTGCGTTGGACGAAATTGATCCGTCCGCGAGATCAAATTTAGTTCATTTTCGATGAACTCGAACTGAATTTTTAGGCACCCGAATCAACACATTATCACAAGGACCCACCAAATATACATCGAAATAAGGTTTATTCTCAATAATTTGAACTATTTTTCAATAATTCGTTTATTTAAGATTAATATTCAGGTCTAACTGAACTGTACAAGAAATACAGAATCAGACTAAAAGATAAGACAGATAAGAATAAAACTGTACAGAAGACACGGAAGACCGGGTATAATTACATGGTGGATCCTCGCCTGCCATAAGTGGAATCATCAATTGCCACAGGAGTTTCCCACCTACAACTATCATCGAAAGGCAAAATGCGCTAGAAAAATCACCTGCACACATGCCGAAAAATTGTGTTGCCGAGTAGAATACTGGGAAGGGAATTGAGGAAAAATTAGTCAGTTCAATAGAGACCTCACCACCCAACCACACACGCGAACACACACAACTTCTGGAGAGTAGTTGCATCAACTTTTGGGCCAGTAACAAAGATTGGAAGGTTGAAAAGTTGTGTCAACTGAACGTAGATACGGCTCAGAAAATTTTACCCACAATTTGGATGGACGAGGAATCTTGTGCACAGTCATAAGTAATGGAGCAGAAATCAAAAAAGAAACTTGCGAAAAAAAGTCCAACCATTGATGTCATACCACGTGTCAAGCCTGACGCCAGAAATTTCAAAAGGGGATTGATTGACTTTTTCAGGCAAATATAGGAAATAAAAAAAGGGATTGACATATTGATCTCTGGGATTGACCCTGTTCTTAATTTGATGGGTAGATTTTGTTTGATTTGGTGTCCCTTACAAAACCCACCACCTGCCGACAGCGAAACAATCGTCCAAACAGTCCGCACCAGCCCGATATTTTCTTGGAGTAATCATCTTGTCAAGTTAATCATATACATAATTACTGCAAGGTTTCTCAAAACAAGGCCGGAGCTGTAAGGTTCTATAAAGATAGAAATGCATACTTTGAAACCATTGGAAACACAAAAATTTAACGGCTTACGACAATGATATCTGCTATCAGTTGTTTAGCGTTCATGCGACAAACACATTTTGACATAACCGGGTAGATATGAATTCATGCCCATAAATATCTTCTCTAAAGTATTTTGGAAATGATACTTATTCCGGAAGCTCGGTATTACATTTGACAGAATGAATATTGCCATTACGATATTAATCTGGACTCTCGATATACAGATCTTCTTTAACCCAGAAAACTCAAATATCAGTGACCAACAGGGGTTTTAAGTAATAAAAACGACTGTATGACTTATTCCATATTTCCTTTATGCGAGTGTCGATCCAACCAGCTTCGAATCCAACCTCGGCAAGCGACGATGGATTGCCGAGGTTTGATTGCCACCCAACGAAGCTAACGCACAAACCGTGGCCGCACCTCTTTCATTGATCTACCTAAACTATTTCGGTGAAGACTCCAATCAGTCGCTTACCGGGTTAGACTTGTTGGAAGATTGCTTCAATGTACCGGAGCCGAATTTCCCAATTATGTACTTCGAATCAAACAAAAAATTCTGTAAACTCGACCACCGATCACCCAACTATATTCTGTATTTCGATTTCCGATTTCAAAATCAAACCCCCTGTTTTGCTCCCGGGTTTGTAAGGACCAAAATAATAAATAGCAGGGTCAATTCCTATTTTAAGATAAAAAAAAGATTTTACAGATACATAATTCGGTGGACAGGTTGCTACTTAACGGTCACCATGCAGTCCTATGTCCGCTGCGTTGCATCGGCAGGGCGATGTCTGCCAGTGCAGAACAAAATGGACGCCATACTATTGAGAAAACGAAAAGGAAACATGTTTGTCATAAGTTGATTGATGATTTTTCGAAATATCTCATTAATTGTTACTCGCTTTATATCAGTATCGTAACTGTTCTTGTTATATCCGTCTTGATTTGTTTGAAAAAAGTTGTTTTGACGGCGTATGTTGATTTCAGCATCTAGGTCTGATAAGAACTTTTTAGTCCTGAAAAAAACTTAAAGCTATTTGCAGCTCCCGCAGAAAACAAAAGTTGATTTCAGCACCCACTGAAATTAACTTTTAGGTACTGGCAAATTTTCACATAACAAAATTATTGATGAGAGTATATTAATCGAGAGTTAAGTCCCAGATGTTGCAAAGACATTGCATTCCAAGTTATTCTGCGTTCCTGTTTGTGAAATCGGTTTAAAAGGCTTGTGAGTCGTAAATAGAAACCTGGGTCCAGTTCCACAGTTCCGAGTTGAAATTTAACTCTGAGTTAACTTATTGAAAATGAACTAAAGCCTGGTTTTCACGAGCGGGTTCCAGCTAGCTTTTTCCAGCTGCCGCAGGAAACCGCTCGTGAAAACCAGCCTTAACTCAGAGTTAACTCTAACTCACAACTGTGGAGCTTGGCCCAGGTTTCCAGCTAGCTTTTTCCAGCTGCTGCAGGAAACCGCTCGTGGCCCCGAGCTGGAAAACGCGGTAGCTGGAAATTGCTGGCTGGAAAATGTTTGCCGCAGCAGCTTCCAGCTCTGAAAAACGCTCGTGAAAACGGTCAAACTGCGGGAGCGGTTTCCAGCTACCAGCGGCAATTTCCAGCCATTGCATGCAATAGCTTTTTTTGTCCAGCAGCTTGGAAACGCTCGTAAAAACACGTGCCGCTGGTATTGAAATTAGGTTGACCGGGGGACCATGCGCATGCGTGCTTGTTGTTGCTCGAGGCATTTTCACGTAGCTGAAAAACAGCCGCAGGAAAAAGCTAGTTTATGCTATTGTTGAGTTTCAGTGTTTCGGTGTTGTGTAAATGAATAAGATAGGGAAAAGTGGATAAAAAGTGGAATTGATTCGTCAGTTATTGAGTGCGGTTTCACAAAATCCTCGACTTGTAGGCTTTTGGAAATTTTTCGTGCCTTTTCCACGTCTTTCTTAATGAACCGGTATATATAAAAATGATATCGATGACAATCTTTGGTATTTTGAATTTGCAAATTATTGTTTTTTCAGGGAATGTTTTCGGAAGGGTTCATCGAAAATGTATGTGGGCAAGCCGAAGAACCAACGTTTTCGAGTGGTAATCTTGTCAACAATTGTCGTACAAAGTCAAAATTATGAGGGGGATGCGCACAATTGTTTAAAGCTGGCGTTTTGTTTACCGCAGATGTTGTTTAGCATACGTTGCATTTATTTGATAGTTCTTCCTCTATGTCATTCAAATGCTTAATTCAAATAATCATGAAAACAATTCTATGCGCGGCAATTATCGGACTCACGATTCTTTCGATCTGGTATACTTTATACATATCCGTGTACAGCTCACCGGTAAAACGTATTTCCCATTGGAAAGCGCATATTACGTTGAAAAGAAACAGTCATCATCAGGCGATCAAGTTACCATTTCAACCAACCGAGCAGTTTGGTACACGATCACTTGATAACCACCAGAGATGTTATCTGAATACGCTATATCCAAAATCCGGTATGTTTCTTTATCAATCGTTATTACTCCATTAGACATTAATTAAAGAAAAACTAAAATGATGTGCATCAAACTAATCAAATTATTGTTTATCGCAACCAATTTCATAGGCTCTACATATGTTTATTTACTTATTCCTTTAAAAAGGTGGACCTGTGCAATGGTCTCTAGAACACCCCAGTATTCAAGAACTCAAGAAGCGTTTTTCAAATCTGCTACAACCCGACGGTCACGGTCGGCCTAATCATTGCGTTGCCGATCATCGAGTAGCCATCATTGTGCCGTACAGAAATCGCGAATTAAATCTGAGAACGTTTCTAAACCACATGCATCCATTCCTACTCAGGCAACCTATAGATTATAGAATATTTGTCATTGAACAGGTGAATGTTTGTGACTTTTGGTGTTACTATACGGAAGATGAGTGTTCTCAAGCAAGCACCAATCAATAAATGCTTGATTTAAACCTTTTTCAGAATGGTACTTTATCGTTTAATCGAGGAATGTTAATGAATATAGGATTCACTGAGGCAAGAAGAATGTATAATTTCACTTGCTTCATCTTCCATGATGTTGACTTGCTTCCCTTGGACGACCGAAATTTGTACACGTGTTCCGACAACCCTAGGCATTTGTCGGTGGCAATAGATATTTTTAATTTCAAGTATGTATATTAAGTATTTCTAGTATTTCTAAGAGGAGTTATTGCAGGAGGAAAAGTTTAGATCTTTCACTGCGTTCCGCTAGAAAAATATTAATATTTCTCTTCTGTTTTCATCGTTTTAGACTTCCATATAGTGATATTTTCGGTGGTGTTTGTGCAATAAAACCACAACAATTTACCCAGATGAACGGCTTTCCGAATGCGTACTGGGGCTGGGGAGGTGAAGATGATGACTTGGCTCTACGGTAAATGAATTATCGTTTGCGTGATTCCATATGAATAGAATCCCTATACATTCTTATTTTGAAACACTGGTTCTGGCTTCCACCAACTGACACGCATCGTGCATCATTGCATCGGGAAACATTTCCGTATGGCGCAGATGCACTTTATTGACCTAATAAAATCTAATGGTGAATGTATATGTCCAGTAAGATACAGGGAGAAGTTATGGCCCTGAGGCGCAGTTTATTACTTCTTGTCTCTCACCCGGTTATTTTGGAGACGCGTCAATGGATTCACGTATTACAAATTTTCCAGGGTTATATTTAAGACGCTTCCATCGATAATTATATTGCAAAAGAAGGGGGAAAACGTCGTTTTCCCCCGAATTCTGAGACCTCTAGTTTCTGAATGATTCGATATTTTGCATTGAATGATGGGTATATTTTTGGAAGGGTTTTTGGATCAGTCAAGTACGTATCATGCAACAGTCAATTATTAAAACGAATTTGACATTTGATGATTGCTAGCCCTGGCATAGGCCACATATCTCCTCACATGGAATGGGGATAACCACAATCGTTTGCATAATTGTAACTTACACAACTTAATGTTTCAAGGTACATATTGAAATTTTCCGATTGTCAAGCATTCCATCAAGTGGCTATGGTGTCACTCGACTGTTCGAAAGTTAAGCGTTCCTCTTAAACTACGCCCAGTTATGTTTGTAGGGTTATTGAAGAAATATTGTATCATTTGATTCAGATCGAAGAGCGCTGGCCTCACAATAACGCGTTATCCGTTGTACATCGCCAGGTATACTATGTTATCCCATCATAAAAACGCTCAAAAGAACCCTGAAAGGTAAGAAAATAATATAAATTATACATTATTGAACTATTACAACGTATCTATAATAGATAAGTAATTGTTTTCACTTAGTACATATGGGCGACAATCCCTGCCAAAAAGAAAATGTTTTGTTTCACGTAGCGAAAAAGACAATTCCACGCCGTATAGACATTTTCGCACCGCGAAGTCATGCGCCGAAATGTCCGTAGATGTATAAATTATGCGCGATCTTCTTAGATATTTGGGAAACCCTGAAATAGTTCGTCTTTTAACAGGTAGAGCGTTGTTTTGTGTAGAAAATCCCACAATAATAATGAAAAAAAAAACAGTCCGAAAATGTAACTGATGCTAGTATAGTTTATTCAACGTTTCGACTATATCCTAATATATATATATATATATATATATATATATATATATATATATATATATATATATATATATATATATATATATATATATATATATATATATATATATATATATATATATATATATATATATATATATATATATATATATATATATATATATATATATATATATATATATATATATATATATATATATATATATATATATATATATATATATATATATATATATATATATATATATATATATATATATATATATATATATATATATATATATATATATATATATATATAGATACATTCCAGAGACAAAGAGACTTATTCAAGTAACCAGAGATCATACAAACTAAAGGAAAATTAACGTAGAAACAGTTACACGCTAAAATAGAATTAAGAGAAGCAAACCAAAGGGTAATCAAAAGATAAAGCGGAAACGTCTTCGCGGATTTGTCTTTATCGCGGCTTTATTACTTCGCGTCAGTCTTTTTGGCGGGGATTGTCGCCCATATATACATTTGTGACCCTCATAAACCGAAAGTAGTTTGCAGAGCACTCCGTGTCGTATTTTGGTATCTTTTCATGGGTTCGAATCTAAATCCATTTCGTTTTCTAGATTCAAGTTACTTAAAACAGCTAAAGCGAGATTTGTCGACGATGGGCTGACGAATATCGTCGGATTATACACAGTTCTTCGAACGACGAACACTTCACTATATTCGTTTATCACTGTCGAATTGAAACAACCGACGAACGCACAACAGACTATAATCTCATAGAATCTGCACCGACATCATCTGCTGTCAACTACCGCAACGAATGAAGAGTATATGGCGAATTGTAAAAAAAAGAATTTATTCTAAATATACGATCTTGGGTACAAAAAGATTAATATCTTTTTTACGAATTGAAAAATCTTTTGTTTGACTTTTTCGAATGAGAAGTCGATAGTATTTTTCAAACTTCTTTTGATGGCCCTGGACGGCAGATTTCCATGCTTAGAAATGTATTCATTTGTAGAAATGTAATAAAGCGATCAGTTAAAAATATTCTACCCGTACAAGATCGGACATGGTAGAATAACTACACTTTGACGCGGAGAACAGATCATAAGTTTAAAACCCACACTATATACATAATTTCTAAGGTCAAAAGCAAAGTTTATTATTCAAAGATTTAAAACCAAAAGACACGACGTTTCAGACTCTAGAGACCATCGTTACACTTAACGTATATAGTCAGCCGTGTGTGCGTTTTAAACTTAATTAAGATCGGATATATTTATTCTGATTTCTTAGTTTCAAGCAATTTACATGTATTACTCGTCTAGAAATGCATTAACGATTTTTTTCCAAGTTCACAAATCAAATATAATTTTTTCTCGTATACACCAGGACGCCTCCGTATTCATATAGTATTTTATGATTTAGAAAATAGGTTGCCTATGTTGTATTGATCTATGGTGTATTAATTGTGGCTTGACAATCATCGATATCTAGTCTATCGTCGTTATGTCTTTTTGGAAAAATAAAACAAAAATCAAATGCTCGAAGTGATGTCTTTGCAGACGTTTCGAATCGATCGTGTATTCAAAGTGTGCATGATTTTCAATTACTCGTTTTTCATCTTCGATTGAAGTAAGTTCTTGCTGGCTGTCTTCACTTTAAGAGTCACTCAAAATACAACATCAAGCTCTATAACCACTGGGCAAGTGGACAAGTTCCATTGGTCTACTGGCTAGCGTTTAGAATATAGCGTTTTAATCTTGCAACATCTTTTTTTCTTTTCAGCTTATAAAGTTCTCCACCATAGTGCTTGTTCTGAACTTCGAGAGACTTTCCATACTCTCCCAAGCTCTGGTTTTTTCTTTCGGCCCATTTATATCAATTCATCATACGGGTAGAAGATTTTGACCTCTTTTGGTAATGTCAACTAAACTAAGATAAGTAGTATCTGGATAGTTGGGTGTTGGCCAACAGAATCATTCATTACTGTGGAATTTTATGAAATATTGGATTTCAATTTCTATTTGAGACGTACGTAAGTACGGGGAAAGGGTTTTAGTCACATCTTGGAGTAATCATTTAAAATGATTACTCCAAGGTCACATCACGATGCTTAGACCAATCGACTTTCCAATGTCGACAACGTAGCCGGGTCGCTAAAGACATTTGTCAAGTAGCGACATACGAGTCGACGAAAATGGACTTGCGGAGTGATACCGCGATATTAATCGACGCGATATATCGATTAAATTATTTCAAGAAAAATCAATAGCTTCCACAGATTTCATACGCATCTGTTGCATATTTTTGATTTTGTTTTAGTTGGTGATTGGAAGTCATGATGAAGTGTTTACGCGCGGCAATTTTTGTACTAATGATTCTTTCGATTTGGTATGCATTATACATATTCATGTACGTTTTATCGGTAAAACGCGCATTTATTATCTCAGAAAGAAGAAACAGTCACGGCAGTTTGTTAACAGCTTTATTTTCTGTGACCAAGACACCTTTTCAGCCATCCAAGAAGTTTGTAAGACCATTTGAAAAAGAGTCAAAAAGTCAATGTGTTCTTAGCACGCCACGTCCAGGTACGTATTTGGTTAATTTGCTATCTCTAATTTGATACCGGTCAACGGGAATATACTGGGCAAAGTTTTAAGAAACTTCGCAGCTATATCAGGTCACGGTCAATGCTCAACTAAACACATAGAATCTACTATATAACTTAATGGTTATCATTCAATATGCATCGATTGAATACATGATAATATATTTGAAAAGGTGGACCCATCCGATGGTCTGTTGAGCATCCCAGTTTTCCAGAACTCGAAAAGCGTTTTTCAAGCCTGCTACAACCCGACGGTCACGGTCGGCCTAATGATTGCGTTGCAGATCATCGAGTAGCCATCATTGTGCCGTACCGAAATCGCGAATTAAATCTGAGGACGTTTCTAAACCACATGCATCCATTCCTACTCAGGCAACCTATAGATTATAGAATATTTGTCATTGAACAACAGGTAATTTTCTCCTTTGTTTGATGTGCGTATGAAGTCTGTATACATCTATAAATGTAATGATATACATGTATATTATTTTTAGAATGACACTTTACCGTATAACAAAGGAATGTTAATGAATATAGGATTTATAGAGGCGAGAAGAGTGTATAATTTCACTTGCTTTATCTTCCACGATGTTGACTTGCTTCCCTTGGACGACCGAAATTTGTACACATGTTTCGATAACCCGAGGCATTTGTCGGTGTTAATAGATATTTTTAAGTTTAGGTATACGATCAGTATATTATCCGCCTAGTTAGTTTTATCGTAAGAGAATCATTCCTCGGAGCCATAATTGACAGTTTTGCCTAGCTATTTTAATTTCGTTTTCGACTTTGTAGACCTCTTTATAAAGATATCTTCGGCGGGGTTTGCGCAATAAAACCGGAACAGTTCATCCGTATGAATGGGTATTCGAATGTGTACTGGAACTGGGGAGCAGAAGACGATGACATGGCTCTACGGTAAACACTTAATTGCGTTTGTTTGATGATTTCAATTTTTTACGCTCATATGCATCTCGCAACATTACCCGTCTTCTTTCCGGTATATTACAGATCACAGATTTAGAATGTGCTAGAGAAAGAAAGAGCAAATTTACACGAATTTGGTCTTTCTTCCGATAGATTTCATCCTGTTGTGTTGGTTAAGTTATTGAAAAAAAACATATGTATTTTCCTTTAGATTGAAGAGAGCTGGCTTCAGAATTCATACGCGTTATCCATTGCACATTGGCAAGTATACGATGTTATCTCACAACAAGTCCCGAGAGAATCCTAACAGGTAAAAATAAGATTGAAAACAGAATAGATGTAAACTATATGTGGAACAGTGGCAAGACTTTGATAATTCCAGCCGATATCAGAACTCTTAATATACTATGGATGAATTGTAGTCACATGATCAAGACTATTATCATGTAGACCGACCTGGAAAAATAGTGAGTGAGTTGACCTGGTTGTGCAATCCCCGATCAAACGAAGCTGTGTAGGTATATGACGACCACAGAATAGGCCACGTTTAGGAAGAATATTCCGATTCAAGTGCAAAACCTATAATGCGAATACGATTACACGTATTGTATAAATATGTTCAGCACGTTCACAACTAATTCACCAAAACCATCTGGATTTCATAAAGACCCCAGCTCCCGTGATCGATTACTTCGTTTAATTGTTAGTGATAATTAATCAACGTAAATCTTCACTGTCAAAGTAATAATATATTCGGACTGATAAGCAAATCTACGCGTCAGGTCAGTTTGAAAATAACTAATACCGTGGTTTTTATGTTCACCAGCGCTTTCGATGCTTTACAATTATAGGTGGTAAATCTTTTTATAATTTCTGTAATTGAATATGAAATATCACGGGGATGTCAGATGTATCTGCTGATAAAATCATCAATTGTGATATTTGAAAGGTTCGATCAACTTCAATTATACGATCTACTTGAATCGTATAGTTGGTACTCTTCTGCAGATAATACATCTCCCTATATATCTCAATATCATTGTCATATCTTGATCGTTCAAATTAATTCTATAATGAAACGACTTGCGTGTTGGCTGTGGAAACTATAGAATTGAGGTAGAATTTTAAAAGGCTGTGCATTACTGTCGCAAAGAGATGCACAAACTCCCTCTTATTCTAGACAACACCCAAATACAATTCCTGATATATGATAAGGTCCAAATTGGGTCCTTACATCAAATTTGGAACGACCGATCGAGTCAGAGTGCGCATTCACACAGTCATGCGTTGCCATATTGGCTACAGATTGACTTGCCCCGCAAGATGTCGCCTTGAGAATCTTACACCGCAGTCTTTAAATCTAAATGATAGATTTATGAATCCCGGACTTTAACATATATATTTAGAATATTTTGATTACCGAAGTTTATCTTAAATCTGGACACATTAATCTACGCATGTTAAATTCTATGACATTTTCAAAGCATCAAAATTTGGAGGTAGGTCTTTTAGGTGGGTCCAAATTATTGGAGCGTTCCAAAATGGAACGGACTAACTTGGAACGGACTTTTTGCAAGTGTGAGCGCTTGGTCCAGTCAGAATAAATAATATGCACATCTCCCATTATTTCAAGAAATTAGGTTTTGGAAACTCTTTGTTTTTGCAAGCGCCCAAAATTATTTATGTATTTCTCGTTTTGTCGCGGTTGCAAAAACAAGGGCATTTTTGGGGGAATTTGTACTCTTTCGCATTTCATTACCACCTATATTCAAATGTCAGGAATTT
Source organism: Tubulanus polymorphus (assembly GCF_964204645.1). Lineage (NCBI taxonomy): Eukaryota > Metazoa > Nemertea > Palaeonemertea > Tubulaniformes > Tubulanidae > Tubulanus > Tubulanus polymorphus. The sequence goes on from NC_134025.1 coordinate 12,257,996, forward strand.
TACTTTATGGCCCAAATCAGCCAAATACTAGTAAGCTGACAATAGAATTTTTTCCAAAACATTGGTCGATGTATACAACGAGTAATTGTATCTTTTGGCAATGATCATAACATGTAATATTTTTACATACAAAAGTCAAACCTGTGATCATAAACAGCCTCGTTAAGTATAGTCATTAGGTTACTTCTTTGCGGTTGGGATCTTTTTCTGTTTCGCTCATCAATACATTCATACCAAATATCACTTCATTTTCTAGATTCAATTTACTTAGAACAGCCTATCGAAGATTTGACATCGACGGGTTGACAAATATCGGCGAATTTTACAAAGTTCTTGAAAGGACACACAGTCCGCTATTCTCATATATCACCGTTGAATTAGGACGACCGGCACCAACAACGGATGCGCACCATCAAACGACGAACTATTATTAGCTCCTCGCAACTTCAGTGTCTCGGATGTATCATGTTTTGTTTTCTTTCTATTATTGTAAAAACCTTACACACAGCAAGAAACAGGAAACGGAAAAAAGAAACAGAAACACTTTCTGTTTGGACTTGTTACTTTGCTCCGAAAACATCATTCGATGTATATGGTTGTATTCATGTTGTAGTTTTCATTCATAGTTGTTGTATTATATCAATCCATAGAACTCATGTGATAATCCTTTTTCAGTACTGTGAAGGTTGTTTAACTAGATTCTCTCCAATAGTTGTAGATATTGATACAATGTGCCTCGATGAGTGTATGTTCAGAATAAATCAGTGTTGTTATAGATCTTTCAACTGGAAGGAAGTCTCGTCGTTTCTCCCGGACCTGAGAAATTCTCTGGAGTCCTCGATAGTATGGACAAAGCCTGAGTTTTTCATCACGATGAATATAATGACGAACCCTATAAAATACAGGATTACGGGATACTTTTGTCTACATTTTTCACGTATCAACTAGTGGACGAACACTATAGCAACGCCAATACAACATTCATTCATTCATTGACTATGTTATCTCCTCTGTTGGAAAAAAAGCTCAAATAGTTAATTAAGAATAGCTTTGGATGGAAGCTACATTCTAACCAGAATTGCATTCAATATTTCTTATCCTGATATACATAACGTTTTCTAGATAAAGGTTTTCATTTCAAAAATAGTTTTGCTTATTATGTTGAATCGATCGACTGGAGTTCATTAGCTTGATAGTTATTGGTGTCTGGCATCGTTGCTTGCGTTTGTATCCTGTGTTATAAAAAAAAACGAATCAAAATACCCATTACAGAGTGAGTTATGTGTATACATCATGCGCATTGGAATCGATCGGTGTCGGTGAAAACACATGCACGATTCGTTAAGTAGCTAATACCCCAGAGTTAATAAAAGGGCGATTTTTTTTTAAATCAGTTGTCATGGGACATTTTGCTCACTTGCCAAAGTGCTTGCAAATTTTACAATATTCAGTTCCAGGTTCAGTCTCAGTTTCAGATTCAGATTCAGATTCAGGTTTATTGCTCTACAAGAGAAGATACATTTTGTTCATAAAAAAAGACACGAAAAGTTTACAGAGGGGATACACTAAAATATATTCATCTATAGTACGGTCATGTTGAATAAGATTTAACGTACGATTCTGGAGTTAGTTTTATCCGAAGGGCTCTACGATCGACGGTGGCAATCGTGGATTCAAATTGTTACAATAGAGGATTCCGGGGTCGCTATACTATGCTTTCGGACATCGATAGAGAATTTCTCCTCAGATTCCATCGAAATCCATAGTTCCTCAATTTTTTTTCATGAATGATTAAATCTTTTGAAGTGGGTACGGTTACGTAGACCAATTACAATGGATAGACTAATGGTTGCTGCATTGAAGTGATACGTTGACCCTAGGCTAGTTGATTTATGGAACCCCTGAATCGATACTTTGTATATGGTAATGTACAATCGGATCTCCTTTTTGTGTATACTGTTCAGGAAGAAGAATTCGATCAATCCAATATAAAAACTGCGGAATAGGAAAATGAGAGGGGGAAATGGCGTCATTCTTTTGCTAAATATAATTTAGTTTACTCAATCATTGCTCTCCAACCATTTGTGTTCGTTTCCCCTAATATTTATCTATTTGGAAATGCTCATACAGGTTTGTTGCGGTTCAAGTACGTAGAATAGAAGTGAATGCATGGAACGCGATAAATGAAAACAACATTTTCAATAGTCTACAACGACATTCTTGAATGTGACCGCCATTTTCAATTGATATCGCATCCTTCTTTGTTGACAATAGATACGTAATTATTGGGATTAATCAAAGTTGACTTATAAGTATCGCAGATGTTACGCCGCATACGTTGTGTTTATTGTTAGTTTTTCTGTCTAGTGCAGAAGCGTCATGGGGACATCATTTACGAGAAATGAAAAATGTTACTTTCAGTTGAGATATATCTCAACATAAAATCATTTACGATTAATAAAGAGCTTCGTCGAGCTATTATCGATTCAGACACTTTCTTCTTAAATTCAAAATTCGATTTTTCCGTCGAGATCCACCGCCGTCCTGGGGACATCATTTATGAAAAACAAAATTGATGTTATGTCGAGTTATTATCTCAACATAAATTCATTTACGACTAATAAAAGTTTTCCAACTTTTTTATTAATCGTAAATGAATTTATGTTGAGATATATCTCAACTGAAAATGAAATTTCTTAATTCCTAAATGATGTCCCCAGGACGCTCGTAGATTCTTGATTCTTTCGATTTTGTATACTTTATATGTATCCGTACGCCCCTATTGGAATGAGCAATTAATCAGTTTAGAAAGTAGAAACAGTTATGGCAGTTTGCTTACAGCTATGTTGTCTGCAACTTAACCACCTTTCCAGTCATCTAAGGAATTTGTGAGACTCTTTGAAAAGGAATCGAAAATTCAATGAGTTTAAAGGTAGCTGATTCGGGCCATACTAAAAATTTTTTCTATACTGTCGTGTTTGGCCTGGGGCGTCTTTGCCAAACGGGGATCCTCGTTGATATCCTTGGTCCGTTCATGAGATATGTGGTTTCCTCAAATCCTCATAGTATCGATCATAACGAAAACTCCGCTCTTAATATATATTTCAATATCTTTTATTCTTGACGATACGTATATATAAAATGTCGAGGCCTTTCTAAACATGTCTTGCCCATGCAAGATCTCTAGCTCGACTCCCCTGTTGCCTCTAAAACTCTCCCTAATATCTCGTGGATCTCGTGATGCAACCAACATCTGGTTTCCATCACTGCCCACGCAGATCCTGCATGCTTAAACCCCGCATCCTATTGTTCGCATTCCTGTGACCAACAGGAATCCCACTTATAATGTTTGTATCTAATAACTTTATAACAGTACAGCTAAAGCAACGATAAAAAATTGTTTACATTGGCCCGTTTTTTTGTTTCCTCACGCGAGAATTAAAAACTTCTGGTTTTCCCGCGTGAGAAAACAAAACGTTTTGGTTGCTCGTGCGAGAATTCAAAAAGTTCGGTCGGCCTAATGCTTGCGTTGCCGATCGATCGAGTATCCACATTGTGCCGTACAGAAATCGCGAACTAAATCTATGAACGCTTCTAAACCATATGCATCCATTCCTACTCAGGCAACCTATAGATTATAGCATATTTGTCATTGAACAGATGAATTTTGTGCCTTTCAGTGTTACTATACGTAAGTGTTTTCAAGCATCAATCGATGAATGCTTGATTTTTTTCAGATTGATACTTAAACGTTTAATCGGTGGTATTTTTTTCGGTGGTATTTGTGCAATAAAACCAGAACAATTTACTCAGATGAATGGCTTTCCGAATGCGTACTAGGGCGGGGGGGGAGGGGTGAAGATGATGACTCGGCTCTACGGTAAATGAATTATCGTTTGTGTGATTCCATGAACAGAATCCCTATACACGTAGTCAATTTTAAAGCACTGGTTTCTGGCTACCGCCACCTGACACGCTTCATGCATCATTGCATCGGGAAACGTTTCAAACGCAGCAGATGGGCTGTGTTGACCTATATTACGAAAATCTAATGGTGAATGTATAGGTCCAGTTACATACAGGGAGAAGTTATGTTTTTTTTAATCTTAAAATATATATGGATTTTCCCTGTTATTTATTTGGCTGGTAAATTTCGTTTGATTTTTTGATTGAGTGTCCCTTACAGACCCACCACACCTGCCGGGAGCGAAACAGGGGGTTTCATTTTGAAATCGGAAATCGAAGTAAAAATATAGTTGTGTGATCGGAGGTCGAGTTAACAGAATTTTTTTTTAAAATCGAAGTACATAATTGGAAATTCGGTTCCGGTTCATTCAAACAATCTTCCATTCAGTCTGAACCGACAAGCTACTGATTTGGGTGAATCCCTTACTGAACGTAGTAAATAGAACCACAATCGACACTATGTGAACTGTCACTAATAAATGAAAACAAAAAAAAAACTTCTTCCAAAAATCGGTGTTTATTTCTGAATGCAAATTCCTCACTTAACAAATTGATGCATAAAAGTAGACCAACTTACCGGTAGTATTAACGAAATTATGGATCAAAACGCGCAAGGAGAGCATGTGCGACAGACTAGTTCATGCAACTGCCACCAGGAGACTTTGAAAGAACCATATCTTCAGTTAAGCCCTTTTGGTACATCGATACTTTTTACATGGTAGCCCTTGTATGTAGCTGGATCCATATATCCTGCATATTGTTGACCCAGGTTGCGCTTCTTGGAAATAAGTCATATGTTATGAACTGTAGAATTATTTCGATGACGCTTCCCAGTGCGATATATGAACCAGTTAGGCAGAAATCCGTTATCGCTGCTATGTAGCTATATTTATTATTATTATTATAAATTTTCCACTTTCAAGCCAAAAATGTTTCATAAAATGTAACTCCTCTCAGATTCGACGACTAACAGCTAATAAACGTAATTTTCAATTATGAAAGAACTATAACCCAGCGCCTGACCATTTCGAATTTGCGTATTGTAATTCATCATGAATTAATTCCGCATAATTATTGGGTCTAAACAGCGAATAAGAAGGTCGCAAGCATCATCATCCATTGATAAATGTACATCCCCAAAAGCCTACACATTACCGGACGACCTTGAGCTTCAAACTCAACCGTAAATCACGGATTCGGACTAACATCAGTCTGGATCCGTCATTTCCCGCGAACAATAACTACATCGGTGCGCAACGAAACAACATGGCGGATGGTTGAAATTTGAAAACGATTTCAATTGGTCTCCTAAGATTTCTATTATACTTTCTTTCGCTCATCTTTGATAGTATATAACTGAGTAATTATTATAACATTTGATTGCTTAATTACAGTTGGGAAGAGGTTAGCTGGCATGAAAATCGACTGTGGCTGACTAATTGACGCGCACAGATAAAGCGATGAGGTTTCAAAAGATGTCGCCAAAATGCTTGTATCATCAGGGGTAGACTATATCCAAAGATAAATGAAAACTCCACCTTGTTGATCGTCAGTTGATTTTGCTGTAATTATTTCGTCTGGATAAATCGACACATACTTCATTTCAAAATCTGTGTTCAGTAGAATTTCTTTCATTAAAATGAGAATCTATTAGACTAATTTTTGACTAATGTATTCAGGAGTGAATTTGAATTGATCTCAAAACCAGAGAAAGCATTCTTGAAAGCTTTAGAAAGTCCTAGACTCATAATCAAATTCTGTGAAGGTCTTTTGCGCGAATCAAGCCAAGGGCTCAGGTGGCTAAAATTCAATTCCTCACTGTCCTATAATGCCGAGTACGACGGAGCAATATGATGACGGCCCTGCCCCGCGCGCTCCATCTGAGACAAAAATAAGTTGGACTGTATTGCTTCGATGCTTTACCAAATGGACTCCTAATATCCACATATCCAGCATAATGTTGAACCAGGTTGCGCTTCTTGTCAATAGTCATATGTTATGGGCTAGAATGATTTCGATGAAATCTTCGTACGCTTCCCAGTTCGACATATGAACCAATTAGGCAGAAACCCGTTATCGCTGCTATGCAGCTATATTTTAGATTTATAATTACATATTCATTGGGATTACTCAAAGTTGACTTATAACATGGACGTATAAACTAGTGAATACGTCCATGCTTCTAGGTATTGCAGGTGTTACGCCGCATGCGTCGTGTTTATTGTTAGTTCTTCTGATGAGCGATTCAAATATACTATATTTGAATAGTCATGATGAAAATATGTTTACGGGCAATTAGTGGACTCATGATTTTTCCGATTTTATATACTTTATACGTTTTCGTGCGCATCTATTGGAATGAGCAAACAATCAGCTTAGAAAGAAGTTTGCTTACAGCTATGTTGTCTACGGCTAAACCATCTTTTCAGTCATCTAAGAAATATGTAAGACCCTTTGAAAAGGAATCGAAAATTCGATGCGATCTTGGCACGCCACGACCAGGTACGTTTTTGCTTGATTTCATTAATAGCTATAGTTATGAATTCATTGCAATCAGTAGACTCCTTGCTTGGTACTGGTCAACTCAGAGCCTTATTTGATACCGGTCAACTCTGAGAAAGCTCGGGGTACGGTTTAAGATACTTTCAAGTTAACGGCCATTTGTGGACTCGAGCCAATGCTGCCTAGGCCTATTAGGGTAGACTCAACTGACATCGTAACCGATTGCCTCGGATTATTGCAGCCCTAAAAAAATTTCAAAATGACTCCATTACAATTCATTTGCAAATGAGATCCATTATTGACTCGGAGAAACTTGCATCTAGCACTGCCAATTTCACTGACAGAGATCTTCTTTCATTTATTCATTTAAGATAGTGGACCCATACAGTGGTCGCTTGAATGCCCTAGTATTCGAGAACTCGAAAAGCGTTTTTCAAACCTACTGCAACCCGACGGTCACGGTCGGCCTAGTAATTGTGTTGCCGATCACCGAGTAGCCATCATTGTGCCGTACAGAAATCGCGAATTAAATCTGAGAACGTTTCTGAACCACATGCATCCATTCCTACTCAGGCAACCTATAGATTATAGAATATTTGTCATTGAACAGGTGAATTTTTGTGACTTTTAGTGTGCGGTTGATGAATGTTTACAAGTATCAATCGATAAATGCTTGATTTAAACGACATTTTTCAGATTGATAATTTAACCTTTAACCGAGGAATGTTAATGAACATAGGATTCATTGAGGCAAGACGAGTGTATAACTTTACTTGCTTCGTATTTCATGATGTCGACTTGCTTCCTATGGATCACCGGAATCTGTACACGTGTTCGGACAACCCGAGGCATTTATCGGTGGAAGTAGATTTTATAAAATCAATGTATGTTAATTGAGTGGTCAACGTATTGATAGATGAGAACATTTTAGTAAGCCATTCTTCGTTGCAGACTTCCGCCTGACGATGTATTCGGTGGGGCTTGTGCAATAAAACTGGAACAATTCATCAGGATCAACGGATCTCCGAATACATACTGGGGCTGGGGAGGTGAGGATGATGACTTGGCTCTACGGTAAATAAATCGCCATCTTTCTAATTACATGTTCTTTCAAAAATGCCAGTACATTGTTGAACTTCGAACCCGATAGGGATAATATTCATTGACTGGTTCTATAGTCAGTAACTTCTGCTCTACTGAGCAACGAAATGTTTCTAGCTAATCAAACGCTTAGTTTAATTCACATAAATTCTCATAGCCTTTGCAAAAACTTAGATTTATTCAATTCAATTTAGAAGTAATTTAAGAAGAAACACAATACCCGTGTAACATAAGAGAGAAAATCCACAAAACAGCAGGATATTTGATAAAATAAATCAATCAAAGGAACTGAGTCTAATGGTCATACATCTGATATCACTTAAGTGGCTGAAACGTGGACTAAGATGACAACAATAATGCCCACTAAATCATTGATTAACATATGAAGAGAAATATACATGAATTTGTGATGAGAAATTCGTGTTTTCCTTCGATATTTTCATCTAGTTCGAGTTTGTAAAGTTGTTGAAAAAATCAATCCTTGATCGTGAAATGCTGGCCTGAAAATTTGTGTCTTTCTTAAGTTCTGCATCCGTTTTTTATCATCTCTCCGATATTTTCGTCCAGTTTTAGTTGTAGAGTAATCGAAATAAATATCATTTCCTAGATCTAAGAGCGCTGGCCTGAAAATTCTTCGTTATCCATCGTACATTGGCAAGTATACGATGTTACCCCACACAAAGTCTCGAAGGAATCCTAAAAGGTAAAAGAACTTTAAAAAGAATAGAATAGATGTTAACTAAAAGTGGAAATAGAGCATAAGTGTGGTGCCCCCGAGTCACTCTGGATATATTTGTATCATTATCAAAAATATATTTGGAAATGATTTTATTGATGTATCATAATCGAAGCCATTCATTTGAAGGACCGAAAGAAACAATACAGTGAGTGAATTATCTTCTGCCATCCTTGATCAAACGAAGTGGGTATAATGCTCTGATCGGCCGGAGAGGGAAGCTCACATGTTTTGCGCTTTTCGGTAAAAGATGCCGATTCAGGTGCAAAAACCGTTATACAATTATAAGATAACGCGTATCTTAGAACATTCGAGTATAAAATGCAGAACACTAGCTCAATCTCAACAAATTCATCAAAACCAGTCTGAAATTACATAGGTCTCATGCAGTACTCGTGATCGATTACTTCATTAATATCAACAAAAGATCATAAATTTTTACTAAAGAGGTGATAAGATTACTTGAATCAGAGTTGGCACTCCGCAGATGATACATCACCCTATATATCAATTCATTTCCTAATTAATTTTCATAAAGCCAATACGTAGCTGCTCAGAAACGAAAATAACTAAAACGTGACCATACTCATTATCCTTCTGCAACTAGATTCAAAATGTCAAAGGTTTCGATTTGATGAAAATTCATAAATATTCTTAATTGGTAAACTCTAAGTCAATGCTACGCACTGGTAAGCCTGATCCGTTTTCATCATAACAAGCTTTATGGTGGCTGATTCAGGCGATAACGCAAAATCATTGACAAGGGCGTTAGATAAAATGATATTGCCCAAACATTTTCGTGGCATCGGTTTTGGTAATTCTTCAAGTTCAAGTAATACACTCAACAACAAGGTGCCCATGGGCACTGTTAGATTCAGCGCAGAGGTTAGTGGATTGAAGGAGTTAATCATATCCACCATACCGGGCAACCGTATACTAGACCATACATTGGTTTAGTAAGGTACTCTATCAGCTTATACTTAACTTAAGAGGAAATGCATGTTATAAAAGTATAAGGTAATTAGATTTTAAATGACGAAAAGTTGTTTACACAAGGAAGAGAAAGTAAATACGTAGCACATTTTAATTAAGTAAGCCTAATAGATTTTGAAATGAAATACATATATATAATCGTTATAAATTATAAGCCTCTAATAGATTACAAGGTTTCGTTGAATCAAAAGCATCTCAGATGTCATATTTATATTTTTGTTGCTGAAGCTGAGATCAAATCTAGCTGTATCGGGAGATGCAATGAAAGTATTCTAAGTTCAATACAAACTCTTTCAGAAAAGATTTTCAGGATTCAAAGCCAAGACCTAAGGCTAAAAAATTGATGCCTTGTCTCTCCACGCATTGCTGAGCTTAAAAGTTGATACAGCCGGCCACCTATCTTTACCCTTTACATCACTTTTTAAAAAACCATGATCAATTATATTTTTACTATAACAGAACCATTTTTAGCTCCGCTGTGACCGAAGGTCAGCGGAGCTAATGGGTTGGGGGTGAGCCGTCGTCGTCCGTTCGTTCGTTCGTGCGTCTGTCAACTTTTTTTCTTCAAATCGCTACTAGTCCTACAGTTTTAATCGGATCAATTCCAAATTTGGTATGAATGTTCTATGGACCACGGACTATGAAGTTACACAGCCATATTTTGGATTTGTCCCCAGGAGCACCCCCTGGGGGTGGAGTTTATATTTCTTCAAATCGCTACTAATCCTACAGTTTTAATCAGATCAATTCCAAATTTGGTATGAATGTTTTATGGACCTAGGCCTATAAAGTTACAGAGCCATTTTTTGGATTCGTCCCCCAGGGGGCGCCCCTGGGGTTGGAGTTCCTATTTCTTCAAATCGCTACTAGTCCTACAGTTTAATCACATCAATTCCAAATTTGGTATCAATGTTCTACGGACCAAGGCCTATAATGTTACAGAGCCATTTTTGGATTCTTCCCCCAGGGGCGCCCCTTGGGGTGGAGTTACTGTTTCTTTAAAGCGCTACTTGTCCTACAGTTTTAATCAGATCAATTCCAAATTTGGTGTGAATGTTCTATGGACCACGGACTATGAAGTTACAGAGCCTTTTTTATTCGTCTACCAAGGGGCGCCTCTGGGGGGTGGAGTTTCTATTTCTTCAAATTGCTATTAGTCCTACAGTTTTAATCAGATCAAGTCAAAATTTGGTATGAATGTTCTATGGACCAATACCTACAAAGTACAGAGCCCTTTTTGGATTTGGCCAAAAGGGGGAACCCCTAGGTATGCAGCTTCCATTTCTTCAAATCACACAGCGGAGCTATATTAGCAGATAGGCTCCTTGTTTTCTGTTTCGCTTATCAATACATCACTTTATTTTCTAGGTTCAAGTTATTTAAAACGGCCAAGTCGAGATTCGCCAAGGACGGGCTGACGAATATTGGTGAATTGTACACAGTGCTTGCAAGGGAAAATAATCTGCTGTACTCATTTATCAAGGTTAAATTGCAACGTCCGAAAAACTTATCCAGATACACCGCTCCCCGGCAACTACTTCACGCGCGTTGATTATGAGCTCCCAGTCCCGCAACTTCAGTGTCTCGTCGTAGGATGTGTTCCATGCTTTTTATTTGCGTTAATGTAAACGCCGACATCAAATGTTCTATGACGATGTTGATTGGGAGGACCACAGACATAAGAATTGAATGAATTTCATTTTTCTGCCGAACGATTTAGGGGCCGTGCATAAAGTACGTACGTCCGTAGGGGGTGGGGGGGGTGGCGGGTTCTAAAATCCGTACAAAAGCGTACAGGGGGAGGGGAGGGGAGGGGTCAGCTAAAAACGTACATACTTTCCAAGGGGGGAAGGTTAATATTAATAGTACGTACTTTGTGCACGAAACATAATGTGAATTTCACAAATATCCCCGTTTGCCGACGATCCTGTTCATAATTATATTCAATAGGTAGTAGAATAAAACAAACAATAGTTTATTTTTATTGTGATCAATATTTTAATATAAACATCTATGTCTGTGGGTAAACCTGTCTTCCTTTAATGTACAGCAAACACTGCCTTAATTGCGAAACCGGTCTCCCTGGGTTTGTTGCATTCAATATATTATATTTGGATCTCGGGAATTCCCCACTTTCAGTCTTTCATTTCGTCGCCGTGGAAGATCGTTGATCAACGTCAGCAGGAACTCCGTTGAATCAGGGTGAATTTTGCCTTCTTTAAACCATTATTCCTGAAGATTCTGTTTTACTGGGGGGGGGGGGGGTTACCCCTAAAAGTATGTACGCAAGGGGGGGGGGGGGGTTATAAAAAAACGTACAATGAGCGTACAAGGGGGGAGGGGGGTTAAAAATACCCGGAAGTCAAGCGTACGTACTTTATGAACGGCCCCTTAGCCTACGCTAATTTGTATTGTTAAACCTCATTAATGCGATTTTATTCAAGACGAAACTAGTTTATTCAGGTGTTTTACATCATGTCCCAGCCAACAATCAAGATTTGTATACAAAAATCCATTTAATACAACAATTTCGGCACTTTCGCCGACACAAGATTCGTATTTAACGTAAAGGGTAATCCCGACTGACTGTGGTTTTCCTTGCATGGCCGAATAATGAAAACAAAAACAGAACGATTTTTCTGAATGCAAAATACTCTGATATGATCAACCGGACAAACGTACGCATCAAAACGTCGCACAGAGAGCGATGCCGGCGTTGCGTTGCTGATGATTGCTTGTTTGTCTTTTTGTTTGTTTACGTCGTTCGGACCTTGGCTTTTAACCCTATTGGATTGTTCATTTAATCTCACGACGGGATGGCGTTGCCGCACACTGTAAGCAGTCAGCCACTTGTCACTCAGCACTGATAGTTGTCAAAAAGTGTTATAAAGGATAACAATTTCTATTTTGATAACCAGGATTCGCTAATCTAAAATTATTTTCAAAAATGATTTGCTCAACGAACTTTTTCCTTCCAACCCTCCTGTCATGACGAGGAATGATTTACTCTCTCCTTGCTTATCATCGTTTAGAGAACTGCTATTCTTTGCGAATTACCAACAGACGTATACAACAAGAGAAACTTTAGAGAGCTAGTAATAACATTTAACACAAATTAATTTTCCTAAAAATTTAGCGATTATTTACATCTTGTTCTTAAATAACATCCAGATTACTCAAATTAGATATATTTTCAAAACTTTGTTTTCATCACAAATTACGGTACAAACTCATTGTTTCTTTTCGACTTTTCATTATTACTTTTGATTCGGAAATACATTGTGATTAATTATCAACCCTAAAAATATTCTATAACTGTTATACTAATTCTATTACAGTACGGGATAAAGCAAAACAACAATGTCTCCCCATATTTCCGTTTCTATTTTTATAGAAAGTAGTCAGAAGTATCATGAAGTAAGAGCGTGATCCTTTCACATTATCAATACACTCCATTGTTCCGAACCAACCAAACACGGTTCCGTCTATTCTTAGGTTTATAAAAAGATTTCTGAATGCTTGCCAGATATCGCAGCAGAAGAACTGAGGAAGAATTATTTTTCACCAGCCTGATTTATGGTCAGCGCTGATAGATTAAAGCATCAAACAACAACTTGCTTACTACATTGTTTGTTGTCTGACAACCATTAACCACCTACAGGAAATTAATCAACACATACAGGAAATTAATCAACATTACAAACATTTCTAGCTACTACGAAATCTTGCTGCGGATCAATTGTTACGTGTAGTTTGTAGATTACTATTTTTGCGACAGCGCCACGGCGCTGGAGCATATTAAGATGATCAAACCACCTGCTGTCTTCCAAAATACCACCACCTAGTAGGCTCAATTCAAGTTCAAATATACTTTATTAGTACTTATTCAAATATACTTAATGATTACTTTATTCAATACTTTATTGTTCCCAGTACTGCAAATACATCGGATTTCCGCAATTAAGTAGACAGAACACAAATAAAATTAAGAATCTTTTAATATTCAGAAAACAACGTATACATGCATCTTGTTTTTCCACTTTAATTAGCAATGAGATAATTTTTTGCGACACTCACGGATGATGCGCAATTCCCTTTCGGGAATGGCTGATCGGCTCTTCCCTGAAAAATTAATCGCTGAATCGACGTCCCGCTAATGATGAATACTATTTTTATTTATACTCTATTGTACTGAACCTATGTGATTGTTGTATTCATACGGATCAATACAGCGACTTTGACTTCGACTTCTGACAGCATCACGCCTTTATCTCACTGAGCTACCGAGGCCGGGGACGTAGCCACGGCTTCTACAGGTCCGACCTCGTCGGACCAATATTTGAAAATATCGTTATCGTAGAAAACCCCAAAACGATCTTTTTCAATAAGGGGGCGGGGTGGGGTCGGGGGTATGGTACAAGCTGTCAAGATTATATATTCGTTTATTATCTCTTGACTAGATGTATACAATCTCTTCCCTGGAGCTTCCTCTAAACTTTTAGAAACCTCTAAGCTTTCTTCAACCTAAGCTTTCTTCCACCTATAAACAATTATAAACGCTCCCTTTTATATTATTTTCTCTTAAGTTACGTGTGCAGGCCCTCCTCCACACGTGGCTTGAAATTCATGGATTGTGTACGTCACAACATTCCTCTAATCCATGTATGCGTGATGACGTATCTGCACACGTCACAATTACCATTTTACTAGCATTGGCATGACGTCATAGACGTCAACCAATGCTAAAAATGGCAGTAAAAGGTAGATGGATGATTAATTTTTTCAGATTGATGTTACTACGCATTCATTATTCAGGTCGTGCATTAATGAATTTTTTAGGGTCCCCAAATTTTTTTCTAAATAAAAAGTAACTCTACACATTGCACTGTGATGCCATATCAGACTTAGGTCTTATGTACTAATCGGCTCGTTCCGCTCGAGTTCCGTTGCTTGATGGTCACCAGTTTCTAGCACCATTGCTTGTATTTCGGTGCTAAAAAAAAACGAATTGAAAATTTACCTCGCAGAAACGCGCCCAAAAATGAATCTTTGTTTCTGCGCCCATTTTGGCGCAGTGATTCTTCTCTCGATTCTGCGCCCCGCAGAAACAAACTTCGTTTCTCCGTCCGAAATTTACCGCGCAGAAATGCACCGAAATGAACCTAAATTTTGCGCTCGTTTCTGCGCCCGGGAATCTTTATTAGACGGCAGCGCCAGCCATCTTACATACTGATTACTGCCTAAAAACGTCGTAGGCCTACGAACTGATTGGATACCGGATGGTGCAACAAAACACTTGGTTACTCGGAGTGAAAATCATTTCCTTTTCAATGAAATTCGAACTTGATTTCTAGACTGCCAAATACGAAAACTATCAAAATAGTCATCGAATAGATAACTTTTTCACTAAGTGCATGGTACCGATTTTGCTAAAAATTTATTAACTTCTGAGCAAAGTTCATTCGAATCTAATCGAAATGTATAAGAAAATTGAATCGCGGTAATCAATTTATTGCCAAAAACATAAAGCAATAATATTCGATTTCACGGATAGATGCGCCCTACTTGGTTAAGTAAAGGAGAGTAAGGTTTCTTTAGTAGACCACGTTTAGAATGATTTGTTGAACCTAAGAAATGACCTTATAACGTCTCGTGCCCTTGGCCGGGACTGCACCACGTGGTAAAAATTGAAATATTGCTGCGCAGAAACGGGCACAGAACGAAGGTTCGTTACTGCGCTCGTTTTGGCGCGGTTTTTTTTTTCTTATTGGCCCGAATCAGCCACCATACGTGTGACATCGCCGTGTTAAAGGAAATTTAATAATAAATGTGGACTTTTGTTCGGACGAGTGGATGAATACCTTTCGTCATTCCTTTGTTGTTCGCTAATTTGCAGGCAATCCTCGATAGTCTGTGGTAAATTCCTCGCGGTTGTTTCCGGCAGTAATAACGAAAACAACCCGGCCAGATACGCCAGTGTTCCAAACGTCACCAGAGGAACGACCGGTGCGTACTTCCCCGATAATGTTGAACCCTGGAAATATATGCAACGGAAAATATACCGATCATTCCAAATGGATGAGATCATCTTTTAAAGGTAGAAAAAAGCAGGAAACCGTATCTAGACACCGTATCTAGAATATGAGGCCACACAAAGAAATATCCTAGTTTCTCTTCAGATTATTTTCTGGAAAGTGACGAGGTCGGGCGAATTTCATTTTTATTGCTTTTTTGAAATGAGAAAGTTTGAATAAAAAGTTCAACCTGAGACTTATAGAACAGACGAGGGAGGGAAGTTTTTTTTACCAATGCCAAACAAATACCAGTTGCAGGTAGAACATATGCAAAAAAAGTTTATTGTAGCTCCCCAAAACCTATAAAATCAAACTATATCGACTCATTCAATCGGAACCGAGACAATCATTTTCACTATTTTCACGCTTCCTCGAAATGAAGTAAAAGGAAACGAACCTGGCGCTGTTTTTCGTCACCAAAAATCCGAATTACTAGTGCGTCGAGGATGAGCATATAAATGCCCGCAGAATAAAACCACTGTCGTACACTATACAGCTACGCGGGCGAGCGGGTTTTAATTTTTATTTTAAAAAAGATGATTGATGCTTTGGCGATGCGGGTGAGCGCACTTTCCTTCTTGATTTTATTAGGGACATTTTTCATGACGCGGGCGGCATTTGAATTTCTTGAGAAACTAGGGTATTTCTTTGTGTGGTTTACGCGTAGCTTTTTTCAAAACATTATGATGGTCAAATGAATGTCTTCCGGTCGTTACTGAAATATGGCGATGCCGTCATTTTGGACAATGGGAAATGTGGCACTGGATTTGAGTGTCTAAACTATTTGGAACAATCTTAGCGACAAAAAGGAGAACATGAAAAAATGACGTCGGGTAACGTAGGCCAGTACGTACAAGCTCTGCGATGTATGGACCTGAGATACTTCCGAATCTAGCAAACATGGAACAGATACCCAACGTGGCATTTCTCGCAACAGTTGGGTAAAGCTCCCCTGTGTACAGGTAAATGATCGAATATGCTGCAGAAGTGCCGAATTTTCCCAGCGTAGCCAAGGTCGTAATCAACCAGTACATATCTGAAAATTAGATACAGTACTAAGTTAAGTTTTAGATTCATTTTTTAGATCGTATAAAGGTGATTATCGTATAAAGATGATTAAGGTTAATCTCGCAGTTTTGCAGTTTGAAACACAATACAATATAACTTAGTATCAAACTATGAGGGGAGGGACAATTTTCATGAAAGTGTCACCGAAGACGCTGCGATGTGTTCAAAGGGGTTAGGAGAATAAGGCGCAATCCACACTCGCAATAGGATCTGCAAAAGGGTTTGATTTTTCTGTACCTGTTTGGCTGAAAATACCAATGAACATTGTACTGAGCAAAGACGCGCCGGCCATCAGCATGCTGAAACAATGCACTTTTTTCCGTCCGAACCGGTTCAGCGTCAGAATGACGATCACGTACGCCGGTGCCTCCACAACTCCGCTTATCAAAAGGTTTATGTAAACGTTACCTTTTCTCGTCCCGGAGTTCAGCGTTAAACCATAATAAGAACCGGAAATGACGAACCTATTCGTGTAAATATTCGAACTTCATTGACTAGTGATTCAAGACATTCAACAAAAATAATGAAATCAAAACAAAATGCCTGACATAAAGCCTGTGCCCACACTATCCCGGTTTTCCGAAAGGGAAATATTAGGGAAATAATGGAATAATTTGACAGGAAGTATTATGACCACCGTGACACCTCCTGTTAAATATAGCAGACATTTTGGCCAATTCCGGAAACTCTGCTAAAGAAGCTCAGTTTAACATTTTTTTCTACTTATGAAAGTTTCAATCACCAATTAAACATCAATATCGTTGTCCTAATAGCAAGTCTCTTGTGCCTGAAAATACTGGTCAGCGGCACACTTCTACTAGACTCAGCAGGTTCACGATCATTTTTGGACAGCTGGAGACACCCATTTGGGAATGACCGGCCATTCATAACCGCCGCCCGTCGCAGAATTTCTTCCGCTTCGTCTGCTTTTCCATGCGTAATTAGCCAATGTACCGATTCAGGTATAAACCTAGAATGTCAAACAAGACTTATTGGACAGGTATTGTAAACGAAACCTGGATTCAATAAAATTTCCCACCACCAACATTGCGAACACGCAAGATTCTCAATCATTTTTTACACCACCCCTCAAAATTGAATACACCAGACAAAGACCCTAAATTCGTGACGTTAGGTGGGTATCCTTTATGATAGAGGCAGCTAGTGCCGAGATTCAATATCTTCTTCGCGTTGTCCTCAGGTCCGTAGCCAGTCATGTCTTTCTAACAATGGAACTATTTTCATGGAAGTAGAATTTTCTGCTATGAGGCGTCCATGCAAATGTCTGGTCCTGGACGTTCTCGCGCCGAAAAGTTTTCAAAATTGGATGCCAAGAGAAATAATTTCACAATTTCTAGCATATTAGGGGTAGAAATTGGGCTTATTTTCCCTACAATTTGGCCTCCAATCATGTAAGTTGGGAAGCGTGTGCACATTTCGAACGAAAACGAATGAAATTATCGAGCTTTATAGAGCTTGCAAAAATAGAAAAAGATGTTGATGTTTCGAAAACGCCACTTTGTTGGCGAAATATGTATTTCAAAGGTCATTGAAGACTTCTAGGTAAGAAGTATCTAGATATTGATTTCTTTTTAAAGATAACTGCACGTATAACAGAGGTACAAACGTTTTACTATTTTGCTCCTATCGGTCGAAATGTGAATTAATTTGATATTTCATCGATTGCAATTCCATATAAAGTACCATAGAAGTGTTCTTTTATGTAAGTACCAAGGTTCATGGAAAGGACTGCGTTCGTGCAGTAAATATTAGTTTGTATACATTGTAGGATGGAACCATCAGAGAACTGTTTTATTTTTCTAGAAATAAACTACAATAAAGTCTTCTGACGTACATCTATGATTGAAATACCAAAGCAAAGTTCTGAAATTCTTTACCAATTGCGCTATGGGGACGCCGAAAAGTGTTGGACATATATCACTGAATGAAACGACTTGATATTGCATCATTGCCGTTTTATTGTTCTTCCTATTGTTGTATTGCTTGGAGGTACAACCAGATATCCAGAAGGGGGTACGAGGTCAAATGACAGATCATTTCAAGTACAAAATGTTTTCATCTTTTATAGTTATGGAACTAAGGTCGAAAAACCTCTTTTTGAAATTTGGGCCCCTTGACCCTGGCCCAAACGGATGGTCTGAGAATATTGCCACCATTGCCAAAATAAACTTCAGGTTTGTTGGCTGTAACTTTCCCGATGATGTCGAGCTGAAACCTCAAAAATTCTCAAGCATTCTCTAACACTCAACAACCTTTGCAACATGCTAAACTTATTGGAAAATGTAAAATTTCCCCTAGCAGAAGAACATTCTAACATTTCATTTGTGACCTTGAAGGAGCTGAATAACTCCTGGAAATTTCATGAAGAACATTTAAGAATTGGCGGAGAAATTTCGAAATTATTGCGTGGTATAAAAGAATATATACCAATGAGAGAATAACGATAGATTTTCTACAGAAAGGAAGAGATTGTTAAGATAAATATCAACGGGACACCGTCCTAGGTATGAAGGAACTCACCATAAAAAAGGAATTAGTAATGCCGATAAACAGGAAATTGCCGTTTGCAAATGTCGCCAATGAGTAATCCCATACGCTAGGGCAGATAGGACAACGTAACCTATTGAATACACGAGACAAATTCCAATACCTGTCACTGGTCTCTTCGAAGGACCTACCAATTCCATTCCTGTTTCAGAAATGACATATCATCGATTATGATTAGATTTGCATTTTTCAATTCAGTATTGGAACGACGTTGAATAACAATGCTATGGATCTAGGATCATCTTACTATACTTTGCTTAATCTCTACATACCCAGTACAAATATCGACGAATACATGGCGTTGTTGCCCATCGCAGTTATACCCCTCAAAACTACGAAACTATATATTTCGGGAACCCATGCGGACATCAGGCCTGCAGCGCCTTGCAGTATTAAGCCAACTAGCACCATATTTTTTCGACCAAACCTTGAACATAGATTTGATGTTATTATTAATCATCACTAATGTATGACAAAATAAGAAATTCTTTGTTAAAGCGGGCCAAATGATTTGTTTTAGTTACAGCAGACTCCGGTAAAGGTCTATCCGGTAATCCGTTCGATTCGGTAAAATGAAAATAAGATTTCCGTTTACTACCGTCTAATATCGTCTAGTCCGGTATCGCTCTATTCGGTAATCCGCCTTATCCAGTTAAATCTTGACTTCATTTCTGTTCATTCTGCACCTAAACCGTAACGACTCATCACATACGGACTTACTTTACGTTATTACGTATTTGTGATTTTACAATAACTATTACTGTTATTACTATTACTGCACAATCGTGCCCTAACTTGGCCATATAGTTTCCATTACGAAACTGCATCGTGAGTAAACCGAGACGAAGGAAAACGTCAGGAATCTAAAAGAACGTAAAATGCTAAAAGGAATTGTTCGGATGTTTCGGTTGTTCAACCGGTAATCGCCTAATTTAGTATAAAAATGAAGGTCCCAACTTAACTGGTTAAGGGGGAGTCTACTCTACTTATTTTGGCGTTGGCGTTGCTGTTATAGTGCCTTCATTAACATGTCTGAAATGTTAGGTTATAGCCACCATACGTTTTGATTGCCTTTAAGCTTCCATCAACGAAAGAATGCGTACTTCATATCCAAAGCTTCGACAATCTTTAAGAACTAACATACTTCATTTTATAAGTACCTATTTTGGCACCTACTTTAATACACAGTCTCGTATGGTAGCTGATTCGGGCCATAAAAAGAAATATGAAACTCAATCTCCATCAATTATTTTTAGACAAGAAAATCCGTTTAAAACGCCTGAAACGTTGTTTTCATATCTTCAGCGGGTGCTAAATATTTTACCAATATTTTTCTCAAACAGATTTGGCTGCCCAAATCAACGGCAATAAACGTTCATGCCATGTATTAGTGTGGTGATAATTGAGTCTCGTATTCATATGGTCTTCATCACACACCATGTAGCCTAACTGACAATGCCTCCATATCGTAGACAGACATGGTAAGCATTGACAGCTCTGAGGTTCCTCCAGGGAAAAATTACAAAGGCCTATCAGAAGTGCAATAGGACGGGATGATGAAGGGAAGGTGCTACATTACCTGTCTGCAAGATAGCTTAATGTAAGTGAACTTATTAGGACGCCTACCATAAAACCCGTTGATGGAAGTGCCCTCAAATATTGACGGTCACAAACCAAGTTGAACTGAAAATATCATCCACAAATGAAATACATTAACAAAAATGCCACATCAAGTTGATATGGCCACACGGCTACTTATCAACTTGCCTGTTTTTTTTTCTTATTAATGTTTACCTCAGTGACCGCTGTGGGCCCGTATATAGAATTGTCATAGAGCCATTTGCGGCATTTCCTCGTATTTGTGACATTAGTGGTGTTCTTGAATTGTGTAATCTTGTTTTCAGCGTACGAGCAGTGGTTATCACAACCAGTTTCTACACACGATGACATGTTTTGAAGAGAAGGGCCGTAATAGGAATAATCTTTCGACGTCGTTGCGCACCTGTAATACAGAATGTTTTCTTTTACAAATAATTACGACGCAAAAAAACTGTTACTTCACTCTTGAAGAATGAAATCGATTTATACCTCTATTTTCAAGACGTGTGTATATTTCTGCAGGTCATCTCTAGACCTCAGGACCCGGTTCCAGAGTTTTGTTTGTGATAGAATGCAAATCTTATAGAGATATATTTGAAAATAACTTATGTCAACTGACAGTCACTAATAGTACTCTAACTGTGTCCTGGATTACAGGATAATCCTCCACAGGAATCGGATAATCGTAATAGAATAATAGATGACTTTCATCATGAGTTTCACCCGATCTAATGGGCTGCTTCTCACCAGCCGATACGTGTTGCTGGGCTGAACATTTCGTTTCGTTCAAATTCCCCAGCTTTAATTTCAAGATCTTACAGGTGGACGTTATTTTACAAATTTTGATATATAACATGTTTGTGAGATGAATAATAATGTGAAAATCGATCTACCTGTAATTCAGTGTGTACACCGTGAACACAGTCGCCATCATTTGACATGTGATCAAAATTACTGGCAACATCAACATAACGTATTGTCGAATCTGGTACTGGCCGAATTCCCCGATGCGGACGATGATTTGATCGAGATACATGTCTAAATTATTTTGCAGACGAACAGAAAATCGCAGTTTCTATCATGATATCCGTAAACACCACCCAGTCAAGACACAGTGAACAAGAACTAGGTTAAAAGATAGACCAACTAGGAATATGAATAGTCCATGCTAGATGTTTAAAAGTTCTTGACACGCTATCAGTTGACTGGGTAATTATTTCATGCACCGAATGCAAGGTCAAAGTACATTGCAATGACGCGTATGTACCCTATCCCTCTTGTTTCAGTGACAAGTACTACTAAAAGACATACCCGTGAATTTTGCTTTTACTACGTACCGGCATTACTTACAGGTTAACTCCAGCTAAAGTACAA
This sequence comes from Tubulanus polymorphus, assembly GCF_964204645.1. Classification (NCBI taxonomy): domain Eukaryota; kingdom Metazoa; phylum Nemertea; class Palaeonemertea; order Tubulaniformes; family Tubulanidae; genus Tubulanus; species Tubulanus polymorphus. The sequence continues at coordinate 12,279,977 of NC_134025.1, forward strand.
AGTACAGGCATGCTAAATGCAACATGAATGAAATTTTAGCTTCCGATATAGTTAACTTTTTGATAACAGCAATTTAAAGGTGGGAATTTTCATTGCCCTTGATCAGTTCAATGATACGAAATAATGTAAAACGAATTTTATTTGTACATGATTTATATTTCGTTGGATTATATACCGGTCTTTTATTGTTAGGGCCTATACCTTTTCAATGAGCCTTTTACAACTTCCAGGCGCGAGTACCCGCTGGGTCCGCTGTGATAAAATCAAGCTGAAAATAACCACTAGCCAAGTGGACTTCATAGTTCCAATGATCTACTTAATGATCTACTTACACGCTGGGGCCCAAGAGCTACGGGTAATTTCACTGTTGCTCCTTATCAATCGTTACAGCGCAGTGTTGATTTTTACCCCCTATTTCTTCAATCCCTCCAATTTGATTTTTTTGAATTTCATTCATATCTTTGGATGGAGATAAATGAAGTAAATATAACAATAAAATCGGATAATTACTTTCAAATATTCGTGTATCAGACCTTGTTGAATTGGTTCCTACTATAGTATTGGCCGATTTTGGCCGTCGGTAAATGAGCGGTTCTCTTAATCGGTTATTGAGCGGTTTTCCGGTGGTAAATCGTCGGTAAATGAGTGATTTTGTTGTCGGAAAATTGTCGGAAAACTGTCCACCTTTCCGACAGTTAACCGACGCTTCACGGAGTCGAAGGATCGTCGGTTATTCGTCGATAAGCGCAACCGTCATATTTCCGACAGTTTTCGACGCTCCACATCGGTGACGTCATTAAATAGATTTCTACCGGGTAACGCTCCTTTCGCACCCGGAACTACGTTACTGCGTGGTGAACTAGGTCATCGCGTATATACACACACCAGTTCGACTTAATACACGGATTTTCATTAGACACATACGCAAGGCTCATGAGCTCGTTTTTACTGCAATAACAGCTGCTCTTCAACAGTTCAAGGCATTAATATTCAATAAATTTCTCCGCGTTTGGTAAGTACCGGCATGAAATATTTGTTTTGTGAATGTTTCATGTCACTAGGCTATGTAAGTTTTTTTGCTGGCGGATTTTTTAGCCGTTAGCCGAGCGTACTACGTGCACGACGTAGTCGTAGAGTTCATCAGTAGTAGGCCTAGTATAGTTTTATCGTGGTGGATCCACTACGTAAAAAATGATACTATGACCTGATGACTGGTAGATTAAATGTATGGTGACCTCAGGCCAAGTTGACCATTTGTTGGCATGGGCATGGAATATGCTTTATTACTGCTTTGCTCAAGTACTGCTAGTCAAATAGTTTTTTTTCGAATTTTTTTTTCAATCCCCCGACACGTGTTACTCAAACTGTCAATGTATTGGAAAACCCAAAAGACGTCACTTTGTAGTGATGAGAAATGATTTGGAAATAGCTACATACACCCAGAAGCTAAAAGGTAAGCATAACTTCAATAAATATAACATTTTATATTTAATCATTCAAAAGTATAAAATTATGAATTTAATAACGAAACAAGTATAATAGTAGGTATTTGAAATTAATTTAATAATAATTTGAAATTGTTTGTAACGATAACTGTAATGCCTTTTTTTCCATCAATTCGCCAAGATTTGTCATACATTTTATAACCACCAGATAGTTTCCATCTGAATAGAAATGTGACATTTCAGTTAGGCCTATAGAGTCTTTTTTTATAAGATGTTTTGTGCAAAAATAATAAAGCTTACCTTCTTTCTGTTTTTTCAATACGCATTGCCCAATTACATTATCCTCCGGGCAAGTTATGTCGAAAGTCTTTTCTGTTGATTGTTGTTGCTTCTTCTTTCTAAGATTATTGAAATTAGAAGAAAACGATATATCGTATATGTTCCCGGAGATGACTTTTGATGTGCATTCATCTGGGAAGATACTTAACTCAGTGATGAATACATCTTAGTGAAATGAAATTTTTTTAAAGCCAATGCTGTTTTTTTTTTAATGATTGAAGTTCTATACAAATTTAAACTACTGTAATGACGTAAATTATATTTTATAGCCAACATCCTTTTCTTGTAATTTGCTCTTATCTGTGTATTGTATTCAACTTAGCTTCTTCAAACCTGTACATACCTTGCTTCTGTATCTCTTTTGTTCTTCTTATACGATTTTATTTCTTTATTGATAGTATTTAGACTCATATGAGTGCCCATTTTATTCAATTCTTCTTGTTTCTGCAAAGTAGAATTTCATTCTCTGCTGTAGTGAAAATAAGGATTCTTTATAAATTGCACAAGCAATTTGATAACAATGTACCATTTTCGTCGCTTTCATCAAGTTTTGTTCAATATTACACACCACTTTTACTAAATCCTAGAGATAAAAAACTACTTTCATTTTTATATTTTCATCAGTAGTAGAATGAGGATTTGAGATTAAAATTGTAATCTAACTTTTTACCCTAAATAGTTTTCTTTCTGCCGTCATTGTTGTACCTTTTTCTTTCTTTTTCTTTGTCAGCATTAATTCTCCTACAGATACGAATAGTTTATTATTAAGTTTCCAATTATTATTTATTTTCATACAACTTGAATATACTCATAGGTAAGTTATCAAATATGATGTTTCAAGGGGCCCATGGATTTAAAATGTCAGCATGACGTGATCCCGTGTGAAAATATTGATTATCTTTAACGTTAGTTATTTATGTTACAACAATCATCAACATCCTAAAACTGAATATAATGTACAAAAAATATAAAGTCATCGATAAAACGGTTTTTTAATCAATATTTGATATCTTGATTGCCATTAAAAATTCGGATTGCAATGTTAAAGTTTGGAAATTAAGGGATTATTATGGGAACGTGACTGCCTTGTCGGCTATCTAACTAATATTTTGAAACCTGAGCTACTACTAGCTCCATCTATCGGACTCCAATTGAAGCTGTTCATTGTTTGCAAATTTTTGAAATAACTGAAAATAATGAAACTGAAAATAATGGATAATCGAAAAACCTCAAGTTTTCAGGTGACAGTAAACTGATATCTAACTTAGGCTTTAGACTTTCTATCATGTTATACGAAATCAGAATAGAAAGGAAAATGAGATAAAGATTTTTTTGTTACATAAAATTTTCATACTTGCCTGTGTATTTGTTATATTTATACCAATGATAAAGCCCATATCCTGGGATATTCTTCTGCCGTGATGATTTGGCATTTCAGAAGATGTCGCAAGGGTACTAGACATGGATCGTACATGTCTTCTCTTAAGTCACTCCACCAAAAGCCAGTTTCATTATCAATGTGTGGCCTGCTTAAGCATGCTATTAATGCTAGTTCCTTTAATTGATAGGTACTTATAATTAATTTGGATTAAATCATTATTATTTAATTCAAACCGATAAAATTCCAGTACACATACCTCCCCATTGCATTTTATAAATTTCAATATTTTTGAAATGTACGTATATTGGACTTGACCCTCAACAATGACTTCATTTCTATGCCCTCTGTTTTCAGCTTCTTCAAACTCAATTTGTAAGTACGAACTGCATGTTTTTATTCGGTGATTTTCTTCATAGCTGCCATGTACAAAATTCCACAGTGCATGTTAACTTATCAAACCAGATGTAAAATAGAATAAAAAGATAATTTATAATTTCATTCTATTTTACCTCAATTGGATAGAATATGAGTTTTTTGTCTATCTCACCTGACTGTTCGAAAGTGGTACAGCATCTCCGAATCATGGTCTGGTAATACGGCCATGTCGTATACTTCGACTGGACCGAAGTTATTGCTGAAAAAGGAAGAATTAGCGATACCCTTACATATATAATCAGTCATGACTATTTTGTTAATATTGGTAAAGATTTCTTTTTATTTGTTTGTACCCGTCGAAATATTGAATCAAAGCCTCTAAAACTTGATGTGCGGGAAGAATGATTTACAGTTGAATTAGGAGTGTGCGCGACTAATTCAACTGTAAATTATTGTTATTTTCATTTTTTACTCACTCGACCCTTCGACCTTTGATCTGAAAGCCTATTATCCCTATTACTGACGTCATCACAACCCCCCATTATGTAGAATAGTAGCTACCTACCTTTCACCATCATTTGGTCTTAAATATTCAGTGACCCTACGCGCCATGTTGAAGTGTTCATATTGTCCTAGAGAGAGATCAAAGAGATGTATTTTAACACTTCTAAACAGAATCTAGTTTTATTCATACCTAGATAAAATCAAATAATTAACCATTATGCAGATATCATGTATCTTAGATGGTTTACCTTTCAGATATGGGATTAGTGGCATCCACGTGAATATAGTAGTCTCAGCAGACCCACATTTGTCACATCGTTCAAGATGGCGATTGTTCCTCCAAAACATCATACAACCATTTGTACACACTTTTTCGCTACGCATATTCCCGAATATATATTTTTCTAACGTCTCTAGCTGTTTTACAGAGCGTGGTGTTATATTCGGTTGGGGTAAAATGTGGTGTATCATATTCAGTGTTCTTGTAATTTCTGTTTTCGATATGCCGGTGGTTGCTCTCGCATATAGTGATGTAACAATTCCGATATACTGTATGAGATTGATATCCGAACCTTCATAAATAGGTTGTTGAAAAATCTCGTGGTCACCATAGTTACCTACATCAGCCTCTCCATCGTCATCACCACCATCATCCCCTCCATCACCATCATCCCCTCCATCACCATCATCCTCTCCATCATCATCATCATCATCATCATCATCCTCTCCATCATCATCATGATCATCATCATCATCATCATCATCATCATCACCATCATCGTCCCCTCCTTCATCATCACCATTATCATCACCATCATCATCCCGTCCATCTGCTCCATCTCCAATTGCTCCATCTTCATCATTCGCTCCATCTTCATCCTCTCTATAATCATCTCCATCACCATCCCCTCCATCATCTTCAAATCTTCTATTGTTATTTCCACCATTGTATTCGGCATGATTTCCTGCACCTTCAACTGTATTTTCGATGATACCACATTCCACGCTAATCTATGTAAATAAGCATGATTTATAAAGCAATAACTTATTACTCTACATAACATTTAGCCAGATAAAAAGGATATTTGTGGGCGAGTTGGTAAGTAAATTTATTTCGAGGTCATTAATGAGGTAGTAAATGGTTTTGCTAAATTTTATTATTATTATTTGAGTCCCAGCCATTAGGACTTGCCTTTAATTCTTTTGTACTTTCGTTAATTAGAACATCTTCAAATTTTCTCTTGTGCCTTTTCCGGGTTCTGCGGCACACCATATTGCCATGACATTTTGCACAAAAGCAGATCACCTTTGACATTGCAACTGAAACTATATACAAATTTAAAACTAGAATATGTTGAATATTCTTGAATGGGCTTTTGGTTGATCGCATCTACCCCGTACGTAGTTCCTTTTCGTGGGTTGAAATATTTTTTGTTTGCATTTTAAGATGGACTGGAACAAAACAAAATGATTTGAAATTCGTTTTTTATTTGATTATTTTCAACTTTGATGAAAACCTCGATGGGCTGCAGAAGAAAATAAAAAACTGAAAATTGTATCCTGAACAGTTAATTGCGTGGGTTATCAGATAGATGGCGTATGGGGTAGAGACGTTCTTGGGAAAGTTGAGGCTTTTCAAAATCGACGCAGCTGGTTTTTCCTATGTTAGGCCAGATAAACAAATACCTAGTTACTCAAGAAAGTCAAATGCCGCCCGCGTCATTAAGTGCCCAATAAACATTGAAAAGTAAAATGTGCCCTCATCGCCAAAGCATCTATCGTGTTTTTTTTATCACAAACGCCGCTCGTCTGCATCTGTAAATTGTAACACAGTCGTTTTTTTCCTACAGGCTATGCGTCTATCATGTCAACACGCCGAACTGGTCATTGAGTTGTTAAGTCGAGGAAAATGATTGTGGCCGGATGATCGCCTCCGTTTCGATGCCGTAATAAGACGATATCGTTTAATCTCATAAGTTTAGCGTTAATAAGCATTGGGCATATCTTCTTGTTAGTATTTGTCTTTGAGGCACCGTCTTTGGCATTGGTCTGGAATGGTGAGCGGAAATTAACGATTGAGAAACTTTGGAGAAATATTTGGTTGTTATCAGTAGAAGTCAAATAATACTATTAGTCTGCCTGCTGGTGCTGGTAAGTCATTAAATAGCCACCGGGCAGTTCTAAAATCTTGAAATCTGCTTTTTAAATAAATATTACAGATAGGATAAGTTACAGTGGTTTATTTGTCCAATTCGTGGATTTGATGTCACATCGCATTTTAAGGATCTCGAGCCTCCACTTAACCGTGGGTGGTGATTCGAGTTGGTTCTTTAGGCTAAAAAATTGATACCTTGTTTCTCTGCTCTGCTGAGATTAAAACCTGGCCGTGCTGGCCGCCTATCTACCCTATACATATTTTTTTAATCGTGTTCAATTTTACCTTAACAGACCCGGCAGCTATAGAAATGAACTGTTTAATTATAAAATAGGCCAATGATATTTTCCAAAATGACCCGGCCCATGCGAAGAAACTAATGTCTATTTATTAATGGATGAGACCTGTTTTTCTTGGATATTTTGCTTACTTTTTGGGGTACATACCTCATTTATGTCTTAACAGAATGCCAAAAATCGCGGACAACAACTGAATATCCGATATATTTCCAGTTCTGTACCAATTAGATGGATTGGCAAAAAGACTCCTTAAGTCCAGTTGAATGAGAGAGAAAATCCTCCATTTTGTCAAATTTCTTGAATTTTTACATTGTCACCATGCCTACGAAATGAAGTTATTTTTCTTGTGGGGTCTCAACAACTAAATCAGGGTGGCGTAGGCATGGTAACAATGTTCAAATCCAAGAAATTTGACAAAATGGAAGATTTTCTCTCTCATTCAACTGGACTTAAGGAGTCTTTTTGCCAATCCATCTAATTGGTACAGAACTGGAAATATATCGGATATTCAGTTGTTGTCCGCGATTTTTGGCATTCTGTTAAGACATAAATGAGGTATGTACCCCAAAAAGTAAGCAAAATATCCCAGAAAAACAGGTCTCATCAATTAATAAATAGACATTAGGTATTGTTTGTGTTTAGCCTTAGACTTTTTGTTAGAAATAAGAATAACACAAGTCAACTGAAAATTTCATTTTAATTCAATTTTGAACTTTATTTGACACGTGGACCTATTCAACATCGTACATTTTCATTAATACCTGGAACCATTTTCATAAGAATATTTTAGCGTTCTGTTGGTGCTGCCATCTGTAATTCAGTTTCGAAATTATATTATCTTATAATTCGCATATCTTCATGAAAAGCGCCGCGAGTACGTCATCATTATTTTGTTTTAATGTCATTTTTGTTTGCCATTTGGCGAGTATGACATGCACAAATCGCGCTTTTGGTTGATCGCATCTACCGTCGGTACCTCTTTCGTATGTGCCGCTCTCCCGGTACACACCGAGCAGAATGGTCGTATAGTGCTGTAAATAAGACAATGATAGGTGATGGAGAAACTTACATAGGCTACAACTTTCGTCTATATTTAGTCAAATCTGCTGATCTGGGTATAGCTGTTTACGGTGCTGCGTTGACTTACGAAGTGAATTTGGAACATCGTTAGAAACTGATTGCACTGTTGGTAGTATCATGGCAACTCTCAAAAACCGACGATTTTCCGCTAGTACTCAGTCTATCGGAAATTCGTCGGAAAATCTTCGATAATCCATTTCGTCGGATAATTATCGGTTAATAACCGCTAAAAATCCGACATTATTTAACCGAAAAAAACCCCACTGATTTACCGTCTAATTACCGACAATCAATCGACCACGTAACCGCTCATTTACCGCAAGGGCCAATAAAGAGCATTCCGGCCACCAAGTACTGTCTATCACACCTACTCTCCGTGCGACGTTTTGGTCCGTAATTTCGTTAATAATCGGTTTATCTACCTTTATTATGCATCAATTTGTTCAGTGAGGAATTTGCATTCAGAAATAAACAACAATTTTCACTTAAGTTGTTTTTGTTTTCATTTATGAGCGATAGTTTACTCAGCATACGCTCGCGTAATGCTGAAAAATCCGCTCCGCGGACGCTCGGAAACATTACAGTGACGTCATCACCTGCTCATTAGCATATCAAAATACAGTAGGTGGCGCCACGTGACGGGCCATAAAAGCCGTTTTTCAGCATTACGCGAGCGTATGCTAGGTAAACTATCGCTGATAGAAGAAAACACAAACAAATTTCTGCCAGTTCATGATTTATTTCTGAATGCAAATTCCTTACTGAACAAATTGATGCATAATATTTACAGATCAACCGATTATTAACGAAATTACGGACCAAAACGTCGCACGAAGAGCATGTGTGACAGACAGTAGGCTATTTTTCGGATTTAAAAAGTCCATTTTTTAGAACTTGTCATGGCGACGCCTGAGAGACTGGTTTCGATTATTGCTCTGGCTGGTTTGATTTCGCTTTTTTGTTGTTGTTTTTCTCGGAGGAGAAACGTCTGCTGCTACTCGCCATGTAATGGTTCGAACCAGTTTTCCTGAGGAACACGCGCTAACGCCATCTATCACCGAGTCTTAACGTTACGTGGTGCTCAATGACTATTGTTAGTAGCCAATCAGATACCTTTCAAGGGACCTTGGGGACCGGGCATCCCTATTTTGCCAAACCTTCCCGACGGTGCTCATCGCTGTACCATGTTCATCTGTATTCAAGTTCTAAGACATTTTGGGCCGCCTTATGCTAAATTCCCTGATCCACATCCGTTATTCGGGGACCACATCAAAATCATTAGAAAATTTGTAATTTCATAGGGTTTAGAATATAGAGGGTTAAGGTTTAGGTTTAAAGGTTCCAGGGTAAGACTTAGACTTTATAAAGTCGAAAATTCGAATTTTTGAACTCGAATCGTCAACTTAAAATCTCGAAAAATGACTTTTTAAACTCTTAATGGGGGACTTAAGATCCAAAGTTTCAGATCCTGTTAGGTAACGTGGATATCGCGCCGTCGTGAGGGTGAAGAATATCGTAGCCTCGCTAATTCAGTTCAGTTACCTCTGGATAATTTGAAAAAGTGTAATTAACATACCTACCATATATATATCAAAAGAAAATGTAACTCTTGATATTGCGTGATATAGATTTTTTTTTCTAACAGCAACTGTCCGATTGTTGCAGCCGAGAAATGAAACAAGCATCATCGGAATATAGACACCACCTTAGATATCACCTTTCTAACGATATGCAATTTTAATTTTTGTGGCGAAAGGGAGATAATCGACTATTAATTGCGCTTAAGGTTTTAGTGTAAAGAATGTTAAAATCCAACAATGCGGGACCCAGGGTACCTCCTCAAAATGGTTCCTGGTAAAAAAGTTGAAAACTATAAACTAAAATGTAAAGGTTTAATCGTGATTTAAAACTTCCAGATGAACTAACAAACCACTGGCCGAAATCACCTTAAAACCTTAACGTCATTGTCTGTTATTTTGTAAGACCAAAAGTGCTTGACCTAATCCATAATCTGGACACCAGAACTAAAACGTTTCCATGCCAAAATAAGTTCTAATACTCGAATAAGTTCTGGAGTTTATCTCAATAGATAAACTCCAGTCTAATCTCAATTAGCGAAAGTGTGGGAACTGACTCCAATCGACCCAATAATCAGGGTGAAGCTAGGAAACAAAATACAGAAGTTATAGAATAATATTAAACAATGACATTTATTTCTTATAAATTAACCATGAGAACACTTCAGATTTAATTCATCCTTTCGTGTACTCCTTTGCAAAAGACATTTAATTACGAATAAGTAAAGACATTAATATTTCCAAAGAAATACACCGATTATAATAAACTCTGTTTTTTATTGCATTATTGTAATGCTTGAAAAACGACGACACAATGACCAAAGCAGAGAATTTAAGACCATAAAACGACGAAGTTTGAATTTATTGTGTGATACATTAGGGTCATATTCGTAGTTTAAGAATAAAACGTGTATATTTGCAGAATAAATGATGACATTACTATATTATACACCCCTTTCAGCATTACACCCTAAAAGATCAAAGATGAAGCAGACGTCTTACAGTCGTTACTGCCATGGTGGCCGCTAGAACCAATGATACAAAAAATAATTTTCTCATCGCGTTAAAAGTTTTGGGCTCTTTTCTAAAACATAATTTTCTGACAAGTGTAAAAGATTGTTACTCCAACAGAGGTACATTAGAAAATGATAATCATACTCCCGCAACTATTCTTCTCAGTGCACATATCCGTTTGCTATGTGGTATTGCTGCGTGTCCACTATCACGCTGGTATATCCGGCTTGGGGCATCAACGGATACGACTTTTGACTATGCATACTGTTAGAATGGTAAGACGATGGGTCGACGTAGGACAGGCAGTCGTATGTGTTTTTCACACAACTCGTATACCCGTCGCGAATGTACGTGTCGGCTGTGCATGCCACCGCAGTTCGAGAATAATCGACTAAGTTACGATTGCTGCTATTGCTACAAGCGCCATTGTTGCTGCTGCTGCTACTGCTAGTGCGATTCTTTTCCTCTACTACCGATACAAGCGGTATCGTATTACGATTGCTGTCCATTTTACTGCCCATTTTTGTGAAAATGTTCGCTGTCTCGTGCACTGCCATTGTACTGTTCGACGGCGGGGATTTCAGCGCGCAGTTCGGCGTAAAAGCGGCTTCCGGTGACCGCGTATGGGCGTCCGCTTGTGAAATGCCATTCACAGCCTGGATGCAAGATGTCGAACTAGAGTTACCTTGGCGACAAGACATGATGACTGACGTTGTCGTCGGGCGAGTTTCCCGCGGTGATACTGACGATGGTTGCATACTATTGTTGCTCTTCTGCGCGCTCACATTTTCTATAGTATCTTTTGGTATCCGATGCGTTGCGTCAACCGCTGAGTTATCGTATTTGCTACTACTACACGTACTACTGGGCTGCCGTAGGTTTCGATTGGCGATGGCCACATCGGGTTTGTCCGGGAAATCCGCACCGCTGCGACTTTTTGGAAAACAGAACGATTTATCTGCCGAAGGTTCTAAACTAGTATTATTGCAACTATTACAACGCGAATTGACTTGCGCTTGTGAACAATCTGCGAAACGACTAGCCGAAGTCGACGACGTTGCCGAAACTTCTGGTATATGGTTACGGTTGTAAGCTTCCAGATAGGCTTGGCTGTAACGATTCGAGTCGGTATTTTGAACAGCCAAGAGTCCCGTATAAGGGGCACCGTCTCGTATATAATATCTTTCGTCGTAGGTATGTTGTTTATATGCGTTTCTCTCATCCATGTAGCGTCCGTGTGCTGCGGTCGGAGTATATGGATAAATACAAGAATTGTCCCCGTAAACGCCAATAGACGGATGGCTGTAAGCGGGGTGATAAAGAGCACCATATCTTTCGGTGATCCCTTCATGGTTGGGATACACTACCCCAGCGTGTAAGGGCATCGGTACTTCTGGGCTGTCATATCGGTTATCCTGCGTGCCGTATTCAGGGGGAGAAAACTCAGTCGGTGCCGCCGTGATGTGAGGGTACGGCGACCGACGACCCGTTTTTGTGATCCTGTTGCCGGATCGCACCTTACCGAGACGCGAACCGTCACGAATGTTTGTAAATGGAGATGATTCCTCCTTGGACATCGTTTGTTCCAGTTGGAGTTGAAGTTGAGAAGACTGTACATCACTAATAGAAAAATGAATGAAAAATCCATTAATTAAAAGTACAAAACGTGCTTATACAAAATGTTATCTGCCATACCAAATGATTTGAAAACTTACGTAAGCACATAGTTCACACTAACTATACAATGAGGGCGCGATGATCGACTGTTGTGAACAATTGTAGCGTAGCTTTGCATCCAGACCCATCCTCCGTCTTTGGCCAGAAATCTGTAATACTTGGTGGTAACCTGGCCTTTGATAAGTACTGCAAAAAAATATGAACTTCATTTATAGTGGTATCCCGCACATATCAGCTTTCAGTAATTTCTTTTTGTCATATATTCTATCTAATTAAAATATTCTAGTTATTTGAAACTTGATAAGTAATCGTCTTTCGGGGCTGTCAACTCCTAAAAAGTACCACCAGTAATAAGTTGAAGAATTCATTCAATTGAATACAACTTTAGTGAGCTATGAAATGTATTGTTCAAACAATGAGTAACCAGAAGTAAAGCTCTCAGTAACATCTTTCACATTTCAGTACACAAATCAAATCAGTATCCCGTAATACTAACATGCTGAAAATCAGGAAAATTGGCAGCTTTGATCGTGAAATAAGATTTAATGCGGATCCAACTTACGTGTGTGATGAGAATATCTCATATGAAGTATATCACAGGCGTGTATATAGTGGTAAAGGGTTTTCTCGATCAGGTCCTGAGGTTCATAACCGGTTAACTGCGCTACTCTGAAAAACAAATTAACCATTAGATTTAAGAAATCTGAATGGAATTCAAATCCTGGATATAATCGTTCTGTATATATGTGCTAATGAATAAAGACTTCGAGGATTTTCAATTGATAAACAGCATTTGAAAAATGAGTTTTGTAGATCTATGATGGCGGAAAAATCAGTTTAAAAATCCGATTAGTCCGGGCTTCCTTTGAAAAAGGAGCGTAGGGCAAACGTATTTTCAAAATGAATTTCTGTCACAAATAGAATCTATATGAGATAAAGGCATACCTAGATGATTTCATGATTTAAGAAAAAAAAATGCGAAGATATAAGATATCATTACCTTGCGTCCAGGAAAATGAGCTTTAAGTCCAGACTTGCTCTGAACATGAACATATTATTGTACATTTTAATTTCGGTGATAGCACTGGGAGGTAGAGAATGACCCACTGCGACTAGGCCCACGTTCTGATAGCAACCATCAAACGGCGTATCCATGGTATATTGCTTTATTTTCAAATATCCGCTGCAGTGAATAACCTGCAATCAGAAATGTACATTTTTTACAAGATATTAAGATATGATGAATGAATTTATTCTGATGATACCGTCACATTATGATACCAAGTCAATACCCTATTTAGTTGATTTGGTGGATATAATCAGAGGATGGGTCATTCCCAAGCTAATAAGTACTAAAATTTAAAAGCTTAAAAAGGCGTGACTTATCAGCTTATCATGCTTTCGTACTTTTCTATGACAAGGGATGGAAGACCATTTTTTCAAGATATGAGGGTTTGTTTGTTAACAGTATATTCTGTATCAACGTTGAAAAGCTAACGATCGAGTTGATTATACTTACTTTGTAGCCGCCAGATGTGAGGCCAGCATTTCGCTTGGCCAGAACGCATTTCATGCGTATAAAAAACGACCTTTCGATCTCGATATCTAAAATAAATAAGGCGGCCATCGATAAGTGAACAATGTATTTCAAGTGTGTAACGCGACCATGTGAGAAAAACGCAAGTGTTTTCGACAGGCGTACAAAACCAAACTTATATTTACTTAACCAAAATAACTGTAGCCATAACGCTGACTCGGCGATTAGTAATTAATTATGAAATTTAACATGCTCTCGGTAGAAAAATCAACATTTGCTTTATATTGTATGGCCCTAATTTAATACCGTGTCTACAAAAATATAAGTGTTCCAAAAGCCACTTGTCCATCGATCCGAACGGGCATATCACTTTAATAAAAGCTTAAACAAAAATTCAATATCCATTTTCTCAGCTGATTCGACATTAAATAAACATTGCGAGATTTTGATCAATATTGCGTATTTTCGCTTGCCTACATTTCCTGTTCATTAATGTCTGAAACTATAAACAGAACGCCAGTCGGGGCTTTGAAGTTTGCTTCTGGTTTAATCGAGAGGCACAGAATTCGATATTCGCGCAAACAAGGAATCAACCGGAGTGCCAGTCGAGAGAACCGGTTAGCCGGCTCGCACCAGGTGCTCGAGTGCAATTTCATCATCTCGCTCTCGTTCGCTTTCATTTTTTTCGACGAGGCAAACACGATCAATGAGTAAGAGAATAGTGGAGGGGTTCTTGTTTCGAAAGTTTTTCGTAAAAGAGCAACTAAATACAAAAATTCTTAATAAAGAATAAAAAAATTTCGTAATTGAAACTATTGTCCAGCCGCGTTGGCAGGTTAGATGGCTTTCTCTGTTATAGTTTTTTTCTATACTGATCATTCATCTATACAATGTCTGTGATGAAGTCCACGTGGGTGTAGGGTCGCCACCCTTGGGAAATTCCAGAAATCCAAGACAGCCGCCGGCAGCCATTTTAAAATTTATCAAAAATCAACCTTGTTACTGATTGACCTACAGGTCAATGTGATACATCTTTTCCAACTAATATGATGTCGAGGAATCCATTTCTGATGTTTATTCTGTGGTTTGCCTTTTGGCTGCTGGACTATACACATTTCTCTTTATGTACCCCTATCTCCCTCTTGCTCGTGAAGCTCGTATCCACGGAAATAAAAATAAATTTCTAAAACTATCAGGCATCAGATCTAGATTGGCACTCCCAAAAATAATCGCATTATTTTGTATAATATCAAATGACAGTTGAAAGTATTGAAAATGAATTTGAAACGCGCGTATTGGAATTGATGATGTTGACCGAAAAAAGATAGCATACCTTGCCGCAAGTGAGGATGGTAGGGTTGGTGAACTGTTAACAGCGCAGTCATTTCATCGTGGTCAGCCGGGTGAATGTATTCATAAATGCTATTTCCCGTTAGCTCAACCTTTAAAGAACAAAATTTTCAAATCACGAAATATTGAAATCAGAAATATACAGCAGAAGTAAAATGATGGTAGGAAAACATAGATTTTATATCGAATTGGCTTGCATTTACAACTTTGAAATCCATTTCAATTCGTTCTTTTATTTTCATTCAGATTCCGTTAAACGAATTCCATTTTTTCATGTGTATTCAGAAATAGGGGTGGCTACGGGAACATCAGATTACAGCATTCGGAGCCATCGTTTCGATTCGAAGTTTAGAAATTCGGATAAAGTCTTACCTGTGACAGACCCAAATGTACCGATGCAGTTTCCGATATGTACATAATTTTTCCATCAGGAGCCACAACAAAAATAAACCCATCGAGAGTCTAGAAAAGGAGGAGACACAATAACTCCTACATTTTTCGTTCATACTTTTCTATTCATTTCATCTTATCATTTTTACTTCATAAGTTTTTCATCTGTATCTCGATTCAATTACATGTATTGTAAATCTCAGTTGATATTTACCTGTAATAAATGAGATCCTAGCTCCTTATCTAGTGCCGATTTCGGTGGCGCTCTGTAACCCCAGGCATCCCCAAGACCTGAAATGCATGAGAATATTCTATCATAAGAATTTAAAAATCACAATTTTCTTGAGAAAATCCATCGATTTATAATCATGGACTCTAACATGATATAACCAATCACATAATTATTTCCATAGAAGTTGTCCTAAAATACCCGATGTTTGATTTTGAGTTACCCTGGCCCTCGCAACGTCGGTTGCAAGAAGTGATAGGCCAATCGATGACGTAAGGTATCTCCTAATAAAGAAAGCAAGAGTTTCAATGAAATAATGCCATCTTAAGTAGCATATCCGTGACGATGTTTATACCAATAACAAGATTGAAATGTTGACAAAACTTTAATGTGAATAGCCCGGTCGATGCGATCCTACCCAGTGAGCAAATATTCAAATAATGTCGAACCTAAGTGCTAAAAATTCTAAATTGAACCGCGTTTAAAACTGTTGACCTCTGTGACGTTAAGAACAATGGAGTTCGTGATCTATGAATATTTAGGGGCAAACCGCTGGTCATTATAAAACGCTTGATCATGAACCGTCGTCATCGGGCCGCAATCTGTTTGAAAATTTCGTTGATCGGAGCATGGACGTATAAACTAGATATACGTCAATGATCGAAGAAAAGTTATCGATTTTGTAATTAAATGATGTGACGTGTGAATCAAAATAAATTCAATGCCAACAGTGAAATAAATTTTTCATACGCAAGCATTAGCCCCCACGCTAACTAAATCGGTAAGGTGTGACAGGGCCTTAAGACCGACTAGCTTTGAAACAAGTCCCGAAAAGACTGGAAAATCCAGTTCTTTTTGTCGGGATCGATTTTTTTGGGATATATATTTCACTTAATCTTTTGAACATATTCCTCAAATGGAACTGCACAGTTACACTGGTGGCATCAACATAATTTCAGGTGTGTATTCAAAAGGTTTAGGGAATTATCGCTAATAATCGAGCCCAGACAAAAATATTGACTTTTAACATCATTCCAATATGAAAATCGTGAATATGATCAAGTGAAATGAAGAACGTATTTCAGAAAGACATATGAATACATCACTTTCGGACTTGGATATAGCTCAAACAGAACATCCTGCGCTGAAGGGGCTGTTTTCTTAATATTCGCTGTGATGGCACCTTTTTTATTTAGTTAGCTTTGATGAATGAATTAATGTTATGGTAGATTCCTACCGAGTTTTAGTTCAATTGGTGCCGAGAAAAAACACATCGCATCTCAGATATGCGTATACGATAGACCTTATTCGATGAAAATACGGCATCTTGAGAGGGATAGAGTACACACGTCTGAGAGCCGATCTAGTCAATATCCGTTGACATAGCTGATGACGAAACGGGAATCTAGTGGCCATTCAGAGGTCCAAAGAACTTCGGTACACTTTGCACGGTCACTAATAAAGTACATAATCCACGTTATTAAAGCAACGCGATCCTTCCAATATTCATAAGTCCTATTTCTTAGTAAATTGATTAGCTTAGCTGCCGATTTGATTGAGAATATTTGTCTTCGTGTGAAGTGAGCATTTTTCCCACATTCAGGTGTCTAGTGTGAATCTGCGTCATTATGTTTCATTCATCAGTAAATCCCTACTTCATTCATTACTTATTCTAGGTAATAACTACCGATTCTGGTGCAGTAACCCATTTACGAAATTTAAGTCTTGAGACATTACATACATTGTTTGTTTTGGGGCATGCTATTGTTAAATTTCATAAATATATAGTGTATTTGTAAGTGATGAAATTCCCAGTTATCTAACATCGTTTTGCCATTCGCAAAAGATTTTTACTTCATGCGACGCGTTGTATGCCCTGGTTGTGAATAAATGTAAAATTGATTCGTTTTGAATAAAAAAATGCTTTCGCCTGAGGATACATTTCTCATCGCTCTCTATTGTCAAACCGAAAGAAATATAGATCGAAATGAAATCAGTCCCACACACTTGTGCCAGGGTCATTTTGTAATTAATTTTCTACGGAGTCATATGCTAGGTGTGAAGCGAAGAGATAACGGAACGGATTTCGAAACGAGTTGTATCCACTTTGTATACAACAAAGTAAATTTCGAGTCTAGGCGTCAGTTTTTCGACTTTTTATCGTCCAAATCTGAAGAATACCCGACAGAAGTTGGATAAAATAAAACAATCCATGAGGTTTTGTCATTACGGCTTAGGCGGGATTTCAAAACTGGATTCTCTAAACTACAGTTGCCGATAATGCAGCGCCGGCTTTCTCTTCCGTAACCGGATTTAAGACTTTTTCCTTTCACCAAACAACCGGAAGTGGTATTGTTTAAAAAGCGTGAAACAAGCGTTTCGGTGACACCTCAGTTTTATCGTGAGCCGGCATAAGATCAGCGCGGACGTGTGGTTCTAATGATATTGTCAAATTAAGCAAATAAATTGTCAAATCGGGATTATAATGTATGAGAAACGGACATAATGGAAATTTAATCTCGAATTTCTCGACCACACATCCGCTTTCACTTCATCGGAAGATGACCCCATAAGTCGCCCGTCTGCCATTTTGAACAACTCAGCACTTCTGCAGCGCGATAGACTTATAAAAGTAGTTATCCCATATTGCGTCACGTGCTTGAGATAATAACGTTACAAAAGTCCATTGAATTAATCACCATTTTCCATAGAGTAGATCCTTTCTTTTAGAGAATTCATCAATTGAATATTTGCTTTCCTGTTTCACTCAGATACGCATCGAAACAGTTTCTAAACAAACATACAAGAATGGTAACTTTTTCGTCATCATCGTCATCATTTGCATATATAAATAATGTTCCGGATGCTTTTTTACAATTTTCTAATAATCTGCCAAGTTTTCCGGGCCGTGCAGGTGTACGATACTATGGCTTCTTTTCGCGCATCTTTGCTTAGAAATAATGTCGACATCATACCGACGCTCGAGAAAAGGGTCTTTGATAACTTGAAGGGCCACACAAGCTCGTTTATTATTTCTCAACAAGAACTAGGGGATTAAGGTTAAGGACACAAAACGATGGACAATTCAGAAGAACGGTGTATCCGCAATTTTATTTGCACAGTCAGAGCATCAATTCATCTCGGATATATTCACATCTGGGATTTGCTACAACTGCCGAGAAATAGCCCATCTGATGGGACATATTAATTGAAATATAAAAACAACAAAAGAACAGTGCACATACGTCAGTCTGACATTTGGCATAACGAAGCTTATGCAATGTTTTCAATACTCCGTATTAATTAATTAAAGGGAGCGCAGGTTTCTTCATGGGCGATTCTCGAAGACAATTTCAATAAGATGGTCTTTGGGATTATAAGAAGTACTACGAATGACGAATGCTAAATTCTTGAACATGTGCAACGAAGCGTTTCTACATTTTGTGGAATGGTGTTTGTCTCCGCACGAATTTAGCCAAAATGTCTACATTAAGAACTTAAAGTGACAAAAGATTTTTGATTATGATTGATAGCAACTGATTATAAGCTATCTGTTCATTAGGCAACGCCTTAATCTTGACAGAAAGTCTTACAGCATTCGGATAAGAATTGATGGTCTTTTACTCTTTTCTGCAATTAGACTTTAATGAAATGAATGTCTCCCACTCGGCCCTATTTCCCTTGTGCGTGCCCGTACAAACTATTTCCTAGATTCGCCAACCCGCCATTAACCCAGCAGCCTCGCTTTCATTTGTTCAGGCAGACGATATGTCATGTTGCTCGAGGAAACCATTTACTTAATCTACTCAAATTAAAAGTTCGCACGATCCACGGTTCCTAATCTGCTTAAGTCATGAATTAAGTACCGATCACAAGTTAAGTGTAATTAATGAAACTTCCCTATGTTTTTACGGGGAACGATCGTATTCACAGCCATAAAGCTACCGACAGTTTTTTCTTGTGTTGTTTTCTTTGCTCGGGGATACGAAGACAACTTCTCAGGAATATTAGCCCAATTATCTTCGGCTTCAGCCACCGGACATTACTTAGCTTTTAGCGACTGTTCGCCCTTTGTTCGCCGGAGGTAAAGTCCTTAAAAAAATTCTCGATGAAATACCGGACGTTGCTGTAAATAGCGTTACAGGGGGTTCTTATACGCTTCTCAAGGGATTTTCAAAGCATAGTACATTAAACGAGCCTAAACCGAAGTTACTGAATCGCAATCTTGCAAGTATACAGTTTTCGACAAAATAGCTTGAATTGAGTGAGCCACTAGTAGAGCGTAGGAAATTCGGTTGCCTTGTTCCCTACAACTGAAACATTAGAAATGCTCGATAAATTAATCTATTCAGTAAACCACAGATTCACTCATAATACAAATCATACGGCCAGTCAATGTTTGGACATATCGAAACTAATGGCCCGATGAAAACGAAAAAAAGTGTCAAGGGCTATTAAACGCGCAGCTTTTTGTTTTAGGTTTCATTTTCCGTTTGAATGTAGCCGACCCTTTCTAAAAGTACCTAATGATCCTCACTGCGTCATAACTTGATTGATTTCATGCACGACAATTAGTGTTGACCACACGTGAGACTCGATGATAAATTAAAAGCCATCCGTTTCTGAATGGTCATCGACTGTCTTAGATGGACATGATATACCACGAAATATGCGCCAGTCGCCTTACGATACCAGTTCAATTAAGAGAGAATAAAGGGAATATCAAATATATTTCGAATGAATTGATTTTCTTTTTCAATTCATTCCCACTCTATCGTAATTATCTAGAAATTTCATATTTTCAAAACCCGGTATGATGTTGTAAATACATTGTATTCAAGTTTCGAATGCTGAATCTAATCCATGTAACTTTCAGAAATAACTATAATAAAGAAACCCATGCCGAGTTTTCAATTTCCTCGAAAATGAATAGGAAGCAATCGAATATTGCAGAGGTGGACAGGTCTGGGAACGTAAAGCGTCTGAATTCAAAGTCACAACAAATCATTAATTACTAAGCTGACGGAATGCAACCGGAATATCGAGAACCGTGAGAGACAACGATCTATGATGTTCATTTACAGTTTGCGATCGAGTAATTAATAACCATTTTTAACATCTGCCGACGAAGGATTAAATAAGAAATAATTCTTCAGCGCAGCATCCGCGTTAGAGGATTCAACGATAATCATCACTGATGATGTTTGACGTTCCGGGAATTTTAGCAAGCAAAATGGCGAGCGCGTCGCCGCGATGTGAAAACAGGAGAAATCATTGTCACGCGCAAATTAATTACACGTGAATTTAAATCAATTGGAAATTAATTTTTCGACTGACTCAGTTCGCCGCGATGATCGCGGAGACGCGCAATTAAAAGTCAACAAATTTTCGACCGGTTATAATGAAATTTAAGATAAATGGCCAATTTAAAGACGACTGGCATTTTGGTTCGTCAGGCACCGTCTCCTAAATGCATGTTAAATGAAGGCAATTCTATCCAGCTCAACAACTATTAGAACTGAGCATCGATTCGATAGTTAGTTCATTGTGTAAAATGACGTCCCGTTATATCATGATGTGCGTCCAAGGCCGAAGTAATAAAGCTAATGGGGAATAATTCTAATCTAATGACAAGAGTAAAGGTATTCATTATACAGTATAACGGCGTCTGTAGCTAGTATTTACGTATCTATCTCCGGCGTTGGCCATCGGCTACGGCTTAAAACCTGTGGATCCATTTAAAAAAACAAACATTTTCCATCAACAAAGGAGGACCGATGAGACTGAGAAAGCTGCCGATTGCGTAAGAATCGACTGATCGAAAAACTCATCTGATATGTTGAAGATCCCTTCCATCTCAATTCCATCCGTCACGGCGCCCTACTGGTCCTTTTGAGCGTAGAAAAGACAGTGCAGGAAGAACATGAAACTAAGGATTCCCTTTCCGAAATGCTTCTTGATATTTAGGGAACGGACTTGGTCCAACCGTCGTCTCTCCAGATTTTGTTTCAAATTGCTTCTAGTCCTGCCGTTTTAATCCTATCATTCTGATACTTGGTATAATTTGCGAAGTAAACCGTGTTTGTTTATTCTATGTTAATCGGAAAAAGGAAGTCTTTTCTGAAAAGTTCGCTAAGACAGAGTCAGGTTACACGCAATAAAATCCGAAAGGATAATAAAAGAAAATTAATAATGTCCCCAGGGCGCCTTCGTAAATTCTGAAAAGCGCAATATTCAATAATAAATACGATGATTCAACACGAATTCAACATTTATGCAGGCGTCTTGACGACATTTGCTATTTTTCTATTTTGCTTATTTACAGAAAATGTGGATCTTTATATATCACACGGAAAATTGCCGTCACATGAAAATAATGATAAACATGAAGACAATTGATTTTCTATTAAAATGATTATGTTTCTATGACCAAGAAAAACTTGAAAAAACTTCCATCACTATTTGAGCTTTCGATGATAATGAACGAAACTGCGGTGATTGGTAACGATCTTTACCATCAAAGTTTCAAAGTTTATTCTATTAGCTCCATATCTTAGACAAAAAATGCGAGCACGGACAATTCTGTCATACAATATACATTACAAGGTCGCCAAAAAGATGGCTAGAGACGATAAAGATGGTAAAACTTGCTATCATTCCGAAAATAACCGGAACGATTGAGTTGATCTGGTATAGACTTCAACGCAGTCGAAAGCGCTCCGTTTGATTACCAGATATCAGTCGGTGTCCTCACACCTAACTTTTGTGCGACACTGATGTATTTAGTTTTAATATTACGAGAAGAATGATTGATTACCGCATTTATTAGTGACGTATACTCTACCAGTTCGCTTCATGTATCGTTTATAGTTTGGCCTGAATCTTGAATGAGGCACCAAGTATTCGTCTGGATAAATCTGCGTAATTACACACGATGTTCTTGGGCCTTAGGTCGACCGGGACGAGGCGATAAATTTATTAGCGCTGCGCTCATTACTCAGTGATTGGTGTCAATTAGCTGAGGCCCTCAATATCCGGAAAATGGGTCCACTTGCTTCGTATTCATCGGAACAGGATTACAAAATTCGCAGTTATTTGCCAATTTCAGTGGCTTAATTACGATAGAATGTATCCTCGCATGTCCGTCGAATCGGTTTCCCCGGGGCGCGCTGAACATTTCTGACTAGCCCGATATCCAGTTAGTAAGATAACGGGGAATAATACAGGAGGGAGTTCCGATGCCCGCTGTGAGCCACGCGAGTGGATACGTGATATTGAAATGACCGAGATATCTGGTAATTCGACACCGTTTTCTTGTCAAGCAATTGGCACAAATAGAAAACATCCATATCGAAAAAAATCTACACCTTTGGCGTCATAATTTCAACACGGGTGACGAGTATTTTTAGATACAACATTTGAAATTGTTTTGCAAAATAACCCTAGATTGAGAATCTTTTGACAAACGGTTGAGGCTTTATTTGAATAAAGATGGAAATGGATTTACGTCATAATCAACATTCATCCAATGACTCAGAAAAGAAAATGACAAAAAATGCTAAACCTTTCGAATCCAGATATACCGACACAGCATAACATTGAATACCATCCAATCATTCATAACTCTTGACTGCTGGATATTTAACTAATTCGATACGATAAGACCCGTCTAATGACCGAATATCTTAAACCGTCGCTGGTATAAATCCACTGTTAATACGGTGTCTATATCAGAGCTTTTTCTCGCGGGAGAACTGCATTATTCGGCGGTGCAGTTCCGCGGTCTGCACTTGGGCGTCTTGTCAGTTAATCGTATAAAACATGGGTTCGTGATGAACGCTGGATTATTCCCAAACACGTTCCCCAATCTCATTATGTATAGACGCTCTCGGTGGCACATTTAACTGATGAGCTACGCCAAGCAGGGATTTGCCAGCAAATTAACAAGATTTGCTTTCCCGTTCGCCGACTGTCAACACAAATATTCATTTTGACCAACACACAAATATACTGACAAATCATAAATTCAGATGATGCGAAAAACGCAAAATGCAGATTTTTTCAGTTTTTGATTGGTTATTTCATGTTCCACTTTTGAAAGTGATGAAGTATTTTAGTCCTGTAAGCTATAGAAGTCTCAAAATTGTATACTAGATACATTAACACAGGATTTTACATCGAAAGACTTTTCCAATAACAAGAACGACCAAAATTATTAAGGCAAAAAGGTAGGCTTCCTATCACACGAAAACCTGGGCACTGTAGATCATTAAAAGCTCGCAGATGATTGGTGCTTGGTGAGGCGCGAGATTCGTGTCTCAATTAGCTTGACGCTCACGCCGCAGTATCTCGGTAATTGGTTGTCACATACTTGCCGTCTGCAGAGATAGAGCGAGAACTGTTTCTTTTTCCGCGTCATTAAAGCATGAGGATATGGCGCTTACAATGCTGCAAAAATTACGCGTATTTCATACGCCGACGAACGCGAGTTCTTCAAAAGAATCGCGTCCTCGAAGGTAGAGCAGCAGCCATTAGTTCCGTTCAGTAAACTCTCCCAATAAAAGATCTTGCCGGTGGTTACGCTATTAAGTCTTAATCAAAAGGGATTAATTATACCTCTCATAACGAATAGAAACCGATTGACAATTCACTCGCGAGAAAGGAGTTTCTCATCGCCAGAAAATAAACTTTAGCATCTGAAAACTAACAAAAATCTGTTGAAATACGACAAGAAAAGAAGACAACTTTCATTTCAGCGCTATATTTGAACTCAACAAATTTCATTTTCAAAAAGGTTCAAGGATTGAACTGTAAAAACCAAGACTTTTGAATTCAAACATCAAGATTACCATGCGTATACTAATTGATGTACCGGTATAATGTCCAATGTTAATCGATTCTCTTTTAATTGTTTGCCCATGTCTAACTTTTTTTTATCGGACACAATATCCATCCAAAGGATAAGGAATGACTGTATTCAAGTAAATGAATGGTCAGCATTTTCATTAATCTAAGAATTCTTAGAATATGGTCTCAAAACTGTGCATTCAATATGTGGAATCTTATAGTGTGCATGTCATTTGGATCTGATGTTTATAGAATATGGTAAATGGTAAATGTCCAATGGTAATAATCACATGTTCACCCAATTTCCTGTATATTTCCTTCTGTAATTTCTACTTCTGGCATTTAGTATATACTATATACCTATAGCATATTTTTAGCTTTGGCATCATACATATTATGATGGCGTTTCTACCTATGGCAATTTTACCTCTGACATTATTACCTGGATTCATACCAAGCACACGGATTGCCGAAGAAAAAAAACAACGCATGCTTGTGAATAACAATCGAATGAATTAAATCGAACATATACGACGCTTTTACACTAAGGACAATGGCGTATATTAAGCAAGTCCCTTTGATTTTATTATAAACACGTACCGTTACATAATCTATTCAGGGCGTTTAATAAAAGCAGAGATTATTGACGCAACTACAACAATTGGATGTTTCGGTTCCCAAGTAGCAAACCTGAATTAATCCAATTGGGATAATGACCAAATGGTGATCAATAACATATTTGTATAATTTTCTTGGAGATAGGGCTATTTGTGGTGGATGGATGTTATTCTCTCGACTGGAGGGCTGGATAATCCTCGTAGCACATGCAACGATCACATAGCGCCGTCATAATCGCCGGCGACAATTTTATGTAGATCTCTCCGAATTAGATAAGGCCATGAAACTCTTCGAAAACGGTTAGAAATCTCCACGAAACTGATAAGGCCACGGTCGCTGGCGATGCATCGGCTACAACTTTGTTGTGAAGAGTCAAACATTTAGAAAATAGTCACCGACGATTTAAGCAAAGCGGATTTGCTTTTTGCGGAACTTGCTTGTGGTAATAATTCTTCGAAATGCGGTCGCATGATTTCCCGAAACTTGTCGGCGTTGACAGTATCATGTCACACCGATAGTCGTTCAATTATAGAAAGTACATAAATGAATAATTCGGAAATAAATTACTTCGATTGAAATAATGAAACGCGCGGCAAGACATCGCGTTCGTGTTTGATTTATGGAGTTTGTTTATGATGTCCAAGATACTGGAACACCATTGCAGTCGAAAGCCTTCGTCTTATGGACAGTCACGTTTCTCATTGCATGCAATTTATTACTGCGTCGAGCCCTTATACCTAGTTCTCCGCGAATCTGTTAAATATTGATAGTCGTTTTAAGTCGAGAATGAGTTGATGATGAGAAATTCCCGCTCGCTTCGGCAGTTGTGCGGTTTTCATAGACAAGACCGACGTAAAACAATGGCGGTCTTTCGGGAACAAACTGAAAACTGTGCGTCCGAAGCGATGGCACGGATTATGATGATGACAAGCCAGTTTGCTCGCGACAAACTGAATGCCATCCGTAGAGGTTGTACACAAAACCAGATGCCTATAACTGGCTGCCAAATCCTATGATGTATTAGCTTCAATTTCGAAGCTTTAAATTTTACCGAAGACTTGTGGTTTTGGCATTACAATGCAACTCCTAATCTTTTGAGTTAACAAATCTGTGAGGAAATGAAATTGTCCTGATTTTTAAAAATAAAAATGGTTCAAGCAGCGTGTTTCAAATGAGTGTTGGTTTATTGCAGGCTACGATTACAAAAATTGTTCGTATCATAATCGCAATAGTGAGGTTTTCACAGAAAAGTATATATTATATTGCATCAAACGCGTATAAACCATCTGTCATGATGTAAAGATAGATAAAAACAATAAAAAGTAAATCAAAAATAAATTGTCAAATAAATCGGTTACGTGATAAGATAGAGACGGGTCATGTGAGAATGCTTCTGGTGCAGTTGATCAGGTTTTGATGGCAAATACTAGGTAGTAATGACTGTTTGTTCAGATTTCTGTAAATCCAGACTTGATTACAGTTCTATCTAGATTTAGTAAAATGTTTTGCCGACGCGTTTATCCGGTAGCAGCGACAGCATGGCTTTAAGAAGATTGCCAACTCGATCTCTAAGTGCCCACGAGTGCGATGTAAACTTCGGGCGACATAAAATACATGTTTCGACGACGCGAACAAGGATTTTATCTCGCCGGTGACAGCCGTAACTTAAACTTGATTGATAATCATATCTATTTAATGAAGCTGACAGTTACTCGCGCTCACCGGATTTGCGAGCGAAATCCGTATCTTCTTTCCAACCACATTCATTAGTTGTAATACCATGTACACCGCACGGACAAAACACCAGAATCTAACTCAATCAAGCCGATAAAGTTTTATTTGCAAATAACACAAGCTTCGATGATTTTTATGATACAAATCTTAGTAATTTTTGCAATTTTTGCACCATTTTCTTAAACGTTTACGTAACGATTACAAATTTACAAACTCTAGATGTTTTTACCCGATTTGTTTTTGGTCTTTTATTTCTATCAATATATACGTTGATTGATGCTACTATAGTAATTATTTTTGGCAGCTAATGTTCTAAAAGGTTTTGCGAAATATACACCACGACGCGCCGAGAATCCTCAATGTACCTACTTTCGAAATTATTGAATGATCTAATCATTTGGTAATTTTACCATTAAAGAAAAATCCAAAAAGAGTGGTGGGAAATCTAAAAGATGAAACTCAAGATCTCACCGTATACTGAAAATGCATCATTTTGTTGGAGTATTATTTTGTTCAGTTGTCATGTGATTCATTAAAAGTCGACTAGACATTTTCATGTAAAGACGGACAGCCGGGCGCCACGTGAAGTCACCTAATATACGTCACTTATTCTCGATTACCTCCCTTGAATTACTACGGCCCTAATTTGTTTAAGGTAATTAATAAAGTCTCCCGTATCATTTAACAACGTGTTTCCGTCACGTGTGGAGCACGTTCTTTTCATTGAACCCGTGTTTTCGAGCGCGCGAGGCTGGCTGGACTTTGCCATGCCCGACATGTTCGACGAATACGATATTTCTTCAAAGATATTTGTCCAGAGAAACCGACAAAGCCGACACTTCAACCCGACAGAACTCCCAACGCCTCGAACAGGGCTGGAACATTATCATGCTAATCAAATAGTCACCAATCTTAAGAGCAAAATCCGCTCGGTAAATGCGTGGCAGTTCGATTTTCTACTAGCCAATTCTTATTACAGATGTTTCTATTTTCTAAATTGATCAAATGCTGCTCGATTATGCTTCATCACCATGGACTCTAAAACGAGTCAATGTCTGTTACTCTGAGGAGGGTTGATGATACAAGACGCAATCAATCCATCTGGTAATTTCTATTTCTAATTTTTGTTACATTAGAGACTCAGCAAGAGTATATTAAGCACTTGCGTCAAAAAATTAAAAGAAATGAACCATATCAGAATGTCTAAACTTACACAACTATTGGTCAAACCGATTAAGTGTGACATAATGAAATAATTTCCTTTTGGATTTTCGAAAGGATCTTTGGATTTCTCATTAGGTTAGTGCGGCCTAAGGCGGGAAGTCAACATTTTCTATCATCACAGTCAACAAACTCTAATAAACGAGCTTCAACGTCGACTGAGGTTTCATTTCTGATATTTGTTTGATATGCGAGGCCGCTGTGGCAACTTTACGAGCGAGGGGATTATTGAGCGTTGTTTGGGGAACGTTTCTCAGCATATAAAACGCACTAGTTCTACCAACATGGCGCTAATTGTACGACCGAAACCAGACCAAGATTTCATCGCAGCGGCCACAGACGATTAGGCGACTACGATACATGGAAATGGGGTTCTCAATGCGTCGACACGCGTAGAAAAAAATGTACATTAAATCCACAAACAGAACTTTGTTTACCGATTGTGTTGGCCATTGCTGATTGCTCGTCAAGAAACTATATAGCTGCTGCTATTAAGTGATAAAAAATAAATGCAACGATCGCAAACAAAGTCGGAAATGCGAATACAAAATCTTTCGCTATTGAAATGTACATATGTCTTTATGTCTATTAACCAATCTTTAAGCATTACAATATTTAAGCAAGCTTCCATAAGGACCCGATTCCACGTCAGTGAGCGAAAGTCAAGAGTAAAATCGGTTCGATTATTTAACCCGTTGTAGACCGTCTATAGTTATGGCCATTGATTCTTACTTTCGTGTCTGCAATGCGGTCTCCCGGTTGACGAGCAATAATTCGGCAGCACCTAGTGGGTCGAGAACATATGGTTAATTCTATAATAAACACGTTATGCGTTTTGCAATATAAAGGGTGGTTGCAGTCTGTGATCGTTTTGATGGCACGATCTGGCGATTGTTTAAGTTTTTAACAAGATTAATAATTTATCGAACACAGAAACAGTCACAGAAACACCGGGTGAATTAGCGTGTACCCCGATCTGTTATTTCTGAAATAACAACAGATAACGAAACGACCATTATACTGCAGATGCTATTTCAACGATCGTTCGTTCCATATCAAAATGCCGTGACGACCGAAATATACGTGTAAAGGCCGCCATCATTCCATTATTATCAGCTAGCGCTGCGGGAAATATGTGAATGATGGACTCGCGAAGAGTAAAAACTCAGTCTGTTCGAGCATAGATAATCAACGCTCTCCCCGAGGGCAAAATTCCAGTTTGTGAATAACTATCTCAATTTAGCGTGAAATATTGGTGAGTTAACACGCTATTATAAAGCCCTCCTCTCTACTAATCGTCATAAGCGAAACCGATTATTACAAAGGCATATGTTTCAGTCCGATGACTTATCGGGTCGCCATCTCGGAGCCGGTCTCGCCAACAGATATATAGGATTCTTCGTCGATTGTTTCGAAAGGTTCGATATTGAAAAGACAAAGCGTGTAGCGACGACTGTTAATTAACTCATCTTAACAATGCGGTATAACATTATCGGGAGAAGCGTGTTTACTTGCTAATTTTGACGGAAATTGTATTTTCACATCGATATCGCCGCCTGCACACACGCACTCACACATGCAGATGATATGAAAAATATTTTCACCACTAAAACTAAGTTTATCGAGGAAATGAAAAGGTTATTCAACGGTAAAACTTCATTTTTGGTGACACATTGAATTTTAAACATTACGTTGTTACTATGTTACTATATAATTGTCATTATATAGTAAGATTACCTGTGTTACTATATGATGACAATTTATTATTTTCACATTAAAGCAAAATATCTACAATGCAATCTAAATAAAATGGGACGAGGTCAATAACAAAAATACTACCATCGGAGGAATACTCGATATAGAAATTTCATATAGGTTATTTAAAAAAGAAAAAGTATAAAAGTTACGCATACCATGTCTTAAGTTTGCAATAGAATTATCAAGTCCTAGGGGGGGGGGGGGGGTAATCATTATACGCCTGACCACGTTAGGATGTCCTACGTAACACATTTTCTAAATATTTTCGAATTTCTACGTTTTTCATGGACATTGAAAATGCACTTAAATAACTCGATACTAGCCTTTTTATCCGGCCGTACACAACAAAACCGAAACACGAAACAGAAACGCGTTGAACTGATTGTGCTCCGAAACACGACAAACAGTGTTTCGTATTTCGGAGCAACGCCCACATTTATGAAACTATGGAACGCGATTCATGCAAAAACATGACCTTATTCCGTCCAAAGATGATTGCTGCGTTTCTATCTAACACGGTATGAAACAAAGTTAAAAGCGTTTCTGTTTCACGTGCATGTCTTGCTGTGTGCGTTCGGCTTAGAAGTAGAACTGGCCATATTATGTTTACTTCATCTGCTGAACAACTTACAGATTAGTGACTGATATGTTGTCGTTTTGAATAATGTATACTGTAACTAATAAGACAGATTTATTTCAACAAACTATGAAACTTCCTCGTAATAAATAAATCACTGACCCTTTGATCTAGTTCGGTGAACAGTGGCTGTGCGGGGCTGTCCGGTTCCACTAACGTCCCCGTGTCCGTGACAAACCGGAAGTACGCCGTATTACCAACAGCACGACCGTGCGTGATGTTGTCAATGAAAATCGCTACAGTCTCGTAAATATTGAAGATTGTAGTTATCTATGCAATTTCCCTTCGTTTATGGACGTCAATACTTACACCAGTGACCATAGAACCACGTGTTTCTGTTTATTGTTTAGACATGTATATATATAAAATCATAAAATCTATATTAAGTTGATATCCTAACAGTACAGTGACTTGCCATATTTCTGTAAATTAACAACAAATCGCCTGAAACGTTTGACATCTCGACTCGTAATATATATATATATATATATATATATATATATATATATATATATATATCAACTTAATATAGATTTTATGATTTTCATTGTAATGCAACAAAAGAAAAGGCGGCTGCGAAATGCAAAACCTAATGTCCTTTTTTACTATTGATAACGACGCCATTTGAGGACTGATGATAGACGGTTAACTTGTTAAATCGGTTTCGTTTGGGACAAAAATCAGCTGTGATTTTTTTTTCTTTCGCTGATAAGTCACTCGATCAACAAGACTTATCAGATAATGCAAAAATAGTTTACATTGGTTGAACTGCGTCGTTTGTTTGCTAACCGTGTATCGTTCTCATTGGGAATCACATTAAAATTTCATTTGCGGGAATTTAATAATGACGATACATTAAGTTGTGAGCATCCAATTAAATGAATACGGTTTTGCATCATAAGTTAGAAAAATACAAACAATAAGCTGCGGTTTTAGGCTACAATGGCTACGTGAAATTATTCATAGAAATGGGACCTTCGGTTTTTTGTTGTTACGTGAGGTTTTCGATATAAAAGAACCATATGTTTTTTGAAATTTTGACGCCCGTCGACAAAAAGCGGCGACACAGCGCGTGTTGTTTCACCTGCTGCGATGTTAACAAATTCAGTTAATTTGTTTATTTATTCATGATCGCGCAGTTTCATATCAACGAAAT
This sequence comes from Tubulanus polymorphus, assembly GCF_964204645.1. Lineage (NCBI taxonomy): Eukaryota > Metazoa > Nemertea > Palaeonemertea > Tubulaniformes > Tubulanidae > Tubulanus > Tubulanus polymorphus. The sequence continues at coordinate 12,311,300 of NC_134025.1, forward strand.
AAACGAAGGTACGTGCCTTCAACCGCATCTCGTTTCTTAATTCATTTCGATGAAAAATTTATTCGCCGTTTACTGGCAGTTTTTGTATATCTACGTCTACGTTTCTGATATTATAGTGCATGAAAAAAGAATACAGAACTACAGTAAATCCAATCCCCAAGTTCCGTCAACCAAAGAACGCTCTCAGTTTTCTTAAGACCGAGGATTCGATCGATCGCGCCCACCTGGCCATATGTTGCTTCTGTTAAGTGAAATGATAACCCATTAAAGACGAAAGGACGTTTTTTGTTGCTTGCTCTGACGCATCACCATCTGTTTGGCTAACGACTCGAAACGATGGAATGAATCTGTTGCCACAACGCAATGCACATCCGTTGTTGTCATCATCAAGTTTTACGATAATACTTATCTTTTTGGTAAAATAGAAAACTCCTAAAGTTATGTACTCGTCTGGGGGTGAATATTTTTGCAAAAATACATATTCAGGAAATATCATTGTCAATTTTCATTATCATCCCATTATACGAAAGGGCATTTAGTGCTTATGTCAAAATGTAACTATCTGCCATTACGCATATAGTCAACTTTTCATCATGGGTAGGATGTCGCCGTTAAACACTGGCTTGTTTTGAATGTGTACGTATATAATTTGACATGATGATCTCAACAGCGGATAATTGCATCTTTCATCGCGGCGCTGTTTGTTTAGAAATCATTATATATACGTCCAATTTCTCCGGGTGAAATTCTGGAGATTAGTGAAATTGTCCCTCATCCATGTATTTCTTAGCTGGAAAGATCAGTTGTTAGAATGCGTTAAATCATCTTCGCATTAATTTGTAAATAACTGATTTATATAAGATTCTGGGTGGGCACGGGAAGTCATCGATAGCGCTTTTTCTTTACATGCGGCATATGATAAAGATCTTTGTTAGCGTTTGCATAAAGAGCAGGCGATAACAATAGTAAAATTCTGATTACCAATAATTATAACGTTATCAACAGAAGACGTTTTGAGCGCATAGATACGTATCCTGTAGTTTTCAATTAGAAGATGACTTCTCATAAACGGTAATTATGAACGAGAACATTGCACAGGATAACGGTGTGGTTATTGGAATTATACCTTCGAGGGCTTCCTGGCGCTGGTACTTGTATATTAACTCCATCGGAGCCGAAAATGCACAAGGCCGGGTGCCGTATCTCGAAGGCTTCCGAACAATAGTCGACTTGTTGCCCGAGTGAGTCAAACTGAGAATCCAGTGGCGTACAGCTTTGTTCAGATACTCGCGATAAACAAATGAGGCTAATTTACGAAACAAAGAGATGACAGTGGATTTCTAATTAACGGCTTGATGCCGTGGCAAGATAGAAGATTTCGACAAGGCATCCAACTCTCTTCGAGTGACTTAAGGGAACGTCTTTTGTATAGACACGCGATAGCATAAGATGAGGATAATTTCATCACAACTCATTGACTATTGAAGACTTTTACTAGAATGAATAATATTTTCTTTGCCTGGTGACCATTTATTCTTCTATTGTGTTTCACAGATGTATACGTCGACGCTAGACCAGGACTTAACTTAAAAATCATACGTGAAATTTTTGAGCGAAAAAATTCAATTCAACCACGCACCGCGGACCGACTTGCGCAGACGTCGTGGGATCGCATGTTCGGGTGTATTGAATAGTTGCGGAATAAAAAATAAAGACGATGGTTTCATGCATACCAAAGATAAACCATTGGCAAACATGGACAGTGAATATGTTGCCGTCAATGGACGATCTTAGCCGCGCAGTTTTCAGCCTTAAACAATAAAAGGCGCTACATTCGAGCCTCAACGTGCTCATCTGAGCAAAACTGATCCCCAATAAAATTAAGTTCCCATTTGCATAAAATAAGAATAGATTCGCCCCATCATGACCACCGCTCAACACAAAACGGGCTAATTCTGCGCGCGGCACATTCGCAGCAATGGTCGGCACGTTTTATTTTGACATACAGTATATCAATTACACCGGAGGGCCATTTTTACCGCGATAACCGCCCGAACAGTTCATAAAACGTTAATCTTTATAGTCTTATGGCCTATCATTTCTTGATGATACCTCGATTAAATAAGAGAACGAAGTGTCGACGCACGTCACTGTTTAAACTTCATGAATTATTCCGGCATGACTGGATGGGATCGCTACGTCTTCGACTTCGAGATTTTGCGTGACTCGTAAAATGAAACGCATTAACAATATAACACGATATTGAACCGTCGTACATATTTCCGTTGACGACATGTATGGCGCGCATGCAGTTGTTTCATCATAATCCTAGCAACATTCACCGAATATACCGAAACTGTACAGCGTGAATCAAAATATATTTGTATGTCCACCAATAAATGGGGCTTTCAAAAGTAAAAACTCCGGTTACTCTGCTTCCGGCTATTCCAGCATGATGACAGCGTATATTTTTTTCGGATTGAAATTTCGCAATATCTTTACCCAAAAAATGAAAGCCGCATTTGAATAACAAGGTTACACGTGGCGCTTCGAGCGATTTTTGGGGCTGATTTGATAGGAACGCAGGACCCAGCTCCACGGTTCCGAGTTAGGTATGTTTCTTAGAGGTAAATTAGTCCAACCGATTATACCGGTAAGTTCGAATTAGTCAGATTTTGAAACCATTGCCCAGTGAGAAGCTAGCCTCTGGTGGTAAGCGATTTTCACTTAACAGTCATGCGCGGAGTCGGCTTTCGTGCTAGAATTCTAAACATCGATGTTGTTCAAAATAAAGATAATAAAACAAAAATCTGAGGTTTTCCGATTTGAATAAATTCTATCGTGAAATTTGCATTTTATGCCTTCAAGCATTCGTCGTGGATGTGACATCAGAATCGTTATTAAACTAGCGACAACATAGCGAGCTTTTGGTATTTCAAAAGGAAAACGTTAAGCTCTTACTGTCTCTACTGGTGATTTTGCATCTTTATGAAACCACGATCTTAGTTTAGTTAGAACATGTTCGTTTACGTCCATGGTTAGAACTTGGCAATAGATACAATCGAAATGTGCAAATGAACTTGTATATACACAAAAAAAACTAATCAGATGACAACTGTAAAATGTATGATATCCAACAAACCTAAACAATTACGCATTATTTTGTTTAAATAAGACCGATATCATTGGACTTGATGTTTGATGTTGATATTTCTGGAGCTAATGCATTAGTTTCTTTAGCAGTTTCCAGAATTGTTTTGAGAAATTAAGCTTTTATTGAATACAAATCATAACACTATAAATGGTTGTCCGTGGCTCTGGAACAGTCAGCTTCCGTCTGCGAACTGCACTCGCATCTCTTAAACTGGATCCCCAACCATTGTCGCGCGCGCGCGCACACTAGCAGCAGCTATTTTCGTTCTATATGGCTTTTATTTGAATGGCGACAAAAGAAAAATGAAATACGATAAAAACGCCAACATCAGTCGATTATTTCTCGGATAGTTATGCTGTACAAATACGAGATTAGCAATTATCGGAGAGACGAATGAGATTCGTGCAAAATCCATCTCTCTCCGCTCCGTACAGCAGCTAGTGCCCGGTAGTTTTCTTCCTGCATCACTCCTTGATTATAGCAAGTACTCTGGCCCACCTCGTCCAACCGTATTATGGAAACTAAAGTAAAACTAGTATAGTATATATATATATATATATATATATATATATATATATATATATATATATATATATATATATATATATATATATATATATATATATATATATATATATATATATATATATATATATATATATATATATATATATATATATATATATATATATATATATATATATATATATATATATATATATATATATATATATATATATATATATATATATATATATATATATATATATATATATATATATATTAAAGAGTGAAATTAGAAAACTTCAAGCGTATACATGTCAAGAATTATCTCTAGGATTTATAGATATGTGAGGCGTAAGGATGAGGTGAAAATTGTAATGGCCTTAGTAATTGTCGTTTTTGGACATAACATTCAAGTATAATTCTCGTTGTGTAATATTCTTTATTCACCACATCACAGAATGGTGATGAAATTTATAGAATTTGATGTCGGTTTTTCATTAGTCGGACAAGAAAAAGCATGGAATTTCAAATGTCAGAGGAATGTTTTTTTAATGAAAAATGGTGGCGTTACCTTCATTTCAGTAATTTAACCCAATGTGCATAGAATATACGTTGCTCGATTAAGATAACGTCTAGAAGGAAACATGTCAAATCAAGAAATGAGCGGACTTCAAGGAGCTGATCCTCTACCTTGCGCACCACCGTATGCGTTGCACGGGTCAAGGTCATCTTCACGGGAAGGGTGATTTTTTAAGACGGGCCGATTGCATTGGGCAATTATAGAATTTAAGTTGGTTATCATTACCAGAGCAGCTTGGGACAATATGAATGGGTCACCCTTGGCCATTAGAAGGCTTGTTGGCGGATCCAATGGCTGTGTAATCTGATGAACCGTGTGTGTGTGGAAGTGATATGCGTTTGCCGAGCTCTCTCACTCTTTGTGCGCAACGGTAGATCAATGGTAATGCACCGTTCTCTATTTCGCTTCGATTTACACAGAAGACAATGCAAGATCAACATTTATATCAATAATTGAGGTGCGATTTCAATTCATACGCCGTAGTAGTGAGCAATCGAGCAGCTGTCAAATACCTAACTATCGACAGTATTGCACAAAGGGGCAAGAAGTAACCAAAATCTCCAACTATCAGTGGGTAAAATATGAATTACAAAGCTCGTTGGCTAGTTGAAATATGCGCACTACGATTTTTCAAATGAATAACAGTATCGTATTCGGTTATTAAGGTTCAATAGATTTGCTTCTTGGGTACAAATGCCTAATGATGATGGATGGTTGCGGTACGGATCATTACCGCCATCGTTTCGGTCTCATCGCACCAGGTAAAACGCTAGATTGTTTCGGCCCGATCCGATGTAGTAAAACCAAACACGGAAAGTGTCAGGAATAAATTTGTCCCATCAACTGCCAAATGATCGCGGAAACTCGCAATTATAACAGAGTACTATGTGATAGCAAATGTGCGTGTGAAGGGAATGAAATAACAATGCTGTTGGTGCAACCGCTGTATTCCTGGGGTGTATTGAATTTGGTTATTACCAGCATCAGTGATTCTTATGGATATTTTTATCAGACGATAATTGTTTCGACTGAGCACCGAGACAGAAAATCAGTTAGGCGTAAAATTTACTCGAACAGATTCTCCTCTTCAGGCTGACAAGATTGTCCCTCGAAGCCTCTTTCCCTCGTCCCTATCCCTAGTACAATCTATACCGATCACCGATACGCTAATAACTGCGAAACTAGTCGCCCTTTGTGTCCTTCATGATTGATTAAACCCGTAAAATGGTCTAAAATAGATGGTGAAGATGACATTGGCATGATGCTATTACAAATTACAGCAACGGCGTCAGTAGATTTTTACCAGACGAGATATGGATCCGGAGCCAGTTTCTTTCAAGACACCTGGTGCATAGGGCTACATAATGATCGCTCTTCCTAGTACACAGCCAGTGAATGAAGTGACAACATTATGTACCGAGCCAGTTTAAGAGAGATATTCATCAGAGGCCGAAGATTCTGGGGGCAAATCAAACTTTTCCACACACATACCGCTGCCGTGTTTCCCATTTTCAAATAGTGCAGATAAAAAATGTAGATGTCTATATATAATGCCGATAGCGATATTGATTTTATCTTTTCGGCGTATACCACCCGATAGAGACAAGTCATTTTTAAATAAATTTGATTTAAATTATATTGAGAACTCCGCCAGCTGCCAAGAGTAAACATGGCGTCTCCAATTTATTATTTGATTTCACCAATTACTCGAGTTTGTGACCTTTTTATCGGTTCGAGAGATCGTGTACCCGGGTGCGCTGTTTGCAGACAGAAATTAATGTCGTGTCTTGTACTTCTCTCATACGTTCTGATTTATAAATCCTTGAATTATCAAGTAATGAAGATAAAATAGGAAACCAAAGCAATTCTATCATATTATACCTAGTTTCTGCTTGGACATTTCTTATGGAGGGAAAGATAAAGATAGTCTTACGTATTGAGTTTTACCTCACTAAAATTACTAATGGCTATCTGTAACACGGCAGAATCGTAAGATGATCAGGAAACCACACATGCCTATTTCTCGGCGAAATTTACGATTCTATCAAATTTACCTTTGCTCTGCAGCAACGTGAAATATTAAAACTAAAAATCTACAACGGTATTCGCTGAATGCAAGCGTTAAAATCATTAGTCGTCGTAAACTGATAAATCAAAGCAAAACCGAAGAGAAAGAATAGCTGTACGAGTACCGGTTTATTTTAGAAAAAAAGCTCACATATGTCGATGCACAACTGCAATACACACATGGTGTCATCCCATATATCAAATGGTCTGCCACCTTTTCATACGCAGATTTTCCTTTTTTGAGTTTGCGGTCACGTGACCATATCAATGTCACGGTCTCTGGTGAAAATCGTCTCGGATTCATACGATTTTTTTTCAGGATGGACGTGTGGTTCTAACCTTGGGAAATGTGTCGTCTGCCGCCGAGGGCTCTATGGATGGATTGCTATATGTCGAGAATGTCACGAACAATTTGGATTTATCTCGGGTTAGATGTACACATATTCATGAAAACTTTGATAGATTAGATTCGTGAAAAGCCTAAGTATATTAGGCTACTATGTGTACCGAAAAATAAGAATTTCTAGTCTTATTTTTGAATTACCAAAAAACCTACAAACGTCAAGTCGGTTATTGGAAATATTCTTACACGCAATAACGGTATAAAAGGAATTATATAACATATTGTAGTTTTTGGTTAATCTCAAAAGAGCGCCACGCAAAACTATAAATTCAATTTTACTTCATTTACTAAAAAGTAATGCTCAATATATTCCATATTGTCATCAAAAGATTAAATGACAAACGAGAATCGGGATATGATGCCTCCCATAGGAACCGAATATACTAATCACATTTCATGTAAATATGAATCCAGACATCAAACTAGAATCGTTCTCTGATTTTTAATTGTTAAAACATCCCTGCGGGTGACTTGCGGTCTTAATTCCATTTTAATCGTAATATTATAAGCATACGATGTAATGGGATTATTGGTCGAACGCCAGAAAGCAAGTGAAATCGCTTAATACAAGTAGCAATTGGGGAGCCATCCCTGAGGCAACAGTTATTGTTTGGGCGTTCAAACGAGTCAGCCCATCCGATTAGCTAGTCTAAAGACTTCAAATGAAGCCATGTGATACATTTAAAGAAATCATAAATTCGTAAAAAAATGAACTCAGATAAAGTTATTCAAATTATCAGTCTACCGACTTATTCCAAAACACGCCTTTTATATAAATGGGAAAAAAACGTTTGTTCCTACCTTCTGGGAAAACTGCCCTCATTTTTAGATAACTAGTCGTAAGTCGGATAATTGAGGCCTTGTCCAACTGACTCGTGATGGCTGCTGGCAAAGGCAGCAACTTTGCCAATTCGTAAAACTCTGCATTTTCCTTTTCTCGGCGACTTCGGGCGGCGTTCTTTGACTTTTCCTTCATAATGTTCTACCTGAAAAATAGAGAATAACACAAACTTAGAAAATCTACTATCTATTCAACTATGCGTTCAGCTGGTTAGCAATTTGCTTACCGTAGTCGGAATGAAATGAATAACTCCGACCATAATTTTCAATCGGAAATAAACTGATCACCGATGAAAAATGAAGTCTTTATAGCGTATAAAATTCCAGCTAGAATGCAAATTTGATATTCCTTTTCATGTCAAGTATATAACCCTATATCTTATGCTCCTCCACTAGACAAATTTCAGCGTTGATTAAAAACGTATTCGCAGCCTACAATATTTTTGTTCACATATGACACATGTCGATATATGCCTTTGTTATGTGCATTACGAATCAGTGACACAATTGAGTTATTTCATGACGTGGTGGATGCTGTTATGCTAAATCGAAGAGTTGTCCAATATGGCGACGGTGTGTCTGTGATAAAATCATGGGGATACCCTGTGATAAGGTGGCCGGACTACGATAGTAGCCCGAATGGTGACCCCAAACAAACCGGCGATCCAGGAATAAGCCAACCTATTGAAATGCATCGCTTTCTGTGCAGCGGGTCTTTTGAAAAAGTAATGAATAAGAGAATTGTAGATGGAGAATCTACTATTACTGCCGATGTTTACTTACGAAGCGATTCATGTTAGCTAAAGGTAGTTCAGACCATCAATGGTGTCTCCGTGAATGTGGAAACCTGTCCAATACACTATGAGCTGTCATGCTGCTTCGCCTTAAAGTCGCATCGGAATAACTAAGAACTATTGATAATTCCATCGTGTCCTATTGGACCTCTACAATATGCGGACAATAATCTATCACATCCAGTTCAACTGATACGGGTGTGTGACTCTGCGAAATCTCGACCGAATATACTAGAAAACATTGCGACAATCAATTTTCCATTTTTGTCACCGCGCTTTAGATCGTTTCAATTCTCTATTTTTGACAATCCAACATTTTATATCAGATACAATTTGCGAAAAAATATCCTCGCCATTCTTAACCCTCCTCCTGAACTGAACCTTGTCTGATCTTATATGATATTATTCATTAAGTATTTATAAATTCGATGGATTGGATTGCGTGAAATATAACAAAAACGAAACCACCGCGGTACGAGGCTCACTGATTTCAAGATGAATTATTGATAACAGTTAACAAAATTAATGCGTAAAAATACAAGCACTTGATTTCTCATCTCAGAAGGAAAAATCGGTTTTACGGTTGAACATCCACTGTATAAAACATGTGATTAATTTTCTTATAGATTTATATTAAAGCATATATGAGATACCTTACTCCGAATAAACCCTGATGCTTTGTCAATTGACTATATAACAACCCGTGCTTCTTGGTAGATCTTTGTTACTCGCTCGTGAAATAAAATAGTGGCAGGTTTTTGATCATTTAGTTCGATAATTCGCAGTAAAAGGTCAACATTATCTAACGCCGTTGCATATTTGAAAATAGATAAAATTCGCGTATTTGCAATCTGCGCGCTCTGAAAAAGCAATAAACCGCTCAGAATTATTTCCATAATTCAATATTAATCAGACTAGGGATCAGATGAATCTTATTCTTCGGCCGGGTTAGATTTGTATACACGTATGGTTTTACTGATTGAGAGAGTACATGTGTCGCAAATCTGATATCGTTTATGTTTATTAAATTCGCCGTTAAAACGTAAAAATGATAAACCAAATCGAGTGGTTGTGATGTTTTTCCTGAACGACAGGTTGCTCGATTTATCGACCCGCAGATAAGAGGGTCGCACAAATGACTATTAACTTGGCAGTTATCGAAACTGTCAGAGTATTCAGTGCCTGCGTTAAGGTTTTTTTATCGGAACTTATTCACAATTGGATAAAGAATCGAAGACCAAAATGATAGCGTAACATGGTGGGGCAAACGATAGAAAAAAGATCTATTACGTCTACCTGAGCTATCAAGATTATCGTATCGTTGTCAATAATGGACATCACCAAAAATATAATTTTTTAGTATGTTAAATTAATTGGAATGCCGAATTGTTTTATGAGCAAATGATGATTAGTTTTCGACATGACTTGAAGATAGGCCCGAAGCGGTGAAACAAATCGTGAAAGTATTCCAATTGTGGTAATCGTCGCCAATTGGATCGTCATCGTTGAGGTTCGTGACAACTTGCAGATTTTTGGAAGCTGGCCTGACAACGCGAAGGCCTGTCAGATTTCGATAATTAGCCCTAGCTGATTCCACAGTAGAAAGTCATTATTCGTGCAAATAGTACATAAGCCAACATACCTTGCATGTTTTGGTGTGTGCATGCGCTGTCGAAATAGCCGGGCGATCCCTTGCGTGTCCTGCGGCCTGTAAGAAGCGAGGGAAGGGCACGTTCGGCGGATTGTCGCAAACTACTTTCACAGTCTCAATCACGGTGAATCAAGCAAAATATCACGCACAAACACTCATAGAAGCAAAGTTTTTACAAGTGGCCAAACACAGCCACTGGTTGGTACTGCAAGCTGGCACGCTATTGGCTAATACCTAATGAATTGCATCTCGGGGGCCTTTAAAACGCTCGTAATCACGTCTCCATCACTGAGAGATGTTGCTGATGTTGCCGCAGCGACTGGGAACAAGATACGGGCGTGTAGTTTCCTCGGGGAGACTGGAGAACACGATTACGCGTCCGGAATTGGTCCCAACGGTCAGGGTGCCGCAACGTACCGCAACGTAAAAACACACTAACGATCTCGCTCGAGTATTGACAATGGATTCTTGTCATGAAACCGGCCGTCTGTAAGTTCCGATATCCTCAGATTCGTTTTATATACTCCACGGCTGATTGTTTGAGATAATTGTCTTCTGGCCATCAGCGACGGTAATCCAGCCACCTCAAGGGTTTCAAGTCGCGCTCTCAACCACCTATACTTTTATTTACAAATGTTCTATCGGACAACTCGGGTCATATTTGCTTGAATTCTGTTCGGATTTGCAAGTTTCAATAAATGCGCGTGTGTCACATTTGCGTCGATCAATCACCGAGGAGTTCCGTCGTCGAGAAACTCCGTGATTGGTCGACCCACTGTAAAAGGCTAACGCTATGTAGTTTTCCGTAGAATACGCCTTCGAAAGAGACACTTTTGAGGTATAATAGTGGGAGGTACTCGCCGTGCGACGACATCGTGGAAAAATGTGTATTTCATTGTATTCGAAATGATGAGACTTTTGTCATGCCAAAAAGGAACCGAAGAATAGTCGACCTACATCATAGTACCGGCGCATACCTTTTAACACAATAAAAATAGATTCCCGAAGTTATTCCAACACATAGGCTAACTTGTGAAGCACTCTTCTTAACAAAACCCTCATACAAAAATCGTTGTTATTGTAGGCCCAAACTCGTAGGATTAGCTGGATTGGTTTTTAGCAGTTGCATGTGTTTTGATTATCAGCGCCGACCAAAGGCACGGCAAATTCGGCCTGTTACAATCGCCTGTCTTGGCTTTGTCGCGCTCAATTCCATCGGACCTATTTCAAATACGCTTCGTTTCACTTAGTGAATCCAATAAGCCACTTATTCCACCCCATCGTCCAGACTTTCTTTCGGGTTAAGTGGCCTCTTTAATTCAAACATAAAAGTTTGACTTGAAAGTGAGCGTAGTGTCTAACAAGTGTTGCTTTGTCATTTTATACCGTTAACCTGTACACCACATGTCTTGACTTAAAATTCCAAGTCGGCGTTAAATTTCTTTCCAAATTTTCCCTATTTCACTCATAGGGCTTTTTCAATCCATAACAGTGAATGCACCACAACATTGTCTCTGTCCGGGCGCCCAGACGAGGCCCTAAAAAAATTCGGAATTTTTATCCGTTTTGTTATAGCGTCCAATAAATGTGAAATGCGTCTGTTGGTTGATTTTTCGTCAACGCTATCTTGGATCCAATCGGTTTTTCTGTGTCCTTTAATGTCTGGCGATGATGGATTCCTTTTTATCCAACTTCAGATTTCCCGCAAAATTGCTCTATTCTTTCGGAATTTTTATGGTGTCTAAACCGGACCGAATATTATCACAGCGCGTGGCTTGGTCTGTTGGTGATTTATGAACTTTGCGGTTGTGCCATTGGAACAAAACCGTCAAACCGTAGAAATCGGCGTCAATAGCTGCCGTGAGAATGGCAATAATCAGCAACCCCACCCTCTCCCGGAGGCTATGTCACCCCTCCATTCGATTGCGACTCGTCAGAACGCTGATAAGCTGCCATCGCGGTCTGGTCGTCGGGATGAATCGCTTCGCTGTCTACTCGTTGGCCGTTTGATTTTTCTCGGGCCTATTTGTGAATTCAGAATACAGTCAGCATTGGGGCTCTATGTCTCCAGACGTTGTCAAGATCGCTATCTCCCGGCATAATAAATACTAGTTGGCTTTTATACCAACCGCCATGATACCCGTCTATCAGTACCTTTTATAACCAACACACTGAAAAGCGTTAAAGACTCGAACCGTTTAGACGCAGAGTATAACACTGCTATCTTTGGCAACATCTTAATTCTAGTGAATACTTTTTGAACTTTGAAAAGGTGTCATTATGCCGCGACAATCAAAGAAATATTTGAATCGTTTATTCGGGTTTAGTAGCTTTTTTATACAACAAAAAGTGGCTTACATTTTCACAATATAAAAGTCTGCTATAGATTTGGCTGTATATAAAACAATATTGTGTTACTGAAGAAAACCGAACGCCCAACATATATAGGACCTATTTGAATGTACTATGAGGCAAAACTCATTTTTTTTCTCTCGAAATGGGTTCAGGTATAATCGCAATTTTCGATATATAAGAAAAATTATTAGCAAATGAGAGTTATACTTTCGATCGGGGATTCGGAGGATAATTCATTAGTTTTGGTACAGTAATAGGAAGGCGCTGCATATTTATATAGATTCATTTTTGGGAAGGATGCAACCTAAAAAGGGACGTGTCAAAACGACATCTGTGACAAATGTCTATATGCGTGACACCAAGTCATCATTTGGAAGGCCTGCTGGTGCGATGATGTAGCGTATGCGTGAAACCAATAACAGCAATCAGCGTGCAAAAATGAATGAATGAATAATCAAATGAAATGATTTATATATTTTACCACCAATTGATTTTCGAATCGAAATCGAGCGAGAAACTCTCAACACTCTAGCCGCATGTCTTAAGATGGTAACCGAGGATAACGCACGCGAAAATTTCTTTTATGTCGTATTTTCAAATGGAGGGCCCATTTTGACTCGGTACTTCTATTTAAGTACGATAAGAACTTGTTGGTGGATGCTAGTTTCCATCCAAAACGTCAATTCAAAATAATTTCTAAATTCTAACATTAGTGTTCATCAATCATCGACGCGGATATGTTTAGTCAATTTAAATACCTGCTATAGCTAAAACTACCCATGGATACTAGTTTGCATCCAAAACGTCAATTCAAATTAATTTCTAAATTCTAACATTAGTCTTCATCAGAGATACATCGACGTGGATATATTTAGTCAGTTTTAATACCTGATATAGCTAAAATTACCCATGTTAATGGACACAATAATCAAATTTTGAAATTTTCCAAAATATGTGTTTCCGTATTTTCTTTTCCTCATGCAGTAGATGGTTTTATCCAGACCGTGAATTTGCAAAGGAGTATATTCAAGTGAAGCATCATCGCCACTTATTATAGTGAACATGACTTCACCATGGCTACGGTTAATCACGTTTTCTTTGGCAGACGTGAGATGATTTCGGTGTTCGGAGGCACGGATACACGGTGCGTAGTTCAGCTAACAGATTTATGAACCGACACAAGACGATGTCACCGATAAATTCTTAAACGTGATTCACAACAACGCCCAGATGTTTTTCTTCACGTATTTGCGTTGCTGCGGTGTTCCTTTCGCAGGCTAGATCACAGGGCAGTATCAATTTCTTTTTTTAAATTTTCAATTTGAGGTAACGAATGATTCGAGAGATTTCAGGCCACCAAACACGTTTTATGCGTTGGGATATTCTTGGTGATAAAAGTAGTTTTGATCCGGTTTCTTTTGCTTTCTTTTCGTCTGCACACAGACAGGTCGCGCTGTCACCAAACGACGACATTGTGATATCATTTGCATAAACTCCTCCCACAGAACGAATGACACATGAAATCACATAAACGCAAAGCAATTTATTTAATGACATGAATGCGAATAGAAGTAACTGCTCGCTAATCAGAGTTTTACTAGGTACTTGACTGAAATATATCAGTTTATTTTCCATTCACACCCCAGTAAATAATTGATCAAATAAATCTGAACTGATTTCTCACTCTTTTCTATATTAAGCGTATACGAACGTCAACAATTTTTCGAAATCAAAACTTAAATTTTGTTAATTGAGTCGCTTACGAAGGATGCCTCTTCGAAAAATGAGTTTAATTCTGTCATAACTTTCTCTTGATACTAAATGATAAAAAGTATATAGAAGTAAATGTGTATGTATATAACATGTACCGAAATGGAGAAAATAAATTTTAAGTTTAAGTTGCGTCACTGTTGAGCTATCGAATTTTTGTATTGTAAACGACTAAATTCGCCAAACGCAGGGCCAATAGAATGGAGTGTCCCGTCATTAAGGCTAGTAGGGTTAGTACGGGACATTTTCGCATTGTATTTTTTTTATCGTATTTGTATATTGTCCATAAAACGCAAATAGTGGATATACAACCGACGATGGTCATAAAGATATTTTCAACGTTTTAGTTACCATTTTCGCACCATAACTGGCAAAGATTCGCACCTCGAAGTTACCATAATTCACGCATTGTGATGGCTGGGGATGTCATAAACTGCCATTTTAGTCAGTTATACACAGTTTTCGCATTTAGCTGATTGCGTACGGTATCGAACATATATCTTCTCCAGATAGAAACAATGCTCGAGGCAGACGAAATCAATATATTATGATGTAAATAATATGACGTGAGTGTTTCATGGTAATATGTTGAGAATTTCTGCATAAAATTCACGTGTTCGAGCGATTATCCTATAATAAGGGAGCAAGACAAGATCGTCGTGGGTGTTCGGATTACCGTTCGACTTAATGTTACATTACCCCTGACGAAATGGACGATATAGAATAAATAGCTTCGATTAGATTCGATCAAATGACGAAAATATATTTTAAAAATTCTTTTCTAAGATGTACTGAAATTTGTCTACGTACCTCGTACAACATGAGTTACAATGTAAGTCATATCACAGATATTCCTTTTATGGTTCTGATATTCCATTAAGTTTTCGGAGAACCGATAAAGTCATATAGTTATTTTGTCTTCGGGAAACTCTAGACAGAAACGAAAGCCCGTTTTCTATCAGAATGCCCTACCCAATATCAATAAGGGAGTGATAAAGAAGCCAGCATTTTACTAAGAATAAACCGTTGAAATTGAACTGAAATTGAAAACAACATATGCGCAACTTGTTCAAATAGAAATCAAAATCAATCCAATATTCCGGTTGGTGATAAAATCTTCTTTTTAATTCTTATGTCATCGATATTCCCTCGGTTCTTTTGTCCGATTTCGGTCTTTGAATGATATCGCGATAGTTATCAAAGTTTCGTGTGTTTAACGACATTCGCCAAATAGGATTAGCAGAAGATCTTAGAGAAGTCATCTGGCAAATGGTATGGCGATCACACTCCACATATACTTAAACTACATGTTATAACATTTTACTCGTATCCGCTCCATTTCTGCAATAAAATTCAATATCGTTTGATTTATGAAGATTATATTCGAGATTTATCGAAACATGCCACATCTGCGTTTATTCAACAAACAAATGTGTATGTACGAAAATAGTGGCTGTCGTTGAACAGCGAATATACATAAAAAGATAATCGTAAAGTCCTAAAATTTTAAGTCATATCATTATACATATAAAATGCTGAAAGAATAAATATATTGATTTTATTCGTTTTTTAGAATTCATGATTTCATTGATTGAAGTCGAACCATACCTCAAAGCAGTGGAGACAAGAAGAATTCGGTATATATATATAGATATATAGTTTATTGAAGTGCCATCTTTACAAGTAAAGCCAGCCTATAAAAGGCTTACAAGACACAAACTTTCATACAAATATAACATATTCATGGCATGTTACCATATATCGTATACTTATAGTTGATCTAAATGTATTTTGTTGCACTTGTGATGTAGATAAGCGTCTAGATTCTGTAATGAGGATTCATCAATCATAATGATGATTGATAATGATGAATAATGATTATGAAGTGAAGTATGATTACACATATCATATATTTCGTAAATTACTAAAATTTCCCAGCACGATCCCGGCACATTTTTATTTTATCTTTACACCCTTATGCGCAAATCACCGTGGAATAAACTTTTCGCACAATCATAACACCACTTGATAACATTCTCTAGGGCTCTTCGCGTGCTTGAAGCCGTTACACCGCTCTCAAAGTTCATGTCCACTGTCAAGTACTCCGAGGCTGACAGAACATTACAAGCCCTTGACCACATATCGGTCATTGTCGATGACTTATCCCATCATGTCAATCGGGCCAAATCTGATTACTCATATTTGCAAGAAAGATTAGCCGCTGGGTACAGAATTTCGTTTCTCAAATTAATCGGAATTTCCCGGGGCACCGAGTATAATTGGTCGATTTAGCGGATAGACGTTTCATTTCGAATGATCCGTTCCAATAATTGAAATGTTCAATGCGGGCTTGTCGTCGGTACGGCGTAACTTCAGAACTTCAGAGCTGAAATGACTTCGTATTCACATTCACAATTGTACCGAAAACTTCGGAAATGGCTGATCCTTGTATATGTGTATATTTGAACAAAGACTTTTCACTTGGCTATTAATTGACACCTTTTAGACGGCTTCTTTTGAAGCGTAAGCGACAACCCTTCGAATCAAAGAGCATTCGTTCATAAAATAAATAAACCACGGTATTTGTTGATATATGAAAACGATTAAGATTAAGACTGACCGCCGCAAATATATACGAACAATGTCTTCGTTATGGAGACGATTTGTGTCTCGAGAAATACAATAACAAAACAGATAATGTCAAACTTCTTCTGTCTTTGAAATATTCATATCTTCAGTCGAAACTTTTCATATGTCCTTACACGTATAGGTCTTTGAAATTCTGATTGGTATGATACCATTCGAAATGATGCTGATTTGAAACAAGCTTTATATATATATATATATATATATATATATATATATATATATATATATATATATATATATATATATATATATATATATATATATATTTATATATATATACGTGTCTAAAAACTCTTACTCCTCGTCTAAGAGGCCTTGTGTGAAGGAGGTTGCCTCCGAAGCCATGGCAAGAGAAGTAACAAAACCAACGCGCATCTGAGCGGATGTACGATTACCATCGAAGTGATTCGTCTGAAAATCTTCGCTCTAATTTTACGGTAAAATCTTCATCGACTAGGCAACCGTTTCATTTTTATATTATTTTCTTAACTGATCAGTCCCCTACCTGACTCCAGTGGGTGTGATTTAGTTTGTTATGGAGCTTTCTACAACCGGTCGCTCAGATTTTTACGGCAAATAAACTTAAGATATAAAAAATGATAAAATACCAATTAGAAAGTCACCCGAAGGTCTGAAGATACACGTGGCCGAGTCTTCAGTAGCACCAAACTAAAAAAATAAATTAAAAGGGGGTTGGGTTCAGTCCATACATAATTGAATTATACCATTTTTTGATTTAATGTCAGAATAATCGACAACCTTCAAAAACATGTCAAATCGAAAGAGCACTTAATGGGGGAGCCACTAGCTGGTGAAAAGAATAAGGGCTGGCATTTTTTCCGAACAATGAAGTGAAAAGAATACCAATCAAAATGGAATTGCGTCGAAGAAGACTTTCTTGGATTGTCATCGACTGAATAGCTATCCATTTTATAAGTAAATTAAATCAATTTTTATAAAAGAAACATTGAAACATGATCTCATTTGCTTAAACCCGATAGGAGTATGAAAATCGTTTTGTGCGTTCATAGACCACACACCTGCATTATTGTTTGAACTTGCAAGACCATATAAAGTTAAGAGTTGCTGCCAAAATTGATTTCGAGGTGTTTATAATGGCCGATGTATCCGCAATGTACTTCAAATTGATAACAAAAGGAAATCAATCGAACGAAAGTAACTTGGTAAATGAGGGAAAAGTATCACGAATCCATCATGATATATGCTATACATATTTATACATACAATGGGTATAACTGTTGCTCGGTATATAGACAGCAGCAACATTTGGCTGAACGAAGCGAACTTAATTACAAATAAGGGAATATTTTAGATAAGATGGCGTACAGATGAGTTCATCCACGAACTACCGTTTTCAAACTGTAAGAAATACTCAAGAACTTGCCTTGTCAGTTTTGACATAATGAGATTTTATCAATGTAGGTTATGATATTTGATGACGTTTTGATATGGGCTATATTGAATACCGCAGGTGTAACGCGAAATTCGACAAAATTTAACCAACGCTGAACAAATATTACGCGCACCTAAGGACCTTTTCTGATCAACAGTATGCTCACTGATCGCACCCGCAAACGTCTGAAGTTACCCGCGTTAAGATTAATACTTGTTGACCAATTTCATGGGCATCTTCACAGTCAAAACAAATGTTGTATTTATTCGACCTCGTTGAACTCAAAAAATTTAATTCGTCTTGTATTCCTCTGTACGTACCACGTCACCGGCAAGTATATGTATATGGGAAAAAGATGACCGGGATCGAGCAATACACCGTGGGCTCGTCCATTCTACACGAACAGCTGGGGCC
Organism: Tubulanus polymorphus; assembly: GCF_964204645.1. Classification (NCBI taxonomy): domain Eukaryota; kingdom Metazoa; phylum Nemertea; class Palaeonemertea; order Tubulaniformes; family Tubulanidae; genus Tubulanus; species Tubulanus polymorphus. Next base: position 12,329,898 of record NC_134025.1, read on the forward strand.
CGGGAGATCAACAACTTGGTCAAATATGTTCAAATGTTGTTAACACGAAAGGCATCTCGAATACGAGTCATAAATTCCCAGCAACATGCCATTGAGTTTATCTTTAGCCCGTGACGAACGTGACTTGGCAAAGACATTAATGTCCGGGTGCTCACGAAAAAGTTCGGTTTGACCAGCGAACACCCCATCGGCCAGCCGTACATCTGTCAAATAATCAGCTAGATTCACATCATCGCTTTATCTAATCTTGTATCGCGGTACATAATATGCTTATATTGAGATAAATTCCCAATCATAACTCGATGATCCTTAAGGTTCGGTTAAAAGCCACTATCTAGTTGAACAGTATTGACAACGAAGGGCAGTGCTTCAGTGTGTTCGTTATTTCCAAAGTCTCTAAAGGAATATTATCAATTAAAGCGTCCGGAATAATAGAAATAATATACTAGAGCATCACTGATGATGCACGGACAATTCTACTAATTGTGTTGTACAAATTATTTTTGCAAATACAAAGTTGTGAGTTGAATGGGTCCATTTTGAGTCATTCTGAGGTTATAATTCTCTGTTTGTCTAGAGTTTTCTGCATTGTAAATCTTGATTTATTCGTCGGACGTACCTGCAGAAAAATGATATATACCATACTTATTTTTGTTTCAAATCAAGCAAATGCTAGCAAAAAAACTTATCGTCATCAAATCGTATTAGAAAATGCGCAAGGCAAAAATTGTAGTGAAACATAAATCAAACTATTTTCATAGTGATTATTAAATTTGCTAAATAACATGTCCGCATGAACAAGTTTTATAGACTGGTCTTCAGTTACTTTCACCATTTGGATGGTCGTCAGTGTACGTCAATGTTTTATTCTAAGTTGCGTATGAATCTGCAACTAATTTCATTTACTAATTGAAAACTGTTTTAAATGTAAGTATTTTGGAATTTCGACTGTGTGGAACCAGACTTAAGTCAGCATTTGAATTATTACATTGCATATATAACACGTAGAGAAACCCTAGAAACTGTGTTTAAGTCTCGCAAATCTTCATATAATGTTGACAAATGATTCCATTCGACATTATATTTTACTCAAACTGAAAGTTGTAATTATGACTAGATTAGATTCAGTTAGGCCTACCTGCATTTCAAAGCAGTTCTAAAAAAAGATCTATTAGTTCAATCTATCAATTTGTTCAACTAAAATTTTATTCTTTATTCCATTCATTCGGTGATAACTATTCGAAATTCTTTTTTCATTTGACAGTATATTACAAATGAAATAATTTCTATTGGCGAATTATTGCAATCGTTATTTCTCTTCTAAAACCTCTTTCTACATGCTGTGTTATACTGGTAAGTCAAACAATCGAGTATCTAAATCTCGCATCAAAATGCAAATGCTAATACTATCCGTCGATCTATAGCGGTAAATACAAAGACATTCGCTTCGACTTCGGTACCGTTTTTGAAATAATGATGTTGTCGTATCTTTCATCGTGATCATCAAATGTCAAACTGGACAAATTGCTTTAGCGTATGGCTCCGAAATTTATCAGACGGGTCGTTATTATCTTATGAAGATCGGAAATATACTTTTTTACTTAATACCCTGCTGCAAATTTTTATAGTGTATTTGCATTACGCACGGGAATCGTCCGTAAATTCCAATTATTATCATCTAATTTCCGATTAACTTTTTGTTAGGAGAAAAATACGATGTCGAAGCCATGATTTCAAAATTAAGACGACGAATCGAGATGAAACGTCCGTATCATTTTTCCTTCGCGTTATCTACAATTAATATAAACGTATTGTTGGTATTTAATAAGATTCGAAGAAAATCTAACCGGCATTCGGGGATTGAATAAATCATGCAGGCAAGATCGAAGATAAATTCAATTGATCTGCGGTAGAATAAATCGATCTATCATGATGGATAGGCTAATGTTCCCGGGTGATGTATGTTACTAAAACCGGGCTGTGCGTTCGTCCCATCTTCAACAGGTGCCCACTTGATCGATTCTCGTACAAAGCCATACGCGTTTTTTTAACTTAAAAATCAAAATTCTGATAAGCTTCGTCCTCGAGCGATCTAAATACGCAGCTAAGCGAGTTATTATTTGACGATTACATCTTTCCGTTAAGTTCAAATATCAATTGTGCGGACCTTTTATTTCGGTGAAATCCGAATATTTCATTTTGATCAGATGAAACAAATCGCACCCAGAAATTCATCTATCATTAATTTCCTGAAGAAGTTCAGTTGTTCTATATAGTTTTTCAAACATGGAGAAAGAAGCTTACGCCGAGTTGATGAAATCAATTGGGGCGGCGTATATCATGACGTGACACGAGCGATTTATTCTTATCAGATGTCAACTTCGAACTTCCGATTTCTGGAGTTTTCGATGGATATATTTCTATGATAATGTTTGACGACACGCACAACAAGCCAATAGCTAAGAACCGAGAACTGTTTGAGAGCTCGTGCAGCACAAAATAACACAACTGCTGATCACGTACGAGCGTAGATATAGCTCTAATGCGATGATCATCGTATCATGCGTCTTGTTTAATAGTAAGACGTACCGTTTGTTAAGCCGAGTTACTCTGGTCAAAAAGATGACAATTTTCGGTTTTCAACTTAAAACCATTATCAAAGAATCAATAAAATCACGAATGCTGTTTTCGATGTTATAAATCTTTCAGTTTGTTTTTCATTTTGGATTTGAAACGCTGGAATGTCGATTGTCGAATTAATTGTCAAAAAGGGTATAGAATTCAAAGATTGATTTAATAGAATCTACAGATTCATTCAGAGGTTGATTTTTGTTTGTATACAGTACGCCAAAAATCACAATAAGATTGATCGCAAAATGCTTTCTTCGGATGCATACAAAATAATATAATATATATGGCTTTTCATTACCTTAATCATTCGTAATATAGTTTCTATCTGACACCGTTCTCCTCCATTTCACTGATGCATGATACACAATAAAAATTTGATTCATTTTTTCAAATGGTAGTTCTGGGTGGACTGTTGCATTATGGGTATATTCTTAACGCTTGACTCGCGTATATTTCATTCATGTCAAATAAAGCCAATTTCTTTTTTTTCAAATAATCGAAACCCTCAGAAAAAAATTAAACTTCAAATCTCATCAATTGCGGGACAGTTCATTACACTGAAATATATCAATCCGTTATAAACCACACACACACACGTGTGCCTAATTCATACGATTTGCAACGACTACTGAAGTTACATTTCTAGACAAATCGTACAAAAATAGTTGATTTGAAATTCAAGACATTAAACTGAAGCTGTCAGCAACGTCATCTGGCATTATCGGATTGAATTATACAAGTAACGATGGGCTTAATTTCATCGCACTGACACGGATAATATTGTGTTTCAACTGTCATAACCACAGCAAAAAAAACACACACGCCACTTTCAAACAAGCAATTATCAAACTTCAACCCGACAAATGGATCACGGTGCATGTTGACAGAACGTTGATGGGGTGATGACGGACAAACGGTTCGAAGTCATCGCCCGATCGAACCACTGAGTGGATCTATATACGTAATGCGCACAACACAAAACAGTGACAGTCAAATTACAGATGAAAAGCTTCATTTTCTCTCGGCTATTACCACCGCTACACATTCGAATACGATTCTCCAATAAATAATGTGCTTTGGTTTTGTTTTCACAGCCTGAACGGTATCGATCGATATTCCAATATTAAATCAAATTGATTCATATTCTCGCTTTTCTGAGCTTAACAGGAGATTATATCGGACAATGATATTTGCATCATCAATTTGAAACAGGACCTTTGTTGTCGGTCAGGGACAAGAAACAAACAGCCTCAATAGGGCGTTATTGGTCGTACATATGTATGTATACATATACATAGAGAGAGATTTGAACCGGGACCTCCGATGAAAATATTGTTGTCAGGGACACGGAACAACAATATGGCTTTATCTGTCTTAAGAATCTTAAGACGAAGCCGTATCGAGACTAGAAACGCCAGTCAAGGAACACCAGTCTTAATGCGTAGCCTATATCTATATATGTAAAGCCTATATCTAATTTCTATTCGAATATTTATTCGTATACATTATTTCATAATTTCACGTCTTAAGGATTTCAAAAACGGGGACGACTGAGAGGCCATCTGGAGTTCTGTGACAGACTCGGCCAGCAAATCATCGACTGCAGCGTCACCGCCCTTGACGTCATGGCAGGATCACCTGGAACGTACCCTTCATACGTCGCCACGTTAAACTGTAAGAAAATATTCATCTTACCTTCGCGATCGGTCTGCTTGCAACATACGTAGCATCATCTGTTCTTGGATAGATTTTTCAATTGAATGCCGGTCGCTTTCCTGCGTACATTACTCCTCCCGTACATTTCTCAGTAAACAGTCAATTATATCATGTTTTGCCACCACACATACACATCTACTATATCGTCTCGATTTATCTGTAGTGACTACCCGGGGAAAAAGATTCTTCTTCCGCCAGCCGAAAACACGTTACTGGCCCGACAAACATGTGTCTCCTATTGAAATAGCATACAAACTGACGCTTTATGTACGTTTAGCAAGACAGTTTGCATAGACTACAAAATAAACCTGATTTGTACAACTATAGCGCTTTTAAGAAGATGATCAAGTGGTTGGTTCTTTATGGAAACAACTCCAACATTTTTTTAGGAATTCTCAACTGGTTGGGAACGATTTTACGGCATTTCCTTAATTACGGCAACGTGATGTAGGTCAACAGATATTATCATTTAGTGGCGCCAAGCTGTCTACCGCGATCGTATAAAGTGGAGTCATATACACGCTCTAGATTGCCATATGGTTTCGTATAAGGTAATTTATATGAAAATCAATTGAAAGCTGCAATTACTGTTGGTGTTATAATTGTATAATTGATTTATGACGGTAATTGTGTGCCAGAATAAAAAGTTGCCCCCAAAATTATAGGACATGACCCTCTGTCAGTGCTGGCGTTTTCAGAAATGTGCTGTATAGGCTTAATATTGTAAACAAACGACGCTTCCCTAGCGAAGTGTCGCGAAAATGAATGTTGAAACAATCCAATGAATGCAACGAAAAGATTCAGGCATTCAACCTATTTCATGAATAGTTTTGGCGTTTTGCACTGTTCATTTGATATGCATGACAGTTAAACTTTATCGCGAACGATGTACAATAAGTCCATTTAAAAACTTGAAACCAAGCCGCGGTTTTGTAGGTCAAAAACAATTCGAAAAAGCGGCGCCACTCTGTCTAGGACAATCGGGTGGTTCTTGGGGCCGAGGTTTTTATGACGAGTTTTGAAGCCAGCTCAGCCAGCGTAACCGAAGATAAAGCACTTTGCAAAGTGATTTATTCATTTCAAAAGAGCTCACTGTCGTTTCCTCGAAAAAGCATTCCCAACTAAACAAAACTCGCAGAGAAAATAAATCTTACGTCCGCTTGATCTCCTTATACGCTTCGTTGGGCTGGCGCTCCACATTGAAAACATCCGGGGAAAAATGACCTAAGTGACACTCAGTGATATTTTGGCGTACGAATGAATAAAAAAACGGGTGTTATAACTTGGAATGGAAATCTATTCCGCTGTTGGAGAAAGGTTATAAGCCACCCTGGTAATTCGTGAAAATGAAAAAAAATCCGCATTCACTTCAAGCTAATAAAACTGAGTTGTTCGGTGAATGCGTTGACAAAGTAACATGGCTGAGACCATGGACGAATAAACATACGTCCAGGTTAAACTGAGCCGGCCTTAGGTTTCTTGGAAACGCAGGCTCCCGTGACTCAACAAAAACTACATCATAAACACACGCGAATTATGACTAGCAGACGGTATTGAATGGATGAGTATAATATTTGAAAATTTGAATTCAAAATTATTGCGGGAAATGATTCGAATCTGGGCGTGGGTGAGGAATCTGCGAATCGGACGCTCCTACCACATTCGTTGGCTGCTGTGCACTCCAAAATCTGCCCTTTTATCGTTTTAATAGAGATGCACGTTTGGTCTCTTTATCATTTATAGGCCATCGAACTGTGGTTTGTCAGTTTATTCAATCATAACAACTTTGTTCAAGCCCATTAGAACATCGAGTTGTGTGTATCTTAGGTCCTAACCGACCCTGTCATAGATTACAGCACTTAAGCGATCATTCGATAAATAAATAGATAAGATTCAGTCTTTCTGAGGGTAAATATCATTCGATATTACCATATAGACTTTGATATTGGGATTCCATCTGGGTTAAAACGTTTATTGTTGGCGCCTGTATGTCTGGCGAGAGCGTATAGCACATACTCTATCATACAACCGCTTTCGAACGACATGTGACGAAATTACACACCGAAATTTGACGCCAATATACGCATTATTTTTTATATCTAATTACAGCAATTGCTGCGTTTGTGTGCGACACCCGAAAATTAATTCCACTTAGCAGTAGTAGAGGATATGTTACAAATAATGACGGCAATTGATGCATTTTGTGTCCTTTTCATAATGATCTATATATTTCGGTTGCACCTTTTTTATACAAGGGAAATGATGAAATTCTTCTCATTTCTACATAGTAAAACTTGGTTCGGTGCCAAAGATTTTCTGTTTCGTCGACGAAATTCGCAACGAGTTGAGCCTCGGTTAATACGGGACAATCCCTTTTTATTCTATGTCCTCAACCGAACGTGGACTGACGACGTTTACCGATACTTAATAGGTTTGTTCATAAATCAACTAACATTTACCGAATTTGCAATCAATGGTGCTGCAACCGCACATGGATCTTCTGGAATTGAAAGTGGTGTCGCATTCGAAACATTTTACAAAATAAACTAACAAGAGACATATAGAAATCATTTTTATTTACGTTAATCAATTAAGAACATATTTCGACGATCGATGGGAGAGGTATGTCACTGAATATTATGCGTGTATTTCTCAAGACATAAACACATGCCTCCCTGGCTTGATTCCAAACAAACATGCACATATGAATAGTTAAAACGTTCTAGCACATTTTCTGGGACACTCTGTATAGAGTGCATGTGAAAACACAATAGTGATTTGAACGGCGCCAGTCGGTCTACCAATATCGACGTCCCTAAAAACCGTTGCGAAAAACATTTTTTTCACTGACAGCCGCTATGCGTTGTTTAAGGGTGGAGTAGTGTGTTAGCCGTTGTGCTCTACGTCATCATATTGGCGTTTCTAATTAAACGACAATTACATTGTGAATATTGGAGTTTATTTTGTATTTGATTAAATTTCATGACTTATTTTCTATCTAATATATTTTGAATTTTTTATATTGAATTTGAATTTCAATGTCATTTTTCAAGGCGTCGAAAAACTTTCAAGTTAGTTTTCTTGTCTATATATTGCCACAAGAATGAAAATCTCCTAGGGTGGCCTAGTTAGAATATGATTTATCGTGATTTTTTCCACTGAACTGTCCGTCACCTGGAAATCTTTGTTTGCGTCAACAATTACGTTATTCATCGTGTTTGAATGCTTCTTTCCGGTGCTGACCAGGGCCGCAGAGCCATCCATATAAGGCAAGCTTAAAACTGGTCCGGAAAAAGGAAATCACCTCAATACACGGCAGCTGCTCGACCCGTGATTCTATGGGGGGTTTAGATTTTATTTCTCGTTATGACAAACAAGTTGTAAAGAAATAACATTTTTGAAAAAAAAATTATGAATGACATGGGGTAGAGACAGTTTCTTTGAAATTAATGATTGATCATTGAACCCATGCATATCTCCCGAACCAGTACCGATACGTCAATCAATTTCGGTAGCGCAAAATACAGCAAAGAAGTATCTGTAAATCAAACGACCGACCGAACGCCGTAGGATAAATATAGAATGCTTCCCGAAAATCTATGTTGGGTAAAATTGTTTTGAATAGAAAAAAAACACGAAGTGTGTTAATCATACGTTCGGTGTTCCTGATCCAATTCTTGCGTTATTATGAGAAACAATAATATAATGATATCGCACAATTTAGAAAATACGCGTGTATTAATTACGATATTATACAAATTGGGTCGAAGTGGGTCAATAATTTGTTATTTGGCGCCGGAATGTCTACCGTGACCCGCAATTCCATCCGGATAACTAACCAATAATTACGCGTCGATATGGTGACGTCACAGGCTCCAGTATGTCTGGCCGTGTCGGCAGTTTTTAAGTCGTGCGGGTGTTTGTGCGCTATTCAGAAGAGCCATTGGCATTTCCCAGTAAAATTTCTTTTCTATTTATGATGAATGGCCGACCACCTGCATGATTTTACCTAATACAAAGACCTTTCTGGCCGTTGCTAGGTATCCGATGTGTTTTATTATTTTGGTGTCCTCGGAATACCCCACAGGTGTGGAGTTGGACATTGAACAAATTCGTGAGACCAGCCATATAGAACCGCATTTTGTATTATAAATGCTGTTTCCTTTTGTTCCCACTGTATTTGCTTTATCAGTCGGTATTTGGAAGTTAAGGTTTAATAGTTGCCCGCTAAAGAAAAGCGGCCCGAACAAGATATAGAATCCCACAATAAACATTATGCACTTTTGAATAGGACAAGTGTTGAAAAAGGGATTAGTTTCTTATGTGAGCGCGAATATTTGACAGATATATGGCCGCAATTCAAAATTAATGTGACATGAGAAACCAGATTTGATTTCATATATATATATATATATATATATATATATATATATATATGATATACATATAGTGGTTGCTATATTAGGTTGGTGCGCCTTTCCTGTAAAATCAGATTATTTTTCACCCACTCGATATCCCTGCATTCGCTATATTTCATCAGCAGAATATTTGAAAATCTACAAATTTACTTATATTTGTCAAACTTCTCAACTTTCGAATCAACTCTGCATTCGGTACGTATCTGAATGTCGATATACATCAATGATGATTTAACTGAATACATTCGTTTAATCGAAATGCTACTACTGTATTGTGAATTATACAAAAGGCAAGTATGTATATAGAAAGTTCGGTAGAGACTGGAATGCGTTGAATGGCGAAATGTTTTATTCAGATATTTCTCGTAGAATACGGCGACATTATCACATCATCATAGAATCTGATGGATAAATCATTGTTTGGAAAATCGTTATCAACTCCGATACTGCCATATGCAGCTGAATTAGATGCGAAGGATCAAAGACTAGGCTTAGAAATATCATTTTATCAAGTGGATTTTATCATCGATCCACATCATTATTTTCTAAATAAGTGAAAGTATATGATATATGATAGTTTTAGTTTATATCAGGGGTCAGCTGGTTTTCATAAGTTAATCAAAAGTTGATTTATCCAGTGGGTAACTGACATCATTGACAATCCAGACTGAATCGTTATCACGGTATTCATCCAATGATAAAGTGTACCTCAGAGTCAGTTCCATCGATGCGAGTGAAGAATTGAAAATTAACTGATTTTAAACTCTGTGTTAATTCAAAATCACGACTGTGGAACTGGACCCAGGATCTCCCCCAATTTGATTCTAGAGTTAAAAGTCAGTTCATTTCCAATTATCCAACTGGCGAAACAGGATCACGAGTGGAATTCTACTAGTTACGATAATTCCTTTTCAAATTATCAACACGTGGCGTAAATAAAATCTTAGATAGATTATTTTTCAATGTGTTCCTTAAAAGTTTCTTTACAAACTATAGGAACTTCGAATGAATAGCTTTATTTTGAAAAATACATGTATTTCAAAATATGGAAGACAATCTTACATCTTTCGAACAACATCTTTCGAATTTGAAAGAAATACTACTTCATTTATATTGAAAGTATACGTAAGAACACAGTCATCGGGAAGTGTTGTTTTTTTTTAAATTTCTTGTTTGCAGAATATATGGAAAAATAATTTACAAAACTATTACTGCAAGACATGAGTCAAACAGAAAATTAAAACTCATTACAGACAAATGATCAAACGGCTTATTGTGAAATTCAAATAATTTTGCAAGACATACAATAAAATCCAAGAATTAGATATACAGCTCATTGTTTGGTTCCATAACGTAAGGAATTATTCAGAAGAAGCCGCTGCAGGTCCCGGTTTTTACAGACTGGTGTTAACTTTGGGGCTAACTCGATTCATTTTCGATTGAGTTGACTCCCGGGTTAAAGTTAAAGCTAATCTATAAAACCGACCTCAAATTTTATGGAATCTATTCTCTTTCGAATATCGAAACCGAAGAGTAAATGAAAAAAATTTCCGAATCACTGCTGTACGTAAGTTCTAAAGTAAACAGATAAATATATGACTATTTTCTGTAATCATTCAGAACTACATGTTTCTACTACGATTTCGCTGCTCTAACCATAAATTACCAGTCGAAATAGGAAGATATAACCGTACCCCCAGGGAAGAGCGAATATGTAATCTATGTAATATAAAAGTCATTGGGGATGCAAGTACCACTTTGTTCTAGAATGCCCTTTCCTTCAGAATCTTCGCACCCGGTTCATTAAACCATATTTTAGAATAAGACCAAGTGCCTTCAAACTGATACATTTATTAAATTCTAAGGGCAAACAGCTCTGTAACCTGTCTCGCTTTATACAGCAAGGATCAAAGTTTCTCTAACTCATATTAAATATGTACTGTTCAATGTCCGCCTTAAGCTATTGTTGATTGATAAGTATTCATGTATTTCTTCTCATTTAAACTGTGTTTTTTATGAATTCTGTAAACTGCATGGATACGTGTACAATGTATGAACCTGTTTTTTGTGCTCTGTGCAAATGTAAATTTTGTTGAGCAATAAACTAATTGTAATTGTAATTGTTATTATCTTTGCATCAAGATTGTTGATTACTCTTCTGACGCGTCGTCTGTTCAGTGGACCCTTTTCGTTTTGGATTTATGTTACTCAGTCTTATATACAAAACAACACGAATTCACATACGCCAGGTTCAAAGGAAGATTCATTGATCATTTCGAATGAAGTGTCGTCGTGAAATTGTCTGTAAATGGGCAGACTCCAAATTCTCGCATTTTTCTTGTGCGGGTGACAATATCGGAGTCATCACATTCTAAATGATGAATCCCAGTTTGAATTTGCGTGAATTTTTGAGTCCCCGGGAGTTTATGACTGACCAACGAAGTAATGAATCGATGATAAACGGCTGCAAGACGAAACTGATGCGAAAATGTCGAATTAATTTTCCTTTATTTCGCGAGCCTGTTGGCAGCTGGTACGCGTGTATTGACCCGGTATAAAAGAAAATTGAAAAACGTTAATTAGATGGCTGGAGATTCCCGTGCATGAACGATTATTTTCAAACATCATCATAACGGCGAAAAAATACGAAAGGACCTATCAACGCGTCGTACAGAGTATACAAATCGCCCAGATGAAGGTATCGGTACATATAAAAATAAACAGCACTGCACCAGAATTAATGTTTTGCTTATTCTCGGCTGATTCACGACGCGCATGATAGGAAAATAATCAAAAGAATTCAGAATCATCGGATGAAAGATCATGCCCTGTAAACACGGGAACGTGCGCCAGCGACCAGCGTAATAAGCGTTTAATAAGACTAAAACGCGCGCATAAATTTACAAAATGTTATCACACGAATCGGTGCGATTTAATCACTAACCTCTCTAGAACGAGCAAATATACATTCGAACCCGTGGTTAATCAAGTTAAAACGCCGATAGCACGTTTTTAACGTATTTATTATTTCATATTTTTTCATTTCTCATCGCAGTTTTTTTTTCTATGGATTTCGCACATAATTCCTTGGCTATGAAATCGAAAGTTTCTTAAATAGAAAGAATATTCGAAAAGTAGAATTTTGACTAAAATGGAAAAGGTCTTTTTAAATATTGAATAATTTTTGTATGAAAAATACAATCGTGCAATGAATCTAATTTCTTTTACTACGTACTCCAACAAAGTGAATTGACTCATTTTAATAAAAAAATTCAATTTTGTAATCGCGGCTTTTAAATAAGAGTATTCGCAGTGATGAATTTGAAATAATTTCGCATTGGTGGTGCACCTGCATGAATAAACCAGATATATCTCCGCTCTAATTGGTAGACGTCACGCGAATCCTTCAGAATCCGACAGACCCTACCCGGAAACTATAGTTTTTTCAAGTATTAGAAAAAGGGTTTCGCATTTGATATTACTCTTTTTTCCGTTCATAAATAATTTACAAATACATCACAGCACTGATAGACTAAATTCTGCTGCAAAAATACATCGAGTAATCGAATATTATGAAAAGAAACTCGACCGGTGGTCCTATTGTCGAGGAGGGGATATATCGATAAAATCGGACCGTAAAGATGCAATGACACACGCGTTATCGCGAAGGGTCTTTTGTATAATCAGATTGAAGCCCGGGCGCGTCATTAAGATTCGGCCGATTGCACCATTGCGATAGGACAGTTTGCTGTTCATTCTGATGCAACAATGTACACGCTTGGTACGCGCCTAATCTCAATCTTCGAGTCGTATTTTTTCTACGAAACAAAACAAAGACTCGCCGCTCTACATAAACATTTGTTAAACGGAAAACGCATCGATATGCTGAGTTCGAGGTTCTGAATTTCAATGTATAACGATGAATAATTTTCGAAATAATCTGTATCCGTCAATATTTTCAGCAAATACGATTGCAATTAATATGTTTGTTTTAGGACGCCATGTTAGATTAGGTCCGTGTGCCTTCTAATTGCGCATTCGAGGTTATGAAAATAAGAAAGATCACGATAGAATTTAATGTAAAAATATTTGAAGGGGAAGATTTAAAATAACAGTGTTTTTGTTCCTCGGATTTCTGTTTTATAGCTAATTCAAGAGGCAATTGTTTGGATACTCAAATTTCGCTGATGAAAATTGTCCTTTCTTTTGATAAGATTACTCCCATTCTAACTCCATTTCAGGATATGCTTGCATTTCGGAATATTCTAGAAGAAGAGAAAAATTGCAATCCACATTTTATTTAACGATAAGGCACTAGAATCTCTGGAGGCCAGAATTAGCGTAATTAATTAATTAGTTCATTTTAGTCCTACGATTCGGTGAATAACCAACCCAAATTTATCTCGGTTTGCTACGAAAAAAACTTAGCAGACATATATAATTGTAAATTATATAATTCAATGGTATAATTAAGTTATACCATTGAATTCTAGTACATATCCAATCCAAAATCAAGTCTGCCCACAACTGCGATGCAGACCCCTTAAAATCCCATCCTTTCAATATCGCAGTTATGAGCCTCGTACTAGAAACCCCGCACAGCGATGATGTAAGCAAATGTAACACGGGAACTCGATTATATTTCCAGGTAGTTTGAAAAATGCTCATGATTTAAATGTTTTCGAGCTTGAACCAAACCGAATAGAATTTCGTCAGTTGAGTATAAACGTACGTACGATTTATGCGCACATCGTTACACGCGAGAATATAAATATATTCATTGAATACATGATTAATTTTTGTGCCACTGTTAAAATATATTGCTTCTTAATTGGTGTCAGCGTCTTTATTCAGCAATCCATCTTTTCCAGGATGCGCGAAATTGGTGTTATTTTTCAAAAACCGTCCTTTACAGGAAAAACAACACTTCCCCGAATCGCAACACGGGAAATGCGATCTAAATAAATTATTTAATCCGTACGTATTAAGTAATTACGCTTGTCAAAATTATAGTCGTCCATTAATGCAAATTTAAGCCGGTCGTTTGTAAGAATTTTAGTGCACTTTGTGCGTCTGCGATGCGAAGAAAACCGTCTGGCGGGTGAAAGCAATAAATCGTGATTGCGCGCGTCAGGATGGAACTTTTTCCCTACAAATCCGTTACAATAATACTGCGTCTAAAAGCTGACATCGGAACTTAATTTAACAGTCATCGTAAAAGGTATACCGTTTGGGAACACCGTCGGATATTTTATTATTTTATTGTATTGTATTGTTTTCAGTGTCGACTGCGAGTATTCCAGTGATCGGCTTATACGATGTAAGGATGGCGGAAAGGATTTAGCAGCTACCGGAAGGACCCGAGAGCAGCGCGTCATGTTCCCCGGCACGAAATCGTTAATGTTTTACTCCGGGGCGGCGACTGTACCCATGATCTTCGAAATGTTTTACCGTTTGAACGCAGTGGGGGTCCCCCGATAAAATTTTGAATTTCTAAACGTGTTGTGGCGCGACTTTAAGACGAAAATACGTTTCTGTCACATCTCAGTCAGAAAAGAAATTTAATGACAAATGAGCAGTACTCAAGTTTTGAAAGGGAGGGGTCGTCCGGGACGCCCCTGGTTGTAGTACCAAAATTGTCAGGCAAATTGTCTCTACTTCAGTGCGAGGGGCAATATGATATCAAGGATCCTTTTTGTGGACATGGAGCGAGAGCTGAAATAGAGGACATATCTTTCACCGGGTGCAGAGGAATGATGTCCTGAGTGAGCACACTCAGCAGTCAACATTGGATCATGTTCTACATTGATGAATAATCAGCAATAATTTATGGCCCTATGTGCGAGTCAGTTCTTTTTTTCATTGCAGATTGAATTCTTTTGCTTGAGAATTAGGACAATAGGAAGTATCCCTCATTGGATAGGTAGGAGGGGTTTGCAGTTGAAAATTAGGTAGAGTTGAAATATGTTTTTTTTGGTGGATATCATTTATGAATGGTCCCTAAAACCGTGTGCCCGGACTCAGAGCAGTTGCCCCCCAGAAATTTTGGAAAAGTACCCTTTTTGCAAATATTATTGTTCAGTAAAACTAGCCTTACTTGGCCGATTCGGACCTTTGACTAACTTGGACAAAAATTGAATCATTTTTGTAACTTGCAACTGTATTTCTTATTTTTTACTGTATATCCTAGAAACTGCCCTTTTCGGGTATTTCTGCCACCAAAATTCAAATGCTAGGTATAATTAATCAAGAACTGAATTCAGTTCCCTGCCACTGAATGAAAAAAATAATGAAAAAATATTTTCACACATTCGATTCAGTATTTATTCATTAAATCTTTAAAATCAATGGATTCTAGATTACACATGTACATGTATTCAAAAAGAAATTCCACATACGACACGATACACGTTTCCACTTACAAAAAAAATTAAAACCCTCTACATCTTTTTAGTGAAAAGAAATTCTTACACAACACTCTTTAAGCAGCTTAAAATTTACTTAAAGGCAAGGGCACACACAAGCATATTTTTTGCCCATACGCAGTGAACCTATAAACCGCCCGATTAGATATTACCAGTTCACTCGAAACTTCACCTATCTACCCATACTCGGCATAATCTGTCGAACCAAATGCTTCGTTGATATCATGTGATTTGTTAAAATAGCTGCGACAATCGGGATCAGTCGGAATAACTCAATATTGATCACCTTCATGCGCCTGTTGGTAATTGGGTTTATAAATTTTCACTTTCAGGCAAAAAAAAAACACACGTGTGCCCTTGGCAGAAAATCAAAGTACTGAAATTGTAATCAGATATTTTGACTGTAAATGTATAGCATTAGAGCTAGACATGCTTAATGCAGATAAGTTTAGTCTCGATATCAAAGTCATTGTTAAAACCTTTTTTCCACAATTATTTAGATTAAATGTAAGCAGAATATGAATTTTGATCCAGATGAATCAAGAACTGAATTCATTTTCAATCACTGATCCCAAACAATCCAGATTGAGCAGGTGTTTTTACTGCAGTATGGTAACAAAAATTTGATCAAGAAGAGCAGTTTGCTGACTGAATTGCTCACTAAAGAGGGAGGAATCCTCTCTAAAACTGTGGTGACTGCAGTTGCTGAGGATGCTTTTGAATGCAGGTATTTGAATATGGGCTTTGACCTAGTTCTGTGAAATCTGTTGATTTTCAGATGAACTTTACCAATTAGAAACCGTCATCTTTCACTCATGTAAGCGTAAGGCCTATAAATGTACCAGTAATATATATCAAATGTTAAATGAATCAACACTCCTCTCACCGTTTCTAGCCATATGATATAACATATGATGGGAAATGTATACTTTTTTTCCAAATAGGGGGAGGGGTCATTCATTAATTACGTGCGCATTAGGGAAGGAGAATGCTTCATGTGTATATGAAAAAATGTCTGATTTTGCTTACAGGGTGCAAGGTATACGAAAAATTCAAATTTTATGCCTACATCGTAAATGAATGATCCCTTATGACAAAATTTATCAAATATATGGATATTTCTGGCTGACAATAGAAAACGACATTGGCCTAACCCCGACAAGGATCCTGCCTACAGAGAGCATCCTCAGGGTTGGAAAAAGTCCCCGGGATCCAGTTCCACAATAGTGAGTTCGAGTTAACTCTGAGTGAAAATTAGCTCATGACTTATCTTAATTCAGAACTGCGAAACTGGGTTCTGAATTCTACAGTATCATAAAACATTTCCAGAAAGTACATTTCATCAATTTAAAATAAACTCAATTATGGTGTAATGAAAAAATCAAATCGCTTTCCAAGAGTTTTAACAGTTTTGTGAGAAACTGGAGGCCCAGGATGGTAGAAATGCTAAATGAAGGTAGAATTTACAGTTGTTCGCCACCATCATATTTTTAATACGGTCTCATACGCGGCTTCGGAGGCGGATTCCTGTTCGGGGGTGTGATCGCGATATCGATGTAGTCACCTATCAGAAATCGGCGCGAGGCTAAGGATGCATTGTCATCTGCTGTCCGCCTGCCGGAGAATACGCGTCCAATGTCTCTCAAACGAAATAACGGTTGACGACTGTCGGCGAACACGATTCCGAAATCGAAACACGTTCCTTTCTTCCGCGCATCGGGGTTTACTTCCTTCACTAAACTAGCCAACTCTTTCAATGTGGCATCTTTCCTGCAAATAGAACGCATGAACAACGTGTTAAAATAAATACAAATTTCTATGGCTCCATACCAATATACTTATACCGCCAACCCACTTAACTTGGATATTTCTAATCTAGATTTCGACCTAATCTGGATATTACTTAGTGTATTTATACATAAATGTATGATATATGTCAGTATAATGTTTAATTCAGATTTAACTGGATTAATTAGATTGGTCCAAAGTGATGTAGATTAAGAAGGTTCAATCATATACTGTAAATAGCTGCGATCACACGAGCATTTTTGGCCCGGAACAACTGTTCACACAGGTGCCAAATGGGCCTGAGCCTGTTTGGCCCGACCAAAAATTACAATTTTTGGAACTAAAATTTGTATTTCCGAGTAGTACTTTTGGATTGATCGCCAATGGTTTTTCTATACGACCCGGCCCTGCGGTATTGCATTTAGCCACCGGCGAAATCCGCCATCTTTTTACGTCATAGCAGACCAAAAAAAACAGCTATGCGGGGCAGGTGGGCGGGATTCCCACCATAGGAAAGGGTGAGTACTACTCGGAAATACAAATTTTAGTTCCAAAAATTGTAATATTTCCGTCGAGTACTGTACCCTTTCCTATGGTTTTTGCTAGACTAGCCCAGCACAAGGATGGTGGGAAAGGTAGATAGAAAAACCACCGCTCAAACACAAGGTAAGAGGGAACAAGAGCCCCAAGGGGCACAATGGCCAGCCTGTCAGATTTGCTTTTTATAAATGATGTAATCTGTGGGTTATATTTATCAATATACACTCCCTGCTCAATATCATTTACATAGTAAAATCGTGTGTTAACACAGACAGCAGGAACGAATGTAATATAGAAATACTAAGTTATTGTATTGTTCAACGCCCCTGGTGGCCATATACAAAAACCAATGAGCTTGAAACTCACCAAGATCATAGATCATGTCATGAGCTACAACTTTCCAATTGATTGTGGTAGCAAAATATGCATAGGTACGAATGTAATATAGAAATACTAAGTTATTGTATTGTTCAACGCCCCCTGGTGGCCATAAACAAAAACCAATGAGCTTGAAACTCATCTCGATCATAGAACATGTCATGAGCTACAACTTTCCAATTGATTATAGTAGCAAAATATGCTTAAGTATCAATTATGATGTGGAAAAACTTTTTTTCCACCTATGAATGAGTACTGATGACCCCAAGATGGCCGCCAAGTGCGTCATAATTGCCTGGTCAAAAATACCCTCTCGGATATAAAAGATCCCTTTCCAAGGAATACCCATTACAAATTGCAATGAAACATGGCACACCATTAGAAAGCTACAGTACTCAGAATTCAGGCCAAAATTGACATTTTTGGGAACAAAAAAGGTTACAGTACGGCCATCTTGAGTCCGATCGACCCAATTTTTCTCATGCCGATGGGCCCTCGGGGGATACAAATATATACGAATGATCAAGGTTATTGATAAAAGTGTCTTCAAAATTTCCCTCGAAAACTTCAAAAATGTGTAAAAAGTGCTGATTTTGGCGAACAACAATGGCTACCAGTCGGCCATCTTGAATCTGACAGGGCCAGTTTTTGGCCTGAAGATGTGTCTAGGGTAGATACACGTATAAACCAAATATCAAGACATTACCTTGAAGCGTCTTCAAAACTTTGGAACTCTCACGAACTATCTAGATGGTTATCTCTCGACCTAAATAGCTTCAAGACCCATCTCAAAACAACTTTGTTTCATGCAGCATACCATTAACTCTCGGAAAGCGAATTGTATTTAACATTTTTTTGGCAGAATAAAATTTGATTGAATTTGCAATTCAGGCACATGGCTAATTAGCATATCAAGGT
Source organism: Tubulanus polymorphus (assembly GCF_964204645.1). Classification (NCBI taxonomy): domain Eukaryota; kingdom Metazoa; phylum Nemertea; class Palaeonemertea; order Tubulaniformes; family Tubulanidae; genus Tubulanus; species Tubulanus polymorphus. The sequence continues at coordinate 12,348,712 of NC_134025.1, forward strand.
CATACACCCGATTTGGTAAAACCTTTTTTTTCACGAACCTTGCACAATTGTCAAGGATGAATTTTCTGTAGAGCAAATAAAAATTCCTCCCAAACACCAAATCAACTAAAGCCTAAAAGCCTACGGCTGGCCTAAAAAGAGAGCACTTACCCAAGCACGGAATGGAGCACTGTAGCACAGGGAAGACCGGTTGGCCACAGTGAGTCCGTCCAGCTCAGGGGCCCCCCAGAATTTTGCGAAATTAATACTTGCAGATATGAGCCCAAACTATGTACAAGGATACACCCCCTGTGATCCTGATAATGTAACATAAATATTCTACACGAAAGGGTCCGATCGGAAAGAACGGACACCTTGAGCCATGACAACAGGACCAAGTGAAGCTAATGAGCCTAACTGGCCTGAACATCCCTTATATAAAATGACGTGAATGTCGATGGAGAATTCCAAAAGGCGGCCCGACAGACTTCCTCCAACGGAGCACCCGAAAAGGCTGCGCAGGAAGTAGCCATAGACCTCACTTGATGAGAAACAACTCCCTCCGAGGAAAGATTCTCCTTCAATAAAATGTCCTTGATCAGTGAAGAGACCCATCGGGCCACTGTGTCCCGTGAAATATCACCCTTTAGGTGATCCAGAAGTGGAATAAATAACCGCTCCCGTGAACCCCTCCGTGAAGCAGAGCGATCTAAATAGAAACACAACGCCCGCACAGGACATAAAGTCCTGTCCGGGATGCCCGGTTCCACTCGATGTTTTAGGGCTTCAATTCGCCATTGACGCCCAACTGAGCCTGGTCGTTGGTTCTTTGCCAAAAATTCCAAAGCAGGCCGCAGCGAAACAAATTCCTTCACTGGCCCAAAGACAATATGACTTTGTCGGACTGAAAGCGCATGAATCTCAGAGCGACGGGCCGAGCAAGCCAAGAACAGCAAAAACACAGTCTTTTTTGACAAATTTGCAAATGACGCTGCCGAAAGAGGTTCAAATGGAGCCTCCATTAACTTTTTCAAAATTACAGACAGATCCCATGGAACTGTCCTTGGTACCCGAGGCCGGGAAATAGAAAACCCTGCAACCAGCTGGGATATCCGATGATCCCCTGCTACATTTGGCCATCCAGAAGCACGCAATGTATGAGAAATCGCGGAGCGGTAACCTTTAATAGTTATGACCTGCAAACCTTTTACTACAAATAGGTGCAGTAAAAAATCTGCCAATTGAGCTACAGAGGGTGAGCATGGATCAATTTCCCCTGCAGCACACCAATCCGCAAAATGACTCCATTTGGCATCGTAAATGGTACTTGTTGATGCCCGCTTAGATCCTGCGATAAAGGAGGCAGCCTGTTCTGAAAAGCCTGAAGCTGACAAGGATCGCTGGACAATGGCCAGGCGAGCAGATTTAACCACTGGCTGTTTGGATGATGCCGAAAGTTCCCCTGAGACAGAAGCAATGGGAAATTCGGAAGAATCCTGGGGTTGTCGCACAGTAGGTTGAGAAGTGGTAGGAACCATTTCTGAGCCGGCCAACATGGTGCTACCAGAACTATGTTGCAATTGACTGATCTCTCTATATGATCCAGTAAGCGCGGCAGGACTGGTGTGGGCGGGAACGCATACGCATGCATCCCCGACCAGTCCAGAAAGAAGGCATCGACCCCCCACGCTTCCGCGTCTAGAAACGGGGACACAAACAGAGGACACCTCCGATTGAACCGGGTGGCAAACAGATCCAGCAGCGGATTGCCGAACATGCCCCGAACCCGATCGGCTACTTCTTGGTGGAGAACCCATTCTGTCGCAATAGCCTGACCTCGACGAGACAGAGCATCGGCCATCACGTTCCTTTTCCCTGCTAAATGTGCCACAGTCAGGGACACGCCCTTTGTCTGGCACCAAAGAAGAATTTTGGCCGACAGACCTGTGAGGGTTTCTGAGTGAGTGCCCCCTTGGTTCTGAAGGTAAGCCCTCACTGTTGAATTGTCTGTGGCTAACCAAACGTGGTGGCCCTCCACTCTCCTGTGAAAGAACTTCAGGGCCTTCCACACGGCCAGCATTTCTAGGAAATTTATGTGGTTGGTGGCCTCGTAGCGAGACCATCTCCCGGCTTTGACTCGGTTCTCCAGATGTCCCCTCCATCCTTGGTGACTGGCATCCGTGAATACACGAACTGGAGCCTCTAACGGGGCAAGTGACCCCCCGAGCCGAAGATTTGTAGTTGCCGCCCACCACTGAAGATCCGGACTTAGATCGGTTGGAGGTACGGGAATCAAGGCCTTCCAGTTGCCCTTCGACTGAGACCAGAAGACCTTCCAATATTGTTGCAAGCGCCTGCTTCTGAGGCGGCCTAAGGGCACCACCAGACCCATGGAGCTGATGGAGCCTAGAAGCCGTGGCCAGTAACGAGCTGTTCTCGGGGTTGTGGACACTCCCGCTACAGCTTCTTGAAGTTTGGCTACTCGAGCCATAGACGGAAATACTTTGCCGATTCGAAGATCGAAGTCCATGCCGAGATAAGTGAACTGTTGGGCCGGCGTCAACTGAGATTTTTCCCTGTTTACGCGGAACCCTAGCTGATGGACTAAGTCCAAGACTGAGGTCATTGCCTCCCGACATTCCTGAGCTGAATTCGCGACTATTAACCAGTCGTCGAGGTAAACGAACAGTCGAACACCCCTTGACTGAAGTACCTTCTGAACTGACTTGACCAACTTGGTGAAAACCCACGGGGCCGTACTGAGGCCAAATGGAAGAGACCTGAATTGGAACTGGCGGCCTTTCCACTTTATCCTGAGAAATCGCCGAGATTTTGGGTGAATTGGAACCTGAAAGTAAGCATCTTTCAGGTCCAACGAAGCCGCCCATTGACCCGGATAGAGCCCTTGAATCACGTCCTTGGGCTTGGTCATCCGGAACCTTGGAATGTCTAGGTGCCGATTGAGGGATGACAGATCTATCACTGTCCGTTGACCCCCTGTGGCCTTTGGTACCATGAATATTCGGGAAAACCAGCCGGGAGACGTTTCGTTGCAAACTGGTTCTATTGCTCCCTTCTCGGCCAATTCCTTGAGAGCCGGAGAGATTATGGTCTCCTGACCTGGTTTTGGCCCCATGTCGGGAGGTGACCTCATCAGGCGCGGTCGCCTTAGGAAACGGAGACGGTAGCCACAAGAGACGACCCGGGAGTGCCAACCGTCTCCGAAAAGGTCGGACCAGTGGGTTGCTGCCTGCTGCAGACAACCTCCCACTGGTCCCAAGAATTCATTTTGAGTTTTTCCGAAAGGAAGAGCCCCTTTTTGGAGCTTTCCCCTTGCCTCGATACGAACCGGAACTGGTACGACCGGACGAGGCTTGACACGATTGTTGTAGTTGCGCACTAGTTCTCCAACCGGCATCCGAAGCCGCCTGAGAAAGCGCTGAAGTTTGAGATGGTCCTGTTTGCGTCCGTGCCGAACCTTGCGCCGCCGGCGTCAGACCAGAACGCTTTTTCCACGGAGTTCGGGGGTTGGACTTGGCCTGAACCTCCCGTATCTTCCTCAGCTCTGCGGAAACCGGAGCGCACCAACCGGAGAAGAGACGTGAAGACGTCCCCAATGAGGCTCTCAGCAAAGCATTGGACACCATATCCGGTAGACGAGTTTTGGAACTGGAGTCCATCACTGACTGACGGGAGGCTAACACAAGATTAGCCTGACCCCGAACCGACAACGGAATTACATGCGAAACAGACCGAGCCAAAGATTGGATAATCCGGTCCATTCCCTCCAGTTTTAGGGCAACTGACTCTGGGTCGGAGCCCGCATGAACGGCGGCGTGAGTCTCGCGAAGCTCACCCGTCAACACCTTAAGTGCCATATCTTGAAACGAACCAACCCTGGTAAGATTGTCCAGGATTGACGTCATGGCCACCAAACCGGACTTAGGCAAACGAATACCCGACTGTGCTGTAACAGTATCCGGGCTGATCAAAGTATAATCAGCATCCAGGCAGTTATGACTGTGATCCACAGCACCTGGAGTTGCGTAATACGCCGAGCGAAATGCGCCTATAGGTGGATCGGTTGAACTAAAATATTTCCCAGATTTCATTCCCCGTTCTGGAGGGGGAAATGAAAATGTTCCAGGCCGACATTCACCCCATAATTGCGTATCCAATCGAGCCCATTCTCTCGAAACCGCTGACGATTCCCGTAAAACGTTAAGATCGGAGTCCGGAGGGCGATAAGCTTCCATTGACTCACCGACCGGAGGAGCTGCTGTGGGCTTAGCGCGAGTTGCCCCGTGCTTGACAAAGAACTCACTTATCATCGCTCTAAATGGCATGTCCCCCGCTGGTTCGGATAAAACTGGACGGGACGGAGATACATTGCGAGCCAGGGAAGCCCCCATCGTCTGGGGCAACCCACAATTGCTCGCGACAGGAACGACCCCAGAAGGAATTGCCGCTTCTGGGACCGGATCCTCATTGAAATCAGACCCTACCGCAGCATCCAGGAATTCAGAGTCAGAATTCCGAAGAACTGAGTGGGCTGGCGAACTTCTAACCGGACAATCAGGAATAGGCTTACCTGTTGTAGAGGTTGCAGCGACTTGTTGCGACGAAGATAACAAGTTTAAAATTTTCTCTTCAAATACATGGAAATCCTTCTGAGTCAGGTATTTTCCAGTATCCCGACGATCATGCCGACTTCGGTGACGGTCCCTCGAACGGGATCGAGACCTACTAGAAGAATCGCTTTCACCGCTAACCGCTGTCGACGAACGATGAGAAGACCGATGGCGAAACTTCCGACATTAACGATCGTAGTCCCTCTCGCGATCAAACCTTGATCTGCGAGAAGGAGATCTTGCTCGTTTATTACGCTCACGGCGTCTAAATCTAGTGGGAGAGCGAGCTCTATCCCCGGAGCGACGATCAGAAGCAGATGATGAACGTACCGGATGTTTTGAACCGGACGACGTCTGGACTGGACCGGTGCCCGAACCGGACCGATGCCCGACCAGGACCGGTACCGACCGAACCGGTGCGGGCCGTTCCCGACTACCACGGCGTGCGCTCGGTTCCGAACATGTAGTCTGAACCGGCCGAACCGGTGAACGACCAGAGACCGGTGAATGACCAGAGACCGGTGCCGGTGAACCAGCGTTCCTCCCCGGTGAACGGAGTTGGGAAGCCGATCGTACCTGAACGACCGGCGACCGCTTTACGATAAGAAACAGGATTAGAAACGTCGGTTGGCACGTCGGCAGAAACCAACGAATCCCTGCTAACTCGACGACGATCTCTTAGTTTAAGAGCCTTATCGGCCCGAAAGCCAAAGGTCCTCGGACCACACCTCGCAAATCTTGCAAGGATTGCTCCTGCACATATTTGACCGGATTTGCGCCGAATCGTGGTTGTCCCAGGCGCCAAACAAATGCCCGCATCCCTCCCTGCCACGATGTTGACCCTTAGGAGGGGGTGGCATAATTATCCTGTTTCAAATCAAAACAATTCAATTCAATCAAATTATATTTGTAAATAAAATTCTTACGGAAAAATAGAAACCAGGGATAACCCCCAAACCGAACGGACTCACCGTTATGAGAGTGAAAACTCCCTAATATATTAATTCCCAGATTTTTACGGCGAAAAAACCCAACACGTTCTACTGCGAGAACGCCAAGAAAATAGATGGCCGATTTCGCCGGTAGCTAGATGCAATACCGCAGGGCCGGGTCGTATAGAAAAACCATTGGCGATCAATCCAAATTTAGAAAATATTGGCCAAAAACCATAGGAAAGGGTACAGTACTCGACGGAAATACCTCGAACCAGGCCCGAGCCTAATTTTAGCACCAGACAAATGATTGCGTTTGAATTGCAACTGGCACCGGAAATGAACCTTTTCGCTTTGAGCATTGTTGAGTATTGAGTGAATGGTTTGCGTGTGAACGCGTTTTCTAATTAGGCACGGGCCAAATCTTCTCCGTGTGATCGCAGCTAATGTGAATGTACAGATTAGATGGACCAAAATTGTAATAATCAGGACTTATCATTTACCAGTTCTCAGGGTTTCCAGAGGTAAGGCCAGGGTAAAAAGAAGTACTAAGAAGGACTTTTTCACTAATTTTAGGCCCAAAAGGAGGGACTTTTTGACTCGGAAAGATATACTTTTCAGTAAAATGAGGGCCCATAAGGGAGCATCATCGCAATGCCTTAAATTGCCCGAATACTAGTCATGTAGACTGGTCATATATTTCAGGGTAATTCCATAACACTTGCCCGTAGATTTCATCTCACTGATAATTGAATAATGAGGCCTGATTAATGAAATACTTGAACAACAGTCGAATTCGCGACAAAATTGCGCGCAAAAATACACAAAATTCAAATTTGGGAGGACTTTTTTATCTGAAGGACTTTAAGTCAAAAAGAAGGACAAAGATGATGTTTGTCCAAACTTTTTCCAAAAGGACTTGGAAGGACCGTTCGAAACCCCGAGTTCTGTACAGTAGACTAAAATCCAGATTGGATAGAGCCAAATCAGTTTATTGATCTAATCCGAATATCATTTACGGTATATAGATGTGCCGGTATGGAAAACATTATGATTAATTGCAATTCTTAATAAACCAAAAGAATTCTATTGGTCCCAGATGAAAGCCGGTTGGTGTATGTATTGACTATATTTTCTAGACAATAGTCATTTTTTTCCGAGGTAAGTAGGGGGATAATCTAGGTTCAAGTATGGATATGAGTAAAACTGAAAGGATACATTCCACCCTTTTTGGCAAAATCCCAAAATTGTCAACTTCTCCATCTTCAGGTATGGACATTTTAGGTGGCTCTTCAGATGTTTGTTAGATAAAAAACAAGCTTTTGAAATACTTTGAGACAGATTCGTTTCGGGAAAAAATCTAAGAAATTGTTTCAAATGTATATAGGCTCTAATTGATGAGAGGGAAGAGGAAATATTTTTCATGATGTTGACATTTTCCAGAAAAATCTCGGCAGCACTGCGCAAACAATAACCACCGGTAGAATGAATATAACATTGAATTAAAGATCTAATTTTGTGCAAATCATTCGATCAAAAATCAAGATAGAAATATTAAGAAATATGAAAAAACACAACAGAGGATAAAAAAGATTCAAAATCATTTTTTCTAAATAAGACATTTTTTTGCAAATTCAGGGAGCAGGATTTGGACACATCAAGTAAAAAAGAGAGCATTAAGAAACAAACCAAGTGTAGATCTGTAGTTCATTTTTCGGTGTATTGCCTTTTCTGTACTCTCTCAGGTCATTGTGGTGGCCTGTATTGCAGAAAACTCGCAACAGCAGAGGACACGTCTGAATGGAAGAATAAAATAGATTATGGTAAAAGTACAATGTCTAATCTTGCCATAGATTAATGACCAAACCATGAGTTTGAAGTAATTGTTTCACAGGTACCTCGAAGATCCACGGTGCATGGGTAAAGGGGGAAGTGCAACGTTAACTATCACACCATATGGCATGAGTAGCACTCAAACTTATGACGAGCACTCAGTATTTTCATTGAGGTAAACAGAAATAATGCTACTGGAAAAAAGCCACATTCACAGAATTTTGCATCATAGGAAACTATAGGTCCAGGGATGCGATGCCCACTTGGGAAGTGGTTTCAAATGCTCAACAATCTCAACAATTTCAATATTCAACACCCCCTGGTGACCAAATACAAAAACCAATGACCTTGGAACTCACCACAATCATAGAACATGTCAGGAGCTACGATTTTGTAATTAATTGTGATGACAAAATATGCCTCATAACCAATTTAATATGGGAATACTAAATTATTCTACTAATCAACACCCCCTGGTGACCATATGCAAAACCCAATGGCCTCGAAACTCACTACAATCAAAGAACATGTCATGAGCTACAACTTTGTTATTGATCATGGTAACAAAATATGCCTAGGTACATATATAATAAGGAAATACTAAGTTATTATTAGGGTTTTCTGTTATTTCACAGAAAACCCTATTGATATCCGCGTGATTATTAGGGTTTTCTGTTTCTTCACAGAAAACCCTATTGAAATTCGCGTGATTATTATTATTTTTTTTTCCCTTTTCCACATAGTTTTTGTTAAAAGTGTAAAGGCTTCCTTACCTTACCGCTGTCGCCGATACAATCCGTATGATGTCCTTCAGCTCACTTCAATCTCCAGATACTGCATGGGAATTTTGATAAATCCACGTTATAAAGGCACTGTCGAGCCGTAAACATCGGAAATTTGGCTCCGTTCAATTAGTAGCCATGTTGTGTTTTCTTACCGATATTTCTCTCTTCTTTTCGAGGAAGAGCTATCGAATAATTCTCTCTCTTCTCCACAATCAATTTCAAAGTCAATTTTATGAATTTATTGCTCAGCGGGTCCGAGTCCAAGAGTTTACGAGTCTGGCGTTCGCGTGTCTGACAGGTTTACGGGCATTTGTTTGTTACCTCTTTAATATTTTTGATTTCTTGTTATTCCGGTTATTTTATTTAAGTATATTGCTGATCAGTTCATGTAACCAAAAGCGTCAATAAACACACTTTGAATTGATCAAGTTTAAATCAAGGTCGTTGAGTCGCGGAAGGCTACTAGAATTACGTTCGTCTTCGTCTCAGAGAGAGAAAACGAAAGACAGAAAAGTATCAGGTGATTATCGATAGCCTACAACGGTACACACAGCTGACAAACAGTGTTAGGCCTGTGCCGGTTGGTGCGTACTGGGACTAAATATACTGGTTGGTCAGTTGGTTCGGTTGTGAAGTGTGGAAGCTAAGATTATAAGAAAGCCTACCGGTATTTATTTGTCTATAGGCCTATTATATAGAAGCCAATACCATTTTAAGTACGAAATTGTAACGCGTACGTGACTGTACGGTGATATCCACAGGTTAACCGTACGTGAGTTCCCTTAACACGCTGTACGTGAGTTCCTATAATCTGCAAACGCGCATGCGTAAAAGAATAGAGTTTGGGTTAGGTGAGGCTAGGCTATTTGTAAATCAAATTTCATCCACCCACCAGTTACGTTCTGTGGCACAGTGGGTAAATCACTGGACTACTACTGGATTTTTTTTTTCGTTTGGTTTCGAATCCCAATATTGCAAGTCTGAGCGTCAACGTACTCACATATGGCTAACCTGTAGAAATCCCCGTACAGTCACGTACAGGTAACAACAGCGTTTTAAGTATTAAGTGAGTACGACAAGCCTACCATGCCTATGTACTACAAACACAACTTTTTCCCTCTCATCGGCCCTACAGTGATGTTACTATAACTGGTGCCATTATAATATGGATAGGATTTGGTCAGGACTAGCCTAAAGTCTAATTCAGTCTATGTACTAATTCACTCGATAGGCCTATTTTTAAAACAATACAGTGAAATATTCACACGCAGAAAGGCTAATTGATTTGAGCCATGTGATTAAGTTTGGCCAGGCCTTCTCTGACCTGCTGACATTAATAGTCAAACCAAAACATGCATGTGGTCACGGCTTGTATTACCAGAAATCATTGTAGGCCTGTACATTTTGCTGTTCGTAGGTTTGGTATACCGATTTCTCCATTCTTGACTGATAAGTGTACGGTACAGCTGTACACATTATATAATTGTTCCAATGGGAATAGGGCCTATTGATTGGGCTTATTATTTCCTGCTTTTTTCCTAGTACTGAAATAAACCTAATGTTCATTCAAATATCCGACATCGGTGAAAGTTTGATTAATACTGTATACATGTACTGTAGGTTTTCATGTTGTATGAATATTTTGCAGTTCAAATGGGTATGATGCTGATTCCAATGTCAAACGCATGAAGTTAGATGGTCAAGGACAGTCAACACCATATATCTCTCTTCGACCGATGTTGTACCATAGAAGATCTGATTCTTTCAACTCAAGGAAAGTGATTCAACACGATCGACATAACACTGGAATAGGTTTGCAGTAACTAACCGTTCATTTCATTTAGTCCTACGTACTTTTTAGCCAATTTGGATTTGATTGTAATTGAAACTCTGGAACTGTTAACAAAAGACAAGTTGAAAAAACACAAGTTATGCTTGATTCTCATGTTCAAATTTAATTCAAATTTATTTTATTACATCATATTTACAAAGCATATCATTGGTTCATACAGTAATAAAAATTAGGGCAGAACAAATATTATAACAGAAACTCCAAAAAGGCAATGAATTTCTATGACTAAATGAACATTATTTTTAGCCCACTAGGGACTTTAGTCCCAGCGGGCTATTGCGTTCACTTTTCGTCTGTCGTCCGTCCGTCCGTAGACGGAAATCAGTTATTTTAGGAAGTTTTGAAGACGCTTCAATGTAATGTCTTGATATTTGGGTTTCACATGTATCTACCCTAGACACATCTTCAGCTCAAAAACTGGCCCTGTCAGAATTAAGATGGCCGACTGGCAGCCATTGTTGTTCGCCAAAATCAACACTTTTTACACATTTTTGAACTTTTTGAGGGAAATTTTGAAGATGCTTTGATCAATTACCTTGATCTTTCGGATATATGTGAATGCCCCCTGGGCCCATTAGCATAACAAAAATTGGGATACGGACTCAAGATGGCCGTCCTATGACCTTTTTTAGTGCCCAAAAATGTCAATTTTGGCCCGAATTCTGAGTTTGCCATTTCTCATTGCAATTTGTGATGGGTATTCTTTGAAAAGGGATGTTTTATACCTTTGATACCTGAATTGTTAGATTGTTGAGCATTTGGAACCACTTCTCAAGTGGGCATGGTGGCCCTGGACCCCTAGTTCTAATAACTCAGATCAAGAGTGACTCTCCCGTTTATTAGGAAACACACGCAACTGTAGAATTTGTAATCCATAAAAGCCAAAATCAACATCAGCCGGAAACCCAGACCAAATTAATTCATAATTTATTGATTGAATCTACATTAAAATATATGTATTTATTCAAATATTTCAATAAAAACATTAACTTCTTAAATCTATTCTAAATCATAATACGTTCTTATCTGTGAATTCACTCAATCTATCGGCTCAGCAGGTGCTTAAGATGAGTTCTTAATAGGACAGATCCATTTTTAAGGATGGTGATAATACAGTATCATGATGTTTGAATGCCAAGATAAGTGCCTGGTCAAATATATCAATATTTGTGATTGTACGTCCACGTATGTTCGGTTTCAAAGCTGAATCATATTTGACGTTTACACAGTGGTTGCATATTAGGTTCGAATCTGTCAATGCATTTAATTCTATGTATCGATATTTCAATTTACTACAATTCCCATCATTCTGAATGGCTTTACAGAAAACGCGTCATCGCTGCTTTGCAGCTATATTTATTATTATTATTTTCTTCCACACTATTTTTACCAAAAGGACATAGGCTTTGTTACCTTACCGCTGTTTCATATACAATCCATATAATATCGTTCAGCTCACTGAGATCTACAAATAGCCCGCGTGTTTTTTCACGAATCATCGTTACAAAAGCGCTGTCGGGCCGTAAACATAAAAAATTTAGCCCCATTCAATGGGGCGACATGTTTTTCGAGTCGTCATCCCGAAATCAACCCGCAGGCCGACTGTCACTTCGATTATCAATTCAAGTATAAATGAACTAATTTATTGCCGCAGACTTCAAATTCTGTCGCGGTCTTCAAACAGTGATTTTAACAATAGCCCATTTTCCTCATCAAATCATATTACCGATACACTGGAAATTTACTACTTTAGATTTTAAAAGCACTGTCCAGCCGTAAACATCGACGAATCGACGTGTGTTACTACATCGTCGTTCCGGGGATCAGCTGCGAGTTTCTCCTCATCATGAGAATCAAATCGAGTACAAATTAATTTATTACTACCAGTGATTTGGCTGCGGGTTTCAAGGAGTTAGTATAACAATACCTATTTTTCTTTACCGAATTAACCGTGTATTTACTAAGATAAATCTTTAGTGTACCGGGGAATCGTAGGCCTAAACTAAACACGCCGAAGAGATATAGCGGAGAAAAGCTGTTATGTCGACGAGGTATCAAAATAAAAGAATATATCACTTTATTCGGCCGCAGGCTTCAACCTCTATATCAATACCATCAATACTCTATATTTCCTACAGTACATACTGATCATTGTCAAATGCACAAGGTATTTACTAAATACAAGTATATAACACACTCCTATCCGTATGCTGGACTCACACTTGACATTCGGAGTAAGCGTTCGCTGTGGGGGAAAGGAATCGTTCGCTGTGTCGCTTGAAGTGTTTATCGAGTTTGACGCGGCTTTAGGCCTACCGGTACTGAGCTTTACTGTATCAAACAAACACAGTACAATTGTTGCGTTTATTAACGGACTCATTGGATTGAACTTCAAAACAAAATTTACGATATTTAGGTGGGTTGTTAAATTCAATAGGCCTACGACCAATCTGTCCGGATGTTAGGCCTACGCATATACATAGGCCTACATAGGCTAGTAGCCTCTACTAGGTTAAGCGTTCGCTGGGGGAAAGGAGATCGTTCGCTGTGTCGCTTGAAGTGTTTATCGAGTTTTACGTACGCGACCTTAAGGCTTTAGTATGGTGGCTGATAAGGGCCATGCGTAAAAAAAACACGTATATGCAAATGAGGGCGACATTATGACAAAACGACAAAACTAAAATAACGCGACAAAACAATAATTTTGGTTTTGTCGCCCGCGACAATTCATTATTTTGGTTTTATCGCCCGCGACAATTCATTAATTTGGTTTTGTCACCCGCGACAATTCAAGATTTTGGTTTTTCTGCCGCGACAATTCATTTTTTGGATTTGTCGCCCGCGACAATTCAATATTTTGGTTTTATCGCCAGCGACAATTCATTATTTTGGTTTTATCGCCCGCGACAATTCATTATTTTGGTTTTATCGCCCGCGACAATTCATTAATTTGGTTTAGTCACCCGCGACAAAACAATATTTTGGTTTTGTCGCCCACGACAATTCAATATTTTGGTTTTATCGCCCGCGACAATTCATTATTTTGGTTTTATCGCCCGCGACAATTCATTATTTTGGTTTTATCGCCCGCGACAATTTTTTTCTTTTCTTTTTGTCGCGGTTTTATCGCCTGCGACACTTCAATATTTTGGTTTTATCACCTGCGACAATTCATTAGTTTGGTTTTGTCGCCCGCGACAATTGAATATTTTGGTTTTGTCGCCCGCGACAATTCATGATTTTGGTTTTATCACCCGCGACAATTCATTTTTTGGTTTTATCGCCTACGACAATTTATTATTTTGGTTTTATCGCCCGCGACAATTCATTAGTTTGGTTCTGTTGCCCGCGACAATTGAATATTTTGGTTTTGTCGCCCGCGACAATTCATTATTTTGGTTTTATCACCCGCGACAATTCATTTTTTTGGTTTTGTTGCCCGCGACAATTCATTTTTTTGGTTTTGTTGCCCGCGACAATTCATTTTTTTGGTTTTGTCGCCCGCGACAATTCATTTTGGTTTTATCGCCAGCGACAATTGATTATTTTGGTTTTATCGCCCGCGACAATTGATTATTTTGATTTTATTGCCCGCGACAATTAATTTTTTTGGTTTTGTCGCCCACATTATTATCTTTTGAATAATTAGGCCAATTAATAACGTAATAAAGACTTATGCTTTCGCCTATTTTGAAGTCGATTAATCTGATATAGTACGGAAGCGATATAGGGCCTCGAGTTGTCGCGTTCAAACGCGACAAGTCGCCATATTTATGTCGATATATCGCGATATATCGTTTCAAGTCCACATGAATATGTCTACATATCGTGACGTTTTCACGACAAATATCGCTATTTGCTCATTTCCCACGGGACAAGCCGTCATTTGAAGACATATCTAAATGTAAGATGAGGACGCCAGTAATATGACGACTGAGTTTCAAGTCGTCATGAATATGTCGACTTGTCGCGAGGAAAATGGTTGAGAAAACGAAATATGTCGTCAAAACGTCACGATATATCGACATATTCATGTCGACTTGACGCGATATATCGTGGTATGTCGACAATAATATGGCGACTTGTCGAGTTGGAACGCGTTATCTCGAGGCCCCTTATCGCTTCCGTAGATATAGTGTCGAATATTAAGGTCATTTTGGCAGATTCTTTTTTTTTAAAAGTGATATTAAAGCGATCATTCAAGTGATCCTACTTAATGAAAGATCTACGGAAGCGATAAAGGGCCTCGAGTTGTTGCGTTCCAACTCGACAAGTCGCCATATTTATGTCGATATATCGCATATATTCGACATGAATATGTCGACATATCGTGACGTTTTGACGACTTGAAACGCAGTCGTCATATCACAGGCGTCCTCATCTTTCAGCAACGCCAGTCACATGGAGTCGTACGTGTTCTACTTTCTGCGACGCGACACGACTGTTTATTAAATATTTTCAGTGTGAATGTGGTGTGAAAGAGAGAGAAAATTTATTTCGTTCGAACCAATAATATTCTATACAATTGAACCAATTTGAAAAAATCGTTAGAACAAAGTTGAACAAACTTTTTTTTGTCCAAACGAAAGGTTTTTCGTTCGAACAATCATTCAATTGAACAGAATCGTTTTAATCTGGCAGAAACTAGTCGCACACAATCGTATTGCATGCGACTTGCATCGAAACTTGCGATGCAACGCGAGGATCGCATCGTGTTACAAGAACAACCTACGTCTGGCTTTAAGTTACTGCGGAGCACCAGAAATATCTTTTTTTTTGTTCATAAGACCTTTCGCTTGAAAATTCTTTCGTCGGAACAAAATTTATTTCGTTCAAACCAATAATATTCTATACAATTGAACCAATTTGAAAAAATCGTTAGAACAAAGTTGAACAAACTTTTTTTTGTCCAAACGAAAGGTTTTTCGTTCGAACAATCATTCAAATGAACAGAATCGTTTTAATTTGAACAGAATTTTCTTGTCAGAACATTAAGTTTTTCGTTCGAACAAGTATATTGAAAAAAGTTTTTTCTCCGAACCGAAAGTATTAAGTATTTCGTTCAATCGAACAGAATTGTTTTCATTCAAACATTCGTTCGAAAAAAATTGTTTTCGCTCAACCAAATTTTTTTTCATTTCAACAATAACATAGCTTTTTATTCGAACACATTTTTTGTCAGAATGAAGAAAATTTTTGGTTCAAGCAAAAAGCGTATTGTTCGATCAAACAGAATTATTTTCATTCGAACAAGATTTTCTTGTTGGAACATTAAGTTTTTTGGTCAGGACAATAAACAGAAGACAACTTAGGATACTACCTTGCGTGACTCCACTAGTTTGACCGACTTATTCCAAGATGAGGCGTTCCGTTGATTTCAGCTACAAGTTTTCGTTCAGAGATAACTGCTGAGCCATTTGGGCGACCTATCATTGACACTGTTTCCTAATAGCCTGTTTATTAGTAATGGCTGATGTTGTGCCTTATCAAATGCTTCGTCAAAATCCACCGTTGATCAGGATTCTAAGACTGTGCAGAAAACCCGTTATCGCTGCTTTGCAGCTATATTTATTATTTTATTTTTCCATTTTGAATTATAATAATCGTACAAAGTAATACAAATACAAAAATTCAAGATGGAGGGAAACATGAAGAAACCTGTTAAGGTTTATATGATATTCATGCCACCCTCGTACACCCAATCACACTCTCTTTCACACCACATTCACACTGAAAATATTTAAGTGCCAGATGGCAGAGACTGGCAAGGTTATCGAAACATTAATTGAGAAGATACTGTTTGAGAGCACGTTTAAAAACTGGAGGGGATACTGATCCAATGATCTTCAGTGAGTTAGGTAAGTTATTCCAAGTAAAAGGGGCTGATACTTTTAATGAAAATTTCTTTCGATTGGTTTTAAATTGTTCTACTTTGAATGCATGACGGTTTCGAGTATGATGATGGTGAAAGTCGGAATTTAATGAAAAATAATCTGAAAACGAGTTAGGCAGTAGTGAATTCTTATATTTAAATATGAAAAAGCACAATTGGAATTTCGTCATTGCTCGAAAAGCAAGGATACCTAAGTTTTTGAAGATGGGGGCTGTATGGTCAAAGAAGGTAACCTTCGATATTACCCTGATCGCACGCTTTTGAAGTAGGATTATTGGCCTGATTCTCGATTCGTAATTATTGCCCCAGATAAAATTGCAGTATTGGAGATACGGGTAAACAAAACTATAGTATAAGGTTTTCATCACTAAAACTGGCAATCGTCTTTTAACTCTATTCAAAACACCAATACTACGCGAGATCTTTTTACAGACAAATGATATGTGGTCAGACCACGTCAGTTTACTATCAATATATAAACCAAGAAATTTTGTGGAATGAACTTGCTTTATTGGTACATTTCCAATTTTTATGGCACAAGGGGTACCCTTGAAATTTCCGAAAATCATAAAATAACATTTTTCAAGGTTAAGAGACAATTTATTAACTTGAAACCACATTCGAAGTTTGGTGAGTTCATTGTTTATCAGTTGGAATATCTTCTTATGATCTTTTGAATAAGCGAAGCATGTTGTGTCATCTGCAAAAAGGGTGAAGTCAAGAATTTTTGAAGCATTGACACAATCATTTATGAATAATAGATATAAAAGAGGACCGAGAATAGAACCTTGGGGAACTCCGATAGTTATACCCCTTCTTGACGAGTTAATACCATTAAAACAAACAATTTGACCCGATCAGACAGGTAACTTTCGAACCATTTGAGAGGTAAACCCCGAATACCATAGTGATCTAATTTACCGAGCAGAATTGTGTGGTTGACCGTGTCGAATGCCTTCTTTAGGTCTAAGAAAATGCCTATGGCTGAATATTTTTTATCAAGGTATGATGTTAGGGTGTCTGTTACTTTGGCAAGAGCAAGTGCAGTGGAATGATTTGATCGAAAACCGAATTGATTTGAAGAAATAACGTTATGTTTATTGAGAAAGGAGGATAATCTGTTAAAGACCAGCTTTTCTAAAATCTTTGAAAATACCGGAAGAATAGAGATTGGACGATAATTATTGAAATTTTCCGAATCTCCTGATTTAAATAACGGGTAAACTTTGGCTTGTTTCATGTCAAACGGAACAATACCATTATAGAAGCTACAATTAAATATATGCGATAAAGGAGCATTTATTAGATCTATTGTGTCTTTAAGTAAAGATGTACTAATACCATCCAACCCTGCACTTTTTTTCGGATAAAAATTTCTAACTATATTCTACTATTCAACGCCCCTGGTGACCATATAGAATAACTAACGTCCTTAAAACTCACCACAATCAAGGAAAATGTCACGTGCTACAAGTTTGCAATTGATAATGGTAACAAAATATGCATAGGTAAAAATAATATAGAAATACTAAGTTATTGTATTATTCAACGCCCCCTGGTTGCCATATACAAAAAACAACGACCTTGAAAATCACCAATCTCATAGAACACGCTATGAGCTACAACTTTCAAATTGATTGTGCTAACAAAATATGCTTAGTTGTCAATATAATGTTGAAAAACTTTTTTCCGTCTACGAATGAGTACTGATGACACCAAGATGGCCGCCAATTGCGTCATAATTGGCTGATCAAAAATACCTGTCTCAGGTATAAAAGATCCCTTCTTCAAAGAATCACCCATTACAAATTGCAATGAGAAAGGGCAAACCAGTAGGAAGCTACAGGACTCTGAATTCGGACCAAAATTGAAATTTTTGGGCTCAAAAAAAGGTCATAAGACAGTTATCTTGAGTCCGATCGACCCAATTTTTCTTGTGCTGATGGACTCTTGGGGGTTTCAAATATATAGATAAAGATCCAGATAATTGATCAACGTGTCTTCAAAATTTCCCTCAAAAAGTTCAAAAATGTGTATGAAGAGCTGATTTTGGCAAAACAACAATGGCTGCCAGTCAGCCATCTTGATTCTGACAGGGCCAGTTTTTGGGCTGAAGATGTGTCTAGGGTAGATAGATACATGCGTAACCCAAATATCAAGACATTACATTAAAGTGCCTTAAAAAATTCCCAAAATAACTGGATTCCGTCTACGGGTGGACGGACGAAAAGTGAACGCGATATATATAGCACTGGGACTTAAGTCCCAAGTGGGCTACAAATTGCCCCCAGTAAAAATTCATTTCAATATATAAATAAATTCAGTTTCAACTACAATAATCATCGAATATCTTACCATCTAATCGTAAACTTGTATGCACTATTATAAGATTATTCCAATATTACCATTAGTTTGTATCACATCTAACTTAATCAACTTTTACATTCAAATGGGGTACCCGCAAAACCAGCTATCCCACCAGGTGGCGTGACGAGTAGTAGGTTGTTTGTAGTCAAAACATGAGTTCATTTTCAATAAACTTTGAACAGGATTTTTAGACTCCTGAATCCATTATTCCAGGACTAACCAAATATGAAATAATTTCATTCTTCTTAACAGATTTGGATATAGTTTTCATAGAATATTGATTCATTTAAGAGAAAAGTTCATTCAGATTTAATTGAAATGTAGAAGGAAATTGAAAGCAGACGACCAACTATCTACTAGCGAACCTGGCGGATCCTCGCTTGCCATACGTCGAATCCCCAATTGCCACAGTAACACTGCGGGTAAACTGTTATCTGATACAAAAATAAATCTTTGGCTGTGCCTGTGATGAGAAGTCCAACACTTTGATTTCATCTATTATAGCCGATAGAGGTCCACATAATCGTGTTGACTGGAATACAAGTATTGATTAATGATGCCAGGGCCAGGGATCAGCAAAATATCAATTTCTAATTTTATCAGTTTTCCGTGGCGTGGTGTACAACCTAACCAATAAACCATCATAGTCTACCTTCTGCAAAAGTGACCTAAACTGCAGTTACTAGATTGGATGCTTATTGTGATTGAATAAACTAGAACAATGACTAACTCAATATTGCAAAGATACACCGTACAGTGCTGCCACCTAGATATATAAAAATTGCCGCTATTAATGATTACTTCTCATCAGTGAATAGATCCAAAACAAATATCAAGCATTTAGCAAAGGGACAATGTGATCATCTTTCTATAGCTTTTAAAACTACCGCGGAAAAACATACCTTTTCGCGGTCTACAGTTTTTTCAGGATCACGATCACCGCCAATATTATTATCGATGTGGGCCGCCATCTTGTTATTCGAGTAGGCTATTAATCGCCAAAAACCGTTCACGCCGATGCTTTCGCGCGGGACAACGGCGGCCGGGGGCGCGGAGCGTCCTTGCGTACGAAAGATTTTAAAGTGCATCAAAATACGATGCATGCACTTCCCTTTCTGATAGGAAAAATAACTACAACTCCGGCCAGGGAAAAAACTGTGGCATTTGAAATGCAATAAGGGCACAATATTCAGTTGTCAATCAATTCAGAAAAAAAAAAAAACAAGAAAGGCCACTTTTAGTCGCTCTATCAATCCCAAAGGTTGAGAAAGGGCACATTTTTAAAAGACAAGGTGGATGATTTTAACCAAAAAGGCACGCCGTTCTTCATAGTCTAGGCTATCAGGATTTCATCTTTATTGCTGCATCTCAGTGCAGTAAATTTCCTGTTCCTAGATTGCAATTTGCATCAGGACTTCATTTATTGCTTGGATATTGCACTAAAAAGCAACACATTTTCAAAATTTTCTTTGGGGGACACCCCCAGACCCCTCGTTTTTTCGTGGATCACGCCTTTTTTTATAAGTTGTGCTAAAGTAGCCCCTGCTCCGCCCCTGTTTATGGTCCAGATTGCAGGAAATTGATTTAAAAACAGGAAAAATATCAACAATTTCTCACCCCTTTGCTTCGTGCCTGCGGCGATCGCACATTCCGGCCACCGCGCTACCACCATCTATGGGTGCCTTTTTTGGTGACATTGCCCTTTTTCCCCAAGTAGAACCCAGCCCTCGAATAAAAAAGTGTGAAAATGCGTGAATCTCTTGAAATCGATGCTCAAATTTTCAATGAGCGGGTTCGTTTAACCCCCCTAAATGCGGGCCTGAAAATGTAAATTCTACCATTCACTGGGCATCGTTCACCCGGAATAGGATTTTCGGAAGCGTTCTTATTAACACAGGGACTTTTGCAAATTTGGAGTTGCGAAAGTATTAATTGCGACTAAAGCCTTCTCCCACTGTTGTTCAGAAAATCGATGTAACCACCTCTCGATAACAGCGCCCGTTTGCGCTCTTACTAACCGTGCTAGCTAACAGTGATTTCCTGCGCCTATTTAGACGCCTAACCCCAATTTAACTAACCATGGTTAGCGCATACAGGGCTTCCTATGCCCGCCCAATTTTCGCCTAGCCATCGATATATCACAGTATCCACCAACATTATTTCCATTTTTTCTAATCAGTGATTGGTAGGATCATCAATTGAGAACAATCGATTCGATTTATACCGAAATGTAGAGGAAATTGAATGCGAAAGACCGAGTAACTACGAGCGAATCTGGGCGTTCCTCGCTAGCTTGTCATAAGTAAATCCTCGATTGCCACAATAGCGTGGTCAGTCGAGTGACTAATACATGGCCAGCCATGTGTGTATCGCCCTTCAATCCTTCTGGCAAAACTGGTGACGCGAGTTACGGCGATAAGTAGTAAGAATTAGAAATACCTTTTTATACAAAAGATTCTTTTTTATTCAGAAGAAATAATCCAAAACAAAACGTATGTCCAATGCATCATGGCTTAATTTCTAGGTAAAAGAAATTTGTGAATATCAAACATGCATGTACATTTTAGTTAAGTAATCGATTACATTTTGTGATCAAAAATAATACTTCAGCATGATTGCATTTTAAGAGGATATCTCAGTAACCATGATAGTCTTAAGTAAATCAAGATGATACATTGTATATAATCAAAAATACACAAAATACATAGTACATAAATTCTGTATGTATTTTTGATATAATGTACATGTATATGTCAATTTGCGGAATGTATATATATATATATATAGCATAAACACAAAATCTTAACACGAAAAACAAATAGATAATTGCATCATTTACCATAAACAATTGAGTACAAATAATACTTCAGGACAGTTTTTAAAGACCAGTCTTGAATCGAGCTGGTTTAGACCAGATTCTTAACGGACGTACATTATTCGCTGTAAACCAATTATTTGTCGTTTTTAAAGTACTGTATTGTGACATGGAGAATCTTTTATCATATTTGACTAAGAATTGGCTTTAAGTTAATACTAAATGTACAATGAAGTCAGAAACACTGCACCTTGGTTTAAAATGTTTTTTTTTGCCCACTCGGGACTATTGTTCTCCCCACCAGGGAGTTACTAATTGAATCATATACAATCATCCATATTTATCAGTACCTAGACATATCCGTTATCACAATCAATCGCAAATCTGCTCATGCTCTTTGATTATGGCAAGTTTCAAGGTCATTGATATCTGTATATGTTCCAGGGAACATTGAATAGCCGAATGACATGGTATTCCCATACATATTTTTACCTAAGCGCATCAAAACCACAATCAATTGCATAATTGTAGCTCATGACATGCTCTATCTATGATTACATTGAGTTTCAAGCTCAATGATAACAGTTTCTGTTCATATATCACCGGGGAGTGTTGAATTTTGAAATTTTCAGATTTAAAAAGCATTTTACCAAGTGGGCATGGTGTCTTTGGACTCCTAGTTTATCGTAAATATACTCTCTCTTAACTTACGAGACAACAAACATTATTAACAAACAGCAAATATTACTTGTATTTTATGATGGAAATAACCGGTATCGCATGCAGTACGAGTAGCCATCAGATATGTATCATTCTAAGAATATAATATTTAATGCACAACGTTCAATGTAAAATTCACCGTATAAAACTAATTCATCCTTCAACAAGATATACAAAATGTTACGTTTGGCTTCTTACAAAACTACATTGTATCACCACCAAACCGTCTAAAGCCAACAACAATAGTAAATTTGTGTACATTTTCATATACGTGACAATGCTGATAATGTATATACTGCTTCTAAATGCATCAACAAGATGGATATTCCAAGACAAAACATCATTTCAAAGTAACTGAATCTCCTCTGTTACCGGTACACATGTAGATCTGTAAAACCCGCATAAATTTCACCCAATACAGTTCACGTGTTCCAAAAAAAAGTGCTCGATTGAAGCGCATACATACTGGAACCGCAGAAAAATACCATTCCAGCACATGTATGACCATTAACAAATGAAATAAAAAACAATCACTATATACGATTATATAATCAACAGAAACTTAAGAAATTTTAAAAATATTGATACATCATTGAATATATAATATTCCAATCGAAACAATGAAAATATAATTTGTGATCTAAATTGACTTGTTACCGAATGGACAATGCCAATGATAATCGAATGCATTAGCAAGAGACAGATCCAAGAACTACAAATGAAGATCAAAAACGAAGCGAACGGTTTGAAATTCAGAAAAACAGATTTATCAAATCTTCTCAATTGAGCAATTTATATATTACTGTAGGTAACGCTCAGTACCTTACAAGTCAACGCCTACGAAAGGTTCACCTTTCACCTACTGACTGTAACTTTTAACATTTTAATCATTCTATATGCTCCCAATGCCTCGTTGGATAAGGCAGAACATCCACTGCACATTTGACACATAACTTGTGGTTTCACACATGTCAAGTTTTACTACCAAATACGTCATCATAAGACGGTGGTGGATTAGTGTCGTGAAGGGAATAAGGAGGGGTTTCGATGTACACTTGATTGACATGACTTTCAGAAGTCGGTGATGGTAAGGTGGAAGCATTAGCCATAAAACCAGTAGGATTTGAACATCCTTCCAGATTGACATGGTCAAGATTACATGACTGCCAGAGGTCGATTCCAAATACCGGATTGACGTGACCGCTCATTGGCAGCGTCGAACCAGACAAAAGCTGAATTCTTGGCGCAGAATTGCTCGATCTCGTACTGGCAGTTAGTCGTGATATTCCCGGCTGGCTTGGTGTGCGAATTTCGCTTGTTTCGTTGCTCAGTGGGTCGGCTATTCGCATCTGTTGACGCTGTCGTTGTAATTTGTATGATTTGTAACAGCGTCCCATGATCGTACATGTAAACACGAATGAAAACAGGATTCCAAAAATGATCGGCATCCACGTACCTGAAAAGAAGGATAACATTCAAATTACTATTGATTTCATATGCTTTTTCGTAGAAAATGAAAATCGTACTATCTATTTCAAATACATTCAAACAATTACAAATTCATTTCAGCTATTCACAATGTGATCTCTTTTTGATTTATTTGGAAATCAATTTGCATATTTACCACGATAGTCCCAGTAGCAAAATCCAGAGAGTTACATACAGTTTATACGTTGTAACAATGAAACCCCAAAACTACTATATATTCAAAATTTCGGTACCACAACAGTAAATTTTTATTACTTAATGACAAATATCACATATGCATAGCCTATACTACCCAGTTAAATACCGGTACTGTCATGTGTATACAAATATATGAATCACACTTTAATTTATAATCTCAATAGAAAAAACATATATACATATATAACATATACAATCTAAACAAAAAATCAACATCAACCAATTGAAGAATTCATTACTACAGAATCTTAATGGTAACACACATTTTTATCTGGACGGACTGACAATTATAAAAAAGGCATATAAATCATGGACATGTAACTTCACAAGGACAGCAATGAGTTGAGGGCTTTATAACATTTGCCTTGAACCCAACAATTTAATTCGAGTGGCAATCGTTTCAAAATATTCAACCCATTCATCATACTATATATCCAGGGCTGCAAACCTCAGAAAACCTCAGAAAAGTACTATTGGTAACAAATTAAATTTTTCTTCAGTAACATTTCATTGATATATGAAAGAAAATGTTCAATTAATCAGTAGACATTAACAGCAAGTAACATCTTACATATTACTGTACATATCGAACAAATTAAATCAGTATTTCTCGTTATAAAATAGTAACAAATACTCTAAATCAGGAACTCTGAACAAGCAAATTATTGTAACCCTATTGATAAATTTGTGAAAATCATGACGCAGTATCAAATATGAAGATTTGAATCCTCATTGATAAAATACACGTAGATAACAAGATTTTGAATTAAAAATTGGTACAAAATATTTGTTCAACCTCTTTTCACTATATCTCTACACAAAGCAAAGACCGCATAGTTTAGTGACAATTCACCTGCAGACTACATTTACTAACTATAGCAATATCCGTAATAGAGCCCAATCACAACTAATCTAGATGTTATTTTATGATAAACTCAATGATTGACTATGAATTACAACGCATCCAATTATATCATTGATCGAAATTAACAGTTATAGAAAAGAAAATGAGACAAATTTCTTTTACCCACCGACGTTATCAAGTGCCTTCAGTTATTTTAGTAGTCTTTCAGATTATTTTTTCAATCATGAATCATAGATCATAATTCTCCACAATGAAACGTGCTACAGGCAAATTTGCTTAATCCAGTCTAGAAACTTCTACATGTAGATTTCTGAGTAGAATATGATTTTTCATCTGGTTTTCTGCATAATCTGAATTAATTTTACTGATCTCAAATAATCCCTGATTATTACCATAAAACCACATAATGCAGGTATCAAGCTGCCCAGTACACACTCCTCAGACATTCAGCTTTGTCTATCGTGATTAAACGACTTATATGGTCTGGTGAATTAAGTTATTCGTTTATTTTCGATCAAAATTGTCCGAGTTGATGTCCCGAACGCTGGACCATCTAAAAATTGCAGGAATGGTGATGATTAAATATCACATGTCTGAGGGGTGAATCCTTGCTGCAGATTATTACCTGCATTATTCCAGTTGTTAACCTACATTATCTTTAATTATTATCTTAAGTTGTTAGATGTAAAAATATTATGTTCGAACCTTAGGTGGTACCAGTTAAACCTGATTTCATTGGCGCAAAATGATCCAGAAGAAACAGGACATACTCACCAGCTGGTTTTACGTATTAGAAACAAGTGTAATTAGATATGAGACAATTAGTATTTCATATGTGTGTCACATTGATTATATTGATTTAGATTAGATCGATTAAATAAATTGTCAGTGGATACATTAGATTATATTTTCATTTCTTGGATAATATGCAAGGCTTTCTTTATAAGTGATTTAAATAGAGAGTAAAAAGATTGTCAAGATGTCAATTCTGAACCCTGTGTTTTCCTATCTATGTATTTGTCGCTACTAAGTAGGCCACCGATATCGGAATAATTATTAAACTCAAAAAAATATCTGCTGATCTGGTATTTCTCGGTTAGCTTTTTCTATTTTTTGACAGGAAAAATACTTAATCGTTTAACCAAATTGAAAAATTTTTGGAGTAAAGAATTTTGGGTATAAAGTTAAGAGCAAATTGACGTAGTAGTAGCAGGCAGGTCTGGTTTGATGAAAAGCTCAAGAAACGCGTAAAAAATTGTAAATAAATAAATGCAATTAGTGCTTATTTTTACAGACATTTTTCTAAGAAATTCTTATGTACTACTACTAAAAGTGATAAAGTACCTAATAAAGATTTCATCGTATGAAAATATTCTGAATTTCTAAAATTTCAGAGTAAGTGGGTTATTAACTTGATTGATAGCGAGAGGTGTCTACTGTATTAGAAGGTGGCTATCTACTTTTCTGTTCTGTCTATAAAATACATGCTGCTATCAACGGGCCAGTTCCACAGTCGAGACATTAGATAATAAGACTTTAGATCATTTTCACCCATACTAATTAACCAATCAAACAATTATGACCATTATTAAGTTCAAGTCAGGGTAAATCATCGTGTAAACCCTAGTTTAAGGCCATTATTGGAACTTAAGCCAGTAGCCAGAAATGGGTTCATCAAATATCTTATTTGTTGTTTAGAAGCCATATATCAACATCCAGTCACTGAATTGAACTATAGATGATTAAGAATTATATATATATATATATATATATATATATATTGATTTTCACTCAAAGTATTTTATTCCAGTTTTGAGTGATAAATACTTTGAACCGTGGAGCTAAGCTAAGGTGATTTGGTCAGATCATCGTACGTAGGAGGCAAACTGTCATCATTGGGAGACGGTGATGACATGACAAGCGAATAAGATGGCGGGAGCGATATATCCAACTCATCGGTCATATGCAATGAATGATCTGAGATCGGAGAATCAGTATTCGTAAATGACGGATTCCAACTACCGCCGACTGATGAATAAGTAGACACCTCCGATGCTGGTGAGATTAACATAGGCATCGGCACGTGGCGAGGCGTTTCGTATAACGATGCCAAATTAGAAGATTGATACGGGTTAGGTGTTAGCATACGACCTGGGTCGTGTGAGTTGTTGATGTGGTTATTATTGAACCGGTGACAACAAACTCTAGATAAAAAGCAAAGAAACGTGGTTAAGAGTATAGCACCCATAAATGTACTGATTCCGACCCAAATTGGGAGGGAGGACGGACAGCCAATACAAAGACCACCTGAAAGCCAAGCAAGAGAAGCGTTAATACTAAGCATACGCGATAAATTCAAAACAATATGCCATCTGAGATTCAAAGCGTGGGATTCTCGAAAAACGTTTGCAGTACTTGAAAACCTTTTATGGAATTTTTATATTAGATTAATAATATAGATATTGAAAATGTGAAAGAGTCAACCGTGATCGTGCTAGTTAATCCGAATTGAAATGTGGAGAACTCAAAAATACTGATAGCTACAGCGCACAGCTAGTCTGAGGTGGACACACTTCAAGTTGATCCGTGTTCAACAGACCGGGGAGGTTTCGCACCTGCCTGTACAGACTCAGCTTTGATCATTTTCTTCACATTTCAAAATAGGCCTCAGACCTGACTCAGTTAATGCACCTAAGTAGGATCTGTAACAGCAAGTAATTTTACCTGATGCTGCGCCTGACATAATGAGAACATTTTCCATAACTCTAATCTAGAGGTATTTCACCTTCTACATTCAAGCGTTAGGAAAAATAATGCATACATGAACTCAGATGGATCTTTTGGGTTCCATTCAATTTGAGACAAATTAGCCATTGATCACCCGCATCAAGCAGAATACTTGACAATCCCAATTTCATTACACAGTAACCGATTAGAGTTATATGTAGCTAATTGATATGGGTTCAGCCGATCAAAAGGAGTTAAGAATTGTTTTCATTTCCATAAAAGTTAAACTCGCGAAATCTGGTGCCAGAAATCAAAACTTGGAATCATCAGGTAGATCAACATTGTTAGTCTTATCACTGATATCACTTAGATAGAATGCGCGATTGTCATGTGCATTATTATTCCACGACGCGGCTGAGTAACTAGGAGCCACCGCGACTCGCATATCTTCGAGAGCCTCTTCGTACGACGGAGGCTGATCGACAAATACGGGATTCGTCGCATAAGCCGGGAAATGTACATTCGTATCAGAGGGAAGCATGAACCCCGAGGAGTTTGAGACGGCAATTTCCGCCGCTGCCACTGAACCATCGGTGACGTGCGACGCACCGATACTGTTCGGATCAAAAGACGAAGTGTTTCGATGCGTGTAAATTCCTTTGCGACACGACGGACAAAACAAGCCGTTGCGTAATTTTACAATTAGAACGACAACGATGACGATAACAAAAATTCCACCCAATACGGGAAATACGATTGTCAATATATTGACATCGACGAGTCCATTTACACCTGGTGAAACTGAAAGAGAAATTATGGCGCATGCAGAATAAGGTAATGATAAAATACAATGAAACACGCTTAATCCCGATTCATCAATTTAATGTGAATATATCATCATTCATTTCATGGTCTTCCTTTAGACAAATGCATGTAAAATATGATGTTTAATCTGGATTCCTCATATGCCAAATTAATTTCATCGTTTCCAAATGATTCAGATTAAGCGGGTTCTACTGTAATACGCTTTCATACAGCCATCCATTTATCACGTAACCACATACTCGAGGAACGAGAGATGTCGTAATGCTCAAATCCTTAACATTAGTGTGTGTTATGTGGTAAAAAGCCTTCACATATATGCACGCACTGTTTTAGTAAATCTACATCGCCTTATCCGCTGACAAGCGGTGCAACTGGAATATGGCATGACCGTTCCGTTGCGCTCATGTGCTGCCATCTAAACCCCCAGGTTCTCTTTGAGAATGTATACACTTTGGGGATAAATGTCAATACAGTATGGTGCAAAAGCATTTTGATCTCAGTATGCATACATGTATGATTGACCAGTGTACATCAATTAAAATGTGTACAGGGCTTGAAAATAGGACAGTATTTTGCATACATGATAAATGGATGACCTCTATAGCCATAGAAAAAATTCCATGCAGAGGACTTCTGTTTCTTAAGGTTAATTCAAGACCATGAAAATGTGTAGAAAAATTGAGTAAGCTTAAGTGGAACCTTGTTAATACGAGGTGGTCTTTTACAAAACTTGGCGTATAACAATGATTTTCGTGTCCCAGCCAAATGTAGTTAAAAAATCAGTGTAATACGAACACGATACAAAAAATTGAAACAATGAAAATGAAATAAAACAATGAAAATTTTCAGTCGCCATGTCTCATTTCCCTAGTAAATACTTGTGGTTAATATCAAAGCTGATCGAGTGGATCACCTGTATCCTATATAGGCCTAATACATGTGTGTAACAATAACATGATATCGTGCCGAGAGTTTTATCGATCAACAAATGAATAAATTTTGAAAAAGATATCTTATATTTCGTTTTATCATATTTATTATTATTCAGAATTGTGTACATATAGGCCTACAACAAAAGGAGAAACGATCTCAGTGTACATGTGAGCGTGCTGTGAATCGATTGGCGGTAAATTTATGTTGGATTGTATGTTATGAATTCTCGTTAATACGAATAATTTTCATTGCCCCTGGTACTCGTATCAACAAGGTTCCACTGAAATAAGCTCTAGCTTAGGAACCTATAGGAGGGAAATACTAAGAGTCATGGCAAATAAAACTAATAGAGACCAACTTAACCAGAAGAAACAAAGTACGAACTAAGGAAGAATCTAAGAATCCAGTCTATCGGTTAATATTTGTTATGCATGACAATGAAAAGATGTGTACTAGCACAACAACCGAAGAGAAATAGAATTTTTAGACAAATGAAGATGCAATTGTACATAAAAGAGAACTTAACTTTAAACAAAGGGGTGAAGAATGCAGCCAAGAGAAAGAGCCAAGTAGAGCTAAGATAAGTTTACCACACTTACTGGGTGCTGTTGTAGTAGTGTAACCATTGGAGTCTGGTGCAACCTGAATCCCAAATGGACATTCATTCTGACTCGAACAATATGGTTTCTGCAGACGAAATGAGTTCTTATCGCGTTTACACCAACTGCAGCCAAGCGTGTTAGCACAAGACCTTAAAGGAATTGATAAAATTTCATAAATGCTAGAAAAACGATGAGAAATATTTATCATGTAGACCAGTTGTTGTAAGGCCAGCTCTTGCCAGCAGAGCCTATACAGTAGCAAGTCTAGAAACAGTAATCCAAAAGAACAGTGGCAAAAAAAGTTTTGGAGCCCTCCCCAAAAATAAGTATTCCAGGTGCACTTTTGGCCAACATGAAGTCACACCAACACAGAACTCTATGACTGTGAACTATGGCACTGGAGGAGAGACACCATTCAAGTTCTCCTCATTTTCATGTTCATGAGGATTAGGTAATTGTTAGTTTGACGTGATTGGGTTTGCATGCTGTTGCAATGTACACATACTCACCTTTCATCAAGGGATGATGTGCAATCACCTTGAAAGCATTTCAAAAGTAATTTCGCAGCAGCCACCTCAGACTGTACCGCCGTTGTTGGATTTATTTTTGGTGCAGCCGGAATGCATGGTGGATAAGGATTCCTGAAACAAAGGACATCACATTTGAAGCCACTAATTATGTCGAGAGATTTGTAAAGATGTATGGCACTAAAATAGAATATATGAGTTTGAAAAGGCTAAATTATTGAATGAAAAAAAAACTTGACTTACTCTCCAGGAATGTAATGATCTTGACAGTACTGATACATTGCAGCGGAATAACAAGGGCATTCACAATACGACAACCTCTTTGGTTGTAAGCACTTGTATTCTTTGAGCTGAAATTCAAAAGTGATATTGAAATTCATATGAGTTTTCAGAAGTTACCTTTAATGTAGTGAATATGTATTGCATTGCTATGTACGCAAAATAACATTAACAATTTCTATATATGTAGGCATATATGAATTTCGATTCTTAAACCAGATTAGATCAGTTTAGTACGAGATTGGTGATAATGCCAAGACCTTGGGAAGTTATTTTATAGTTGGCTAGAATTCGACAACATAATTTGTCATAACGTGATTAGTTATGTCTGGGAAAAAAATTCAAGCCATTCTTGGGGATTATACTAATTATTCAAAATCATTGAAATTAAATTCACTTAGAAGCATCTTCAAAAATGGTTTTGAAAGAAAACTGGAGTAGAGTCTGATTTTCTCTGCATACTTCATACGGGAAATCATACAGCGCCAAGAAATCTGTGACATACTGTAGGCTAAATGATTTGGTAAATAATTTGGTATATTCTACATGAAAAAAATTAGGCGGATGCAATGAACTTAACTGACCTTTGGAGCACATTCACAAGAATGATACTGCGGTGAGACATTTGCAACAACTATAAATACATTGCTGGTTGGCACTGTATGAATTTGAAACAGCGGCACGCCAGTTGAAATGTAATACTCTTCCTTTGTAATTGATACCTTCAAAAACAATATATATGCACTAGATCAGGGGCCAGATTTTTCAAAGGAGTTTCAAAAGTCACACATCTAAACATTGTTTAGCATTGGACATTGATTAGCATTATCACCTCCTTTCCCCAGCAGCACTATTCTCGGTCGAGCAATTAGACTACTTCCCATTGTTGCGGCATCATTCATTTTTCCATTAAAAACCCAAATTTTTGTGATGCACAGAAACTTACACTTGGTGCCCTGTTATGAGAGCTGTGTTATTAAAAAATTACAATTTTTGGAACTAAAATTTGTATTTCCGAGTAGTACTTACCCTTTCCTATGGTTTTTGCCAATATTTTCTAAATTTGGATTGATCGCCAATGGTTTTTCTATACGACCCGGCCCTGCGGTATTGCATTTAGCCACCGGCGAAATCCGCCATCTTTTTACGTCATAGCAGACCAAAAAAAAACAGCTATGCGGGGCAGGTGGGCGGGATTCCCACCATAGGAAAGGGTAAGTACTACTCGGAAATACAAATTTTAGTTCCAAAAATTGTAATATTTCCGTCGAGTACTGTACCCTTTCCTATGGTTTTTGCTAGACTAGCCTAGCACAAGGATGGTGGGAAAGGTAGATAGAAAAACCACTGCTCTAACGCAAGGTAAGAGGGAAAAAGAGAGCACTTACCCAAGCACGGAATGGAGCACTGTAGTACAGGGAAGACCGGTTGGCCACAGTGAGTCCGTCCAGCTCAGGGGCCCCCCCAGAATTTTTGCGAAATTAATACTTGCAGATATGAGCCCAAATTATGTACAAGGATACACCCCCTGTGATCCTGATAATGCAACATAAATATTCTACACTAAAGGGTCCGATCGGAAAGAACGGACACCTTGAGCCATGACAACAGGACCAAGTGAAGCTAATGAGCCTAACTGGCCTGAAACATCCCGTAAATAAAATGACGTGAATGTCGATGGAGAATTCCAAAAGGCAGCCCGACAGACTTCCTCCAACGGAGCACCCGAAAAGGCTGCGCAGGAAGTAGCCATAGACCTCACTTGATGAGAAACCACTCCCTCCGAGGAAAGATTCTCCTTCAATAAAATGTCCTTGATCAGTGAAGAGATCCATCGGGCCACTGTGTCCCGCGAAATATCACCCTTTAGGTGATCCAGCAGCGGAATAAATAACCGCTCCCGTGAACCCCTCCGTGAAGCAGAGCGATCTAAATAGAAACACAAAGCCCGCACAGGACATAAAGTCCTGTCCGGGATGCCCGGTTCCACTCGATGTTTTAGGGCTTCAATTCGCCATTGATGCCCAATCGAGCCTGGTCGTTGGTTCTTTGCCAAAAATTCCAAAGCAGGCCGCAGCGAAACAAATTCCTTCGCTGGCCCAAAGACAATATGACCTTGTCGGACTGAAAGCGCATGAATCTCAGAGCGACGGGCCGAGCAAGCCAAGAACTGCAAAAATACAGTCTTTTTTGACAAATTTGCAAATGACGCTGCCGAAAGATGTTCAAATGGAGCCTCCATTAACTTCTTCAAAATTACAGACAGATCCCATGGCGGAACTGTCCTTGGTAACCGAGGCCGGGAAATAGAAAACCCTGCAACCAGCTGGGATATCCGATGATCCCCTGCTACATTTGGCCATCCAGAAGCACGCAATGTATGAGAAATCGCGGAGCGGTAACCTTTAATAGTTATGACCTGCAAACCTTTTACTACAAATAGGTGCAGTAAAAAATCTGCCAATTGAGCTACAGAGGGTGAGCATGGATCAATTTCCCCTGCTGTGTCCATTTGGCATCGTAAATGGTACTTGTTGATGCCCGCTTAGATCCCGCCATAAAGGAGGCAGCCTGTTCTGAAAAGCCTGAAGCTGACAAGGATTGCTGGACAATGGCCAGGCGAGCAGATTTAACCACTGGCTGTTTGGATGATGCCGAAAGTTCCCCTGAGACAGAAGCAATGGGAAATTCGGAAGAATCCTGGGGTTGTCGCACAGTAGGTTGAGAAGTGGTAGGAACCATTTCTGAGCCGGCCAACATGGTGCTACCAGAACTATGTTGCAATTGACTGATCTCTCTATATGATCCAGTAAGCGCGGCAGGACTGGTGTGGGCGGGAACGCATACGCATGCATCCCCGACCAGTCCAGAGAGAAGGCATCGACCCCCCACGCTTCCGCGTCTAGAAACGGGGACACAAACAGAGGACACCTCCGATTGAACCGGGTGGCAAACAGATCCAGCAGCGGATTGCCGAACATGCCCCGAACCCGATCGGCTACTTCTTGGTGGAGAACCCATTCTGTCCCAATAGCCTGACCTCGACGAGACAGAGCATCGGCCATCACGTTCCTTTTCCCTGCTAAATGTGCCACAGTCAGGGACACGCCCTTTGTCTGGCACCAAAGAAGAATTTGGCCGACAGACCTGTGAGGGTTTCTGAGTGAGTGCCCCCTTGGTTCTGAAGGTAAGCCCTCACTGTTGATTGTCTGTGGCTAACCAAACGTGGTGGCCCTCCACTCTCCTGTGAAAGAACTTCAGGGCCTTCCACACGGCCAGCATTTCTAGGAAATTTATGTGGTTGGTGGCCTCGTAGCGAGACCATCTCCCGGCTTTGACTCGGTTCTCCAGATGTGCCCCCCATCCTTGGTGACTGGCATCCGTGAATACACGAACTGGAGCCTCTAACGGGGCAAGTGACACCCCGAGCCGAAGATTCGTAGTTGCCGCCCACCACTGAAGATCCGGACTTAGATCGGTTGGAGGTACGGGAATCAAGGCCTTCCAGTTGCCCTTCGACTGAGACCAGAAGACCTTCCAATATTGTTGCAAGCGCCTGCTTCTGAGGCGGCCTAAGGGCACCACCAGACCCATGGAGCTGATGGAGCCTAGAAGCCGTGACCAGTAACGAGCTGTTCTCGGGGTTGTGGACACTCCCGCTACAGCTTCTTGAAGTTTGGCTACTCGAGCCATAGACGGAAATACTTTGCCGATTCGGAGATCGAAGTCCATGCCGAGATAAGTGAACTGTTGGGCCGGCGTCAACTGAGATTTTTCCCCGTTTACGCGGAACCCTAGCTGATGGACTAAGTCCAAGACTGAGGTCATTGCCTCCCGACATTCCTGAGCCGAATTCGCGACTATTAACCAGTCGTCGAGGTAAACGAACAGTCGAACACC
The DNA here is from genome assembly GCF_964204645.1 of Tubulanus polymorphus. Lineage (NCBI taxonomy): Eukaryota > Metazoa > Nemertea > Palaeonemertea > Tubulaniformes > Tubulanidae > Tubulanus > Tubulanus polymorphus. The sequence goes on from NC_134025.1 coordinate 12,382,863, forward strand.
CCTTGACTGAAGTACCTTCTGAACTGACTTGACCAACTTGGTGAAAACCCACGGGGCCGTACTGAGGCCAAATGGAAGAGACCTGAATTGGAACTGGCGGCCTTTCCACTCCATCCTGAGAAATCGCCAAGATTTTGGGTGAATTGGAACCTGAAAGTAAGCATCTTTCAGGCCCATTGACCCGGACGGAGCCCTTGAATCACGTCCTTGGGCTTGGTCATCCGGAACCTTGGAATGTCTAGGTGCCGATTGAGGGATGACAGATCTATTACTGTCCGTTGACCCCCTGTGGCCTTTGGTACCATGAATATTCAAGAAAACCAGCCGGGAGAAGTTTCGTTGCAAACTGGTTCTATCGCTCCCTTCTCGGCCAATTCCTTGAGAGCTTAAGGTCTCCTGACCTGGTTTTGGCCGCATGTCGGGAGGTGACCTCATCAGGCGCGGTCGCCTTAGGAAACGGAGACGGTAGCCCCGAGAGACGACCCGGGAGGGCCAACCGTCTCCAAAAAGGTCGGACCAGTGGGTTGCTCCCTGCTGCAGACAACCTCCCACTGGTCCCAAGAATTCATTTGAGCCCCTTTTTTGAGCCTTCCCCTTGCCTCGATACGAACTGGAACTGTTACGACCGGACGAGGCTTGACACGATTGTTGAAGTTGCGCGCTAGTTCTCCAACCGGCATCCGAAGCCGCCTGAGAAAGCGCTGAAGTTTGAGATGGTCCTGTTTGCATCCGTGCCAAACCTTGCGCCGCCGGCGTCGGACCAGAACACTTTTTCCACGGAGTTCGGGGATTGGACTTGGCCTGAACCTCCCGAATCTTTCTCAGCTCTGCGGAAACCGGAGCGCACCAACCGGAGAAGAGATGTGAAGACGTCCCCAATGGGGCTCTCAGCAAAGCATTGGACACCATATCCGGTAGACGAGTTTTGGAACTGGAGTCTATCACTGACTGACGGGAGGCTAACACAAGATTAGCCTGACCCCGAACCGACAACGGAATTACATGCGAAACAGACCGAGCCAAAGATTGGATAATCCGGTCCATTCCCTCCAGTTTTAGGGCAACTGACTCTGGGTCGAAGCCCGCATGAACGGCGGTGTGAGTCTCGCGAAGCTCACCCGTCAACACCTTAAGTGCCATATCTTGAAACGAACCAACCCTGGTAAGATTGTCCAGGATTGACGTTATGACCACCAAACCGGACTTAGGCAAACGAATACCCGACTGTGCTGTAACAGTATCCGGGCTGATCAAAGTATAATCAGCATCCAGGCAGTTATGACTGTGCGCCTATAGTTGGATCGGTTGAACTAAAATATTTCCCAGATTTCATTCCCCGTTCTGGAGGGGGAAATGAAAATGTTCTAGGCCGACATTCACCCCATAATTGCGTATCCAATCGAGCCCATTCTCTCGAAACCGCTGACGATTTTCGTAAAACGTTAAGATCGGTGTCCGGAGGGCGATAAGCTTCCATTGACTCACCGACCAGAGGAGCTGCTGTGGGCTTAGCGCGAGTTGCCCCGTGCTTGACAAAGAACTCACTTATCATCGCTCTAAATGGCATGTCCCCCGCTGGTTCGGATAAAACTGGACGGGACGGAGATACATTGCGAGCCAGGGAAGCCCCCATCGTCTGGGGCAACCCACAATTGCTCGCGACAGGAACGACCCCAGAAGGAATTGCCGCTTCTGGGACCGGATCCTCATTGAAATCAGACCCTACCGCAGCATCCAGGAATTCAGAGTCAGAATTCCGAAGAACTGAGTGGGCTGGCGAACTTCTAACCGGACAATCAGGAATAGGCTTACCTGTTGTAGAGGTTGCAGCGACTTGTTGCGACGAAGATAACAAGTTTAAAATTTTCTCTTCAAATACATGGAAATCCTTCTGAGTCAGGTATTTTCCAGTATCCCGACGATCATGCCGACTTCGGTGACGGTCCCTCGAACGGGATCGAGACCTACTAGAAGAATCGCTTTCATCGCTAACCGCCGTCGACGAACGATGAGAAGACCGACGGCGAAACTTCCGACAATAACGATCGTAGTCCCTCTCGCGATCAAACCTTGATCTGCGAGAAGGAGATCTTGCTCGTTTATTACGCTCACGGCGTCTAAATCTAGTGGGAGAGCGAGCTCTATCCCCGGAGCGACGATCAGAATCAGACGATGAACGTACCGGATGTTTTGAACCGGACGACGTCTGGACCGAACCGGTGCCCGAACCGGACCGGTGCCCGAACCGAACTGATGCCCGACCCGGACCGGTACCGACCGAACCGGTGCGGGCCGTTCGCGACTACCGCGGCGCGCGCTTTGTTCCGAACATGTAGTCTGAACCGGCCGAACCGGCCGAACGACCAGAGACCGGTGAATGACCGGAGACCGGTGCCGGTGAACCAGCGTTCCTCCCCGGTGAACGGAGTTGGGAAGCCGATCGTACCTGAACGACTGGCGACCGCTCCGCTTTACGATAAGAAACAGGATTAGAAACGTCGGTTGGCACATCGGCCGAAACCGACGAATCCCTGCTATTTCGACGACGATCTCTTAGTTTAAGAGCCTTATCGGCCCGAAGCCAAAGGTCCTCGGACCACACCTCGCAAATCTTGCAAGGATTGCTCCTTGCACATATTTGACCGGATTTGCGCCTGCACGACGCACACGAATCGTGGTTGTCCCAGGCGCCAAACAAATGCCCGCATCCCTCCCTGCCACGATGTTGACCCTTAGGAGGGGGTGGCATAATTATCCTATTACAAATCAAAACAATTCAATTCAATCAAATTATATTTGTAAATAAAATTCTTATGGAAAAATAGAAACCAGGGATAACCCCCAAACCGAACGGACTCACCGTTATGAGAGTGAAAACTCCCTAATATCCTAATTCCCAGATTTTTACGGCGAAAAAATCCAACGCGTTCTACTGCGAGAACGCCAAGAAAAAAGATGGCGGATTTCGCCGGTGGCTAAATGCAATACCGCAGGGCCGGGTCGTATAGAAAAACCATTGGCGATCAATCCAAATTTAGAAAATATTGGCAAAAACCATAGGAAAGGGTACAGTACTCGACGGAAATAAATTAGTGTCCGTTATATGAATCAAATCTTGAAGCTGAAAATTCTCAATACCATGTTATTATCGTTAGCATATTCATGATACGAATAAACGCTACTAGAAATGCAGTTGTTTTTGCCAGACAACAATGGCTTCAAGTCGGCCATCTCAATTCTGATTGGGCAGTTTTACCAAGGGCAGATATATGAATAAACCAAATATCGTCTTGTGTCTGATTGACCCAATTTTTGTCAAAGCGTTTTCAAAACTTCCCATGTAAACTTTAAAAATGCACAAAAGTGTTGATTTTGTGTGAAATGGCCAAAAGTGGGCCACCTTGATTCCCATCGGACCAAGTTTTGGGCCACACAAACCTAATATCAATATATAGACCATACATCAAAGTATATTGAAAACTAGATTCTGTCTACAGATGGAAGAACAGACAGCAGAAAAGTGAACGCATTAGACTTACGTAAGTACCAAGTAGGCTAAAAACCCACTACAGTGGAACTTCATCATAATGTATTCTGATATGACGATTTATCAGTAAAAAATAACTGTGACCAAAATGAGAAAATTTGTGAATTTTTGGAAATTCATATTCATTTACCTTCCAGCTGTGTTTAACAGCAACGTCACTTATATTTAAACAGCTTGAGCGAGTCATGATTCCAGCAAGGATCAACGTGGTTGCAATAGATGGTTCCTATGATGAAAATCAAACAACAAATTGTTAAGAACCACAAAGCAACCATTTTTTTTGGCCTGCTTGGGATTGATTAATCTAATATTTCTAAAGTCCCATTCACAGAACTAGTTTAGACCAGTCTAAATGGTTTGCACCAGGTCCGGTCCAAATTTGGACTGGACCGAATCTGAGTGTGCGTTCACACACGCTAAATTGGCAACAAATTGTTATGACTGGGCCCTCAAGATGTCGACATAAGTATTTTACCCTGAAATTTATATCTAGTCCCTGGCAGTTTTTTATTTGAACAATTCTGATCATTACAGTTTATCATATATCTGGACACATCAATCAATGATAGATTCTAGGTAATTTTCGGAACAGTTAAAACAGATATAAACATGTACTCTTCGAGCAACACATGCTGAGATTTTAAGATATGTAATACATGTAATCCGTTAGCATTTACATCAATTTTATGAAATCTAAAAACTATATGAAATCAGCTTGATGAGGAATTGGTGACATGTTTGATACGATTAAATTTATATCCCAGAGTATGATTTAGACTGGATCTGGTACCAGTTTCTGTCCACAGACACAGTCCGTTTTAGTCTGTTCAAAAATTTGGACTGGACCTGGTTCGCTCTTTTCGGTGGGTAGAAATTAGACCAGTCTAAAATGGACCAGATCAATTTGGAACAGAAGTTTTTGCTCATGTGAACACTTGGTACGGTCTTGACTGGAATGGACCAAATTTAGACCAGTCTAAATAACGGCGTGATAATGCGTCTTAAGAGTTATGCAACTATTTTGTGTGGCAATGTGTGTAAATTCATGAAACTTATAAAGGGTTCGTAATGAAATTGGTTAAGTTACATGTATTTATATATGTCATACTTTTTATAGATCTAAAATAATTTTGTATTATAATGTGGTACAGTCATTGTTTGGTCAACTTCCATGTTGTTAAATTAAGTTGGTCTGTCATTCATTCTGTCGCTGCAGTGTTTTCATTATGAGTGGAATTTTGCTCCAGCTGCAGCTGGACGTACCACCTACCAAGAAGAATTCTGCAGGAACCCAACGAACCACAATTGATCGGAAAACTCTTCTCTGAATATTGGGAATTCATGCGGTCACATGTGCATATTATGATACAAAGTATACATATAGGTTCAACTTCAATTTTCCTCTCCCCTGTTAGGGATAAGGAAACAATATACTGGTAATATATTTTGCCAAGTGAAGATTTGTCATTTTGAGTTACAGCATATGCTTGAAGCGTATTCAACTGAGCAATCTGATTGGACAGAAATGCTACATTGGTGTAACGGTATACTACCCCCAGTAGTTATTTGAACATCAGCATGCAGTAACAAAATAATCTTCATCCAATAGTGTAATTGTCATCAACAAATACTAAAGATTTTACGAATACAATGTACAAGTTTTACCTTGGAAGTGATATGTACGTCTTCTACAATGGGTAGATTTGTTGTTCTAGCTTCGATATAATCGGGATGTATAACAATAAAGCCACTGTCATCAATGACAAAACAACTGAAAACAAATACCGCTAACATTAGGTAAAAATAGGAATAAATCAAATATCGGGGAGATGTAGGGTGGGCAGTTCAGGATGGTTGAATTCTGCAACAAAATAATCAAAATCGTTTCTTAATAATTTGGATTTGTTTAATCAAAGGATAACGGAACTCAAAGGATAAGACTTTTCTGTAAAAAAAATGTATACAGGGTACAGTTTCCCGAAGCTAACAAGAAAAATACCTAGTATCCTCCATCGCTATGGCTAATATAAAAAGGATACCAGGGTTTATTGTGTTAATTCAGTGACCATATGTGCAGACTAATGCCTTTGGAGTATGGATTTTACCAGCGAAAAATGTAAGGGCAAATTTTTACGATCACAGACGTTTTATAATGAAGGGAACTTAGATTTCTTCATTTTTGAGTATTTTCCACATTAAATCTTGGAAGGACTACGGAAAAGAGTGAAAACTGCAGTGGATTGCATTCAAATGATGGGAATGATTAGATCGAAAATTAAGATGGAAATGTGAAGAAATTATAGACAGGTTATCAAGAAAAAATTGTTTTAAATAATTATGATAAAAACAAGACTTTTTTCAACAATGATGTTTATGGCGGAATTTCTGAGGGAAAACCGTGATCCAAGTACAATGTTATGAAAAGCATGCATCCCCTAGAACCAAGAAATTCTTATGAAAATCTGTCAATTTTCAATCCATCAATCACCTCCACGATGCACTCTACTGTATAAACATGTAGCAATCACACACAGCTGCATGATTGATCATGAATATATGTAGTAGTGGGTTTTCCCCAATGACTCGAATAGACACCTGCCTTACAACATAGGCCTACCAGGATTGAAAGAAATCAACATGATTTATATACCGTCCATTGTGTGAACTCGGAAGCTGAACGATCAATTACATAGATTCACTGCCCCTCTCCCAATTTCATTGCCTTTTTCAAAAATTCACAGCTATCCATGGACGTGAATTGATTTTTTTCAGTTCACTGCTATTCACTGCTCGCAAAAATGAAGTGAGACTATAGCCGCGATAACACAGAGACCATTTGGCCAGGGCCAAATTGCAAGGATCAGGCTCGAGCCAAATTTGGCCCATGCCTAATTAGAGAGCGCGTTCACACGCAAACCATTCACTCGATGCTAAACAATGCTCAAAGCGAAGTGGGTCATTTCCGGTACCAGTTGCAATTTAGATGCAATCGTTTGTCTCGTGCTAAAATTTGGCTCGGGCCTGGTCCAACGTTTTTGGTTGGGCCAAATTTGGCCATGGCCAAACAGGCTCGGGCCCATTTGTCACCCCTGAGAACAGTTTTTCCGGGCCAAAAATGCTTGTGTGATCGCGGCTTATATGCAACGTCTTCAGAATATTCAGTTGGCTTGATGAAAGGGCAGAAATAGTTTATGTTCAACTCCAGAATGATATGATGAAAGCAGTACTATCATGGGGGGTTTATTCTTAGGCCAGTCAGGCATGTTGAAAGGTAGAACCTCCAAATCAATAGGATTCTTCCCTACATGGTCTCACAACATGCCATAAAATCACAAATGATTCTATCTGTTGGTGTAGCCTGTATCCTGCTCACAAGCATGTTCGCCAAACACAGATGGCCACCAGTCAGCCATCTTGAGAGGTGGTACTTCCGTAATCAATAAGGTAATTCCCTACATGGTTTGACATCATGTCATTAAGTCTCACAAGATTCTATCTGCTGGTTCAGCCTGCATCCTATTCACAATGATGTTTGACAAACAAAGATAGCCGCCAATCTGCCATCTAGAAAGGTGGAACTTCCAAAATCAATAGGGTTCTTCCCTACATGGTTTGACATCATGACATGAAATATATACATGTCAAATATGTACATGATGCTTAAAATTACAATTTTTGGAACTAAAATTTGTATTTCCGAGTAGTACTTACCCTTTCCTATGGTTTTTGCCAATATTTTCTAAATTTGGATTTATCGCCAATGGTTTTTCTATACGACCCGGCCCTGCGGTATTGCATTTAGCCACCGGCGAAATCCGCCATCTTTTTTCGTCATAGCAGACCAATAAAAAAAAACCAGCTATGCGGGGCAGGTGGGCGGGATTCCCACCATAGGAAAGGGTAAGTACTACTCGGAAATACAAATTTTAGTTCCAAAAATTGTAATATTTCCGTCGAGTACTGTACCCTTTCCTATGGTTTTTGCTAGACTAGCCTAGCACAAGGATGGTGGGAAAGGTAGATAGAAAAACCACCGCTCAAACGCAAGGTAAGAGGGAAAAAGAGAGCACTTACCCAAGCACGGAATGGAGCACTGTAGCACAGGGAAGACCGGTTGGCCACAGTGAGTCCGTCCAGCTCAGGGCCCCCCCCCAGAATTTTGCGAAATTAATACTTGCAGATATGAGCCCAAACTATGTACAAGGATACACCCCCTGTGATCCTGATAATGCTACATAAATATTCTACACTAAAGGGTCCGATCGGAAAGAACGGACACCTTGAGCCATGACAACAGGACCAAGTGAAGCTAATGAGCCTAACTGGCCTGAAACATCCCGTAAATAAAATGACGTGAATGTCGACGGTGAATTCCAAAAGGCGGCCCGACAGACTTCCTCCAACGGAGCACCCGAAAAGGCTGCGCAGGAAGTAGCCATAGACCTCACTTGATGAGAAACGACTCCCTCCGAGGAAAGATTCTCCTTCAATAAAATGTCCTTGATCATTGAAGAGACCCATCGGGCTACTGTGTCCCGCGAAATATCACCCTTTAGGTGATCCAGCAGCGGAATAAATAACCGCTCCCATGAACCCCTCCGTGAAGCAGAGCGATCTAAATAGAAACACAACGCCCGCACAGGACATAAAGTCCTGTCCGGGATGCCCGGTTCCACTCGATGTTTTAGGGCTTCAATTCGCCATTGACGCCCAACCGAGCCTGGTCGTTGGTTCTTTGCCAAAAATTCCAAAGCAGGCCGCAGCGAAACAAATTCATTCGCTGGCCCAAAGACAATGTGACCTTGTCGGACTGAAAGCGCATGAATCTCAGAGCGACGGGCCGAGCAAGCCAAGAACAGCGAAAATACAGTCTTTTTTGACAAATTTGCAAAAGACGCTGCCGAAAGAGGTTCAAATGGAGCCTCCATTAACTTCTTCAAAATTACAGACAGATCCCATGGTGGAACTGTCCTTGTTACCCGAGGCCGGGAAATAGAAAACCCAGCAACCAGCTGGGATATCCGATGATCCCCTGCTACATTTGGCCATCCAGAAGCACGCAATGTATGAGAAATCGCGGAGCGGTAACCTTTAATAGTTATGACCTGTAAACCTTTTGCTACAAATAGGTGCAGTAAAAAATCTGCCAATTGAGCTACAGAGGGTGAGCATGGATCAATTTCCCCTGCAGCACACCAATCCGCAAAATGACTCCATTTGGCATCGTAAATGGTACTTGTCGATGGCCGCTTAGATCCTGCGATAAAGGAGGCAGCCTGTTCTGAAAAGCCTGAAGCTGACAAGGATCGCTGGACAATGGCCAGGCGAGCAGATTTAACCACTGGCTGTTTGGATGATGCCGAAAGATCCCCTGAGACAGAAGCGATGGGAAATTCGGAAGAATCCTGGGGTTGTCGCACAGTAGGTTGAGAAGTGGTAGGAACCATTTCTGAGCCGGCCAACATGGTGCTACCAGAACTATGTTGCAATTGACTGATCTCTCTATTTGATCCAGTAAGCGCGGCAGGACTGGTGTGGGCGGGAACGCATACGCATGCATCCCCGACCAGTCCAGAGAGAAGGCATCGACCCCCCACGCTTCCGCGTCTGGAAACGGGGACACAAACAGAGGACACCTCCGATTGAACCGGGTGGCAAACAGATCCAGCAGCGGATTGCCAAAAATGCCCCGAACCCGATCGGCTACTTCTTGGTGGAGAACCCATTCTGTCGCAATAGCCTGACCTCGACGAGACAGAGCATCGGCCATCACGTTCCTTTTCCCTGCTAAATGTGCCACAGTCAGGGACACGCCCTTTGTCTGGCACCAAAGAAGAATTTTGGCCGACAGACCTGTGAGGGTTTCTGAGTGAGTGCCCCCTTGGTTCTGAAGGTAAGCCCTCACTGTTGATTGTCTGTGGCTAACCAAACGTGGTGGCCCTCCACTCTCCTGTGAAAGAACTTCAGGGCCTTCCACACGGCCAGCATTTCTAGGAAATTTATGTGGTTGGTGGCCTCGTAGCGAGACCATTTCCCGGCTTTGACTCGGTTCTCCAGATGTGCCCCCCAACCTTGGTGACTTGCATCCATGAATACACGAACTGGAGCCTCTAACGGGGCTAGTGACACCCCGAGCCGAAGATTCGTAGTGGCCGCCCACCACTGAAGATCCGGACTTAGATCGGTTGGAGGTACGGGAATCAAGGCCTCCCAGTTGCCCTTCGACTGAGACCAGAAGACCTTCCAATATTGTTGCAAGCGCCTGCTTCTGAGGCGGCCTAAGGGCACCACCAGACCCATGGAGCTGATGGAGCCTAGAAGCCGTGACCAGTAACGAGCTGTTCTCGGGGTTGTGGACACTCCCGCTACAGCTTCTTGAAGTTTGGCCACTCGAACCATAGACGGAAAGACTTTGCCGATTCGGAGATCGAAGTCCATGCCGAGATAAGTGAACTGTTGGGCCGGCGTCAACTGAGATTTTTCCCTGTTTACGCGGAACCCTAGCTGATGGACTAAGTCCAAGACTGAGGTCATTGCCTCCCGACATTCCTGAGCCGAATTCGCGACTATTAACCAGTCGTCGAGGTAAACGAACAGTCGAACACCCCTTGACTGAAGTACCTTCTGAACTGACTTGACCAACTTGGTGAAAACCCACGGGGCCGTACTGAGGCCAAATGGAAGAGACCTGAATTGGAACTGGCGGCCTTTCCACTTTATCCTGAGAAATCGCCGAGATTTTAGGTGAATTGGAACCTGAAAGTAAGCATCTTTCAGGTCCAATGAAGCCGCCCATTGACCCGGACGGAGCCCTTGAATCACGTCCTTGGGCTTGGTCATCCTGAACCTTGGAATGTCTAGGTGCCGATTGAGGGATGACAGATCTATCACTGTCCGTTGACCCCCTGTGGCCTTTGGTACCATGAATATTCGAGAAAACCAGCCGGGAGAAGTTTCGTTGCAAACTGGTTCTATCGCTCCCTTCTCTGCCAGTTCCTTGAGAGCCGGAGAGATTAAGGCCTCCTGACCTGGTTTTGGCCGCATGTCGGGAGGTGACCTCATCAGGCGCGGTCGCCTTAGGAAACGGAGACGGTAGCCCCGAGAGACGACCCGGGAGGGCCAACCGTCTCCAAAGAGGTCGGACCAGTGGGTTGCTGCCTGCTGCAGACAACCTCCCACTGGTCCCAAGAATTCATTTCGAGTTTTTCCGAAAGGAAGAGCCCCTTTTTGGAGCCTTCCCCTTGCCTCGATACGAACCGGAACTGTTACGACCGGACGAGGCTTGACACGATTGTTGAAGTTGCGCGCTAGTTCTCCAATCGGCATCCGAAGCCGCCTGAGAAAGCGCTGAAGTTTGAGATGGTCCTGTTTGCGTCCGTGCCGAACCTTGCGCCGCCGGCGTCGGACCAGAACGCTTTTTCCACGGAGTTCGGGGGTTGGACTTGGCCTGAACCTCCCGAATCTTCCTCAGCTCTGCGGAAACCGGAGCGCACCAACCGGAGAAGAGACGTGAAGACGTCCCCAATGGGGCTCTCAGCAAAGCATTGGACACCATATCCGGTAGACAAGTTTTGGCACTGGAGTCCATCACTGACTGACGGGAGGCTAACACCAGATTAGCCTGACCCCGAACCGACAACGGAATTACATGCGAAACAGACCGAGCCAAAGATTGGATAATCCGGTCCATTCCCTCCAGTTTTAGGGCAACTGACTCTGGGTCGGAGCCCGCATGAACGGCGGCGTGAGTCTCGCGAAGCTCACCCGTCAACACCTTAAGCGCCATATCTTGAAACGAACCAACCCTGGTAAGATTGTCCAGGATTGACGTCATGGCCACCAAACCGGACTTAGGCAAACGAATACCCGACTGTGCTGTAACAGTATCCGGGTTGATCAAAGTATAATCAGCATCCAGGCAGTTATGACTGTGATCCACAGCACCTGGAGTTGCGTAATACGCCGAGCGAAATGCGCCTATAGGTGGATCGGTTGAACTAAAATATTTCCCAGATTTCATACCCCGTTCTGGAGGGGGAAATGAAAAAGTTCCAGGCCGACATTCACCCCATAATTGCGTATCCAATCGAGCCCATTCTCTCGAAACCGCTGACGATTCCCGTAAAACGTTAAGATCGGAGTCCGGAGGGCGATAAGCTTCCATTGACTCACCGACCAGAGGAGCTGCTGTGGGCTTAGCGCGAGTTGCCCCGTGCTTGACAAAGAACTCACTTATCATCGCTCTAAATGGCATGTCCCCCGCTGGTTCGGATAAAACTGAACGGGACGGAGATACATTGCGAGCCAGGGAAGCCCCCATCGTCTGGGGCAACCCACAATTGCTTGCGACAGGAACGACCCCAGAAGGAATTGCTGCCTCTGGGACCGGATCCTCATTGAAATCAGACCCTACCGCAGCATCCAGGAATTCAGAGTCAGAATTCCGAAAAACTGAGTGGGCTGGCGAACTTCTAACCGGACAATCAGGAATAGGCTTACCTGTTGTAGAAGTTGCAGCGACTTGTTGCGACGAAGATAACAAGTTTAAAATTTTCTCCTCAAATACATGGAAATCCTTCTGAGTCAGGTATTTTCCAGTATCCCGACGATCATGCCGACTTCGGTGACGGTCCCTCGAACGGGATCGCGACCTACTAGAAGAATCGCTTTCATCGCTAACCGACGTCGACAAACGATGAGAAGACCGACGGCGAAACTTCCGACAATAACGATCGTAGTCCCTCTCGCGATCAAACCTTGATCTGCGAGAAGGAGATCTTGCTCGTTTATTACGCTCACGGCGTCTAAATCTAGTGGGAGAGCGAGCTCTATCCCCGGAGCGACGATCAGAATCAGACGATGAACGTACCGGATGTTTTGAACCGGACGACGTCTGGACCGGACCGGTGGCCGAACCGGACCGAACCGGACCGATGCCCGACCCGGACCGGACCGGTACCGACCGAACCGGTGCGGGCCGTTCGCGACTACCGCGGCGCGCGCTCGGTTCCGAACATGTAGTCTGAACCGGCCGAACCGGCCGAACCGGTGAACGACCAGAGACCGGTGAATGACCGGAGACCGGTGCCGGTGAACCAGCGTTCCTCCCCGGTGAACGGAGTTGGGAAGTCGATCGTACCTGAACGACCGGCGACCGCTCCGCTTTACGATAAGAAACAGGATTAGAAACGTCGGTTGGCACATCGGCCGAAACCGACGAATCCCTGCTAACTCGACAACGATCTCTTAGTTTAAGAGCCTTATCGGCCCGAAGCCAAAGGTCCTCGGACCACACGACGCAAATATTGCAAGGATTGCTCCTTGCACATATTTGACCGGATTTGCGCCTGCACGACGCACATGAATCGTGGTTGTCCCAGGCGCCAAACAAATGCCCGCATCCCTCCCCGCCACGATGCTGACCCTTAGGAGGGGGTGGCATAATTATCCTGTTACAAATCAAAACAATTCAATTCAATTCAATCAAATTATATTTGTAAATAAAATTCTTACGGAAAAAAAGAAATCAGGGATAACCCCCAAACCGAACGGACTCACCGTTACGAGAGTGAAAACTCCCTAATATCCTAATTCCCAGATTTTTACGGCGAAAAAATCCAACGCGTTCTACTGCGAGAACGCCAAGAAAAAAGATGGCGGATTTCGCCGGTGGCTAAATGCAATACCGCAGGGCCGGGTCGTATAGAAAAACCATTGGCGATAAATCCAAATTTAGAAAATATTGGCAAAAACCATAGGAAAGGGTACAGTACTCGACGGAAATATTACGTACATACTGGTTATAGAGGACAGTTGAATAAAATCCAGAAGTTACAGAAAATTGAACTTACAATTTGTTTGATTCTGAGCACACAGGATATTGCTTGCTTAGCAAGTTATAGAAATAAGGCAGCGTAAAATCAGCACCTAATACGCCGATTACAGGATCAGCAGATTGATGATCTCTGGTTTGGCTGGAAATTTAAACAAAAATAAGATACAAGTTAAGAAATAATTAGCGCATTGCAACAGAAATCTGGTAGTAGGTCTGCTTTATGCTCTTATCATCCTGCCTTATAAGTTGAAGAAAACATACGAAAAAACAGAATATGTTAACTTACTTCGCCATGAAAATCGTATGACTTAACGTGATGACGAAACCTGCTCCAAAAGGATCTAATCGGGGGCCTGTTAGAGTATTCTTGCCAGGGTTAGCTCTTGCATTTCTGTACCTGGAATGTTAAGGATGTTAGCTGACTAGACATCATACAAATATTTGATACCAAGAAGTTACAACTGATTTCTATTCACACTATTGATTTTTGAAATGACGTGTTCACTTGCCATTTTTGTTGAGTTGGATCATAGATCTTTGGCAAGACAACACCAGGAATGATTCTGAACACACCATCACTGCTACCATAGTAACGCCAAACAGTGTTTTGAATGAGACCCGTGTGACCTATTAGCCAAACTTCATTTAAATATGATGTCATGGTAACTGTGTTTTGGATTCCATGCTGTAAACAAATGAATCTAAGTATAAACAACTTTGCTGTAAGGCAATACCTGAAAAATATTTGAATCTGTTAGACCTTTCAGCATTTAAAGCTTGAGAACAATTTTGGTAACCGGCTTTCAGAAGTGTGATAATAATTGCAATGTTTTCTTAGTTTTCTTAACAAGTAACACTGGGACATATTTCTGTTTAGAGCTAAGCTCAGGTCGACTTACAACCCGATCAGATCATTGGATCGGAAGTAGACGAATCTGCAATTTTCTAATCGAGAACCTATTCGATATGAGTGTAATTACGACCACAAAGGATTGATCGCAGACTGATCTAAGCCGAATCGTAGGGATAGAACAAGTACCATACCATCTTCTACAACCCGATCAGATTGCTGTATCCAATCAGCGATGAGTATTGCATCGAATGATTTTTAGACTCGGCGATGATCGAGTCATAGTTGCCCAAAGTGCTCTTATGATCGTAAAGCAATCGGCAATCAGCAGTCACGTGTCCTACTGCTGTTCTTATGATGATCTAGTTTGAATGGTCGTAAGTTGACCTGAGTTTGGCTTAACATCAATCTAATCAGTGCATGCACTCATTATTGATACACCCTCTACTTCTAATATTCCACTAGTTATCCACTAACAAAGACCCAGTGGAAACCACAGGTGTTTTTTTTAGTCCAGGAACCACAAACATTTCGATTCAATATGTTTTCAGGGTTCATTGAAAGTCACAACTTTTTTTCAACTAACTACTTAGAAGTTGCGCCAGTTCACGCATCAAGATACACACAGTTCCAACTGATTTAGATTTGTCTTGTTACCGCTATCAATAAATTGGATTGATTGAATTTGTTCTACTTGACTTTTTTCGATTAAATTGCGAAACCACACAGCGCCAGTAATCCTGGGAATATTATGCATAGTCATAGTATGCATTTCGTGATTTTTATTAAGCAAAGGTCAAATACTTCCCGCATGCCTTAGGATCTTGGGAACTTGGTAACCCTGGCCCATGGAGACAGGGAGAATGAGTCGAATACCAGATCAATATGTACTTATCTACTGTAAGAGACATGTGCTCAACTAAATGGACCACACTGCGACTACAGCATACCAGTATACTAGGCTACGATGTTATAGATTTTATTACTCCAGAACTAATAAGGCCAATGAATTGCACACTTCAAATAGATTCCAAATAATATTAAGGGAATTATTCCTTTTTCAAAAGAACCTTCCTCACATGTTTTCAGTATTCAAAAGATATGTAAATACTGGGGCGATAGCCTACTGGGACTTAAGTTCCAAGATGGCTAAAAATTCACAAAAAGTGCTGACTTTGGCAAAAAAAAAGCTGCCGATCGACTTTCTTGATTTTGATTGGGAAAATTTTGAAGTTGCAGATATGTCTAGGGTAGACATAATTGTGTGTGTAAACCAAACAAAACCTTGGCTAAATAAGGAAATAGCTTTCTGACAAATTAGGTGCTACTTCTCTTTGCAAAAATAAATAAACCAAAATACCTTAAAATTAAGATCATAAGCATCAGTTTTGCCAGTTATATACTGCTCAATTCGGTCAACTGAAGAAGGAGTTTCCAGCATATTCATGTATTCATATGGCTGTTCGAAGCATTCAGGTGCAAATTTTATCACAGACATAGCTGAAATTGGTTAAAAATGTACAATTAGTAAAAAATATCACAAGTAGCGTTAAGTAATGTGTACAACTAAAAATTCATACAATAATATAAATTTGAAATGATGCTGATATCCAAGCTACAAGGTCATAATTTGTACTGAATCTATGCTTTGGGAATGACTGGCCATTTTATTTCCACTTGACCTAATTTTCTTGTTTCCAATGAAAAACTTCAAAAATGTACAAAAAGTGCTGATTTTGCCTTAATTATTAAAACTGTAGGACTCGGAGAGTGACTGACATTCTTAACATTGACTGACAGTCTTAAAATTCAGAATATACATGTTGTATAACGAAAGTATGACGCTCCATGTTAGAATTACTGATTTCAATTGCATATTCCTGCTGAGGGACTATCTAATTCGTAATGTTACAATACTGCCTAGTAGTAACTTAACTAATAATGCATCTGCCATTTGTCACAGGTCATTGCATTTTTGTTTTCAATTACACGTTACAGTAAAGGCTGGCTTATGTCGACAAGCACGCAACTTGGTTTATCGCCGATTAGCGGCGACTAGCGGCCTACGAGAGGCCGCCAGTTGCTGCTCTATCGGTTCGACAACCCGACGCCTACCGGCTCGTCGCAAGCCGTATCCGGCTAGTTGCCAATGTTCTACTCCGGCCTACGGTAGGCAGACAGTTGCTTTCGATCGCAACTGACATAAGCCCATCTGCGACGCGACGGAACTGAGCACAAGGGTTCCAGCCAATAAGAGACCGCATATACATAGTACAAATTATGACTGCTAGTTAGCGTCGTTCGTAATTAGTCATTAACTTTCAAATTCAAGTATTTCGAAACGTAAACCAAACCTACAGCACGGCAGATGACTGGACCGAAGATCTAGAAGCGAAATTGGTAGAATTATTATGGTGTGAGCGGCCATCTTTATATGATGGCACTAGCACATTGAATTCAAAACAGAATCAGAAAGATAAAGATCTTAAAGAAATAGCTTTTCTAATAGAAATATATTTCCCAATAATTCAAAATAGATCAAATTTATTCTAAAAATGCTTATCACGTGACCATCTGAGCCGTTGCAGTTGCCAGTAATCGGAACCGACATAAGCAGGGAAGCAACTGAGAGGATCTCGTATACCGCTAGTCGGCCTCAGTTGCTGCGAATCGGAGCGCAGTTGACATAAGCTGGGCTGCGATCGCGGTTGCTCTCAGTTGCGTCGGTAGGCGTCGCGTTGCTTGTCAACATAAGCCAGCCTTAACACGTTTCAAACTGGCTACTACTACGGTTCGACAGGTTTTCAAAAACCATACATGTGTATTAATAACAGCTTCCTTCTATTCAAGTGCACCTTACATTATTTTGATGTAGCAGTATACATGAAATGCTTAATGACGCATCATAGCAGTGACTATGTGAGAAATTTCGAAACATATCCTAAATGTGTGTCGAACACATTTGCAACTGAAGGAAAATGAACTACAGAATACATTTTGAACTACAACCAAACGCAAATGAACACTAAAGTTTAATTACTTCTAGGCTCTACCATAGCTCTTAATTACCTTTAGTTGAAACATGGTCAAAGTGACTGCATTTATGCGGGGGTGGCTTTATGTCTATACGATGGTAGATAAATGCAGATGACTGTGGTTGCAAGGATTGTAGTAGAGGCTCCACTTGACCATCAAATACAACCACGCATAATCGGAAATCTGTACCATTGACCTGGAGATAGGGAACTCTATGTCAGCAAATACTCTACAATACAGGGCTATATATAACTTAACAAATATCTGTTAATACAATTCTATCGAGATGAAGGAAAATGCTTAAATAAACCAGTAATTGAGGACATCTCAAGGTAAAACTCAAAGAGGGTCGATGAAATGTATATATCTCAAAGGCAATTAGAGTATCAAAATATGAAAAATCAGTGCAAATACTTAAGTAACAAAGTACAAGTAACAAAGATGACTCACAGTTTTCCAGTAGTAATGGGATAGAACTGGTATACTGCTTGTTCCTAGTTTGAACACATCGACAGGCTGAGTCAAGAAACTTTTTTGTCCAGAATGTCCACTGCAAATAAAATATTTCGAAGAAAACCTGAATATGCAACTAGGGATCTAGGGACACCATGCCCACTTGCAAAGTGGTTTAAAATGTGCAACAATCTGACAAGCTCAATACTCAATGACCCCTGTTGAACACATACACGTAACCTCGGAACTGACTAAAGGAAAATTGTTCAAATTCCATAGTTTCCCCTATTTTTCTAATTCTGAGGTTTTAGGTTCTCCAGGATAGTGGCCACCCAGCTGAAGAGCTTCGCTAATCAAGAGATTAAAAGAACATAAATGATGTGACACAGTACCTCAACATGTCAGAAATAACACCTTCGGCTTGAGCAGTTGGTTCCAACATTCTAATATCAACGATGATCGGCATTGAAGAATAATCGGTTGGTTGTGGAAGTAATGGATGGAAAAGCGTTCGAGCTGAGGAATCGATTACGAAACTATAGTGACGATTATAGGAAACTGACTGCATCAAATCTGACATTTGTATATCAATACCGGCCACGCCCACAAGCGTTCCGGCGTGATAGACAGGCGTGGCTGCCGTCATAATCAGTCCAAGACCCAGTGCGTCGTAATACGGTACAGTTAATACAGGCGGTGTATTCAAAGTTGATGGTTTGCTGAAGAAGTCGTAATATGAGCCCATTTCTGTTCGCAGCTGATCAGGACTTAAAATATGCCTAAAAACACCGGCCTAAAAAAACAAAATACCAATACTACCGGTACATAATTATGAGCAGCTAATAGATTCCTAAGACAAAAAATGTCCTCGAGTCAGATGAAATATTGAATGTAGGTTGGTCAAATTTACCTTGGCTGGGCCATAAGAAATATCAGCAAAAGGCTGTTGAGCCATCACATCCAAAATAGTTTGAGCATTTGCACTTAAAACTGAAAACAACAGTGGCTGGTTTTATAGAAAAAGTTATAAATTTTTCCATAGGGGTAAACTCAATTGACCATGATTTGAGTTAAAACGAAGGGACCAGTTACAGCCATGGCTTAGATTCAGGACCAGTTCAAGACCATCTCGGTTCTATAGTCAATACTATGGTAGTCAATCTAGCAACTTAATACGAGTTTGGAGATTTGAGACCACTAATTTATGGCAAGTCACGACTGCGAAACTGCACAAAGGGCTGAGTTGCAGAGCAGTGAACTAACTAAAAAGCAGTCTTAAATCACAAGACTCATCTTGAGTTACTACAGTCAACCTTGCTTCATTCGTCGTCGGTTAATTCGTATAACTACCTAATTCGTAAAAAATGAAAGGTCCTGATTTTTTCCTTTGTTATTCCCATTAATTTCTATCAGATAATTCTAACTTCGTAAATCGTAGCCGTATCCACGGTCTTTTTTCTTAAAAACAATAAGAAATGCGACACATAATTCGTATCCCATTGTTCCCCCAGCTGACAATGAATGGCAAGCTTATCAATTACTTGACAGTCATTGGCACTAAGCGTGCTGCGGCCATGCGACATATTTTTCCACCAGTTTAGTCTAACAATGAATGGCTATGGCACACAGCATATGTTCCAATGCCAATGAAAATGATTTTTAGCAGGTTTTTAATCGTAGTTTATATGAATTAATAGATAAATCGTTAATTCTACAAATCATACATAATTCATAGAAAACACGAATTACGTATAATCTGTATAATGTCTATTTCGTAGAAAAAACCATGGTCCCAAGAGATACGAATGAAGCGAGGTTGACTGTAGGTGACCTTGGATGGTCTTAAATGTAAGCTTAGTTGGTATTGGTTACTTTTTAAGCGATGTTGACTGTAGATGGCCTTGGATGGTCTTGAACGTAAGCTTAGTTGGTATTGGCTACTTTTTGTTTTGATATAAGCAAAAGGATTTTAATTAAGGATTTTATGAAATAGAACCTAGAACTAGACAATGAGCTTACATTCCCCGATGCCATATGTCAATAAAACGACTTTATTGCTAAATCTAGAATTTTCGATTCTAAGTCGAGTTTCAATGTCTTGCTTTTGTTCGAACGGTTCACCATCCGTCAAAAAAAGGATAACCTTATCTGAAAAATGTACAACACATATTTAAAATAGTAAAGAAATGAATATGTACATAATCAAAATGCCAAAGTCTACTTTCAAAACAATTACCTCGAGTCCGGTTGTTGCTCAAAGCTTTGCCATTCGATTTTGAAAGCATGTAAAATGCTTTACTTAGCGCTGCCACATAGCTAGTTCCACCTTGTAGCGTGTGTAAACTCCTGATGTAAGATTTCAGGTATTCAATATTCTGCGGTGTCGCCGCAGCCATTTCCTTTGAGAAACAGGAGGATAATTCAGAACTACCGGGCGGAACATGACCATACGATGAAAATGAAACTACTGTCACCTGAAATTCAACATTAATCAAATAAGTTAGTCTTCAAATGAATTAGTTTTACTAGGGATTCAGGGATATAATGCCTACTTCATGAAATGTTTGACAATCCGAATATTTCATTATTCAACCTTTGGCTGTCAGTACAGGTAAGTATTTTTAGGGAATACAATTCTTCAATAGAAAAATGAAATATTTCCGTCAAAAAATGTTCCCTGTACTGACTAATAGCCAGGATCCAGTCCCACAGTTGTGAGTAAGAGTTAAAATTAGTTCATTTTCAATGAGTTAACTCAGGGTCAAATTTTAACTCCGAAGGACAGCTAGGAATCTCAAAGTTGCTGACCAAGGTCTAAATTCGCTTAAAACGATTAATTAACGAATAAAATACAGAAAGACACTCATCCTTCATGACAGTGCGTGACAGAGAAAACCTCAAATCTAAATGCATATACAAGCATATCCATACCGGTATATACACCCATACCTATATACATATACACCCACATGTAGAATTGTATCGTATAACCACACAAACCTACAGCTACATGTGCGTGTGGCCCGACCCCAAATCAGGTGAAATCGAGCCCAAGACACTGTTCGAACCTAAACGAACAAACACCTGAGAACCGAAGCGAGCTAGAACCGGGACTGAGAACGAAACCATATAGGTTCCGTAATGGAAAAAACTAAACCTGCGATTAGGTTCAAAACAAACCTACAGCTGTGTCTCAATCCCCAGGACCAGGCTAAAAGAAACTCTGAGGACTGTATAATCCAACGGTTGCGGGGTTATCTCAGCCCTTGTGCTAAAAACCCCCGGAACAACCGCCGAGAGACTAACCAACTGACCCGAGACGTCCTTCAGATACAAGGAGAATATGGGCGAACCTGAACTGAATGCTGCTTGCATACTTGATCTAAAGCGTCTCCGGCAAACACGGCCCAGGCTAAACTATCGTACTTGGTACGAAGCCAGGTTTACACCAGGTTCTCGTGCTTTCACACCTCGTTAATCACTAATAACTGACGTAATCCAAGCCACTGAGCCTCCAAATGCCCTCAAGAGTGATCCCCCACTACTGGGAAAGACTAACTCTCACTGGATTCCCAAATTAGTTCAGTCTTCTCGAAAAACCTCTTCAGGGAGCACACCACACAAACTCTAATCAGGTAAGTCCTCTGCGACGCTGAGCCGCGGACTCTACCTTCCAAGACCCAGCTACTGCCGGCGAGGATTACTCTTTCTTCGTGAAATGACATATACATAAAAAAGCAGACTGGTTCCCTTAAATTGTAACCACTAAACAGTTTCTGGTTAAACAGAAAATGAAAGTGGTCCGATAGCTTCGCTACCAAGGGATGGAGAGGATCCACCGTCTCCCAGGGCGACAAAAATTACATCTTTATATACTATACTGTCCCTGTTGAGTCTCTTGATGCTAGAATTCCCTGCGATAACCCTGACAGAAAAATCAGAAAAAATCAGTTTATCGACCAGGTTTAAATCCACACCTGAGCTGTCCAGTATCATGCCACAAGGACCAATTCGCAGTTTTGCACATCCTCAACCCTCTCGAACACCCAGTCTATCCGGGAATAGGGGAAAGCGTAATTAATGAGGACGTTTTCATCCTAGAGGGTGCCTCCATGGCCAAAGCCCTGCAAAATTGGCAGACGAACCCTGGGCACCTGGTGGCCAACAGATACAGATTGGGCCAACCTACCAGTGATCTGACTCGATACACGACTGGCTGAGACAAGGTCCACCTATGGGAATGGGCTTTTCCTGTTGAAGAAAATGACAGGCCACCTGACTAAGTGGAATACTGACAGCGAGATCCCCAGCGCCTGGACCCACAGAAGGATCTCTGAGATGAACAGTGACGTCCGAGATCTTGTTCCTCCCCGATTCAAGATATAGACCCGGACTGCCGAATTGTCTGTGTGGGCCCCAATCCGCAACGGCTGGGGTCCGTGAATGGGCGAATCGGCACCTGGGTGAGGCTACGGATGTGTCCCTTAGGAGATTGACATCCAGAGCCCACCACGTGAAGCCCGCCACTAGGGCCAGGGAAGGAACTAGAATTCAATCTATCACCACCCTAGTGGGGAGAACAACCTTGAGTCAGGCTATCCCCAATTCCATAATAGGGCATAATAATAGGGCCGCCAATTGCTTACAAATAGTCCAAACAGGTCACAGAATAACCATGATGGGCCCTAGGGGATACTGTCCAATCAACCCGATTTTTATTAAGATGATAGGAGGGCCCTAGGGGGATAGATATGAGTCTTCAAAATGTCCCATGAAAAGCTATAAAAAACTGATATTTCACAAACTTTTAAGCTTACCATATCATCAGGAGTGAGTGTATCAAGAACTGTTACAGCAGCTGACTTGGCAATTGAAATGAGTGTCTGTTCATTGTATTTAGCTTCCATTGATATTGACATATCTATCGCAAGAACAATTTCTCTAGGCTGAGCAGTCGCCGCTTCTACATACCACGGTCTACGTACAGAAGAAACATTGTTAATTGGCTCGATATCATCAGTCATTATTTACACGTGTTCTAACTAACCTAAAACGTGGATCGTAAGATGTACAACTGGGAACAGATGCAGCCGGAAACATAGTCATAACACCTTCTTCACTACCGAAATACTGCCATTTTAAAGTCGAATCAGCGGCTAGGTTATTCTTCATCGTATCCAGAATGTCCTTCGACAGTTGTTTTGGCAACGCCGACGCAGCAACTGCCGACTGGCGATAACACATGCTATTTAACTTCACCTATAAGTAAAAACTGATTGTACAGGGCGTTCGGATTTAACAAAGAATATCATGTTAAAAGAAGAATCATTCAACTTAACCTATAAATTAGGGTCAATTGATTTCAAATAATGGTACAAGAGGTGGGTCGATGTTACAAAGAATTCAAAGTCTGAGGCAGGCCTCGAATTAAATGGTAGCAGCGGCAGCATCTTCCTCTCGTAATAAAACTATTGCTGCAGGTTTGTCTCAATACTGACGGCAGTGTGAACTGCTGGCTTGCACACTGTTATATTTGTTTATGGCTAGTTGTTTTGATCATGATCTGACACTCATTTGTAAAATTGTATCGAAACAGAAGTGAATAAATAAATTGAATATATCGGACCTTAAAGATTGTATCTACTAGCGCTCCAAGTCAAAAGGTGAGGAATTTTTATCTTTTGTGAAGAATTGGGGGTTTTTACCAATGCCGATGTTACCAAGGGGATTTTTACCGCTAACCATTATAGTCACCTCACCCGCAGTAAGTATATCTTTTTAATACCTCAGGGGTGGGTTTTACAAACTAGGGGTCCAGGGACACCATGCCCACTTGGGAAGTGGTTTCAAATGCTCAACAATCTAACAATGAAACCAATGAACTTGAAACCCACCACAATCATAGAACATGTCAGCAGCTACGATTTTGTAATTGATTGTGATAACAAAATATGCCTCGTTACCTATTTAATATGGAAATACTAAGTTACTCTACTATTCGACGCCCTCTGGTGACCATACGCAAAACCCAATGACGTTAAAACTCACCACAATCATAGTACATGTCATCAACTACAACTTCGCAATTGATCATGGTAACAAAATATGCCTAGGTACCAATCTAATAAGGAAATACTAGTTATTCTACCATTCAACCCCCCTGGTGACCATACAAAATAACTAATGTCCTTAAAACTCACCAAAATGATAGGAAAATGTCCTGAGCTACAACTTTGCAATTGATTGGGGTTACAAAATATGCATACGTACAAATATAATATAGAAATACTACGTTATTGTATTATTCAACGCCCCCTGGTGGCCATATACAAAAACCAATGACCTTGAAACTCACGAAAATCATAGAACACGTTATGAGCTACAACTTTCCAATTGATTATAGTGACACAATATGCCTAGGTATCAATTCAATGTGGAAAAACTTTTTCCCACCTACGAATGAGTACTGATGACACCAAGATTGCCGCCAATTGCGTCATAATTGGCTGATAAAAAATTCCTGTCTCAGGTATAAAACATCCCTTTACAAAGAATACCCATCATAAATTGCAATGAGAAATGGCAAACCAGTAGGAAGCTACAGGACCCAGAATTCCAAAATTGACATTTTTGGGCACTAAAAAGGTCATAGGACGGCCATCTTGAGTCCGATTGACCCAATTTTTGTTATGCTGTAAGCCTTGGTAGGTTTAAATACATACGAAAGATCAAGGTAATTGATCAAAGTGTCTTCAAAATTTCCCTCAAAAACTTCAAAAATGTGCAAAAAGTGCTGATTTTGGCGAACAACAATGGCTGCCAGTCGGCCATCTTGATTCTGACAGGGCCCGTTTTTGGGCTGAAGATGTGTCTAGGGTAGATACCGGTACATGTATAAACCAAACATATAGACATATAAAATAAACATATAGACATTACACTGAAGTGTCTTCAAAACTTCCCAAAATAACTGGATTCTGTCTACAGACGGACAAACGGACGGACAAAAAGTGAACGCAATAGCCCGCTTGGACTAAAGTCCAAGTGGGCTGAAAAATAAGTTTAAAGCAGTTGAATGAAAATGTGAAATAACGAATAACATTTCACTCAACTGAAATATACAGAACATACATGAAGATACATCAGATTACTTCATTAATATTCAGTATACTGGTAAAGGTATATTTCATTTACTACATAATGAAATTTGATGATTGTCAAAAATGGTGAACTGCTGATTCTCAGTCTTTAAGCCACAGATAGCAGGAGCACTGGCCTTGAAGACCACAGAGCATTCCGAGGTTGAAACTGCCACCGTTACTCTTATCAATCATGCAATGAGGCAATAAACAAATGACCGTCAACCCTTGATCTTGCACTTAGTTGCTAATAACACAATCATTATATACATTGTAATGAAACAATTCAAAATTTTTCTTAAATGAACGCTAATTTCCTTTTTATTAAACAACCATTTACCAGTACACAAATTGAAGAAAATCAGTTTACCTTCAAGTTTAGATACTCACTTACAGTGGAACCTCGTTACAGCGAACTTCACGGGACCAGAAAATATGTTCTTTATAACCGATAATTGGTTATCCAGTATGAAATTAATCAAATTGTCTTAGTTGCAATAAAATTCTATATTTGTTATATCGATGAATCGTCTTATCGGAGTTCATTATAAGGAGATTCCACTGTATCATGGTAGATCCTATGAACCAGTAACCAAAATAATATATGCGAACGAGGTGACACTAACCTTTTGTTTGAATCTCAAATCATACGTCAAACCATCTAAATTGCAACATTGACCATACGCTGTCCAAACAGTGAACGTCTGATATGCCTCTTCGATCTTTTTCTTGTTGTTCAGAAGAGCTTCCATGCGAGTTGAAAACTGATACTCCAACTTCGCAGACAGCTGAAAAAACAAAAACAATAACAATGTTAAGTTGATGGAATGGAGTAAAAATCCATCATAGAAATATCTGATTTAATCATAATTATATTATTTTATCTGAAAATCATGTCATCTGCTTTGGCTGTACAATGAGTACGTAATGAAAGTGAGTCTCTTGTCAATTTAAAATAAATTGCCCATGGGTAAAGTGTGGTTTACCTTAAAAACTTGAGCTTGTTTGGAAAGGGCATTGCTTATGAAAAATCTTTTTAATTCGTGACTTCAAAGTTCTATTATTGTATTTCAGCTTTCTCAAAGAATTATTTTGTACTCAAATCAAGGCCAAAAATATACATTTGTTTACGGTCCACGTCCAAAATTTCGTAGGGTCCAGGTAAGCAGGAAATCTATTTTATATTAGGAAAAAAACAATTTTCATAAAATGAAAAATATTTGAATAGAATTGATATGATATCACCAATCAGAGGGTGGCTAAATATTGAAAGCCTTGACAACCCTTTCCAATGTATGGCCACAGAAGCTAACATACCGGTACCGTAAAAAATCGGCATATATAGTAAGAAGATCGTTTTAAATCTTGGATTTGACCACTAAAATATCCAGACCTCGACTTATACCTATACATGTAGTTTGTTGCTTAGTATTATCAGGTCACAAGTAATTACAATTTATTACAAATTCTAACAGAAAACACAGTGCTCATCATCTGCTATAATAGTTGATTATTCATAAGCGTATTTTCATGTCAAACACGCACGCGCCAGCAAGCAGCGTTTCAGTATCACTATATAGTGTATAATGTACGAGCGTGTGTGTGTGTGCAATGTTTAAGTGAATGCTCGCTTACACTTCAATGTCAATCAAAACAATCACCGGGTATTAAAATGAAACAATACCTATGGCGGATATGTGGAATAATTATATTCTCACCAGCAATGAGCATAGACGGCACCTAGTCCAATGAAACGTTCGCCATTTTGGCTATCCCATAATTATCTCAGTAGCGCCGGAATTCCCCGTACATCCCAAAAACAGCCAATCACATTCGTTCGTAGAGATGGCGCCACCCAATCGAGGTCATTGAAATTTTATACACAAGAGCTAAAAATTTTCCTGCCAAAAACAGTTTTTCTCAGAATTTTAACAAAGTTGACCATGTCATCGACGGAGGTTCGTTCGCCTTGTCTTCGATCGCATCGATTATACGTCGTTCAGGCCGAGAACCAATGGAAAAAATGTTCACATAAAAACGTACCGTGATTTTACATAATTGGCTCAATGCCAACTTGAATATCGCTAACAAAGGTAAACCAAAATGGTCAAACCTCAACTTTCAATGAAACTTGTTATTAAAATGTTTCAAATACTGGAGTGCAACTGAACGGTGCACTATAGAGTAGGATTAATTCAGCTTTTCTGAAATAAGGAGCACATGAACATTGTACTCACTTGATTTAACAAAAGTTTTCCATCAGGAACCTTGATTCTATATGCAATTCTTCTGTCAACATAATTCTACAAAAAAAGTTCATTGAATGACTTATCAGAAACAAGCGGGCAGGGCTGCCAACCTCTGAAAAGTGCTATCAGTAACAAATGGATAATTTTTCAGTAACATGTTATTGAAATATGAAAGAAAATGTTCAATTAAATCAGAAATCAACAGTAGGACTCTCAGTAACATCTTTCATATTTCTGTATATATGCATCAGACAAATCAAATCAGTTTTTCTCCTTATAAAAAAAAAGTAAGAAATACTGAAATTCAGGAATGGTTGGCAGTGCTGAATGGGCACTGGCCCACTATCTATCTCACCAAATGACATGACTATAACACTGGTTTTGAACATATGGACCGCGCTAAGTAAAATAACTTCCATTTCAAACAACTTTGACCAAAATTTTATCCCTTAAATCCAAATACTATCATACAAGCTGTTACAAAACATTGATGACTGAATTTTAGAATTGACTTACCTGCATGTCAGACACACCCAGTCCTTCATTAGCCATATTTCGAAGTGCATCCTCCAATCTTTGAGGATCAATGATTGGAGAACAGTCAACCAGTTTAAATGCAGTTGCAGTAAAGATCACAATAAGAAAAACGGCAACTGACATGATTCGTCAGTGTTTGGTCGCTTCAATTCGCCACATGTGGTACATGTTGTAAATGAAAATCTACAAAAATTATGTACAGATTTATTCATTGACTGAATGAAGCTGGATGTACCAACTCATAGCCGCCTGACTGACCTAAATTTTTCATTTCAATTTTTACTGAAACATGGGCTAGCTCATTCCAACTACACTTACACACACTTTATCAATCTCAAGTGATAATCTCTTTTTACCAATAACTGTTAATTTGTCAATAATAAGGGGGTTTTCTCTCCGTGGTTTCATTAAATAATAATTTCTTATAATAATAATCTTCTATATTGATTCCAGATTGAAGATAAGACATGAATTCCTATTTCAAATGAGTTATTGTTTGTTTGATTCCCCCTTCATGGAATTTAAGAAATTCCTCTGATTTCCGCTTGCCTCACTTCAGCCATTCATACCCATGGAAAGTCAACAAGGCATGAATCGCTGGTCGCAGTAACAGAGTTTTTGTTAGGGCATAGGCCCATAAGTAGAATCATTAGGCCTATATAGGTTTTTATATAGGTAACTGCTCTTTTTCGGGCACAAAAACAGGATGGCCATCTTGAGTCCGATCGACCCAATTTTTCTTATGCTGATGGGCCCTTGGGGGATACAAATACCTACCCAAGATCAAGATAATTGATCAAAGCGTCTTCAAAATTTCCCTCGAAAACTTGAAATATGTGTAAAAGGTGCTGATTTGGTGAGCAACAATGGCTGCGAATCGGCCATCTTGAATCTGACAGGGCCAGTTTTTGGGCTGAAGATGTGTCTAGGGTAGATACATGTGTAACCCAAATATAAAGACATTACATTGAGGCGTCTTCAAAACTTCCAAAATAACTGGTTTCCATCTACGGACGAACGGACGGACAGACGGACGAAAAGTGAACGCAATAGCCCGCTGGGATTTAAGTCCCAAGAGCGCTAAAAATGAATGCTCACCCTGTTGATCGATATAAATTTGCCCACGGGAGAAAATCCCGAGTCACTTCCATTTACGGTCAAAGTTGCCGTTTTCAGGGTAACTTTCAGCTTTTGATGCTGTCAGGATCTAAGAAGTTTTCTTAAGAAAAACAATTCCAATCTTTTTTTTAAAAATCTTAGTGCAAGTTTCCATGTGGACACACAAATTGAATCATTTTTAAGCAGGGTCCCCATAAAATTTGTGCCATTTGGATGTTACACAGTACATTTTGAGGAATATTCTGAACTTCATATAATAGAAAGTAATAATTCATTAGGGGATGAATATTCGGTCAATCCTATAATGCAATTTAACATTATTGCGGCTACAATCCGCAACTTGTGTAATGTTTCAGAGCATCCACGAAACAACCAATGCGCATGCGCGAATACGCGCGACTTAGAAAATTCTAAGAAACAACATAGCAAAATTGGGATTCGAACACGTAAGCTTGAGCGTACAAGCGTAACACTCTAACCACTGTACCAACCCAGCGGCTGGCGTTTCACCCAACTTTTTGACTACTTATAGCCTTACCCTTAACCCTTCCCTATCATAATGCACAACGGAACCTAATCCTAACCCTATCCCTAAAACCTAACCCTAAGGACCCTAACCCTAAATCTCTAGACCCTAAACCCTAGTCTGAATACCTGTCATTGTTACGGCTCCCTACAACGTCTGACGCCATAGTATCATAAAGAGGTCAACTCCTGTTAATTGCAATGCAACAACTGATTTTAGTGTCAAATCAAACCTTTGGACTAAAATAAATTAATTAAGTTACCTTGTTGACTTTGAAAACGTGTTTTATAATAATATTTTTGATGATTTAAATCGCGAACCGGAGAATTTATTGATTTGATTTGAATTGATTGCCACAATCGGGATTTCCAATACGGACTAAATTAATAAAATGTGAAAATTCAATATGTCTCTCTAAAATTACTCTAAATGTTAATTTTTGTTGATAAAACGCATAGATTTTGGTCAATTTAAGAATTTGAAACAAGAATAATATCTGCATTGGCATCAATGTCAGTCCAAGTTTAAGTTCGAATCTGTAATTTACACTCCCATCATGCACCACGAAAAGCCGCCATATTTGTTATTGTGCTTCACTTCAACTATTTTTTGAGGCGACTAGTCAAAAGTTTTGAGCTACTACGATTGTCAAAAGCTACTTAGGATTACAAATTTAAGCACAAACAATAGTTAACTTCTGTCTGATTACAGAACAGTCAGTTTGAGGTAGGTTGATTTAAGGGGTGAAATAGATGCTCAAAGCCTCAAAATGAGGGACGAAAATTAACCTTATATGAGCACTTACGCCCTAGACGTTGTTTGTAGCACGAAGGCTAGGTACTAGACTATCTAGGCCCTAACCCTTCAGCAATTCGAAAGGCAGCCATTTTGTATCTTCCAATATCACTTCCGTTTCATGGATGCTCTAAAACATTACCCAAATTGCCTACAATCCAGCAAATTAGTTTCATGGACCCACAGCTGGTGTCTCTGATGTTACCACAGGTGGTTACACCAGGCTCGTAGTGCGAGCCAAGGATCACTGACTGGACAACACTCACACTGACACTCAACCAAGAACCTTAGTGTCTTATGATGATAACACAAGGATCGTAGAGCGACGGAGATCACTGATGGAGACAACCGCTGCCAGTGCTGGGTGAAACTGACACTTAACGTCCTACTAATTAACAGTGACACTGACCTGACCAGCTGACGTGATCCTCGTGGAAACAACCATTTCTAGGACTGGGAGGGTTAACTGCAGCCTAGCCTACTAACTTAACAAATTATTACCACTCCTACTACTAACACTACTACTGTATTTGAAAATAAACTAAATGTTTTTTTACAAACCAAGGGCAAGGTCTATATTAAGTCCAAGGCAAGGCCTCTTCTATTTCTAAATATTCATGGCCTAATTCAATATTCATTACCGTGTTAAAACTTAGATGGATTTCCCATAATGAAACCATCTACTAACGTCAACGTTCATCTACAGATTAGGTTGTCTAATATATTGATGGTTGTTCCTTGTAGGGGACCGCAAACAACATCTGGTATTCAGATTAGAAGTTGTCAGTGACTCATTAATATTCGAACGATGCACCGCCTAGCGACTATTTGAGGCACTAGTGTCACAAACTCAAATTCACATTATTACTGTATCGCTCCAACGAACCACGACGCGGGAAAATGAAAACAGGAGACAGAAAAATGTTCAGAAACATGTTTCCGAGTGTGTCGTGTGTTGAAACGAGAAACATGGTAGATCAAAACGTAGGCCTAGGTGTTCTCGAGAAGTGTTAAAAAAATTTCTTTAGATTAATATCACACTGGCCGTAACATACTGTTAAAAAAGTGTCTTTAATGATAAAAGAAGTTATTTTTACATTATTCAGGGCCGTATGCAGCTCTTTATATGGGTAGGTGCGAATTTATGCCAAAGTGGAACTAAATACACCGCCGGGAGCGCCGCAGGCGCGAAAATGAGGGGTCTGGGGCCGTCCTCCCCAGAAAAAGGTACTCTGAGGTGTATTCTGAGGGCTTTCTGGCTATCTTTCTTTTCTGACGTTTTCCATCATAAATAGGGCAGAATCTGAATAATTTTATATAATCAGATCTGAAAATTTGATTTAATGATCATCAGTTCATGTAATCATTGGATGCTTCCAACACACAGAAAACTGATCTGTGCAATTCAAAACTCACAGAAAACTTATCTATGCAATTCAAAAACTTAAGACTCATATAGAAAATTCATGACTGATATAACATTTATTTTTTTCAAAATCTTTTGTATTTGAGGAGAAACATCCCATGATGAAACAGGAAATTAATCGTCCAGAAGGATATGTGCAAACTTCATCCTCCTGGGGTGAAGACAGATAAATCTTTTCACAATCTATCTCATCTCTATCAAACACAAAATCATAGTGAATGTGAGCTTGTACCAAAGCACAGGCGCGACTGGGCCATTGAGGCGCGCATATAATTGTGCAGTCTCCAACGCGAGCTGGCACTTCGCTCACATTCATAACTTGTAATGAGAAGTGTTGCTGCTATTCTCAAAAGAACTGCAATATTTGAATACACAGAGCCTCATCGCACAGTTTAAGCGAGCTAGCAATTGTTGCCAGCTTTTCTTTTGAAATTTCAACCACCAGCGCGTAAGTTCCTGCTTAATTTCATCTGGTACTGGCATATCTGAGTAATAACATTTTATTGTCTCCTCAAGTTTAGGCAAGTATGATCCATTTCTTCATGGCAACAGAGTACTGAGGGTGTCAACAACAGTAACCTTGATGCTTTTTTCGAGACTTCTGAAAAATTATTAAGCAAACAAATTGTGATAAACAATTTCATATACCCCGGTACGAATTAGTGTAGACTTTTTGATATAAACCTATATAATATTTACCTGTAAACTGAATATTGAGCTCCGAGGTGATATTATCTAAAAGTGGGATTGCAAGATTTCGAAGATAATACTCTTCGACAGTTTCTGCCGGTGCATTCGATCTATTTATTTGTCATGTAGCTGATCTGGGTTTCTCGATTGCCGCGCCGACTTTATCTGCCATTACTTTTGCTTGATTGATAACACATTTGTAATCCGATTCTATTCTTTACCTCAATAGCTTGTAGGTCGACTTTACGTCTTCGATCTGCAAAATTCAAAACAATGCTATTTTTAATTACAATATTCGTATTTGAAATGGAGGCTCCAGTGGTTGCATTCGCATTAAATTTATTACCTCGTGAAAAACTTCTAGGATATCTAGCGTGGAACTTTGTAATTTTATTGTAACTCCTTCAGTTGGGAAAATACTCATGTTTGGGGTAATATAGCGTCACTTGATAGCATTGAACGTGTACAATTGAAGTTCTATAAGCAGCTGTTTGGACTGAAAGGAAATACTGCTAACTGTATGGTATATTGCGAAGTGGGTAGATATCCTATTGCCATAAAGATTAGAACGCAAGTATTGTAATTTTGGCAAATCTTGAAATCAAATCGCGATCGTTGGTCATGGTCGTCCTATGAAGTAATGAATCAAGACCTTGAATCAAAATTCTTATCTGCAATCCTTGTTAGACCATTTAGGCTTTGATAACGTCTGGCACACACAAGAAGTATCCAATGAGAACCTTTTTATTAAATCTATAGAAAGTAGACTTCGAGATAATTTCATATCACCCTGGCAGTTTAATTTAGAGAATTCTTCAAAATGTTACTACTAAACACATACAAAGTTGTCATTTGGAAATGTTTTTCAAATGAAGTTACTAAACTTAAATCACAAATATAAATCCCTTCGATATCATATCTGAAAAACTTACTTGTACTGTCTGATATCATATTATCTGATATCGGTGCTTTACATGTATATTATATTCCTTTGTACGTGGGTATATCCACCATAAAAGTTTGTATGACTTTGGTGATGGATAAATGAAATATATGAATAAAATACAATCTTGCTTTACGGTTGGGCAGATCTGAGGATTCTCCTACCTAGACATCATTGAGCGTGTTTACACTGAATTTTGCGTTGGGTTTTACACCAAGAAAAAGCACTCCTCTTAACATATTCTACGGTGAGTCTGGGAGATTACAACTTTCTTCAATAGTCAAATCTCGAATTATGAATTATTGGTCAACTCTTATTACAACCAGGCAAGGTAATATATCAGGGACAACTATTAAGCTCTTTATGGCCTACCCAATTGTAGATGGTTGCAAAATATAAAAAGAAAATTTTATACTGTTGGTTTTAACAACATTCGGGATATAGCCAATTAATTAACTTAAACCCAAAACTGGCTAAATATCCCTTCGCCGGAGACTGAAAGATCAATTTGTGCAAGAATTATAAACATGTCTACATTCAGAACATGCAACTACATGTTTCCGGTTGAAATTGAGAGATGATTATTAGACACATTGAGAGGAACGACATATTTGTACCCAGTAACAATGGTGTCGGTGATGAACATCATTATCTTTTTTGTTGTTATGATTTTAGCGAATAAGAATGCGCCTGATCCCCCAATATTACTAGGCTGGTCCAAATTCTTTCAAATTCAGAGCTATGATGTAACAAAAATATGAATATGTATTAAAAGAGTTGTGTACGTTTGGTTTGTTATGAAAACATACGCTTCATGTTTCGACCATCTGTAATTTTACATGAACCATTTTGAAATTTTTTCAATGTAAATGTATTACGCTCTAATTGTCACATGTAAATGACCTGAGTTTATCGGAAAATAAAGTAAAGTAAAGTAAACTAAAGGGATATCGAACGGAAATGGACAAACGGCGAAAACCAAAAAAACAAACCAACACAATAAACCATTTTACAGTTGCTAGCCGCCATTTTGTTAGGGTACTTTTGTCCCGTATTGTTGGGTCGTTTTTTTCTTTTTTTAAAAACTATCCGTGATGCGTGTTGTATCATATTTCATCTGTCCATGGATGGATTTTGACAGTTTCAGCAACATTCAAACCGCATAAATCTCTAGTTTTCAGTTATGTAAAAATCATTTTTTAAATTTGCAACAATGCGACATGAGAGCGATATAAAAATTGGCGATCAGTTTTTTCCGTGCGCATAGAAATCAAGGGTACTGAACTTTGAAGTTCGTTATTTTCAAAAATAATTTTCTAAAAAATCCAAACATTTCAAGAACTGTGCGCATAAATGCCCCTTTCAGGTGAACCTTGAAATTTTAAGATATCTTGCCTAGTGTTTTTCCTATGGCACTTTAACTGCAGCGTATGTATTGTCATTCCGAGATTCGGCGCTGGTTTCTTTGCGTGTATTTCAGTATATGGGTGTTATTTTTTCATTTTTACTACACTTGTCTCTACGGAAAATGGTTGAACAGTATAACACAGAGGGAGGCATAGGCCTACACGCGAAGTCCATCGCCCATGAATCGAGCAATTTCTGCATCACAGCGATAGAAAAAAAATTGATGGGGAGACATATGAGATTTATGATTTCAGTGTGCGAGAGTGCCGGCACGAAGGAGGGCCCACCCGAACGCGAAGATTTCATAATTAGTCCAGAGAGTGGTGCAAGAGTTTCCCGAGAAAAACTGTGAAAGGTTCAAACTACCGGTATATAAATTGAATAAACTTTTGGCTTGGATTTGTCCAGTCTAGAATATTCCACGTGATTCGATCGACCACGTGATCCAATCCATCCAGCTGATAAGAATTTTCAAAGATAACTTAGAGAAACAAACCGTAAAGTGTGCGACAAGTGTGGGTCACTCAACCTGCTGAATATATTGCGCTAATGCAATAAATTAGACCAAATCTACGCGTGGGAAACATAGATAACGGGAAATCTATGAATTCCACAAAATAATGATTTTTATGCACGATAACCTTTTCGGCAAATATAGCGTTTATCTATATCTTATCATCATAACGTCTATTTATTTAAAAAAAACTTGTCAAAACTATATCACAGATTTATCAAATAAGCCAACAAAAATTATGATAGTGTTGAAGCCCTCTAAGCGCATTTAAAATTTTTTTGATAAATTTGGAATTTATAACTTGAACGGATTACCTGACCCTGCAATGATCGTTATTCATAGTCAGGAAATCGAAATTTTTTCTTGCAAATCGATAATGCAACAAAATACGTCCTGTTTGATCTAATACATACTCCCGGTGGGCGATAAAGCGTGATCAATGAAAGATTCCCGAAAGGTGATTAGACACTCGCAAATAGTTCGGGGCCAAGTGTAAAATACGGTGGACCAGTGAACGGGTATAGGAAGATATTCCATATGTAGGTTGTGATGCGGCGCTCTCACTCAGACCTGGTCGGACGACCCGCCGATGTAGACAGGTGACAGGCAGACGGGGTGACGAGCTGATTGGACGCTATCAAGATTCGGTACTTAGTTTCAGATTTTTCAGATTTAATTTATTGCTCAAGAAATTATACAATTTTTTCGAGCACAGGATACAAAAAAATAAACAATATACAGTTATTCAATTACGGTTACTCCAGTTACATTTATAGTGTACAGTGACAGTTTCTTCTTCTATACGTATCATTATACACGCACTTAAAACGTGTGTGCACAGTGATGGTTAGATGAGGTGTTTGGACTTGTGATGTAAAAAGATTAATAAATTTTCTTAAGTTAGGGATATTTACTAGTTGTTGCTGTATGTAGTGACTTCTTAAACTTTCAAAAAACTTTTTGGTGACTATGTGACAACACGAATTGAGTCACAATAGTGCAGTCTTTAATTCAGACTGTACGAGACTGGCCGACTGGATGACAAGCCACACCAACAATAACAGCAGTAAACCCATTTATCTGAAACTTCAAGAATAACCTATTTATCCGGGTCACTGACTTTTTTTGATAAGGTTTATAAAATTCCCTGCACTTAATAATGGTCAACAGCTGTCGACAGAAAATGCTTGTTCAAATATACCATTAAACTACTCGTACTTGAGATATAAATTTTCTATTTGAGGAATCTCATCTTACTGCTTATACCACATGTCGTGTATAACTTTCGGGGAAACGTAGTATATAAAACTTAATTTTTTATGCATGAAATCTTAAACTGCGTCACATGACTGTATCGGGTTATCTCCTATATATTCGCAGAATATACACCACGCAACTTTATTAGTCCTAATAGATGTTAAAGTAAAGGTAAGTTCCAAAAAAAATATATCCAAGCTTGCAGGAACATTTGCACTACAAATGCCCGGATAAGTATGGTAGCTGATATTTCAAGGGATGTCGCGCATTAATTTTTTGTAGCCGATTGATGACAAAAAATTGTGACGATTTTTCTTTAAGCCGACTAAAATCTACGTTAACTATGAGATAGTTTTTACGCAACGTAACAGTACATAAAAACAATCGATTGCTCGTACGTAAAATCAATGATAAATGTTTTTCATTGTTTCAGTAGTTTTTACGTGACGCGTTTTTACGCCGCGTTAAAACTACGTAAAGAAGTTTTTTGATCTTCAACCTTTGATATACCTACTAATGTACGTAGTGGATATCATGTTTAAATATTCTCAGATATATCTACTAATAATAATTAATCAATGATGATATTTGCGAATAATGAATAATTATATAGTTAAGAATTACATTCTATTCGTTAGATAATATTTCCGGCATACATATCTAGAAGTGATATTCCATATAATCTATTTGACTCACATGTTTAATAGAAATCTTTTAGAATTAAGTAAAAATACATTAGATTTACCTAGCGAGATTTACCAAAGGGAGATTAATTGTATTTCTTCTTACATTTGACCATATTGTATTCAATTCTGACGTTCAAATAGATTTTAAAAGGTTCCTTGAGAATTAAAAAGAATTCTATTGACATTTTCTATTGTCAATAACTTTATAAGCTATTGTTTTTCATTTGATTATATTTGAATTGTTATTGTTGTATTGTTAGAACATAAACATCATAAATAGAATCGAAAAGAAATATAACAACTCAATTAGCTAGATTACCTAAGAAATTTCTTTTTCTAAATTCTTTTTTAAAATCTATAAAATAAACGAAAATGATATTTTTCATCTATTCTATACATTTTGCAATATTAGGCTATTCATCTAGAATTAATAATTGATTAATAAACGATCTACCCCGTATATTTTAACTAATCCTAATGTAATAATTCACATACATCATGTACTTGAAAATGCACAGTCTTAATTAAATCGTTTACAGGAATGAGATTACAGGATATTTTTCTAATTCAGTTTAATTCTGAACAGTAGAATTTCTGTTGAACATCAAATGAAGATCGGAAATATCTTAAATCAATGAAGAAATAAGGAGTAAAGTGAGGAGAAACTAATCAACTATATGTCATAATAAGATAACAATAAAATTTACAATTATAGGTAGTGAGAAATTAAAGCTTTCTTATCAAAAGTTGAAGATCAAGAAAATGAAAATAAATAAAAAGTGATGTAATTCAATTATAAAAGTGGTATCTTATTATATGTTTATTGAGAAAAAAAGGATTAAAATTGTGGCACGCGAAGTGGCCCACAGCTATCAATTTTATTTTTCTATTGATGAAGTAATAGTATAAGACGATTTCATACAGACGTTTTATTATTATAAAATACCCAAAGAGCGGCAAATTCAACTTTTCTGGGCGGAAAACCCACAAACCACCGTAATAGGCTCGCATTAATTTTTGATGGAACACGCTTGTCGTGTAGGCCTATCATAAGTATATTAAATGCATTAAATGCTAGGAAAATTCGGGACCCTGTTCTAGATTTCGTTGCCTCGTTTGCTGTATATATGTGGTATACATATTTCCAAGAAGTGCTACCCCTATATCTGAGTCTGGATCCGTCCCTGTGGTCTATGCCAGTAATTTCATTCTGACCGGTCCTTGTCTGGAAATCGTTTTCGATTAATAGATAGCCACGAGTATGACTGAGGTATCTGGTTGGTCTTCGGATGGTGCAACTAGATGCATTATTAAACGAAACCGGCTATATGCATGTTTACGATCGCACGGTAGTATATATTTTAGATTCAAATTCCTATCATTTTCTTTTATCTCAATCCAACCACTTATTTGAAACAAACAACTATATATATCGCATATGAATGACAAAAAGTTAGTCTAAAACAGCAGCAATTCACGATTAGTGCGATCTTGCCGTTACAGGTGAATACGATCTTGTTCGAGTCTCAGTCAACGCCGTTCCACAGCATTATCTGTTACTTGCGTAGGTCACGAGGACTGAGTTTCTGGTTCTCCACCATCTGTGACCGGTTGGGTGTTTTTACAGCAGGGTGGCTGGGGAATAAGCAACGGAGCCCCGGAGGGGACATGGTGCGGTGAGAAATAAATATTTTTTTTCGCTCGAACGAAATGGGTGACCACAACAACTCATCGACTGGTCAATACATACATACACGACCACTAGTTTAAATGAATTTTACTGGGACAAACTCATAAAACGTAGAAACATAGCGAAATAACCCCTGGGAACTGTCTTATATTCATTGACTCGGTCACACTATAAAAAACAACTCCGCAGGTATATTGAACACTCTATTATCCTGGTTCCATCATTAAACGAATCCATGTTTAATGAATCAGTTTAGTTCAACTAATTAGATTTATTTCACTAACGTTCGTAATTCCTTGTTCGATATATTCTGATTCCATGTTTGATGATTCTATCATTTGTTTATCTAAAAATATTTTCTCCATCACCATGTCACACATTTCGATCGAACGAAAAAAAAAATTATTTCTCACCATGTACTCTCCGGGGCTCTGTAACTAGCACTAACTCCAGCGTTAAAATTACCAAAATAAAACAAGAAATATCCACGATAAAACGGGATTTTCGGATTCACCTTTATTACGCGAGAAAACGAGAAAAAGTCGTTTTATCACGCGATAAAACGAACTTCATCGTTTTATTGCCACGTTAAAACAAAAATAGCGCGATAAGACAACAATTAACGCGATAAAACGAAAAAAAGTAGTTTTATCTCGCGATAAAAATACTTTTTTAACGAGCGATCAAATCGGCAATACGGGGAAGTCGTTTTATCGCGCGGACCGTTTAATTGCCAGTACGTTTAAACGGAAAATTATGTTAAACGAAAAAAGTCGTTTCATAGCGATAATTTTCTCGTTTTAATGCGCCATTTTTCGTTTTAACGTGGCAATGAAATGAAAAAGTTCTTTTATCGCGCGATAAAACGATATTTACGTGATAGTTTTCGTTCTATTGCGCGATAAAACGACTTGTATGCGTCTGTGAATAAAAGATTTTTGCAACGTCTTTGATTTTTTTTTACATTGCCCGAATAAGCCACCATGGTTTTCGCCTATGGCCTGCTTTCAATAATGAGTACGGTCATTTTATGAGGTCACATCTTAAGTTGAGACCTTACAATTATGCTGAGAGCTAATAAGCCATTATTTCACCGCTCGCCGCTCACTGCGAATGTTATATTCAATTCAAAGATCCCTGAAAAAGATCTGACAATCAAGTGCCCGGTGTGTAGGCCTATAGATTTACAATTAGCTCACAGTGTCGGAAGCGTTCGTTCGTAATGAAAGTAATCACTTCGACACGCTGCTACATAGGCCTACGCTCATATTGATATCACTGAAAGTTTTGTCGAAAAAAAACGTGGTGCGTTTAAAACGTGGTACCGCTTGCTACGGCCTTGGGATACGAAAATATTATAATTTACAAAGGTTTGCATATAAGTGATGCTGCTAGGCGGCAGTCAACCCGTTATCCCGAGATATTGTCACAGAGTAAATTCGGAAAACGTTTTATTCAATGGAAATTTCCCCAACACATCAGATATAGTGGGAATATTCATTCATTAAAAAACAGAGAAAATTATATCAAAACGTTTGGCAATTTGAGATATAATGACAAAATTGTATCGAAAAAATGTTTTTATGTCATGTCCCAATGACGCTTAGAAATGTGTATATTCTCGAAAAATAAATCGACGTTTCAATATTTACCCGGATTAGGTTTTATCAATCGAAATATGTATTTTAGATATCATCATACAGCT
Organism: Tubulanus polymorphus; assembly: GCF_964204645.1. Classification (NCBI taxonomy): domain Eukaryota; kingdom Metazoa; phylum Nemertea; class Palaeonemertea; order Tubulaniformes; family Tubulanidae; genus Tubulanus; species Tubulanus polymorphus. Next base: position 12,423,267 of record NC_134025.1, read on the forward strand.
TATCGAAATTTGTATTATAGATAAAATTCATAAAGAGAAAACTTGTGTAACACAATTTGGTTCGAAGCAGGCACCGAGTTTTACAAATATGACCGGACCTTGGATTCTTAGAGTTTTCGCTATTCATATTTCATTACACGTTTTCGGCGGTATCGTCAGTTGTTATGAAAGAAAAGTGCCTACGTACACTGTGGATCTTGATGCCCCTGAATCTGAGCGTTGGGACGATGTAGTGGATGACTTTCAACGCGAAATCGGGATGATTGCAAAAGCAGTTAGGTAAGTAAATAACGTATGATATAAAGATAATACAATAATAATAAAGATTTAGTACAACAGTATACTGTACTGCTATTTCGATTTATATGTATATATTTTGTCATTTTGATTAGTTTACCAGTACCCGATGAAAGAGATGCATTTTTTGAAACATGCTTTTTGATGGAATCACTGGAACACCTTGTCATATACCGCAACATTTTTGAATTCTCGCGTTGAAGAAAGGTTTTTCTTTTTCTGCGCGAGAGCAAACAGTTTTCAATTGTCGCAGTGATAAAACTAGAATATTTCACACGAGAAAATGTATAAATCCATTCATGTTACACATTTAGGCATTGAGCCACACGGAGATATTTAAAAAAAGGCCCGAATCAGCAAGTATACCACTGATCGTGGTATATTTCGCACTTATAATATAAGTGAACTTATTTCGCTCAGTAATATTTCCATTTCAGAGAATTCGTTCCAGTCCAATGGCATTCAGCTTTTAACAAATTAACCACGAAAGATTTCTTTCCCACACCGTTTGGTGAAGAACTAAAAGGTAGTTTACTATCTAAATGGAGAATAACGAATCGATATACATTCGAAATGTAGAAATTGATACAACGTTACTATTTTTCTTTCAGGTATAGCGGAGCGAGCTCAAGTCCCCCATGTAGATATGTTAATGGTTAACTTACTTTATACTTTAAGAGCGTAAGTGTCATTGACGCGTAGTGGTAGTGGTCGATCAATACAAGGGCGGATCCAGGGTAAACCTGGAGGTCCGGACCCCGCCCTAAAAAAGAAGGCCAAAATTTTTTGGGTGACCTTTTCCCGTAGAATGGGTCTAAAAAGAATTTGAAAGAAAAATCAATCGAACTTCGTTTTATCCAAGTCAAATTGACAACGATGTAGTGTGTGTCCAACTCCTGTCTACACGCACCCGCTGCCCCGATGTCCGGATATTGAACTGCCCTTCATTAACAAACATCGATATTGGCGACTGTAAAAACATAATAAAAATAGATATGTCTCCTTAAAAATGTATGAAAATGCGGATGTCACTAAACCTCTAATTCATCTTATGTGTGCTTTGGCCGAGATATTTGGGGGTCTTAGGTTTATAAGTCATAGGTTTAGTATATCATATATAGGTGTCACTAAACCTACGATCCCCTAAACATAAGACCTAACAGGTCTTAGGTCTTAGGTTTAGATGGTATCAGGTTTAGTGACACCAATAAAAATGTCCAAATACTGAATAGAGAAGCGGTAACGCAATGAAAACATTAAGGCAGCTTCTAAGTGTGCAATTCTGTATCCCTGTATCATATTTACTGCTGCTTTAGAGTCAATTAATTTGTTCAAAAATAAGATTCCTTATATCAAACTACTGTTGAGATTTATTTGAGTCCTCTACATATATGAAACACAGTACATAAAACACATTTGAAAGTCTTCAGGTATAACTGTTCTACATGGTCATTTTTGCATAAGGGATGTATTTTGAATAACAATATGATTAAACTGTGAAATACTGTATTATTATTTGTTACTATTTTTCATCATTTCTTTTTCCTCACACTACCTAACAGTAATTGCCCTAAATTGTATCGCTGGACCCTGCCCTTGTAAAAATCCTGGATCCACCACTGCAATATCTCAAGTTACTAACGCACTTAGAAATGTTTCCAAGAACAATCTATCTTAATATCCTAGATCTTTACTTTCTCTTTTTCTTCATGGAATTATTGGTTAAGATGTGCTTATATTGCAAATGAATACTTTATGGTATAGATATGGTTGTACAAGTATCGTTGCACAGTCTAGTACAGGAAAGATTTGGCATGGACGAAATTTGGACTATGGGGTCAGCACATATGAAAAAGAATTGATTACTAAACTGGCGATTCAAGTGAACTTTCGCAAAAATGGAAAGGTAAAGCCAAGGTTTCCTACTATGACATACAAAAAGATTACTACTAGTACTTGTTTAATAGTAATAGAAGTATGTTGCTGTAGATAGTGTATACTGGTACTACTTATGCTGGATACGTCGGTTTACCAAATGGTCAAAGGCACGGGGCGTTTTCGATATCATTGAACGAAAGGGGTATTGTACATCCAGATCACGATGAATGCTTCTTAAAATAAGTTTCGACCATTTTAGGGTGAATGACCTCATTTTTTTCAGCGCAAGGCGACGTGATGGAAAATATCCTTATGTTAAGGGAGCGAGCAATCCCAGTTCCTATGCTTATACGACAGGTAATATTAACTCAATCATATTCGTTTCATTGATCTATAAATTCACGAACAGCGATAAGCCCACACTTAAATCATGAAAAAGGTTGTGGACATTCTTTTACCTCTTCAATTATAGGTATTAAGCAGACCCTTGAATTATCGGCAGGCACTAAAAACGTTGTCAACAACTAGAATTTCTGCTCCAGCCTATTTGACAGTGGGTGGAATTCTACCTGGAGAAGGCGCTGTAATCACGCGTAATCACACGAAGGCTGTTAATGTCTGGGAACTTGATATGACGATAAACAGGTTCCATACAATACCGGATTGTCCAGCTATATCTACTTCGTACTTTGCTATTGAATCGTACTTTTTAGTACCGGTACTGTTCTTATGTATATTTCTATTCTTACAATACGTATTGTATATATTATAGATGGTTTGTCCTGGAAACAAATTATGATCACTGGAAACCACCACCCTTGTATGACGACAGGAGGTATTATTCCACAGTAACTGATACAAAAGTCAAGTTCACAACCGTACAATCGTACGAATAGAAGGCTCAATATTGACCGATTTTTGTTCTTTCGATTTTTTGTAGAACCCCTGGAAATAGGGCAATGAATGCTATTGGACAGAAAGGTATCAACGGGACGTCCATGCTTCAAGTCCTTTCTACTGCACCAATACTGAACCCGTATGTTCGTTTATTGTGGTAACCGTAGTGCTTAAAATCTCACTATTTCAAAATCTAATGTTCATAATCTGATTCTTTCTAATTCTAGTCTAACAACATTTACGGCGATAATGAGTGCTGTTGACCCAAACGCATATTATACAGTCGTACTTCAGCCATAGACGAAGAGCGATGGATCTTCGTTTTTATGTTATGGCTACACCCGTGGACGAAGTATACCGTTAGTCACCAGAGGAAACATTAGCACAACCAAGACTTATATAAGACCGGTCTAAGAACAGCTTGGCCCTATAGCTAAGCTAACAACTTAAGACCGTTCTGAGTCACTGTGCTACTAGGCCCATATCCATGAAATATATGTATTAAAAAAAGCAATAAACGTCATCATATAAGCCAATTCTCGTGGTTGTTATTAAAATTATTAAAACCATGTTAAAGGTTCCTGACTTACGGAGCGAAATCAGGGCAATTACAAAAGAAGTTAAGTAAGTTATATTTCATAGTACGCAGTTCAAGCACCAATTTTCTTGCACGCATTTATACTGATGCCATCTCCAAGATATCTAACGTTTTAGAATAAGATGCCAGTCTTATGTTGTGCAGGGTCCGTTTTTTACGAAAAAGTTAACCTAAAACAAAAGTAAAACTAAAAGTTAAAAATGTAAAGCTTACAAACTTATTCATGAAACTGGACCCAGAACTGGCCAGTTGCTCAAAAATTGGTTTAAAGCAGTTAAATTGTAAAGATAATTAGTCATCTTTCAAAGATACCTTTCAAATTATTTTATTCGAATAATTTTCAATTGTTACCTGAAAATAACATTTCTATGCCGATACTTTATTATGTATTTTACAAAATATACATACAGCTGATCATTCCAAATTATGATTATTGGACTGGCATTTTTTCTACGTACAGACAGGTGAGATTAGTATTGAGACGAGGCGATACGTACACAATATCATATCGTTTCACTATAGAACTTTTCACTTTTGGCTGAATTCATTGTCGGATTTCTCTCGTTGAGATTATAGTATTGCCTTGAAAGTCTAGCCAATACGGTTCTGTCTTTCAGACAACTTGTACCTGTTCACTTGCATCCAACGTTTGTCCACCTTGCCAAATCTGCAAAGCACTTTTTCCCCAAACCGTTTGGTGAAGAAATAAAAGGTAAATGCTTGTGAATAATTCCAATGGAAACTGATCTTTTGCAAAGAAATTATATGTGTAGACACGCATAGAATCCCGGCAGGGGCATAGTGAAATTAATTTTTCTAAATGATTGAATTTCTTTTCCTTTGAAATCTTTGTTTCTTGGAAATAAATGCTAATTACTTGTCATCATTTCACTTTATTTCGCTATGATTGATTTATTGGACTATTTCTCCAGTCTATTGCCACTTACACATACGCTCTGGTTTTTGCAGACACCCATACTTGTGTACAAATATTAAATTCCCTCAATATTACCAGACGTAAAACAAAAGATCTTTCTATTAACAACTACGGTTTACGGTTGGTGGAAGTATGTAAAAACCATTTAATCGTTATCCTGAATGGTCGTATAGCCCCTGATTTAACAGTTGGTGATTTTACGTGCCATAAAGGAGATAATGAACATATTGTCGACTACATGATTTCGTCATCGTACCTTATAAACTATGTAAAGCGGCTAGAGGTAATGGCATTCGACCGGTTACTTTCCGACGTACATAGTGCCATCGTGACGCATTTACAATTTAAGACATCAACGCCAGTTGTAACTGGTTCTCAAAATGTTGAACCGGAGCAGGTAGTGAACTGGGACCCAGATAAAAAGACCAATTTGCACAAGTCATTTCGAGGAATTCAACGGTTCTTATTGAAATAAACGAAAACCTGATGAATGGGTCATTGAACGCCAGCGAAGCCAATGAACGGCTTTGTGTTGTTATGTTACAATCGGCCGTTAAAGTAATGGGCAAACGAATTGTCAAACGTAAATCGAAACCTCGGCCACCGGACAAGGCTACCCAAAACGAAGTCGTTAGAAACACCAGGTTGGATTATCGTCTTGCAAAAAGAACATACTCATCTTTACCCTCACGTAATAATCATTCCATAATGAACCGTGCGTTCCGTAAATACAAAAACGCTATTCACAAATGGAATAGTGATAGGAAAAGGGTTTTCAACGAGAAAATACGTTCACTGTCAAAATCTGACCCTCACAACTTCTGGAACTATTTCAAGAAGAACCACAAAAACACGTGTAATGTCTCAAGCGCTGATTTCCTAAAACACTAAATCTATGAACGAGCGTCCCGTGCTGGATGGAAGTGAACCACCGCTTCATAACGTCGAAGACTTTAACGGCAATAACTATGACCAAACCCCTTTAAATCAACCTATTAACGGGGATGAAATATTAAAGAGTATAAATAAATTAAAAAACTTTAAGGCATGTGGTACGGACAAAATCCCTAACGAGTTCTTTAAATCGGCCGAGGAGAGTTTATTACCAACACTTATGTGTCTTTTTTGACGCCTTATAAAACGTTACCATTATGAAACCTAAACAATGTTAACCATTCAGCGTCATTTTACAAACGACAGCCGTAAATCGATGTGCAAAACGTCACAGGTCTATGTGTACACAAACAAGCTATCTGGCAAAATATTATTGACATAGATGTAGAATGGCTTCCTGTGATTATATAATGACCTATATTTGAACGTCGAAATGTTATATTGCATTGAATATCATTAGAAGACGTATTGTAATAGTAAAGGATGTATGATTATATCAGAAGCGGCAGGCATAAATAGAAATGATAAGTAAATCGGATTATTCGGTTAAATGGCGGATGTATACACGATTTTGGAAGTCTGATATAAAAGTCAGACCCTGACGTGGGCATGCCGGTGGAATGACGAAGCTATCTACGATGTGTGTAGGGCCGGCGTGAATTTCATCAGCGGCTACAAGCGGTCAATATGAAAATGTGTAAACATATAATTTCAATATTCAAACGTTTTAGAAAATATGTTTGATATTAGGAGTATGCAGGTTTCGTGAGATTAGCAATTTATAATAGCATAGCTATCATATACGGCTCCGCGTCCTCTGATGGCATGTGTATTAGGTGACAATTCAATTCAATTCTTTATTGATCCTTATTACATTGAAATTTCGGGATGAAATTCCCAAATTCAATAAATACAAATTTTAAAATAAATTAATACAACATACATGACACACGGGTAATTCATACAGAACAACATAAGCATGTTATTTTAAATGACAATGTCTACTTCAACCCACCCAGACTCAAGACTCTAGGATATCGAGTGACAGCCAAACCCGTGGCCCGGGCCGGCTGGCTAGGCCACACGATATGCTCGAAGTCATGATGAAGCAGACATCAGAAGAGCTCGTTCTTCAACCATGGAGGCAATGAAGTTGCAGACCAGCTTAGAGGCATAAGTAAATGAAGTCGGTCGCAAGTTCGCGATCAATTATTGAGAATTTTCAATAAAAAATTTAAACCACTACTAGAGTCGAAGACCCGCTGTATCATCTACCCAATCGCCAAATCTCATCATTCCCCAAATTTCTAAAAACTTCGATTTCAAATTTGCAATTCCACATTAGCTTAGCCCAGAAATTATACATTTTTTTCGCAGGCGTCAAATAATTTTCTAAAATTAATTTTCTTGTTAATAATGTCCTTGATACAGGTAATATCCCCGAACCATGGTTAAACGGAATGATTATAGTAACATACAATAAGTATCTAACTCAATTAACTCCTAGGGACCAGTTAACTTATGTAGATTTAGATGCTCAGCTCACAGGCTACCGGTGGAAGTTGGGCGGTGGCGTGGAATTGCCCGTGCCAATAGGCTGTGCCAAAAGTGTGATTTAGAGGCAGTGGGGGATGAATATCACTTTTTACTCGTCTGCCCGTACTTCTAGGAATCCAGAGCTAGATACATCCCGGAGCGTTATTGGAGATTCCCCAATAACGTAAAGTTGTATAATTTGTTCAACTCAAATTGCCAAACCCTTAAAAAACTGGCGTTGTATATACGCAAATGTTTAATACATTTCTAATGTTATATGTTGCAATGTATATTGTAAAATAATTTTGTTCTCTGTGCAATTGTATAATTGTGGAGTAAATAAACTAATTGTAATTGTAATTGTATACCTCCAATCAAATCACCCCCAGCCAATAACCACCCAGCCATTTTACCCCGAAGCAATTACCCCGAGCAAATTACTCTCAGGAAATCACCCCCTTTAATTTTTCCCCAAAATAGTAGATAACCCCAGAAATCTACCAATATGTACATTTCCATCCCATCGCCAGCAATTGGCCTCGTTAGGGAGGTATATTATTGATACACTTTTTATCTTTGATTACCCTTGCACCGGTTATATGTTCGACATCTGTGATTTTCAGGAAGAAGGATATTTCATTGAGATGCAAGACTTTAAGATGTGTACTATCCGTTTTAATTCCAAATCCGTTTGTAACGAGGGGCTAGTTCGGCCTGACTTACAGAAGAAATATCCTCTCAATATCGATTCCAAACGCCCAAATACCAGTGAAAAGGCAGACAAAAGATTAATGAAAAAAAAGCTTCCGTTTTTTTTACAAAAAAAAGGATTTCGTTCCCACGAAGAAAAATAATCTCACCATTGCACCTCCGGGGCTTCGTAATAAACACATACATACAGATAACCTCGCCTCACTCGGACATGGCCAAATCCGACTTTTGGCTAACTTGGGACAAAAACGAAATTATTTTCTGACTTCCTAACATATTTTCATATCCTTAACTCGCTTACCTCTGGCCAATATTGCCGGTGCGGGTTTGTTCTAGTTAGGCGAGGTTTACCGTAGGTCCTAATACTTTATCAGGTATAGCAACGAGAGCTGAAGTCCCCGCTGAAAATATGTTTATGGTTAACCTATTTTGTAGTTTAAGAACGTAAGTGTTGCTGAAAAAGTCGAACCTCGAAAGAACGATGTCCGTGGAAAAATGAAAAATCATCGTGCTAACCGTATTTCGTATTAACCCCTTGAAAATCCATAAGGACCTCAATTCCATAATTACCCGAAAAGACCGTACTGTAACCATCAGACATATCCATCGTACTAGAGGTGTTTTTTTACTACAGGAATGAATTGGAGATCGTAAAAACGTGAAAACGTAAAAACGATTACCGTGATCGTCCGAAGCAAACATTTTCACAAGAAAATGCAATGCTAATAGAAAGGCCGGGAATTCTTAGATTCATCGCATTGCTATGGTATTTATTGTAAGCCGAATCGTACTAACGAATTTCGACTGTATCCATGTGATAGATTATGGAAACTACTTTCCTTATGGTGCAGTTACTATTTTAAGTTACAAACCTCGCCAATACAACAAAAAACGGAGCTTTCCAACGAAATGCTTTTATATGATATATATATATATATATATATATATATATATATATATATATATATATATATATATATATATATATATATATATATATATATATATAAATTGTATAATAATATAATATGATTTCTCGTCGTTTCTGCGTCCGTTTTTGCGCGGCGCAAAAACGAAATTTACCGCGCAGAAACGCGCTAAAACGAGCGCAGAAACCGAACTTCGTTTCTGCGCCCGTTTTGGCGCGTTTTAGCGCGGTGATTTCTCGTTTTTGCGCCGCGCAAAAACGAACTTCGTTTCTGAGTCCGTTTTTGCGCGGTGCAAAAACGAAATTTACCGCGCAGAAACGCGCCAAAACGAGTGCAGAAACGAACTTCGTTTCTGCGCCCGTTTTGGCGCGTTTTAGCGCGGTGATTTCTCGATTTTGCGCCGCGCAAAAACGAACTTCGTTTCTGCGTCCGTTTTTGCGCGGCGCAAAAACGAGAAATCACCGCGCTAAAACGCCACGAGCCGAAAACTGCGTGCGCAAAAGGCGCCGCGCAGTTTTCGGTTCGTGTGCGGGGGCCTTTAAGGGCTAAATAAATCAAATAACCCCTAATATTTAAGCGGATGCTATATCAAATAGTAGTCTAACATTTTACTCACCAGAAGGAGAGGAAATAGTCCCAGAAGCGAAATTTGGGAGGGGAACACAGTCCCACACGTCTGCTCCCTACGAAATGACACAACGTGATGACGTGGAAAGTTTCAGAGAATAAACGAAATTCCGCGGGGGATATAGCTATTGTTAAAATCACACGGGTTTCCTTCCACAAAATCATACACGTGACTTAACCAGGAGATGCTACGAGTTTACTGGGGCAAACTCATAAAACGTAGAAACATAGCGAAATAACCCCTGGGAACTGTCTTATATTCATTGACTCGGTCACACTATAAAAAACAACGATCCGCAGGTATATTGAACGCTCTATTATCCTGGTTCCATTATTAAACGAATCCATGTTTAATGAATCAGTTTAGTTCAACTGTTTAGATTTATTTCACTAACGTTCGTAATTTCTTGTTCGATATATTCTGATTCCATGTTTGATGATTCTATCAACTGTTTATTGAAAATTCACCTAAAGAAGATTAATAATGATGGCGCCACCGGCTATCTAAAAACATTTTTTCCATCACCATGTCACACATTTCGATCGAACGAAAAAAAGATATATTTATTTCTCGCCATGTCCCCTCCGGGGCTCTGTAACTAGCACTCACTCCAGCGTTAAAATTACCAAAATAAAACAAGAAATATCCACGATGAAACGGGATTTACGGATTCACCTTTTGTCGTGCCTTGGCTGACAGGCGACTGGCAACGATCTAGACTAACTACAGCGAACGTTTCAAACACATTATTTATTATGTATTCACGGTTTGCTACAAAGAATAAACAAACAAACATTACAGCAACAATAATTATGCTCATTTTACATCATGTACCACAAATTATAGCATTTGAAATAATTGATACATGTATAATCATATTTAAAGACCGGCTACTCACAATTTCATGTTCACTGTGCGACATGTAGAGCTGACACTGAATACACAGATTTCTGATCAAACATTATATAAGCCAAAAGTTACTGAGCCGTTAAGGCATGATATAAGGCATTCGCCTGCACGGAAATGCACAACTCATAAATCTATAATCCATATCAAAACTTGCAGTGTAAAAAACACAAAGAAAGTATGAAATTACAAATCATAACAAATACAAAAACCATAGCTCTAATGAATAATTTCTTATATGACAAAATCATTTACTAATCTAATTATAAATTAAAGCTAATTTCTAACACCTTTATTACGCGAGAAAACGAGAAAAAGTAGTTTTATCTCGCGATAAACATACTTTTTTAACGAGCGATCATATCGGCAAAACGGGGAAAAGTCGTTTCATAGCGATAATTTTCTCGTTTTAACGCGCCATTTTTCGTTTTAACGTGGCAATGAAATGAAAAAGTTCGTTTTATCGCGCGATAAAACGACTGCGTTTGTGAATAAAAGATTTTTGCAACATCTTTGATTTTTTTTACATTGCCCGAATAAGCCACCATGGTTTTCGCCTATGGCCTGCTTTCAATAATAAGTACGGACATTTTATGAGGTCACATCTTAAGTTGAGACCTTACAATTATGCTGAGAGCTAATTAGCCATTATTTCACCGCTCGCCCGGTGTGTAGGCCTATAGATTTACAATTAGCTCACAGTATCGGAAGCGTTCGTTCGTAATGAAAGTAATCACTTCGACACGCTGCTACGTAGTATGGTGGCTGATAGTGGCCATAGCGAAAACTTTCTGGTATGCAAATCAGGGCGCCAGAACGCCAGAACGTCAAAACGATAAAAACGTCCAATTTTCTCTGTAAATTCCGTTTTGGCGCCCCGCCAAAACGAACTTTCACTTTAGCGCCCTCGCCAAAACAACGAAAAACGTCCAATTTTCTCTGAAAGTTCGTTTTGGCGCGCCAAAACGAAGAAAATTCCGTTTGTTTTGGCAGGGGTGCCAAAACGGAATTTTCTTTGTTTTGGCGCGCCAAAACGAACTTTCAGAGAAAATTGGACGTTTTTTTTTTCGTTTTGGCGTTCTGGCGTTCTGGCGCCCTCAATTACATACCAGGAATTTTACGCTATGGCCCTTATCAGCCACCATAACATAGGCCTACGCTCATATTGATATCACTGAAAGTTTTGTCGAAAAAAACGTGGTACCGCTTGTTACGGCCTTGGCATACGAAAATATTATAATTTACAAAGGTTTGCATATAAGTGATGCTACTAGGCGGCAGTAAACCGAAAAATAAATCGACGTTTCAATATTTACCCGGATTTGGTGTTATCAATCGAAATATGTATTTTAGATATCATATTACAGCTTATCGAAATTTTTATCATGGATAAATTTTATAAAGGGAAAACTTGTTTAACACAATTTGGTTCGAAGCAGGCACCGAGTGTTACAAATATGGCCGGACCTTGGATTCTTAGAGTTTTCGCTATTCATATTTCATTACACGTTTTCGGCGGTATCGTCAGTTGTTATGAAAGAAAAGTGCCTACGTACACTGTGGATCTTGATGCCCCTGCATCTGATCGTTGGAACGAAGTAGTGGATGACTTTCAACGCGAAATCGGGATGATTGCAAAAGCAGTTAGGTAAGTAAATAACGTATGATATAAAGATAATACAATGATAATAAAGATTAGTACAACAGTATATTGTACTGCTATTTCGATTTATATGTATATATTTGAAACATGCTGTTTGATTGAATTACTGGAACACCTTGTCATATACCGCATTATTTTTGAATTCTCGCGATGAAGAAAGGTTTTTCTTCTTCTGCGCGAGAGCAAACAGTTTTCAATTGTCGCAGTGATAAAACTATAGAATATTTCCTATTTCACACGAGAAAATGTATAAATCCATTCATGTATTACACATTTATGTGCAGTTAGCCACACGGAGATATTTTAGAATGGCCCGAATCAACAAGTTTACCACTGATCATGGTATATATATTTTTCGTACTTATAATATAAGTGAAATTATTTCGCTCAGTAATATTTCCATTTCAGAGAATTCGTTCCAGTCCAATGGCATTCAGCTTTTAACCAATTAACCACGAAGGATTTCTTTCCCAGACCGTTTGGTGAAGAACTAAAAGGTAGTTTACTATCTAAATGGAGAATAACGAATCGATATACATTCGAAATGTAGAGATTGATACAACGTTACTATTTTTTTCAGGTATAGCGGAGCGAGCTCAAGTCCCCCATGTAGATATGTTAATGGTTAACTTACTTTATACTTTAAGAGCGTAAGTGTCATTGACATGCAGTGGTAAGGGAAAGATGGTCAAGAGTGGTCGATCAATATCTCAAGTTACTAACGCACTTAGAAATATTTCCAAAAACAATCTAACTAAATATACTAGATCTCTACTTTCTCTTTTTCTTCATGGAATTGGTTAAGATGTGCTTATATTGCAAATGAATACTTTATGGTATAGATATGGTTGTACAAGTATCGTTGCACAGTCTAGTACAGGAAAGATCTGGCATGGACGAAATTTGGACTATGGGGTCAGCACATATGAAAAAGAATTGATTACTAAACTGGCGATTCAAGTGAACTTTCGCAAAAATGGAAAGGTAAAGCCAAGGTTTCCTATTATGACATACAAAAAGATTACTACTAGTACTTGTTTAATAGTAATAGAAGTATCTTGCTGTAGATAGTGTATACTGGTACTTCTTATGCTGGATACGTCGGTTTACCAAATGGTCAAAGGCACGGGGCGTTTTCGATATCATTGAACGAAAGGGGTATTTTACATGTAGATCACGATGAATACTTCTTAAAATAAGTTTCGACCATTTGGTTAGGGCGAATGACCTAATTTTTTCAGCGCAAGGCGACGTGATGGAAAATATCCTTATGTTAAGGGAGCGAGCAATCCCAGTTCCTATGCTTATACGACAGGTAATATAAACGCAATCATATTCGTTTCGTTGATCTATAAATTCACGAACAGCGATAAGCCCCCGCTTAAATCATGAAAAGGGTTGTGGACATTCTTTTACCTCTTCAATTATAGGTATTAAGCAGTCCCTTGAATTATCGGCAGGCACTAAAAACGTTGTCAACAACTAGAATTTCTGCTCCAGCCTATTTGACAGTGGGTGGAATTCTACCTGGAGAAGGCGCTGTAATCACGCGTAATCACAGGAAGGCTGTTAATGTCTGGGAACTTGATATGACGATAAACAGGTTCCATACAATACCGGATTGTCCTGCTATATCTACTTCGTACTTTGCTATTGAATCGTACTTTTTAGTACCGGTACTGTTCTTATGTATATTTCTATTCTTACAATACGTATTGTATATATTATAGATGGTTTGTCCTGGAAACAAATTATGATCACTGGAAACCACCACCCTTGTATGACGACAGGAGGTATTTTTCCACAGTAACTGATACAATAGTCAAGTTCACAACCACATAATCGTACGAATAGAAGGCTGAATATTGACCGATTTTTGTTCTTTCGATTTTTTTGTAGAACCCCTGGAAATAAGGCAATGAATGATATTGGACAAAAAGGTTTCAACGGGACGTCCATGCTTCAAGTCCTTTCTACTGCACCAATACTGAACCCGTATGTTCGTTTATTGTGGTAACCGTAGTGCTTAAAATTTCACTATTTCAAAATCTAATGTCGATAATCTGATTCTTTCTAATTCTAGTCTAACAACATTTACGGCGATAATGAGTGCTGTTGATCCCATAGAATATTATACAGTCGTACTTCAGCCATAGGCGAAGAGCGATGGATCTTCGTTTTTATGTTATGGCTACACCCGTGGACGAAGTATACCGTTAGTCACCAGAGGAAACATTAGCACAACCAAGACTTATATAAGACCAGTCTAAGAACAGCTTGGCCCTATAGCTAAGCTAACGACTTACGACCGTTCTGAGACACTGCGCTACTAGGCCCAGATCCATGAAATATATGTATTAAAAAAGCAATAAACGTCATCATATAAGCCAATTCTTGTTGTTGTTATTAAAATTATTAAAACTATGTTAAAGGTTCCTGTATCGCTCGATCAGTTTCCATCATGTATTCATATATTCCTAACTTTGCCATTTTTTCCATATTTGATTTCAGGGAGGAGAGGTGTACGCAGAGGACTAACCAACCACCAAAAAGAAGGCCTAGACCTTTAGCGCAAAATTGTTTTTAGCGTTATTTTTTCACGGGATAACAACGTCACCCTATTTCCTCCTACCATGGGAAAACGAGCACATGCCCAAGTATCAACGACATTATCTGCAATAGTTTATAAACTAGCACGTATAGAATTGCATTGGTTTTTTTCGGTAATAAATAGTAACTGAAAAGTTACCGAATTAATTGTTATTAATCACCAAAAAAATCACCGTAATTTTACCGTAAGTCATTGCTAGCTAACGATGTCCTTTGGATCGGTTGATAAATAGTAGTTTATCAATTGAAGTTCAATGTCTCTGACTTTGTTTGAGAAATTTCATATAGAAATTTCAATATAGTTATCGTTCATTAACTATCAAAAGTTCAGCTAAAATGCCAATATTTTTGTCAAACGAACGACCCTGGAATTTAGGCTGGGGTGCCCTGGATTGATTTATAAGTTGATCTGTTGGCCTACTGTAATTATTATTCCATTTTCTTCCGCTTGTATTGTTGATTTAGTCACATTTGCTTTCAAATCTCCAAATTCTTTGTTTTTAAAGACGTGTTGAGATTTTTTTCTCTGAAAAATAACCGAAATTCCGTCACATACTCAACATAAAATAAAAAGTATATGAATGACATCCAATTATGGATTAGAAATTGATGCCATTTGTACTATATGTGTCAACGCTACAGATAATGTATTCCTAATAACATGACATTTTCATGAAGAGAAAATCAGTTTACCCGCATCATTTGGTTCGGAGCAGGCATTGATTGAGTTACGAATATGACCGGTCTTTGGAATCTTAGAGCTTTAGCATTTTGTATTGCATTACACTTTTTCGGCGGTATTGTCAGTTGTTATGGAGGAAAATTGCCTAGTTATACTGTGGATCTTGATGCCCCTGCATCTGATCGATGGAACAAAGTAGTTGATGACTTACGGAGCGAAATCAGGGCAATTACAAAAGAAGTTAAGTAAGTTATATTTCATAGTACGCAGTTCAAGCATGAATTTTCTTGCACACATTTATACTGATGCCATCTCCAAGATATCTAACGTTTTAGAATAAGATGCCAGTCTTATGTTGTGCAGGGTCCGTTTTTTTACGAAAAAGTTAACCTAAAACAAAAGAAAAACTAAAAGTTAAAAATGTAAAGCTTACAAACTTATTCATGAAACTGCCCCCAGAACTGGCCAGTTGTTAAAAAATTGGTTTAAAGAAGTTGAATGGTAAAGATAATTAGTCATCTTTCAAAGATACCTTTCAAATTATCTTAATCGAATAATTTTCAATTGTTACCTGAAAATAACATTTCTATGCCGATACTTTATTATGTATTTTACAAAATATACATACAGCTGATCATTCCAAATTATGATTATTGGACTGGCATTTTTTCTACGTACTCTAAGACAGGTGAGATTAGTATTGAGGAGAAGATACGTACACAATATTATATCGTTTTACTCTAGAACTTTTCACTTTTGGCTGAATTCATTGTCGGATTTCTCTCGTTGAGATTATAGTATTGCCTTTTAAGTCTAGCCGATACGGTTCTGTCTTTCAGACAACTTGTACCGGTTCATTTGCATCCAACGTTTGTCCACCTTGCCAAATCTGCAAAGCACTTTTTTCCCAAACCGTTTGGCGAAGAAATACAAGGTAAATGCTTGTGAATAATTTCAATGGAAATTGATCTTTTGCAAAGAAATTATATGTGTAGACACGCATAGAATCCCGGCAGGAGCATAGTGAAATTAATTTTTCTAAATAATTGAATTTCTTTTTCTTTGAAATCTTTGTTTCTTGGAAATAAATTCTAATTACTGGTCATCATTTCACTTTATTTCGATATGATTGATTTATTGGACTATTCCTCCAGTCTTTGGCCACTTACACATACGCTCTCTACCTCCAATCAAATCACCCCCAGCCAATTACCACCCAGCCATTTTACCCCGAAGCAATTACCCCCTAGCAAATTACTCTCAGGCAATTACTCGCATTAAATTTTTCCCCAAAATAGAAAATAACCCCAGAAATCTCCCAATATGTACATTTCCACCCCATTGCCAGGAATTGTATATCATTCATACAAAGAGGAATCCCACAGTTTTTATCTTTGATTACCCTTGCACAGGTTATATGTTCGACATCTGTGATTTTAAAGAAGAAGGATATTTCATGGAGACTTTAAGATGTGTACGTTTGTAACGAGGGGCTAGTTCGGTCTGACTGACAGAAGAAATATCCTCTCAATATCGATTCCAAACGCCCAAATACCAGTGAAAAGATAAATGAAAAAAAATCTCATTTTTTTTACAAAAAAAAGGATTTCGTTCCCACGAAGAAAAGACATTCTCACCATTGCACCTCCGGGGCTTCGTAATATACACATACATACAGATAACCTCGCCTCACTCGGACATGGCCAAATCCGACTTTTGGCTAACTTGGACAAAAACGAAATTATTTTCTGACTTCCTAAACATATTTTCATATCCTTAACTCGCTTACCTCTAGCCAATATTGCCGGTGCGGGTTTTTTCTAGTTAGGCGAGCTTTACCGTAGGTCCTAATACTTTTTCAGGTATAGCAGCGAAAGTTGAAGTCCCCGCTGAAAATATGTTGATGGTTAACCTACTTTATAGTTTAAGAACGTAAGTGTTGCTGAAACAGTCAAACCTCGTTAGAACGATGTCCGTGGGAAAATGAAAAATCATCGTGCTAACCGTATTTCCTATTAACCCCTTGACAAATCCATAAGGACCTCAATTCCATAATTACCCGCAAAGACCGTACTGCTGGTATGCACATTAACCATCAGACATATCCATCGTACTAGAGGTGTTTATTTACTACAGAAATGAATTGGAGATCGTAAAAACGTGAAAACGTAAAAACGACCGCAGCAAACATTTTCATTGGAAAATGCAATGCTAATAGAGAGGCCAGGAATTCTTAAATTCATCGCATTGCTATGGTATTCACATTGTAAGCCGAATCGTACTTACGATGTTCGACTGTATCCATGTGAGAGATTATGGAAACTTCTTTCCTTATGGTGCAGTCACTATTTTAAGTTACAAACCTTGCCAGTACAACAAAAAAAACGTAGCTATCCAACGAACTGCTTTTATATGATATATATCTATACAATGAGTTCGTTGGAAAATTCATTGCATAATATGCATATTATGCATATTAGATATGGGTGTACAAGCATCGTTGCTCAGTCTAGTACAGGACAGATCTGGCATGGACGCAATCTAGACTATGGAGAGAGTTCGTACGAAAAGCAACTACTTACTAAACTGGCGATTCAAGTACACTTCCGAAAAAATGGACAGGTAAAGCCAAATAGATTTCCGGCACAGTACTGCCCTTTTTACGAGCTTTCAAGAATTTCTAATTATATCGCTACAGATACTGTATACTGGCAATACGTATGCTGGCATCGTCGGTTTACCAAATGGCCAAAGGCACGGGGCGTTTGCTATTTCACTGAACGAAAGAGGTATCGCATATTAAAAGTTCATCGTCGATAATGCATACTCACATTTGTTTTTTTGTAATTCCGAATGAATTTCTTTTTAGCTCAAGGAGATGCGATGGAGAATCTCAGAATGTTAGTGTGGCGTGCAATTCCAGTTCCCATGCTCATTCGACAGGTAAGTGACGTACAAGACTGTCCAACTACTTTTTACTTGTATATGAATAACATTTTGTATTACCATGCATAGGTATTGGACAGTCCTTTAAATTATCGGCAGGCAATCGAAAAGTTATTAACGACTACTATACCCGCTCCGGCGTATTTAACAGTTAGTGGAATTCAACCCGGAGAAGGCGCTGTAATCACGCGCGATCGACGAAATCCTGTCGATGTCTGGCAAATTGATACGACGAGAAACAGGTACCAGTATTATTTTGCTACATTTATTTGAGCCGGCATCTCCTTTTATGTATTCTTATATGTATATGTATATATATATATATATATATATATATATATATATATATATATATATATATATATATATATATATATATATATATATATATATATATATATATATATATATATATATATATATATATATATATATATATATATATATATATATATATATATATATATTATAGATGGTATGTCCTGGAAACAAATTATGATCACTGGAAACCGCCACCTCATGATGACGACAGGAGGTAAAGCAATGATATTAAAGAAGAAGAAGAGATCTTATATGAATTAATTCATGTCTTTTGTTCACAAACAGTCAATCCGCTTAGTTGTGAGAAGGCTGACTTGGTTAAGCCTAATGCACACGGCAAAAAACCATTATCGCAATTGTTCTTTCAATATTTGTAGAACCCCTGGAAACAAGGCGATGAATGCTATCGGTCCTCAAGGTTTCAATGGGACGTCCATGCTTCAAGTCCTTTCTACTGCACCTCTGCTGAACCCGTGCGTTTTAAAAACTAATTCAAGAAATCATCAAGAGCACTTTTAATTATGTGTATTCTAATTTTTTCTTTTTTCTAATTTCAGCCTCACAACCTTTACGGCAATTATGAGTGCTGTGGACCCAAAAGCCTATCATTCGGTCGTTCTCCAGCCATAGACGAAGAAGTAGGCTAGGCCTATCTGATTTCCACATGTGGATGTGTCATATAAGTGAATTTTGAGATAAACTGATGATGAGAAATCATACCTCTACCTCGTCTACGTCTCACTTCTTAATAATGATAATCTATCCATCCTAAATCGATGTAAAATATACTCATTGGCTTTACATGAAATACAAAAAGAAAACAGAGAAACCTAATGCTAGTTTAATTTTGATGTGTTTTGAGATATCCAGGAGACCAAGGGGAGTGACTAAGCTTATAGCAGAATTGAGTTGATGATCTATTTTGCACTATTGACTGTTCCGTATATTATTGTGGTGTAGGACCGTTGACGGATTTAGGATGTTAGGATCAGGAGATACTACGACGATGAGCAAATGAAAACTGAAGCCCCGAATTTGGACGAGTTTCATAGGGCATGGAAACGGATTCAGTGCTGTGAAATGTTGGAATGTGGTTTTGTCTCCTCTTTAGATAAATCGTTATGTAAAAGCTGTTTATTTTTCCTACTTCATTCTTCTTTTAATTTATGTTCATGATTTTACGCACAGAACCGAACAAATGTGAAATAAAATGTCGGAGCAAACCCGATGCCGGCAGATCACGAATACCTGGCATTCAGTACTACGATTAAACTTGAGCGTGCAGTCTGCAGATCGGAGTCACATGATATAAAGATGGCAGCTCCCTGGATGCGGACGCTTTTAGCAATCAGTCTTTTCGTAAATATTTTCTCGATTACCAGTTGCTTTCAACGAACATCGAAACACTACACCGTAGATCTTGATGCGCCTGCATCTGAACGTTGGAACAGAGTAGTTGATGACTTTCGCGATGAAGTTTACCTGGCTGCAAAAGTATTGAAGTGAGTTGACTTGACAACCGCCAAAAAACTTATATTTTTAAGTAGGTAGGCTTCACCAAGAACCTTAGTGTCTGATGTACCACGTTGGTTACACTAGGATGGTAGTAGAGCAACAGAGATCTCTTGTGGAGATTTCCACTACACGTACCAGGATCACAGGGGGTCCTATCAGAGATGTAGGTAGTGTAAAGGAAAAAACCGACATTTTACACCAATCATGTCATTATAAACAATCAAGCTAGTTCACAGGGGTTCGTATCAAGGATAATCTGTAAAGACGATAATCTGTGAATCCAGTGTCTGTTATGTATATGAATTAAAGTTATCTTAGGCTATATATACATTATAGATACTGGATTAACAGATTATCGTTTTTAGCCCACTTGTTGGGACTTAAGTCCCAGCGGGCTATTGCATTCAATTTTCGTCCGTCCATAGTTATTTTGGGAAGTTTTAAAGACGCTTCCATGTATTGTCCTGATATTTGGGTTACACATGTATCTACTACCCTAGACAAATCTTCAGCCCAAAAATGGCCCTGTCAGAACCAAGATGGCTGACTGGCAGCCATTGTTGTTCGGCAAAATCAACACTTTTTAGCCCACTTGGGACTTTAGTCCCAGCGGGCTATTGCGTTCACTTTTCGTCCGTCCGTAGATGGGATCCAGTTATTTTGGGAAGTTTAGAAGATGCTTCAATGTAATGTCTTGATATTGGGGTTACACATGTATCTACTCTAGACACATCTTCAGCTCAAAAACTGGCCCTGACAGAATCAAGATGGCCGACTGGCAGCCATAGTTGTTTGTCAGCACTTTTTACATGTTTTTGAGGAAACTTTGTTTTGAAGACGCTTTGATCAATTACCTTGATCTTTTGTATATATTTGAATCCCCCAGGGCCCATAAGCATAACAAAAATTAGGTTGATCAGACCAGGGATGAGAATTCCCCGCGGATCCGCGGTTTCTCGCGGATTTCGGTATTGAAAAATATCCATTTTCCAAATAGTCCAAAAATGATGTAAAAGTATGTTAAACTACCTACGACTTTGATATGAATCCCTGTGAGCTAGTTAGTTGAGAAAGGGCAATGAATAATGAATAATTGAGGGTTGCATGATAAAGTGAAAAAAAGCGTTGGCATAGGCCTGATATGCACATACAACAAACTTTGCAATTTCTCTGAGATCAAGAGAAGTGATAGGGTAGGCCTTTCCAGATAAGAAGAAAAGAATGGACAGGACAGCCACAGTGTTGAACGAATGATAAACTTGAACTTCGGACTCTTGTTCATCACCTGATCTCTTTTGTAATTATATAGGCCTATCCAATTATACAATTATAAGCAATTATATCATATCCGGGTATGTATATACTAGGCGATTTATGGTTTATAGCAAATAGATACTAGACTATACTGCCATTATTTTGTTAATTTTATTCAAGTCTGAGGTGTTTCAATAAAGATAATTTACATTCCAGAGATCATGTACCAGGGAAATTACTTCCGATTTTTGAAAAGGTAGCAGCGTCAGTAGAACACATCCTACCTAGTCCATTTGGTGAAGAAATTAAAGGTAGTCCAAAATCGGCTCAAATAAATGTCAAAAGGATTGGTGTATATGAAAATGTCTCTTTATCTGTACTGTCTTAGGTATTGCAGCCAGGGCTAATATTCCTATTGGTGAATTAGTAATTTTAAACTTGGTCTATAGTCTCACTGCGTAAGTTTTGAAATAGAGTTTTCTAAATATATTCAGATATTTAATGTTTATTACAGTGTTCCCTGTAACTTCAAGAACCCCATTGTGAATGGCCCGTGACCCCCTCACCTTATAATGTAAGGAATGATTAATCAATGTATATTGATGTGATGTTAGAAAGTTTTCATTAAAAGATAAACGAAAATTAGATTAAAGGTACAGTGGAACCTCATTGTAATGACCTAAATGGATATAATGATTTCTCGGTTATTACAAACCCAGAATATGGTCCAAAATATAAATATAATCATGAACTATGGGTTATATAACAAAGCGATTTTCTGGTCATATGATGTTCTTTGTAACAAGGTTCCACTGTATACCACTTTTATGGAAAATCACTCCAGTACATACAAATTGTTTATATACCCTCTGTAAAGAATGTACATTTTGGCATAACATCCTCCCCATGTATACTTTTCTATTGATTTTGAAAACCCCATCCCCAAGGGCATTCTTACCTTTGTACAGCCTTAAGTATCTTAATACCTTTTCGTCTCCTATTCTGTTTTTAGTTGACAACAATATTTTTACAATCCTCAGATTCGGGTGCACCAGTATTGTTGCTCAGTCGGGTTCTGGCCAGATCTGGCATGGACGAAATTTGGACTATGGTTCCAACCCGATGGAAAGACAAATATTGAGTAACATCACTATACAAGTGGACTTCCAGAGAAATGGAACGGTAAGTGAAAATTAGATTTATATCTTCACTGTGACTTACTGAACTTGAAAATGGTGAGGGTTCTTCCTTGGCTATATGATTCAAGGGTATTTTGGTTTTTATTGGCTGCACCATTCAAAGGATTTAATGGTTTTCTTATCAATCACAAGGAAGCATGATGTTTGTATCAATTTAGACTCTATACAGTGGTTCTTCGTATGCGGGCTATGTTGGTTTGCCAAATGGCCAGAGGCACAAAGCATTTACAGTTTCAATGGATGAAAGAGGTATGATGTTGTGGCATACTGGTATTTGGAAAAAATGGCATACAGATCTTGAAGTAAATAATCCGGAATTGGTTTTTTCTTTTTAGATGATGGAAATATAATAGAAAACCTGTACATGCTACTAGATGGTGCGATTCCAATTCCTATGCTCATACGACAGGTGCGTTCCTCAGGTTAAAAAAACTTAAAATTGAAAGTATTACATTCCGGTATTTTTTACTTATGTGGGATTTCCCGGTATGCAATGGAACATATATATCCTTAGAGAAAGATATCCTTATCTATATATGTAGGTATTGGGCCGCCCTTTGAATTATCGACAAGCATTAAAAAACCTAGCAAACACTAGAGTTTCTGCTGCGGCTTATCTGATAGTTGGTGGAATTCAAACTGAAGAAGGCGCTGTAATCACGCGTGATCGTAAAAATGCTGTCGATATATGGGAAATTGATCTGAAAAGCAATAGGTAGGCTTTGACAATATTCGACATGAAGTGGACTGAATATCACAGGTTATGCAATATATGATCAGAAATAATGTCAGGAGTAATAATCTATCGATTATTTTACAGATGGTTTGTCCTCGAAACGAATTATGACCACTGGAAACCGCCCCCGGCTAGTGATGACAGACGGTATGTATGTGATAAGATCTTTAGATCTAATAATCATTATCTTGATTAGCCGTGTTCACAGCAATGATAGTACATTCTTACTGACCAGCAGAGACTAATTTGGCACAGAATGTTTGCCAGTGTAAGCAAGATAGGAATGGTATAAATAAAAATTGTTCTAAATGATATTATAGACTAAAAGAATCTGCTTTGATCTGGTGTGTTCAATTCTGCATAAAATTTGTTACTCCATTGGCTTTGCAGAGGTTTTATGGATATACATGTACATCTAATTTTGTATATTTGTACACTAACTCTCATCTCTGGGAATAATACTATTTTTTGGAAATTTTTTCCATGTCAGTGAGCCTAATGAATTAAACCATAGGCTTAAAACTATATATTAGATACATCCATGTTGCCATGGACACAGTACAATCAGTGGCGGAATTAGCCTACCGCACTTGCCACTAATGCGGTAGTCAACATTTTTCCTTTTTGACTTAGCTGATTCCTTGGAAAAAAGTACCCATATTAAAACAGGATTTTTCTCTTCCAAAACCCAGGAAATGTCATCTCAGCCCTTTAAATGAATCAAAATTTTCTGGGGGAGGACCCCCCAGACCCCGCGGGGGCACGTCGTGCCTTCGGCACTCGTAATGCACATCTCGTGCCTTCGGCACTCGGTTGCAGAAATGCGGTAGTCATATTATTCCTCTGGATCCGCCACTGACAATAACAATGGGGGATGGGTATCATATAATTTATGGGTTAGTGGGTAAGTTACAATGAAATGTTTGATTGGTTTGGTGCATTGAAAAAATGTTGTTTCAATTGCTTTATCAAAAAAGTCACCATCACTATTCATCATATTAAACTACTTAATGTTTTTGTCCACCAGGGGGCGCCCCTGCAGGTGTAGTTTCTATTTCTTTAAATTGCTATTAGTCCTACAGTTTTAATCAGATCAATTCCAAGTTAGGTATGAATATTCTTTGGACCAATACCTACAAAGTACAGAGCCCTTTTATGGATTTGGCCACAAGGGGGCACCCCCAGGTATGCAGCTTCTATTTCTTCAGATCACACACCGGAGCTACTTAAGCCGATAGGCTCCCTGTTGATATTCATACTCAAACAATAGTGTTTGGAATCGTGGAAACAACATTAAAATGAACGAATAGTAGTTGCTATAGCAATGATTTTCAAGATCACGCCAGCAAAATTTGGACCAATAACAATTGGATCCTGGTACTAGAGAACAAGGGCTACCTTCAAAAATAAAATCACGAATATGTCTTTCCACTCAAGCGAAAAGTCAATTTTTGGGACCCATGGATTGGACTAATTTGATCAGTCTGTAAGACTGGCTAACATTTAATGATATTTTTATCATTTTTTTATAGCTATGTTTTTATTGAATTTCTCATTGCGTCACAAATTTTCATCTTAATATCTTATAAGTTCTTAATAATTTCACTGTGTATAAATAGTTCATGCAATGCTGTTATAACACTTTGTAGAACCCCTGGAAATAAGGCTATGAATGCTGCCGGCGCAAAAGGTTTTGACGGATCATCCATGTTTAAAGTACTTTCTACTCCACCTGTATTGAACAAGTATGTTATTTAGATAACCATCAATAAACTGATAAAATAATGTTTGATAAGATACCGACCAATAAATCTTGTATTCCCTCTGAACTATCGTGCTATTCATTTTGTGTTAGATTTCTTTGAATTTATATTTGTAGTGAAACAACCTTCACAGCGATAATGAGTGCCGTGGACCCAAATGCTTTTCATACTTATGTCAGATAGGTTGCTCGGTGAAGAATGGAAGGCATTGGTCCTTATGCATGATGGCTTTAAAAGAAAACTGAGAATAATGATATAAATAACACATTAAGTTAAAGATACTTAAAATTACCAGTAAACGAATTTGTTTATCATACATGTATGAACTAGCTTGCTGAAAGCCTATATAGTATCATCCAATAATATGTACATGCACTAGATGTACCAATGAAACTAATCTGGTTCCTGAATAGGATATTTTATTTTACGTGAATAAGAGTTCCATCTCGTGTAAGATTCAAAAATTGAATTTCAAAAAATTTCAATGTCAAATGTAACGCCTTGTTCCGTTTACATATGTATGCATGTATCTGGCCAATGAAAAGTTAGTTGAGGTGCTTTTTACCATCAACTGGCAACCAAAAATATACGCTTCCATCACATGGAGATGATTTTGCCCGATCCAAATTAGCACGGGTCAGGCCCCAGTCATCAAATTTGGCCTGTTGATATTAAACAATGCTGAGTGACTTTCGGAACCTGGTAGCAATTCACATGCAATAATTTGGCTCGGGCCCGGTCCGATGTTTTTGATCTGGCCAAAACAGACATGGGCCCATTTAGCACCCGTGTGAACAGTTGTTTTGGGCCAAATTTACCGCGGGCCAAAAACATTTGTGTGATCACGGCTATAAAGTTCATTGATTATAAGAAAAGCAAAAATCAAATATTACATTATCTTAACTGTTGTACCATGTCTATGTATTATTGAATATCTAAGTTAAAACGCATGGAATTTCTTTGCTATTTCCCCACAATGTATCTCTGGTGGTTGATGTAACCCTTGCTTCATGAGAACATTCTACTTGTAACATTGAATTGATTATTTGTTGATTTACTATTTTCTACTACTAGGCAAAGGCTTAACGTTACTTAACGTCAACTCTCATGTGTATCCAGTATTATGTGTACTTATTAAAGTGCTAGATGTTCTATTTTGAACCGAATTATTTGTATACATTTGTCTTTTGTGATACTTTACAATGGTATATATGACTTGATAATAAACTCTTTGATTAATATAAATGACTATAACAATGCTGTCGTCTTCCTTCTTTGGTAATCAAGATTTCGTAGACGGGTGAACACTTTGTTGCAGCAATTAGGCTTTCCGTTATTGTTCCACAGAAGTCGATTTTACACGGAAATTGATGAGAACCTCTCTTAACAGGCCCGTACACATCCCCATTCTAGGAATATGTCCGTGTTTTAGAATCATTGGCATAGCAATTAATGTTACTTCATTATTGAGAAAAAACATTGAATTACAGTCAGCCCCGATATACCGGTTGGCGGATATAACGAACTTTCGCTTATATCGAACATATTTTCTGGTCCCGTGAAGTTCGAAGGTTCCACGAGGTTCCACTATATTACTATTGAGTAGATTTTGTAAATAAACCTGCTCTTCATATCACCATTGGGCCCGTGTTTCATCGTTATTTCTAGAATTTGGCTTGTTTTCCGATTGCTATAACATGTGGGACCGCGTCAGTAGAGATCGTTGAATGCTTGAATTTGTCAATACATAATTCGGTACCCGTATCACATCATCTCTGCACCTGTTGTTCCGTGAACATTACTGTTGTATTCTATAGCTACGAGCCTACGAGCAATTAATCATCTCTTATTGAGATAATTGCTCGTAGTTGTTTAAGGTAAAATTTCCTCAGGCGTCAGTTATATGGGAACTAGCTCGATTTTCAGCGTAAATTACACGCGTCACCGATTCGTTGGCGATCTGTAACTTCCAGTTCCTCGATAAAGTTGACGACAAAACTCCAACCACTGATAAAACCGTAGCAGACAATGAAGAATATACTAGATCTTGTTTTACAAATATCCGCTATGGACATTCCAAGGCACAGCGAGGATCCATACAAATCGAAAATCTAATTCTGAAACTTACCTTTACAAACTATAGGCTAGACATGTTTATAACATGTCTGACACATTCTCTAAGACATTACTAGAACAACTGCTTAGAAACAGATATCAAATTATTGTTCAGTCGTCTCCAGTTATTATACGAATGAACAAAGAAGATACATGTACGTATAGGGCTAACATAAAATTCATGCAGATACACACAGATACACACAAAATGAATAATAATTCCTAAAATTGACAATAATAAATCATATCTGAGACCTATGGTGGTTGATTCGGGTCATACTAAAATTTTTCTGTACGCTATTAGCGTTTCTGTAGCCGTACAGAAAGTTTTTTAGTATGGTGTACGAGAATTCAAAACTTTTTGTTTTCTCGCGCGAGAATCCAAATCATTTTAGGTCTCGCGCGGGAATTCAAAACTTTTTGTTTTCTCGCGAGAGAATTCAAAAAGTTTGGTTTTCTCACGTGAGAATTCAAAGATTTTGGTTTTCTCGCGCGAGAATTCAAAACAATTTAGTTTTGTCGCGCGAGAATTCAAAACTTTTGGTGTTCACACCCGAAAAAAAACCTTTGGTTTGAAAAATTTTACTGAATAGTAGAATATTGGTCAGACCAACGCGCCCCAGTTCCGCCGCCTAATCAAACAGGAACAAAGCAGACTCAGACAAACTCAAAACTCATGACACAATTTCAATAAGATAAACAATACAATACATGATCACCACTAACTATATTCAGCATTTAATTATGACCGATCATTTGCTTTTAGATAGGATAGATATGTAGATATATTAGTGAAATCAGTATTAATGTATGGTACCCAATCTGGGCATTTGAAAATGTTAGAAATATAGAATCCGTTCATGTCAAATTCTGTAAATACCTACTCAATGTGGGCGCCACGACACCGAATGTGATGGTCTACGGTGAACTAATAGGTTGTTTCCCTCTGTTTATAGATATATACAAATCTCGGCAGCAAAGTTTTGGCTAAAAATTCTCGCGCGTGAAAACCAAAAGTTTTGAATTCTCGCGCGAGAAAACCAAAATGTTTTGAATTAAAAAACGGGCCAATGTGAAAAATTTTTTATCGTTGCTTTAGCCGTACAGAAAAATTTTTAGTATGGCCCGAATCAGCCATAGGAAGAGGCAGGAAATATAATATTTTTTACTACGGACATTTTTAATCATCCTCGCTTGCCAGGGGTCCGGTATCACTCCCGAGCTCGCTTCCACCAGCGAACAGCTTTAGCGTAGTGGGTTCGAATCCCTTGACAGGTGAAGATGTTTTTAATGGAAGGAGCAGGAAAAAACCAAAATTGACAATCTTTTCATCATTAGAGTATTTTCGACGCCGAACAAAATAAGAATGGAAATGGAAATGGAATTTGTGTTCGTCATCAAATGATTAGAGAAATGACTGAAGACCATAGAAGTGCATCTTCACCCGTCAAGGGATTCGAACCCACTACGCTAAAGCGGTTCCCCGAACCCCTTGACCTCACGAGTCGTTACTAGCCGACCAGAATCCGGTCGTACCAATCACAGCGCTTGTAACAAACCGTCAGTAGACTTCTGTTGGTTTTCCCGTTAAATTGACCAATCAGCGAACGTTTTACCGAACAAGGAAGTATTTCGCAAATCGATATATGACGTCACGCGCAACAGCGCCAGTAATGAAATCACGCTTCGTGAGGCCAGGGGGCTGGTGGAAGCGAGTTCGGGAGTGATACCGGACCCCTGGCAAGCGAGGATGTAGAAGTGTAATTTTTTCATTCTAGTCTTTGCAAAATCAATCGAAAATTATTGAGATGGACTTTGACATAACATTTTTTTGAAAGTTGTGATGAAACCAGAAGGGAGGACAACAGTTATATTCTTTCAAATTTGATGGTTTTTGACAGATGTTTGCGGAACTCGTACTCTTATCCAAGAAAAAAGGATCTTAGTAATTCAAGTGTTTCCCAGTTTATATTGAATACGGTACATCGACCGTACAGTGCTGCCACCATGTCGAGGCGCATGCGCTGTGGCGGCACAGTTTAAACAAGAAACCCGGAAGTTTATCAAGGTTATTCATTTTACTTGTTGCGATCGGAGAATAATTCATGAATTTGTGGTAAATCAGCAGCATCGCATTGCAGAAATAAGAAGCTGAGAGTGAGATGATGAATACTAGCGATGTTCACACGGCGAGCAGTGTTGGGAACGACGATGAATGGGAGTTAAGCAAAGAGAACGTCCAACCTCTCAAACAAGGCAGACAAATAGCCAATTTAAGCGCGGCTCTGTGCATGATGAATAGTGGTTCGAGCGATATAAGGCTTCAGGAAGAAAAACAGTAAGTTCATTTTGATGATAGAACTTTTTAAAGAAGTGGATATTTTACAAAAATCAAAGTTGCGAGGAAAATTGCATTTGCAGCAGGGACGCTAACAAACGTCATAATCAATGCACCAGCACAGGCACTTGAATATGGGCTTTGATAATGGATAAATATTTGATAATTTACCAGCGATACGTTAATCCTACTTTAATAGATCGCCATGTTTTATAATAAATTTACCCATGATGCAACGCGCGCCGGTCGTTTAGCTATACTATACAGAAAGGCTGGAAACGATCCTATCTCCGTAATGCTTAAATCTACCCGCAGTTATCGGGACAGCCGAACACTGCCGATGATTGCCGAAGTACGTCCTTAGTGTCAATTTTAATCCTGAAATATAGGAGCGCCCATGATTTCAATTGTAGATGATTTTTTTGGAAACATTGACACTGTTTTAGCTCCATTAAAGATTTTAAATGGCAACAAAATTGATTTTTGAAAATTCGCGATGCCTCTTCGGGATTGCTGTGACGTCATCTGTCCCGATAACTGCGGGTAGATTTAAGCATTACGGAGATAGGATCGTTTCCAGCCTTTCTGTATAGTATAGCTAAACGATCGGCGCGCGTTGCATCATGGGTAAATTTATTATAAAACATGGCGGATCTATTAAAGTAGGATTAACGTATCGCTGGTAAATTATCAAATATTTATCCATTATCAAAGCCCATATTCAAGTGCCTGTGGCACCAGTCAATGAAAGTCCCCGCCCTACCGGGGCCGGGAAACGAAAATTAGTGCCGGCACTAGGATCCCTCAATCGGGACTTTTCCCTGCCACCGGTAACGTTATTTTGATCGCTTACTGTAGCGCTATGGATCGCATACACACACACACGGGGATCCCTGCGCTATGGGTCGCTTAAGAATGCGGGGAATTGTGCGCTACGGATTGCTATGGGATATGGGGAATACTTTAACACTAGACATCTGCAGTTTGAGAATCGTAAAAAATCTGAAGTTCGATTTCTCTAAACTATATAATCTGAAAAATATTACAAACCAATGTTTTGAGTAAAGTGATCTAATTGAGCTTTTAAAAACGGTAAAAATATGAATTTATGGAAACAAAAAGTTCGTTGTTGAAGATGGCGCTAGCTTGCGCTGTGGATTGCTATGGATCGTTTTTGCGGGTGAGGACGTCGGCGCTATTTGACGCTGTGGATCGGGTCCGTACAAAAGGTCTAGTCGCTAAAGCTGCGCTGTTACCGGTATGCGATCCACTCATTTTTTCGCTGGATCGTCTCTGTCCCAGCGCTTTGGATCGCTCATTTTCGTTTCCCGGCCCCTGTAGGGCTGGAACTTTCATTGACTAGTGCATAACGTGTAAAAGAAGGTCCCAACTTAATTCTAAATTGGGTTGACTGTGGTAGATAGTTAGCCTACAGCATACAGGGTTTAGCAGCCTATTCGCGTGACGCTGGAAGGCTTGGCTCTTCTTCATTAGTGCCTGGCTGTCAGTCCATACAGTCTCATGACTGGCCGAAGTCAGATGCTCATAGATTGTCACCAAATTCTTTCAGGTCTATATGATAACCCAGACGAATTACGGTCAAAACATCCTCATGCCAAAACGTCTTCGGTCAAAATGTCCTCGTCTGTATTATATTCTGTCCACACTTGTTTGTTAATTAGAATAGAATCTTTTTAGCATATATATTAGCCTAGGCCAAAGCATCTAAAATAAATCTCATATAAATGAATTATGAATGCATGGTAAAAGAAAGAGCGCAGTACCTTACGATAGTATATGTACGCTAAGTGTGATGCCATACAACGTATGTTTAAGGAAATCAGATATGGGTGAAGGTGAAGTCAATTATATATTGGACACTAGCTGTGATATTCTACTTGGATCGTTACATAGTGTATTAACTTATCGTGCTCAAAAAACCTCAGTTAACGGTGATAAGTTAAATGCATTGATGGAATTACAAAGGATTCTGATTGATAAGTTGTTTTGGTAGGCGGACATTTTGCCTTAAAAAGGCGAGGATGGTGTAACTGGGTCTGCACTGACTTTTCGGTAGGACGTTTTGACCTGTCACCACCCAGACATACCAGTGGGCCACACGAAAAAGATGTTATTTTCTCGGTAGGGCCTACAAGAAATTTGAAAAGCCCCCCACTGAGAATATCTTGATAATGATGAATAAATTAGGGAATTTGAATTTTTGGTGTCTCAATCTTGTTTTTACTGCTGATGACAATGATCAGGGAATTTTGGGTCAGGGGAAATCAGAGAATTTGGGATTTCCAGATCTGTAAGAACCCTGTTTTAAGCGCTCAATTACTACTAAAATGATCAAAACTCGCAAAATCAGAATGATTTCTAGTTCGTTTTCAATCAAATTACTACTATTTTCGATGTGAGATTGCGGTGAAAACTTAGGAGACACCGAGGTAGTCAGGTCTGGTGGATTATAGGCCTAATCATTAAGAGTCTATCTGCCAATAAGTCTGTTTTATGTATGACATTTTTATACTTTGTCCATGACAAAATGAAATGGCTAGATTCTGATATTGTGCACAATTTCAAGGACCGGGTTTTGTAATCAGGCTGAAGATAAGCCTGAAAATGTTAAGCTGAAAAGCCATGAACTGAA
This sequence comes from Tubulanus polymorphus, assembly GCF_964204645.1. Taxonomy (NCBI): domain Eukaryota; kingdom Metazoa; phylum Nemertea; class Palaeonemertea; order Tubulaniformes; family Tubulanidae; genus Tubulanus; species Tubulanus polymorphus. The sequence goes on from NC_134025.1 coordinate 12,455,273, forward strand.
ATGATCCCATTTCAGTGTTTCCACCATAAATTACTTGTCTATTCAAAAACACCATGAGTAAGTAGCCTAAGTCACATAATTCCTTTATTTGCAGGCAGTTTGAAAATGAGATTCGGACATATAGTGGAGACGATCCACTTGAAGTATGGCACAGGTAATTATGATTAGGGTTTTCTGACCATTTGGCATCCCTTTCCAACCTACCTTTAAAAGCCTTAAGGCTGCTGCAAATACTGATGCAATTTTGATTTTATAAATAATTTTCCAAATGTTTGCGTCAATTACAAATGAATTACTAAATGGAAATGTGTAAATAATTAAACATTCATTAATGATGGAATGTGGTCTATAAACTGTTTGTTACGTTATTGAAGAATAAATATGCAAGCAAAAGTTCACATAGAAATTCACCAAAAATTGTCACGAAATCATAGAAAGGTATAAAGTTAAACCAGTATTAACCACTATGCAGTGTATGATTGACCAATATTACATTGCATCTTCTTTGAATTGCTGGGTATCCATATACATGTAATTATGTTATTGTTTTATACCGCACTATAGTTGAATTAAAAAATTCCTCCAGCAGCAGTATAGTGTGGGAGCTGTCATCAGTGAAAGGGTTAATGCTTTGAGCATCATTATTTCATCATCTAAATTGAGCCTGCGAGACCTGACAATGCCCCCTCATCAAAGAAATTGTATATACTATAGGCCTACTACTATATTTATTAAAATGGTTCAAAATGTAGGAATAACTCTGAACATCACCGCGACACTGTTCATATCATGACAAAGAGTGTAATGGTCTTTGAATCTGCCATTAAAAGAACATTTCATGCAAAAACTGGAAATTACAGGGCTTTACTATGTTTGCAAAAAATCCTAATTTATCGAAATTCCTGTTTGCTGTTTGTCTTTATGTGGATGCTAGTGTGCATGGGTTTTCATTGGTATTATTGGGAAACTCTCTACTTAATTTACAGGTACATAAACTGGACGGAACAGAATTTTCCTCGCGGAGGTCGAGATGGAAAATTGTTGCGCTTACTTGAAGCTGTTGTTCATAAATTCAAAGTCGTTGAAAAGTATAAAAATGACAAGCGTTACGTTGATGCATGGTTGAAATTGGTGAGGGGAAACCTGATTATTTCATTACAAAATGATTCAATTGAATTTGCACTTAATTCAATTTTGCTCCAAATATTTTCAGTCGTCGATGCATAATGATCCCTTAGCTATGTATGAAGTGATGTGGGATCTTGGTTATGGAACTACTATCGCGGCTTTTTATCAGACCTGGTCATGGACTGTTGAACAGCTTGGCAATTTCAAAAAAGCAGATACTATTTATCAATACGGAATTGAACGCAGAGCGGAACCTTTAGACTGGCTAACGCGCCAGCACTCGTATGTATTAAGCCTGTAGATCCATTTTTAGTCTAGATGATATAGCCCTGATATGCATTCTGTTTCAATGCTTGGGAGTGGATTTTTTAAAGAGATTTTGCCATCTTGTCAACTTTTTCTATTACTTCTGAACCCTTAAGCATGCTGACTGCCTGAAGGACTTAACTTGTACTGTAAACTCCACTTAAAGAATCAATGAAATGATTTTCATTGTAGTGAATACCAGGCCAGAATTGTGAAGAGAACCGCTGGTGAATATGTCGACCCTTGTGAAGGTGTACCGATGATAATGCAACACGAGCAACAAAGAATACACCTCGGACAGTTACGAGGTAGTGGCAAAAATAAAACAGTCGGTAGTAATCGTGTCCAAGCAACATCACATGGTAAGTGTAGGATTGTCGCCTGTTTGTCAAACTTCCTTCTTTAAGGGGTTCACAATGTTTAAGCTAACCCTTTCACCACAGTGTGATTTACATATCAAGAAGATGTATGAAATATTGCATCTAGTAGTGCATTGTAACCAGAGGCTATTCGTTATTGAGTTCAACTTAAGTTTGAAAGGTGGAAGCACTTCTTAAACATCATGAAATCTTAGGAAATGACTACTGGTATAAGCTGTAGCACACAATGGCGAATCTAATGGTATTCACAGCTGCCAACTGTTCCTGATTTTCAGTGTTTGTTTCTTTTATAACAAGAAACACTGATTTGATTTGTTTGATGCGTAAAAGAAATATGAAATATGTTACTGATGCTCCTACTGTTGATTACTGATTAATTTGAACTTTTTCTTTCATATTTCAATGAAATGATACTGAAAAAAATTTAATTTGTTTCTGATAGCACTTTTCAGAGGTTGGCCGCCCTGGGTATTTCTATGTTAGTGAGTGGGTTTACACACCCACCACCAGGACCATTCTCTAACTTTCTTTATTTGAAGTTGCCCCTATTAAGTAGTTTTGTAATTGGCAATTTCATGGTTACCATCAACTAGTCTACATTTTACCTGATGAAGGAATGAAATTTGCAACATTTAATGCATAATCTTTATCAAGGTTTCCAGCGGTCCTTCCAAGTCCTTCTTTGTCCTTCTTTTGGAAAAAGTTTGGACAAACATCATCTTTGTCCTTCTTTTTGACTTTAAGTCCTTCCTCTTGATAAAAAAGTCCTTCCAAATTTGATCTTTGTCGCGAATTTGACTGTTGAAGTATTTTCTTACTCAGACCTGGTAATTCAATTGTCAGTAAGATTGAATATACAGGAAAGTGTTATGGAATTACCCTCACATGTATGATTGGTCTACATGACGAGTACTGCGGCCAAGGCATTGCAAAAAATGCTTCCTTATGGGCCTCATTTTACTGGAAAGTAGGCCTACTTCTTAGGGAGTCCTTTTGGGTCTAAAATTGCCGAAAAAGTCCTTCTTAGTACTTCTTTTTATCCTGGCCTTACCACTGGAAACCCTGTTTATACACGTGTTAAACCAGAACTGGATATATTTGAATATGTCAATGCATCCTTTAAAATCAATTTGCTACAGCAGACGCTGTTTACCCTTGAATTGATTGCCTCAGAATATCCTGTGTGCCCTGGACAATATGTTACAAATTTTCTTACTCGAATTCATGGTGATAACGACCCATGCCTGCCTTGACTGCCCCAGAATTCGTGTACCTTGGAGAATATATATTGGTCGCACTAGCTGAGACAAGCAATGTCTATTGTATCATCATTAAATTAATATATGTTTAATATTGAATTCCAACACAACATAAATGAATATGATGAATTCCACAGAATCTAATTTTATTTATACTATACATCATTTTCAGGATCTCGTTCCGGATTGGGAGTTGCACCACTTCAGCTGCCACAACCGCAGATGTCAAATGCACGCTCAAATGGTGTTCAAATTTTTTGCGATGAAAACACTGTATCGAGGGCAATTCCAGCCCAGACTGGGGAGTGGCAATCGATACCTAACCGTTCAACTTTTGATACTGAAAATGAGAAAAAAGCCGGTGTTTGGACTAAAGCCAAGGTAATACTCGTGCAGGCTTTAATGAAATGCTATCTATTGATAATGAACAAAAACCCTGTGGAAACCACAGGATTTTTTTAAGCCGGAACTTCAAACTTTTCGATTCCAAAATGTAATAGATGAAATCTAAGTGACAGACTTCTCATCACAACCAGTGATTTCATATTGCCTAATTAAGAAAAGAAAACAACAGTTTTGGGAAGAAGACACCTTCAGTTGGTGTCAAAACACAGAGAAAATCTCGCCTAAGATATTGTCTGTGCTGTGATAATTTACCGTTGAATGATTAATGATTTAGATCTATGAATAGAAGTTATTTTCTGCTTATTTTTGTGGGGATGCGTAGGGGATGGCCTAGAAGTGATGTTTGATGAAACTAATTTTTTGTTGCTTCTCGGGACAGTATTTTAGATATGCAACTTCTGTCAAGTTTGTAAACCAAGGTGAAGTACTGTATTAGATAGATACAAATGCGATCTATTGATTCATAATTTCTTTTAAAATTCATTATATGACAGGTTAAGCAGAAACATATGAACAATGTTAATTTTGCGGATGTTTCACAAGTCAGTCGACCAGATTTTGATGTGCACGAGGATGCAAATCAGCCTCCGCCTGCTACACCAAAACATTCTCAGCTCCATTTCAATGCTCATAGTGTCCTGAGTGATAGAAAACCATCGAAATCATATGATATCGTGCATAAACTGCAAAACCCGCACCCGACTGAACCAACAGATATTCTGGTCATGTGCCGTAAGGACCAAATATATCAGGGCGTGGAGGAATTCCAGTTCGAAGAGATACGAGCTGCTCGATTTATGGCGAAACGAAAAGGTATTCAATATTTCCAATTTATGTATATCTCGGTTATGATATTTTTCATTCTAGATAGGCAAATAATATTTGATGTACATGTATTATATGATAATCTTAGGGATCAGCCGACTGAAGTTGAATTCTGAATCTTTACTGCACTGCTCTTAGTTCCAGTTTTAGGAAGAAAGTGTTAGCCTGAAAGTAACTAAAAGTATCCTTCCGGATCTCACGAGTTAAGATTTTTTTCTATCTAGAGGAAGAACAGAATCATCTGATCCAGGAACTGGCAGCTAAGAACCAACAGTTGCAAGCTGAACGGGAAGCAGAGCGGAGGGGATTCCAGGCTGAACGAGAAGAGATGAAACGGCGATTGTTAGAAAAGGAAATGTTCGTCCAAGCTATGCAGTGAGTTTGAGTAAAGTATTATTTTTGATACCAGAGGCCAATAAAAATGTTCAGCTGTTCTATAGTTTCTCATCAACTCTCTTCCTGAGAAATTCATTAATTCATTGAATTATCGAAGTTGAGCAGTCCGTTGACAGAGCAGTTTTTTTAAGTTGATGCAACTGACTTAAGAGGAGTTAATTGTATATATCATAGTCAATATGTCAATAAACCATGTCAATAAACAATAACAATTCAGTTTTTCACCAGTAGTTCTTCCCATACTGCCTTGTTTGTTGATATCCCCTCATCCTGTTGTTGAGAGCAGCAGTACTGGGACCTAGAAAAAGACATACAAGAAGGAAACAGCTAGAGTGACTTTAAAAAGTGTACCTTCATTATGATTATAAAGATTATCCATTTGGAGGATCGCAGAACCTTCACACCTCTGGGTCTGCCCTTGACTGTGATTTCTTGAGTTTACTGCACTAGTCACCAGATTCTAGCAATTCTCATTCATCATTAATTGTGTCAATCATTTTTCAGACAAATGACTTTGGATAAAGACAATTCTTCAAAGCCACAAATATCGGACAACTCTGCTTCAAATGATTCAGGGAATGCAGGCAACATCATGAGTTCATCTGGGTGTAGTAAATCAAGTATAACTGCACATGAATCGGCAAGCTCACTCCTGAAATCACCAAATTGGAGTGCCAGTAGCGGAAAAACTCCAGATAGTAATAAGGGAATATTGAAAAAGGTATGTTTTTTCTTTCAAACTTCTATATTCACTGCGGTTCATTTCATTCAAGTTGAACTTGTATGTCAGTGAATACCGGGAACTGACAAGACCCCCTTGACCCATTCACTACTTGTAAGTATACATTCTTGCGTACTGAGACCATATGAGGCCATACGGCATAACAAGAGATGTACCTAAATTTCTAATATATGTACCAGTACATACTTCAAGATTATGACCTGTATGCAATTGACTGCCATATGTCAAAACCTTCCTATCCTGGATAGAAAATGATCTCAATATGACAATGCTGCTACGAGGCCGGTTCACTGGCATTCCCAATTCAGTTTTTTGGCGTGATTTCACTGTTCCCTGAATGAAATGCCACAGTAACGCTTCCAGTACTCTTAAATACAACTAATATTTATTTTGCTATAAGGTTCGTTTTATTACTATCTGTTTACTTGCACACACAGAGCTTGATTATGCCATCACCAACTGTGAATACGAAAGAAGCAATGCAGGCAGTTTTTGGCATGTTCAACAATACTCTTGATGTTGAGGCGCATTTTGGATTTGGGCCAACAACTAACAACAATGCAGAAGAACCAATGGAGACCAACTTCTTGCCTTTGGGTGGTAAGCAAATCTATTTTTGTGTTTCCACAAATTTGTTTTTGAACAAATGAACCTTTTGTGAAAAAATATGCTGAAGAATGTAGAGATATTTGGTAGGAACGAAAATTGTCTCTGTAAATGTTGGAATTTAAATGTTCACCTATCTTGAGCCTGGCAAATCAAAAGAACTCACATATATTTTTTGAGATTTTATCATGGTTCCTATGTCTAGGAATTATCTTTCAGGTTAAGTACAGTAGACTCCGCCCAAGTCGGATATGATCAACTTGGACGTTTGCTGAAATATTTTTTTGTGAAATTAATTATGAAATGCATAACATCAAAATCGGAAACATTTTTACAGTCCCATAAGATCGGGCTTAAGTTGAGTTTACTGTAGTCACAATATACTGCAATATTGTAGACATGACTTGAACATTTCAGCAAGGCCAAAGACTACATATTATAATGGTAATCATAGTTCTGATGCAGCAGGAATAATGCTTTATGAAGATTCTGAAACAGTAAAGCCATGTTCGAATGTGATGGTTTTTGAGGATCCTGTTGAGAAAAGCAAACCAAAACAAAATGACATTATGATTTACGAGGATCTTCATCTAGGCTACAAATCAACACCAAATGATAGGGTTAAGATTTACGAAGATTACTCTGCACCCGTAATTTCTGAAGACTCTAAGCCGATCAAGATGCCTAACCACAAACTGATGGTTTACGAAGATCCATCACCATCAAAAGTAGATGACAATGAAAAAGCACCAGTAGAAGATCAAGAAAATAGGTAAGCATGGATTTATGAATCTTTTACCATGTGAAATGGGGCTCATTACCGGTATTAAAAGTTGAACATTTTTCTCAATCCTTTTAGTGATGTTAACTTTTCAAATTTTCACACTCTTCAAATCTTTGTTTTACAATCATCCAGAGCACCGGTAGGATATCAAGTGGAAACTAAGCGCCAGGGACTATCTGGTATACTTCAACCTTCTAAAGGTATCGCCTTCGAAGCTCCGGAAGCAATTGAAAAAATGCTACATGGTTTTAACGCTGATATCGATGAACTCGATGGTATATGTCCTCTGCCGGATGACCAGGATTTCACATTTGCACCGTCTGGTGCTTCGACATCAAAATTCAATGTGCCAGTGCATATGATCTCGACGCCATTCCATGCGAGCAAGAATGTGCCACTTCCAGATGCGGGAGTCAGTAAAATTCACCGTCAACCACTGGGCGAGGTCGACAATACTTTAATGGAACACCAGCAGTATAACAGTGATGATGATGCAGACAAAGAAAACAGTCGTGATCAGTTTCGAATACCCGAAAATGTGCCTTTTGCACCTCGAACTGGTGTTCGAACACGATGCAGCATCGGATTAGCTTTACTTAGGTATGTACGTGTAAGGAACAATATTGACTCGTTGATTAGTTTATTGATTTTACGTGTTGATAGTTCTATTTTGACATTTAGCGGCGAACATTAATAGCACGGTCATTTTACACAAATTTCAGTGCGATTGTCGGCTATTTTATAGCCTCAGATGCTATAATAGGGTTTCAAATTCGAAAATTTTTTCAGGAGTGAACCCCAAACCTTCAGTGCTCGCTTCATTGTTTGGCAGTAATGGCAAATAACAGACCAAGATTTAACGATGGAAATAAGTTACTCTGAGTTCAGTTTCAAAAATCAGTTTTGGGTAGTACGCATCTACCCATCTTCGCGGTGTAACTGATTTTCATTGCTAAATCTTAAATAAACCGGGTCTTACGACATCAAATGTGTTTTTCCAGATTTCATTTCTTGTTTTAATCTCGTTAATTTGCTGATTTTCTAGCCCTATCAGTGAAACAAGCGAGAAGTCTTCTAGCAGTAACGAAGCGTCATCGAACCGCCTCGGCCTTACGACGACACACCACCATTCGACAATGCACACGCATATGAAAACGCCGCATCAAAGCATCAACCACAGCAAACACACATCGATTAACCCGATAAAGGCACTTACATTCAACAACAAATCACTGAGCGCTCATAAACTTGGCGTAAGTTTAATATCCACTCATACTGAGCCGTTGAAATTAGCGGAAATGCAGCCATTATCGGAAACGTTGAACATGACCTGTCACGAAGTTGATATCTCGGCGTACACGCCACCTGATCTCGACGGGCACGAGCAAAAAGTGATGTCCGAATCGATTATGATCAATCCGAAAAACCCATTCGATTTGAATCTGATTGCGAATTTCTTGGCGAATTTGGATGAGCCGTTGAACAATTATGAGAATTACATCGAGTGTGTCGGACTTTTACCGCAAATAAGGACAAAAGATGGATTGATCCTCGGTAGGTGATGATGGTTATGTTATTTCCTACGTATGAGAAAACCACCATGATCTAGAAATAATCTTTTTACTTAGGCGATGACACTTATATGGTGGATACGAAGATAGGTGAAGGTGCGTTTGGTAAGGTGTATACCGCTCAAACATATGAAGATTTGCTTGGCTCCGATAGAATCTGTTTGAAGGTATGGTTGCGTTTTCTAATGTCAAAACACTAACATGCTATGTTACAGTAGACCATGCGTAAATCAGATCAACGCAGAAGTTGCAACACTTCAAAATAGCTTCAGATATATTTGGCGTTTAATTCCGAAAATAAAAGATTCTCCATGATAGCCCCTAAACTAACAACATTTCAGTATGACTTTTAAATTCAAGAGTTGTAGCTAAGACCCAGTTTGGCATTTTTTGGTTACATTTGACTAGAGAGATAATATAAGTTCATTTCCAATGTTTTAAATTTTTACAAGGCAACAGTAAAACAGGATCCTGGTCTACAGGACCCAGTTCCACAGTTCTATGTTAAGGTTCTATGTACAGTTAACTCATTGAAAATGAACTAATTTTAACTCAGAGTTAACCCCTAACTCACAACTGTGGAACTGAGTCCTGATGTACAGCATTTCGAGGTCATATGCTTTTCATTTCAAGTTCCATGAATAGAAGCTTGAATCCTCGCATATTACACCAAAATATTGTTGTTTTAATGGTACCCTAACAATTCTTGTAAATTTTATCATTAGATACAAACACCAGCCTGTCCATGGGAATTTTACATTTCGTGTGAACTACAGAAAAGGTTGTCCTGTGCGAATCTGTCAGATTTGGTAGGTTAAAATCAATCCCTTAGATCACAAAATGTCTGTCAACATGTGATTTATACTGCCATCTGTTCAAAAAATTATGAAAGGATAGTTTTTTGTATGCAACTTCATTGTTAATTGGAAAATTTATTTTGGTTTATCAAAAGTCATATCAATCAAAAATGTTTGACTGTTAATTCATTTCCTGTTTCTTATTAGTCGCAAGCCTTTGCATTGTTTAACCACGGATATTTCTATGAAAATGGTAGTTGTCTGGTGACACCATTCCATCAAAATGGAAGCATACTTGTAAGTATCAGTACTTGTGCTATATTTTCATTTAGCATCCATGTTTTGGTAAATGCTATGCAGTCTTTCCTTCTCTTCAAGTTTTGATGTGACTTGTTGGTTTCCTTAGACAAGTGACCATCAATAACTTCTATGAAGAAACGACCCACAACTTAATGACATTTCGACTCTTGATTATATGTGCTATTCTCAACGGAAAAGTCTTGAAAATGGCACAATGGCTTATACAGAG